>NC_059474.1:48647843-49847843 GCF_018139145.2 Gymnogyps californianus
GGCATCGGGGAGCATCAGCCAAGTCCAAAAAGATTGGAAGCTAAAAAATGAATGAAAACGTAGACGCAAACAAATGCATGTCTTAATGTGTATTGACTTGTTAATTTGTACACTAAAAATAAAAATCCAACTCTGACTAATTGGACATCATGCAGGAATGTACATGAAATAGTGTGGAGATAGAGAGTGCTGCTGCTCTTGCCCAGGCTAAGCAAGAGACTGGCAGAGGCATTTACGATGTGGTGGGGACAGCTCAGGCAGGGGAAACTCTGCAGGATGGAAGGGAAATCACCGTTAAGCTTTTCCTCTTCCGTAAACAAGAAAGATCTTACCCTACTGTCATAACCCTGTGTCTACTTTTGAAAAACTTCGATTGAATACCACTTAGACACTGATTATACAGAAACAAAGTTTACAATACCAAAACTAAATAGTCATTTCTTTCTGTTACAAATTCTGTTAGGATTGATGGTCCTTCATAAAAGTAGTTCTCTGGAGAAGGGATTCCCAATGTGCTGCAAGAGCTTTTTGATGACAGCAGCTAAAACGGATGCTGTGGAAATCTGGGTGCGTCCTGGGTTAGGGAATGCAGCCTGGGAGCATTAGCAGTGAACTGGGCTTGCGCAGTCTGCGTCTTTCTGCATCCCTAGCTCAGAATCTCATTTCAGAAAGCTGTTCTTCACTTTGGGGATTTTTACTCCGTATACCGCTGCCACTTGAAGACCAACTTAACTGTGAACTTTCGTATACTTCCCCTGTACTTCACTTCTACCTTCACCTTGCAACCCCCTAGTTCATCTTCAGTAAAGATTTGGGCTGCCATGGCCCAAGTTTGTTTTATACATCATCCACGCCCTGTATCTCCCAGAACTGACCAAATAATGAACGCTGAAAGTTCGTCAGGTGCTTAGTGAACTGTATTTGCACACTTGAAACGATTCTACAAAGATACTGTACTACTGCGGTACCTGTTTATTAGATATATTAACATAAAATACATGCAGTGATCATGTGGGACCATTTTTCCACTGAGTAGGTATCTTCTTGCCAAAGAATTAGAGATGTGGTAGATGCATTGAACTCTCCCTTTGTAAAACAACATCTGTAAAAGATTACTCATCATGAAAAGAACTGAGATTCTATTCAATACTTAGCAGAAGTCTGTAATGTAGCTTCCAACAGCACTCTGTTGCAGGCTCTGTTAAGGGTATGAGAAAACATAACCAGTGACAGACACAGCTGAGCTGGCAGGAGCCTGTGCGCTAGTGATGCTGAATCCGTACTTAAAGTGATATTCTCATACCTTATCTCAAAAGTACCCTTAACGATGGACATAGTCTATTTGGAAATAGTCTGGAAACACACAAGAGGAGAATATTTTGATACCAGACACTAACTGAGAGCAGTCAGCACTGTTTTAAGAATCAGAATAGGTATGCTTGAGGGGCGTGCTGGGTTTTGGATTTCTTTTTAAAGGAAAACCAATGTGAGCTGACAAGGAAAAAGCAGCAAATAGTTTTCCCTTAAATACAGTAGTAGACTGAAGCCTGCTGTGGAAGAATAATGGATGACCAAGGTCAGGTTGGACAGGGCTCTGAGTCACCTGATCTAGTTGAAGATGTCCCTGCTCATTGCAGGGGAGTTGGACTAGATGACCTTTAAAGGTCCCTTCCAACCCAAACTATTCTATGACATAGAAAAATATTTGAGGGGGGAAAAATGCCAAGCAAGGTCCACAAAATGATGAAGTGGCAATGAAGCGAGGAGAATCTAAAGAGAGCTGATGAGAAAGGCAGTACAGTTTGAGATACAGCTTGCTGAACTGTCTTGGAAATTAGGCCAAAAAGAGCAAACATACAGTGAAAATGTTGATCATAGTTCACTTTCAGGAGCTGTAATACATCTGAGTCTTATCTACACTAAGATTGTTTGGGTAGGATATTCTCATTTATAGTCAAACATCTGCTTATCCTAGCATTATGAATCCTAATAATCCAACAAGTTTTTAAAAAGTTATGAAACAGTTATCCACGTAATGCAATTAAAAATGTCTACTGGTATCCCTACTTTTCTGATCTTCTCTGCAACTCCCTCCCATGCAACAGTAATTAAATTGCCTTTTTTTTTAAATTAATTGTTAAACTGCCAAGAGTAAATTTCATTTAAAGTGGAATATCAAAAACGTTTCCCAAAAATCCTTCATAAACTCTTCCATAAACTTTCAAACAAGATACTGACATGAAGCTTCCTCGAGTTATGTTGGCTCTCCTCTTCAGGCTGCTAGTACATTCTTCCTTGGTTAGATGCCTCTCCTATCTCTGCTGGCTCCTGTTTGACAAACAGTGCGCTAGGATGTGAGCACATAAAATAGGAATCTCTCTACTCTGGCTGGCAAAAAAAAAAAAGAGGCTTTTAAATTACTGCTGGCTAGCTTGTAATAATGAGGCTGTTAAAACCCTGGGCGAGTGTCTGATCAGGTTGTCCTCTGCACTGAAGGCTATCACTATCCAGAATTTTCTAACATCTTGGAAGTTCAACATGTATTCACTTCTTCCTGAAGCAGAAAAGCTGCAGAACTAGTATAGAGAGCGGAAGGGATGTGGAGTATAGAGCATGGAAGGGATGTGGAAGGCTTAGCACCAAAATTAGAACCCTCAAAATATGCAAAATTATTTTTTTCAGTTTTCTTTCTGTAATACAGTATTCTCCCTATCCCAGTGGATTGACGAAAATTTAAGGAAGAATAGCTTAGAAAAAGTCAAGTCATACCTATACAGGAGAGAAGCTGTTTTCCATTATGAAATACTAGTATACTATGCAACTGAAGTGGATTTAACAAGCACAAATCCAGTATGAAATGGAACAACTGGCTTTTCTGGCAAATAATTCTAGGGTAGGACAGCAAAAGTTTGACAGACACTCTACTACAGCAGGATTCTTGTGCTAGCCTTTCACCAGCCCTAAAAGCAGCTATGCCTGCTTGCTTTTATCAGGGTTTGAAATATGGGGGAGGAAAACAGGAAGCTGAGCTTCCAAAAGACCATAGCTTTAATCCATTAGCTAGCTTTGTACAGAAGCATTTGAGAGTTCACTAAATGCCTGCCCTTACTGGTACAGTATGCACTATACATCCCCTACCCCTAGCATTAGAAGAGCCTAAATAAGCGTTAGTAGAATTGTTTACAAAAATGACAAGATCTGATGCTCTTAAAGAATTCCTGTTCTACTTTAGGATGAAAATATTTCACATTGTTAGATTTCTAAATACATCTATTTGTCCAGATGATCCCTGAAAGACTTCTCTGACAGATATACTGTCCATCTGTGAATACTTGCATCCGCATTTGCCCCCAAACTCTCCAGTGAGAGCACCTAGCTCCAGCTCCTCTCAGAAACTTGAGACCTGTGGTTCACGAGCAGCTCAGCTCCACGGGCCCCGCGAATTCGAGGCCGTGCCCCTCCTCCAGGTCAGATAAACCAAAATCAGGAGAGTGAGCTCTGCTAACGCACAGCTCTCACCAGTTCAGCTGTGGAACCAGACCAGCTCGTAAGCTCTGTTGTGCAGGTTCACCAGAGGTCAATGGAGTTGAACTCAACATGCTTCACAGCTCGCTGGAGTCCTCCTATAGTGTTATTCAGTAGTTACTGAACTATTAAAGAAGCTTCACATGAGGTTGTAAAAGAGAAGCAGGAAAATACAGCTGATAGCTACTAACAGAGACAAGCTGTTACCAGTATGTAGAGCTGGTAGGTAGCTTTGAAAATTTGAGCTCAAAGCAAGAGGAGATATCAAGAGCTTAGAAAATACCCTCTGTATGTGGCAGAAATCAAGTATTTTTGCAATAAAAAGTACTGCGTCTGTTTAGTTAGGAAACCCTGATCCAATTTATGTTGCAAGATTCCGCACCTTGTGGACTTCGATGCCTTTCTGGAAGATGTGCTTTCATCAGCTGTTATTGGGCTTGCTACAGGGGCATGTAATGAAATTCAGCGATGTGTTTGGACTGCTGGACAAACTGGGTGATATGACTGTTTCCTCTGGTCTTAATCTACCGCTTTCATAGCTTAAATCCTTGACTAGGATGAATCGATAAAATAATACAGTTTCATGGTAGCTGAAAACCATATGCTTTTTTTAAGGAAAAATACGTAGTGAAAGTTTCATCAAAATACATGCCCTAGTGTGAAAGTGTTCAGGTAGCTTTCTCTCATGCATGTTGCTTTACATAGTGGAGGTGGGTTTTTGGGGGGTGGGTGGTTGCCTTTTTTCTATTTTTGTCTAGTTTAAAAAAAAAAATTAAAACGTTCAATCAGTGTTCCTATGATCATAGTTTTCACTGTAAGAGTTCATGTGTGAAAGCTGCTCACCACCCCTCCTTAGTAAGGTAGTGCTACAAATGAGCTGTCATCCGTTTTCTGACATACCCCTATTCCCTGTATAAAAATAACATATTAAAAATCAAACATCTCCTTGGATTCCATGAAGAATTTGCACTTTAGCCATAGTTGTCTACAAGAAAGAACTGAAATTGGGCACTTAGACCTTGTTGTGTGGTCCTCAAAATCTGTGTCATCCTGTAGGCATCTTTTTTTTTTTTTTTTTTGCATGCACCCAAGCCTTCCTCTGCTATTTAAACTTCTGAGGCATCTCCTCCTTAGATAGAATGACTTAATTCCTGAAAGATCATGACAGCTTCCTGCCCCGAGTCCAGACAGACCTCCCCAATAGATGTTATTCTACCTAATCTTCCCGAGCCTGTTTAACTATGCTAAAGGTGCGTATGTTAAAGTACATACCTACAAACAACACAATGATCCTTGTCAGTTTAAAAAAAAAGGGGGGGGGGGGGGAGTAGGGGAGGGTCAAAGGTCTCTTCCCTCATCAGTCTGAATCCAACCTACTACTCTCTCTTCTCTAGGAGTGTATTGCAAATACTAAGTTCTGCCTGTGAAAAGGTACTGGGAAATGGGAAGAATTGTTCTTCCCCTCCCTTGCTGTTGAATCTGTAGAGCAGAGCAAGGGAAACATGAGGATTTGGGACAGAAGGGCCCTGTTGCTGCAGGGACCAGCCGAGGCACTTACCACAGGTAGGGAAGGTCCCACATGCTGCTTCAGAAATGCCTGCCCACCTCAGGACAGCCCAGGATCCAGGAGTTATGTCCTCTCCTCAAACATGAGACAGAAATCAGTTCGGGCAGAAAGGAATACAGAGCTGAGACGGAAGCATGCATCCGGGAAAAATGGGAACCTCCAGGGCCATCCTTTTTAAAATAGTCATTTTTTTTTCTTCTTCATTAGAGTAACAACTTCACTACTGCAGCCCAGAGGTAGGCTCCTAAATCATTAAGGGTAAGATTTAAGATGCCTCTTTTGTATTTCCCATTAATTTGATAAGATTCTTCCTTTGCTCAGAGAGCTATTTTATCACTTGAAATGTTTTGACTTCTCCTAAAAACCTGTGTAACTCGGTGAATGCCTTTCTTGACATTCTAATCTTTTGCTCTTTGCTTACACATAGAGACATTCCCAGCTTTGACAAAGATCATTTGACTCAATATTTGGTTTTCCATACACTAGTGAATACTTCCCTCTGCAGGAAACTGTAAGTCAATAGCAGCCATAGCCTCTGGCAGTGTAGAAAAAATGTTTGAGGCCTGAAGTGGTAACTCCTATACTTAAATTTACTGAAACGGGTACTTGTTTCTTGGCAAGCTGCCCTAGTGGTATGGTCATATTTTATGTTAAGTTTTCCATCAAGGTATTTCCATTGACTTTCACATAAGTTGGTGTGTGTCCCCCCCCCCCCAGTGGATTTTGACAGCACATAAATAATCTGCCATTATCCATGCAGAATATTCTAATGCTGATGCTTACACATATTACCCTCCTTAGATTGTCAGAGGAGAGGGTCATCTTTCATGTCAGTCATACTCTGCCATGGTTTTCTAAAGGAACTTTACTTTCTGCCTAAACTGAACTGTAGAAAACAGACAAGCCTCCGTGAGCCACAATCTGCCTTTGTAGATGTTCTGGTTCCTGCACTGCTTAATTTCAATTTCTGATTGTGTCAATTATTTTGTGACAGTCAAACTCTTGTACCTCAATGCTGACTTCCTGAGGATTCCTTTTACCTCAAGAGTGTGTGTTAACCTAGTAACTCCTAGCTGACTTGCTCTTTAATACTGTTCCCTATTTAAAAGAAATTCCCATTAATTTAGTAACTCTTGTTCATGTTTGTTATTATAGAGGATGCTAGCTCTTGGTGACAAATAGCCTTAGTTTCCCCCCACCCCACTACTGTTGTTTTCCCATGAAAAAACAGGGTTTGGAAGATAGAGGCTGCTGCCCACAACACGCTTGCTCCATAACATTGGCTTTAGCATCTGTCACCAACCACAAGGTAGTAGTATTTAACCAAAAAAAAAAAAAAAAAAAAAGGCAAGCAAGCAGATGAAAAAGGTAACTGGAAGAAAAAGGATCACCTTTTCGTATTTAGGGCAAGTTTTTAATGCACTGGGGTTAGTGCAAAGGCACAAAACTTTGTTTCACTGAAGTCAGTGACCTCTACTTTCAGAGGGACTTCTAGTTTCTACACCAATCATAGTACAGGATGATATATGGATTCACTTTTATCAGTTATACAACAGTACTGTAAAAAATATGCAACACCAAGTTCTCCCTCTGTCACAACATTTTTAGAAGAAATACATGTTTTGGGTTTTTTCTTTTCCCAAAGGCTAATAAGCTCCAGTGAGACTTTTATAAATATGAAAAATATGCTTGCAATTTTGCACACTGATTAGAGATTTTTAACAATGTGTTCTAAATAAACTTCAAAAACCCTGAATTACAGCTACTGAGTGCTACTGCTGCTTCAGCTGCTTATTCCTTACACCTTTGTTCTTATCTGCAAGACAGACCAAATTCTATCTGAGGGTTGTATTTGGCTTACTCATTATACTCAAATGTTTGATCATGGTTTTGTACAGTCACACTTGTTGGGAATACTGAAAATAATTGCCAAGATATGTGCTCATGTTAATAATGATGGGAGCTGCTAGTTTGTAGCAAAACTGATTTTTGCACAAGACTGCTTCAAAGATGGGAGCACAGTTAGAAATCTGAACAAGGATGTTACACACCTGAAAAATACAATCCCATGGCTTTCTACAGTACTGCTCAGTACCTCCTTTTGTTCACTGGGTAAGTCAGCTTTCCTACAGGTATTCATTTTAATGCTATGCAATCTTTGTGCAGCTTGTCACACAGGTCCCTTAAGTAGCTAATAATACCAATTCTACCTAGGTTTGGTTGGCCCAGATTTCCATTAGAAGTATTACAGAATATTGTTTTATCAAATCTTTCTTGCACATGCAAAGTCTACTGTATTTTCAAGGTGTCATTAAAGATGTCTATATAAAAAACTTGCAACAAAAAAGTGAGTCTTAATCAAGACACCTGAAAAATAAAAATAAAGCTCACTTCAGCAGTCTGTAGACTAGAATTCTCAGGCTGCCAGGCACAAATACTTTTAAATTAGTTCCCCCATATCTTATCAGCATTATACTTATTATTATATCTCAAACACTGGTTTTTGTCTTTGCCTCAGGGACCACTTAGTTTAAACATGAAGTAAAGCAAGCCCCCTCTTTCCTCCCAACAGAGTTTCTTAGGAGATCATAACAGTTTATAAACTTTCAAATGTGATAGAAGCCACTAAGCAAACTTGCTTTTTAAAAATGACTTTTCTTTTTTCAAGGTTTCACTAAGCCACTTAATTACCCTTCTTCTTCTTCAGCAAAGCACCTGCACTGGAGCCTCTGGCCAAAGCTTGCTACTAGAGAAAGCAAAGTAAATCCTGCAACGTAAGTTTGTGAAGATACCATGTGTAAATAAGTTTTTGTTTTGTGTTGTTGTGTTTTTGGTTTGGGGGGGGGGGGGTTGTTACATACACCAAATACTAACAGCATAAATTTAATATAAATGTTAATTCAAGTACAGAAGTCAAACACATGATTTCAACATTAAAAATTACAACACTTAAAACTACTATGTAGCTAATATCAAATGCAAATAAAAATTAAACTGCTATAACTGCACCTAAATTAACATCAAAAAAGACAATTTAATATGGTGATGAAACATGAACCAAAATATGTAATAGACCACAATAGTTGACTGCTTTTAAGAAAAATTATTCAACTTTAAATCTTTCCATTGCATTGTTTTCTGTCTACATAATATTCCTTTTTGACAAACACTTTTCAGACAAAACAGCTTACAACCAATACTTCCATAGGTGAGGCCCTTAGACTCTTAACATATGCCACTTGGCCCATTCCTTGACCAGGAACTGAAACTATACACCAAATTCAAAAAGAAGGATGATCTACTGTATTAGTTGCAGATTTTAAAAAAAGGGAAAAAAAAAAAAAGCCTTTATTTTTTGTCATGCAATAAATAAAGCACTTTACTGAGAAATGCTAAATAGTCACAATAAAAATAAAGATGGCTCACTCAAAATGAATTACATATACCCGATTTAAAAAATTGAAAACTATTTTCAGTTTAATGCTAAACAGTGTTTTTTAAGAACAACATGGCCTGATTAGAAAGTGAGCAAGCTGCTGTTCAACATGGCTACCACAGGCAAGTAGAAGTGCTGGTTACGAGGGATAACCTGGATAAGAGCAAGGCCTCTGTAAACATGGAAGCACACATGTGTCCCAGCAGAAAGGAGCTAACAACAGGAAATGCAACTTAGTGAGCTGTACGTAAAAGTACATGTAATTTGTATGTGTCAAGACTTTTTTTTTGGCCCATTTTTGTCTCAAAGAATTATCTAAGGTATTGAACCTCAATGTTACGACTATAGCAATATATCTCACATAGCGTGATGGTATGTTGACATAAAGCCCTTCAAAATACCACTCCCCCATTGATGTAATGCTGTACCAGAAGCAAAGATTTTATTGGACATGTTGTTCCTATAAAATTTTGCATCATGTTACAGAAACAAATCTGAGTGTGATATTTAAGTTTCTTATTATGTATGTTTATGTATGAAAAGGCAGGGTTGCCAAGGCGGTGTGTTGGGGGGGCGGGGGTGGGTGTTTAATGTTTGCTTAAGATTTATTACTTACAACAGAAGCTGTAAAAATTCTGCATGAAACTCAAAATACAAGAGCAGGAATTGTAGCAAATTATTTCAACACTAAAAATAAGCTACTGTTGTATAAACTATTACAAGTAATAAAAATCTTTTAAACAAATTATTTTCAAAACAAATTTAATCAAGCTAACCAAAACAATTTAACATTCAATTTCACTAATCTTTAAAGTGGAATGTTTAATACATACATGTGCTTTGAAGAATTATTCATCAATAAACATGTAATGTGAATTTCCGGTAATTATGTATCAGTGTGGTGTTCTTTCTTCTTTTGTGGTAAGATCCAAAGCAATAAATTTTGAACTTTTCTTCTTCAGGGCAATTCAAGCCAAATAGGGTGTACAGTTGGCTGCAGAAAAAGAGGGGGAAGAAAGACAATTTTGATTTCAGCAATCATACTGCATTACCTCTTCCAAGATGGACTTAAGGAACTTAAGATAATGGTGTAATGAAAGCATTCACAGTCTTATGCCAATGCTGCATTCTTCCCTTTCCTCTGCACCCCTAATACTAACTCAAATCATTAAGAAATCATTTAGTCAACAGTTCAAGCAACATCAGAAAGGACCTAGTAAGAAATGACCAATGAGAACTTAATCTCAGGTTTTTTTCCTAAAAGCCTTATACTTTTAAAAAAACATTCTTCAGTACTGAACATAAGTATTTTCTCAGCCTATATACTTTTTTTAAACCAAACTTTACAATAATGACCTTTTTTCACCTCCACTGAACACAAAATATTAATGAAGACAACTTTAATATGCATATTAGATCACTGTTCTGAGTTGTATTTATTTGTTACGTATATCATACGTATCATAGCAGCAGTCTTTCATATTGCATATTTAACACTTTAGAGTGGAGTGTACTATTAACTAGGTACTGAGTTCTGCCAGACATACACTGCATAAACAAAACCCAACTTCATTGTGGTCATCAATGGACTAGAAAAGGGCACTAAATTCAGTCCTGTTTTGAAGTGACTGACTCTACTGAAGTCATTCAAGTTATTTCATGGGTAAACATAGTCCAACATTGTTGTATCTTTCTTATTTTTCTCCAAGTTCTCCTACACGGGCCCAGATTTACAAATTTATGTTCCCTGTCCATAAGCAGCAGCAACAGAAAAATAACTGAATCTTCAGGACAAATTCTGGGTGACTCAGATTAGAGGCTTCCAGCAGTAAAGTTAACAAACACCGAGCATGGATTTAATGCTATTTTCAAACTGCCTCATAAGCTTTTAAAAACCAATCTCACAACCCTCAGAGAAGATGGCAATCCCCATTTTAAAAAACGAAAGAGGCCTCAGAAGTGACAGACATCCACACTTAAAATTCATCCACAATAGCATATTTGAAAAAAAGCAAACATTTACCCTTGTAGCATAAAATGCAGAAAATTAAAAATAACACTTTTTGCAAATCAGAGGAGACATTAGTCTTTCTTTCACATGAAACTGACTACCCAAAGAAACAGTCCAAGTCACCGGTGTAGTAACAACTCCACTTCTGAACATAAACTTAAACCCAAGCTGGAAATGCAAATAATTCAGAAACGACTGAAAAATGACTCAGAATCATTTTAGGAGTAAAAGCCATAACCTTCCTTTGTGCTGCACAATCCACATGAACATCAGACTGGATGATCCATCAGCAGGTCTACAGCAGTAGAGCTATGGTCTCCTTTGAAAAAAAAAAAAACCTGGACAGAGTATTTCTACAAGCCTTCTCAGAGGTGGGTATGTGGGGAAAAAAACTTGAGACCAACTTCTCTAACAAACAGCCCAAACAGTGCAGCTAAGTCAATGTCTTTGAGGGAGCAAAAACCTGCACCAAACACAATCCCAGGAGGTCTACTCACCTCTGCTATCCCACTATGCTGCATTCAAGGACAGCAAAGTTATATATGCTTGCTTGGGGGCTGTGATAAAAACCATTATGTGTAAAAGTCAGTCATCTGATAAATATTTAAGGCTTCTAAATCCATACTGTTAAGGAACATCTTATACTACATTCTGAGCCTTTCTAAAAAATCACTAAAAAAACCCCCACCAATCACCACTTATCATCTGTATTTGCTAAACAAAGCCAGCAATTTCTGTTATTTTGTACCAGGCTGTTGCTTGTTCCAACAGCAATATAGTGAATTTTGATAAAGCAAACCAAGGCAGCGTTGAAGTAAAGAAAATGCCTACAATGAAACAGTAAAATAAAAACATTTCACTTGAACTTTAATGTCCAAAATCTAGGACAGCAGTCTACTGATACGTTTGTTCCGAGAATCAGATGCTGAGTACAGACTCTTGAACTAGTTTATGTTTTATTCTTGACTTGTAAATTGCTACTGCATGCAGTATTTAAGAAGCTTAAACAAGTGAATTCATAGTAGTAAGGTATAATGCTTACTCCACCTGTTCCACTACCATTTAGTATATACATTCTATGTGGTGAACTGGAATTAAACTGTTATTTTCATGATACAGTTATTAAAATGCTTTTCCTTGATTCAGAGATTTATCAGTATATTTTTCATATATATATACTTTATATATATATTTTTATATGTACACTTTATCAGTATATATTTCAGTATCTGTTAAATACTTTTAAATACTCTCTTCTACTTAAAAACTAATTTCTTAAATCGTGTCTCAGTGAGACGCCACATGGAATAGCATGTGTGAATGAACAAAGAATACCCTATTGTGGAATACATGCCTAAAACCTGGCAGATCCCCAAAACTGAGGAAACTACCGAAACTTCTCCCCTTCTTCCCCATCACCCTTAAGTCAGACTCAGTAGGGAGAGAACTGCCCAGGACTCAGCCTTTGCTACAGAGGGTGTTATCTTAGGGATTAGAAAGAGGTTCTGACATCATCTGGTATTTCCTTAAACCAGTGGAATTCCACCAGCACTAAGTGAAAACAAACAAACAAAAAAAAACCCAAACAAAACCCCCATCATTCTCAGAAGAATGTTCTGCTTTTCCACGCTTCAGATGTTTACTCTTACTAAAGAAAGGGAGGTGGAAGTTCTACAATTCAGAGCACATCTATGCAACTTCAAGATCTCTTCTGCCTATACTTGGAAGTCACCTGGATGAGCCAGCTTGATTCCATAAGCTACAAAGCTACATTACTGATGCAAAGGACCTGAACAATAAATAACGCCGCCTACTTTGGGACTGACTCTGCACTAACACTGCTTCTGGACCAGAGGTGGAATATAGTCTGTGTTAATTAGCACAACTATACAGTCTCCAGACTGGAGCTGCCTCACATCTAGTCAGCCTCCAAGACAGGCAAGAGTAGGAAGTCTTACATGTTTTTCTAACTGGATACCACATTTAACAGCCAAGCACCATTTTGCAAACAACACTAAGGTGGTGTGTAACTTCTAGACACACAGCCTTATTTGTGTTGAAATGAGATTCAAATTAATGGAAGAGGTATTAATTTCTTCTACAGGGCACTCAGGTTTTTTCCTATTCTGTTTCCCCCTGCCCCCCCTTCACCTACTGGAACATCAACATGTAGCTCTGCTCCCCTTCTCACAAATGGACATCCAGACATGTAGTTCAGACATGTAATTTCCATATAATTAAACAAGCCTGAGTTTTTTCACTCCCTTGATCTGTTCATGATTTACGTAGTAACATTAAAATATAGCTTATTCATCTTTCAGTGAAATCACAGCTTTCTGTATTTTCTCCAAGCATCGTTTTCAAAATATTCAAGTGACACCAAGTGGTTAATTGTTGTACCGCTGTCTGTTCAGGACTACTGTATGCAGTAACAACCAAGTATTCTGTTATGTGAAAGTAAATACAGAAATACGTATCACCAAAAAAAGCCAGAGTGCTTAGAGATTATTAATCGTAACAGTCCAATTTCAAAATTCTGTCAAAGTGGCCCTTTCTCATTCACCTACCTTAGTCTGCTTATATGCTTTAAAAAGAAAAAAAAAAATCTGTATACTTCATCAAAAATTAAGTGGGTAAAAAATTAAGCTCCTGTAAGAGAAATTACTTACCAGAAGGAATTATTCCCTGTGTCATCTTTGTACACTCATGCTTACAGTAAGTTGCTTCCAAGAAGAAACACACTCAGACTTTTCTCAAAAGTCACTGCTACTTATAAAAAAACAAAAACCAAAACCAGAAAAAAAAAACCCCACAACACATGCATCCATGCAGCATCATTCAACATGCCAAACCATACAACAGACACTTCAGTGAGAAGGAGGGATCCTGTCACATCTAGCAAATCTTCTTTAGCTCCAAAGTTTCTTTCAACATAGTGCATATATAAAAGTTGGAACAAAAACAGCTTCTGTAGGTTAGATAAGGAAAAGAAATTCTATTTCTAGACTCCTTAGGGCCATATTTCAGTATCATGACAATGCCAACATCAAAAAGAGGGTTTTTATCAACATGAAAGAGGTGTATCTTTCAAAAGTTAGCCATGTGTGCTTGCTTTGAAATAGGGCTCTGCATGCTCTGTGCAGGGCCAAATCCTCAGAAACAAGAGTGCACAGAGGCCATCAAAAGAAAAAGGTTTTATAGTTCAAAGATAACAAGACAGCATTACTAGCACTAGGACATTAGGTGATCAGCTTTTAAAAACCAAACCCGGGATTTGGGAATTCTGCTAAGTAAGAATTCACATTAATTGTGATCATATGGCACACTGAAGTGCTAAAAAGCTTTAAAATACTGTTAATTTAAATTCACCTTAAAATGTTTTCCCTATAGCATTTGTAACTATAATGGAAGAGATAAAAATCTCAACACGTACTTTCTTTTTTTTTTTTTAACTTGTTTGCAGTCTGGATTTGACCACAGCTGTGAATAATCATTCTTAGTCTAATTTTAATTGGTCTGGTGATTCTTTCCCAAAGAAGTATAGGAGAGAAAATATTATCTTTAGATAATGCTATATGTAAGCCACAAAATGGGCAGGTATGCATGGTCAAGCAGAGAACCTGAAGCTGTCTTCATTCTTCTTTAAAGAAGGAAAGCCTCACACCACTATTTCAAGTTTAGCATCCTTTTTTTCTTTTGTGTTCAGAATTACACTGGTTATAAATGTATGGCCCTAATTTTCATAGCTAGAAAAAAATGGAAGCAGACACTAAACCAGTAAAATTCCACCCACAGTGTATACACAACCAGGCACAGATACTTAGCTGTTTTATTATTAAAAATAAATACTTCTCATCACTTTGACCATCTGACAGTATCTCCTTCTGGAGGTGACCTACTAATGCAAATCAAACATATCACTGCTCGAGTGGAGACAATGTATAAGGCTTTGCATTTTGGGGGTTCTTCCTCCAAGACCTTTTGGGCATGCAAAATCAAAACGAACGAGAAGCAAGATTCTAAGCAAGAAGAAAAAGCTGGTTTACATTTCAGTCATGCATTGCAAAAAAAGGCATCATAGTCAAGTGCGACATAAGTCTGCTACAAACTCATCCAAAAGAAAAATCTCACCACAGCCTAAGTATCAAGAGACTTCCTGAACAAGTGCTAAGTAGCAGTATGAGGAAGAGAAGGATGGCAACACTATTTTAACAGTTTGCTATCAGCAGTAGCTTTTCCAATCCACCAAAACTAGAACAGGTGAGAAAAAAAGAAGGAAAAAAAAAGGGGGGGGGGGGCAGGAGAGGGGAACAGAAAAGTCTGTCTTAAAGCATTTCTTAGGAACAGAAGCAGTCATCACTAACACAGGACTCCACTTAGCCTTTCAGTTACTATTTCTGCTTCCATTTCCCTGAAAATTCAGTTTCACTGGGCCAAAATTATGAAGTAAAAGCATTTTAATAAACACTTCTTTATCTGTTCTCCTTTCTCCTCCTTACTCCTAAAGCAGAATCAAGCTTTAAATCTTGTGGATGCAGTCCTTGGCCCTGTATGCATGCATGCACAGCTGATCAGAAAAGGATTATTTACTGTATTGTACGATCTCATTGTGCTTCTATCCAGAGCTACACTATACAGGATCACGAAGTCTGGTGCCTCAGACACTGCCTGGCCCACACACCGTAGGCACTATCCACACTGAATGCCATTCCTTTCAAACCTGGAAGTCCATGGCTTAAGAAGGCTGATATTCTAAACTAGAATGTGAAAAGACACAGCACTCTATTAATAAACGGAAATAATAGTAGTTGAAGCACAACCTGTTCGAACTTCCTAGATATTGTAAGAAACTTGGAAAGACCTTGCTTACTACCACTCCAAAAACCAAAACACTCCCTCCCAAACAATTCTGGCATTGCTCCAATTCTGAATTTTACCAAAAAAAAGGGGGGGGGGGGGGCAACAAAACAAAACAAACAACAACCACAAAACCCCGCAACCCAAAAAACCTCCAACTTTCTACACACAATTACACAAGAAACTTGTATTATCTGAACAAGCCTATCATCTCCAACGTAATTCTCCACAGAAAGAAAAAAAAAAAAGGAAAAAAACCAAACCTCTGGCTCTAGAATTCATTAGAAACATTTTTTTGTAATGACAGAAAAATATTTATGTTGTTCTACAGAAGACTAGCAAGAATTCATTTCATGATACAGCATCTACTGATCTAGTCATGCTGAAAAGAAACCATGCAACAAATACACAAGAACATTACTCAGCAGATCAGAGAAATTACATGAGGGTTCATAATACCTGCAAAATTACAAAGATCAGTCCTATCTCATCTTCAAATATACCAGGATGTAAAGGCCAGAAAGAGAAAAAGAGCTAACTAAGCAGAAGATAAACTGTTCAAAAGAACAAGTGGAATAAATTATACAAAGCTTTGCCTGGAAGCGCGAGGCATTTTCAAACCATTATGGGATGGCTCTGTAACAGCCTTCAAATCTGAGTACCAAAGAGCCAAAATTCTGATTTCTTTGAGGATGAAGTTTGATCACATGACGACTACAATTACTAATGAAACAACCTGGCTGGCACTAGAAATCAGTTCTGTGTTCTAAATGTTCTGAAAAATGCTGGGCAGGAACTAGATGGCAAAAGTGTTACGTTTTGTATTATTTATGTATTTCACTTTCTAGAGCAACAGGGATAACGCTGTCAGAACTGCAATGATCTGTCTCAGTTATTAAAAGAACAGATTTTTATAATATAAAAACTTCCCTTTTCTAGTAGTTGCGTTGTAATTTTAAGAAATGGAATATATATGAATGAAGCTGCTAGACTTAGAAAGTAATTAAGAATAACTGTATCCCTATTTTCTCCCATTTTCTGGTTAAAAAAAAGAACACTAAATGACAGCACTCTTTACCCAAAGATAATACATGTAGAGGCATGTAATGATACTCTGCTATAGCCTTAAGAATGACTATAAAGAGGAATCAAAAAAGCTTCCCAAACCTATTTATTTATCTGAATATGGATCTACCACTTCTGTTTTCCCTACTGATAATAAAAACACAGCCTTTCAAATAAATTTTCAGCACCATAATCATCACACAGATGACCTTATACCTAAGTCACTTAACATGTCATCTAGTTCTTCTTTATAAATCATTATGGTAGATAAACATAAGCAAAAATGACCCTAGCATTGCACTGTATAGATGTTTACACAGTGTTTCTTCAGTGCTCTCACCTGATGGTCCAGACTCAGCTGACTACACAAGAAACAATTCTTCTGTAGACTAACTTATACTTTATACAAAGATACAAACACAAGCCAAGATATATACACAAAGAACAAATTTAAAGTAACTTTTCTAGCTTCAGTTCTTAAGAATTGAAAGCATTTATGCTTACCTAGATGTAGAAGTGTGAACTGTGCTGCCAATTCCTTTGCACCTTCTACTGTTGTACAGAGTTTGTCTGGCATGAAATAACTCTGGGAACCATCTGCAATACTAGGAATAAGCACCTTGTACACCAAGAGTATTTTCCCATCCTGACTTGTGGTTGAATACAAGTAGTATTCTGGCGGTGCCCAGTTATTTTTATTGCAAAAATAATCCAGATGCATTGCTGCAGAACTGAAGTGACTGGATTTTAAAGAATACATGCTAATCGGAGTAAGCTTTATTCCTGGAAAAAATGGGTATGTACATCTTTCAACTTCAGGGGGGCCTGGACTGTGCTGACCATTAAGACGAACTGAAAGACTTGCTGGTTTCCCTAAGGACTTTTGATGACAATCTTCTTTGTTAGGAAACGCTAAGAGATTTTCAGAACCGGGACTTATCTGACCATTAAAATGTTGCTTCCAAGTACCTTCTTTGTTAACTGGCTTTGCCAGCGTTACCTCAATACTAGCTCCATCAATGCACTTTCCATTCATTACCGACATAGCAGCAACTGCATCTTCTCGGTGGAAAAAATGAACAAAAGCATAGTCTCTCAGCTTCTTTACACGTTCAACTACTCCTGGTTTGAACTTGTTGAATTCAGCTTTAATTGTGTCCTCTGTAGTAGATATCATTAAATTTCTTACATACAATACTTTCACTCTCTGCATTGTTTCTTCATCAACTTCTTTCTCAGGGTCTGCCCAGTCTACTTGAATAGTATGACCCCAGAGCTGAAATGTTCCTACAGCAAAGAAGCATTACATCAATAAGAAATATGGAAAGAGAAACAAAATCATTCTTATCAACTACCTCTACAAAAAGCAAACATGATGCATGCCACATGAAACTGTTTTTTGTTGCCTGCATCTACTTAAGCAAAGTATGTAAAATATTGCGACTTGAAATTACTAAAGAAAATAATACTCTGCAAAAATTCAAAGTGTTCTATCTGTACCCTTTGGGTTCATTAAGCACCATAAGCTGTCAAAACACAGACTTCATGATTTTGTGACATGCATGTACACGTGTATATAAAGCAACCATAAGCAACATACTATTTTACTAGTTAGTAAACACAGCCTTTTCAATAACATTACCACTTTAAGAAGCAAGGTCAACACCTGGAAAAAGTCATCTAAATGTATACACACTAGCACAAGCCTTACTCTATGTTGCATCAGACACCAAAACAATAAACTAAAAAAAAAACCCCACCTTGTTACTCATTCCAAGCCAACATTTTGCATATCACACAACTAGTTTATTTTACATTCAGTGATCTGGCCATATTTCTCCCATTACTTTGCAAGGCCTATATAAGTCTTAGGTAACACTCCTCCCTAACCCTCTCTCAGCAATTAACACGAGACTTGCCTACATCTTAGCCTTAATAAATACACTCATTTCAGCAAGGCCAATGCTGTATTATCTGTTTTAATAACTTTGCTTCTCCAACTATATTGTTTCATTTCCTCCCTATTTAATTTCTCTTCCTTTCTCTACTAGAATTTCCCTTTTTAACTGTACCTTTACCTAGTCCCTCCTCTTTCAGTATATTTAATCCCTTCTCCTTTCCCTCCCTCAAAACGTGTAAAATAAGGTGCAAAGAAAAAGTCATCTTCTACTTGTTAAACTCTTAAAATTATTTTCTAGTAGAAGATTACAGACCTACTTTCAAACATTTTTAAAATATGAAACATCAATAACATCACTCATGACACTCAAAGAAAATAAGGGACACATTCCAAGCATTTTATTTTTGAAGCTCAGCTTGAAGGGAATTCATATGCAGGGACTAGTGCATGCAAATGAAAACTGGATGTGTGCCCAAGCAAATACATATCTTGGTGTAAACTACAGTAACTTGTGTTTATAAAACAGATGTCTGTTCTTTCACTCTCAGAACTGCTTAAATTTCAGCTTCTTTAAAAAAACAAACAAACAAACAAAACAAAAAATACAACAAAAAAACCCCAAAAAGACCCTGATTCATGAACCAAAAAAAACCACTTCTCTTTAGCTGAAAGGCACTACTGCAGTTTTGTAACTCTCAAAATACCTTAAAGAAAGGAAAACAGGGATGATCCACCACCCCATCCCCCCCAAAATGGAGACAGATACTCCCCCAAAAACTCAATTTAATTACAAATAGGTTTACCTGGGATTAGCCGCCTTCTAGCCATCGCAGCTGCTCTGTGAGATTCATATTCTACAAAAGCAAAGCCACGATTTTTAGTTTTGTCAGTGGCATTTGGATAAACAATGACATCCACCACTCCTTCTGTAACTTTTTTCATTTCATTCAGTATTTCTTCTTTCTTCTTTTCTTTTGGAATTGCTCCAATAAATAGTCTGCAGTTGTCCAAGCTTACGCAGACACCAATAAATTTCCCTGGACGAATTTCGTAATTATTAAGAATCTTGATGGCTAGCTGGGCTTCCTCTTTAGTAGTGTACATCACAAAGGCATAGCCTCGATTCTCACCACTGAATTCCATCATCAGTCTGAACTCATAGATCTTCCCAGCTCTCTCGAAAACAGGAACTAATTCATCTTCATACATATCACGAGGAATCTTACCCACAAAAACTTCACATCCACGAGGTGGTGGAGGACCTTCCCAACCTTAAAATAAATTGTCCAACAACAATCTTAGTACAAATGCCAGATGGGCACACTTCCCCCCACCCCTACTTTGGAGGTGGGAGTTACTTATTTATTTTTAGTCTCAATTTGAAACTAGCATATTCTCATCCATTATTTCTTATTTTTGTTATGTTTAAATTAAAAAATGCCATAAGCCCACAACTTGCATTTCTTTCAATTCCACCTTCTGTTTTTTCACTGGAATCTGTATGACAACCCACTGAACCTAGCATTATTTAAAACACTGATAGGTTTACTATAAGACTCTACATTCCTATCATTTTCTGCCCCTTAAAATTATGTGTCAGTTATTAATACAACTGATAGGTGATAACTGAGAAAGAACTTAAGTTGTATTTTCTACTCTAACATTTTAAAGTTGCAAATGTTTCTCTGCACTTCTTGTCCATACTTTAAGAAATTTTGGTCAGGGTCCCCAGTGCAGTACTTTTTTTCTTCCTTGACATCATTCAAAAAGTCCAAACATTTTGCTTCCACCTTCTCCATTCAGCCACTAAAATAGGATTCCCTAAGGAAGGTAGGATATGGAGCCATCCTTTCTTCAATAGCCAACAAGACTGAACACTTCTCCTCTAAAAACAGACCACAGTTTTAATGGGCTGGAGCTGGATGGTAGGAAAAAAGAAATTAAATCCACAGAACAAGTAAGTCCCTAATTCACATCTGAAAGTTACAAGAAGATCCATGCTTCTGTCCTTAAGCCAAGGACATTCATATACTCTTTTATATCTCTGCCATATATGCTGAAAGGTATGTTCAACAGATAATGTAAAAATGCATACGTACATTTAAAAATATGGAGTTATGGCCTGCAAATATGGCACTACATTTTCCCAAAATATGCATATTTTTTTAAAAAAGGTTGATTGTTTTTTGGTTTTTTTAAAACAAATTAGACAAACAAATCAGGCAGAAGTTTCAAAGGCAGACAAACAGTTAAATCATAACTAACAGCTTTTTCTAAAGCTTTGACGAGAAAGGTTCTCCGCAGGAAAGCAAGGAGTACAAAGCTGGTAGAAAAAAACAACACAAAATTTGGTAAGTAAGTACTCGTATGAAACAACAAAGCATAAGGAGGCAAGGTGAAAAAAAATTACTGTTGACAAGTTAAAATAAGAAGATAAATATTTTACTTTGGCTTGAAGTTCAGAATAAATTATATTTAAGTGATTTTGTAATTAACCTAAAACTTTTTCCTTCATGTAAGTATCATCAAAGAGCGCATGATTTACTTGTGAAAAAAATTTTTCACGGAATTGGGAAATTTTTGCCTTCTCACAGAATAAATTTTTATCTATAAGCTGTACACTAAGAACTACATGGTACACAGTGAAGCTACCAAGGCATCAGAATTGACATGCATTTGGAGCCACGCTGCCATGGCTTATCTAGGAAAAAGTTTGGTTCCACACAGCATTCAACATCGTTATCATTTTCAGCTTTATAAACATTTATGACCACTTCAGCTGAGATCTGACAAGGACATGGCAAGTAACAAAGTTTGCAAGCTAGTACTGCCATCACTCACATCATGCCAGTCAGTTGCCCACATAAAAAAGCATAAACCAACAGTACACCGTTTACAAGCTCCTGCACACCTTCATCAGGAAAAAAGGGAGGAGGCTATGCTTGACTGCATAGGGAAGTCATGAAATTAAACAACAATGTTCATTTATTAACTAGACAAACTTTTACCATCATTAACTGATAGTAACTGATTAAACAGTGATTCTCAGTAAGTAAAAGCCATCTACCACTCAAAAAAGCCCCCCTTCTAATTTTAAAGCTGCATACTAACTTAGCATTACAGCACATTACTGCCAACTGGGAGTAAGTTATGACTCCTGACTTAAAACCTGGTCTGTGCCACATTTACCAATGAGCGACATGTATTTAACAGCAAACATGGAAACAGCTAACCAAAAGTGCCGTTCCTCAAGTAGCTACCAACTGACCGGAGAGTTTCCTTGAGTGGGCACTTGATTCATCCCTGGACAATAGATTATAGGATTCCTTTTTTTGCAGCAGTTCAAGTAATCAAACTTCAATCAACATTATAATTATATTCCTCCCACTGTTAGTGAGATCCCTGCCATCTCAAATTTTCCTCCATGTAATGCTAATAAGTTACATACCTAATGACACCATTATGTCCGCAGCAATCTAGGCAGAGGACCCAAACAAAGCAATGAAAATTCACTTAACCTTTTTTTTTTCTTTTTTTCTTTTAAACACACTACGGATACATTTTCCATGAGTGGCATAAACTGAACAAGAACTGTGCTGCTGCTGCCAATTGAGGTGGAAAAAAAAAAAAATATAATTTTTTAGGGTAATTTTGAGCTAGATAAGCCGCTTGCTCTTGGTAACATGCCAGTGAGATAAACAAGATGGTAACAGGAAAACAGAGCTGACAGTGAGACTGTCTCCTCTGGCAGCAACACAAGCTTATAGAAACCACATCTTAAACAAGCAAAATTCACAGTGAAACTCTTCATTTACAAACAGTTATTGTAATTTCTTACAAGCCATCTCAAACATTCAAGTCTCATTTGGCCTAGAAAATCATTTATAGTAACTTAGGACAATTTCCAGCCTAAGCAAGTATGAAAATACATGAAAATTTAAAGGAGAGGTATATAATTAATGTCAATGAACAGATTTATGGAAGATATACCTTGTCAAACACATCTAGTTTCAGAAAAGATTAACAAACTTCATTAATAAAAGTAACTTTGCCAAACAAATACACTTAATACTGCCTAATGTTCTAATTAAAAATCATAATTATAAATTATTTAATACATTTTTTATGTTAAGAACAGGCTGAGCCCTCAGGGAGTAGTCAGTGATGCCCTGCAGTTCTTCTTCCAGTGCCATTTTCAAAATAATTTCACAGGGCTTCCTTTGGCTATTTTATATTGGCTAGTAAAAGTATGTACATAATTTTAGACAGGAAAAACTTCCAAAGAGAAATAATTTTGATGCAGCTGTTATCTTAAACTATATATAGCAATGAGCAATACAGTTCATGCTTACAAGCATCACTTATAAAGATATGGGATCACAGGCCACAAGTGAGAATGAATTGAAACAGCAGCACAAAGAATTTTCCTTCTTTCTGCTTGTGCAAGTGCATAATCTGACTCAAAAAGAAGAGTTACTGTACTCCATCTGATACAACCAGGACTAATGGCAAAATTCTTGTACATTGCTGATGTCAACGATGACACTGGAAAAATTATTCAAAATAAAAGAAATGCTTCATAAAGATTTAAGGCATTTGATTCATTTCATCAGAATAACAAGAAATGTTAAGATAAAGGTAACTGACACAGCGTTATTACAGAGAATTACAGGTACTAGGTACTTCATCAAGAAAATTAAAAAACTATTTCAGACTAGAAATAAAGCCCAAATTCAGCAGGAAAGATGCTAACCATTTTAACAAGCTAAGTGTAGGAGTAGATAATCCCACCTTTTAGAGTTCTCAAAATCAAACCCAGATACTTTTCTGAAAATGTGTCTTAGCCAAAAAAAGTCATGAGGCTCAACACAGTAATAACTGAGCAGAAAGTAAATGTGTAAGATACACAGAAGTTCAAACTAAATGATCTAGAAGCCACTTATTTTCTTAACATATTCTTGAGAAAAACAAAATTACTTTTTGGTAGGGGAAAACACACCCAACATAAATTTTAACTCTTGAATAGGGGAATAATGACAAAAAAAGATAATTAGGAAAGAAAAATATATATCTACTGAACTACTCCTCCTCCTCTGTTCAGGTGTCTTCACTCAAAACAGTAACAAATTAAATCATTTGGGTTTTATCCATTTATTTCACAAACTTTCAGCCTGTGCAGCACAAGATAAACCCACTGTTTCCAGCATTTGTATAAGCATGGATTGAAGTTGAATGATCTTGCAACGTCTTCAAACAAAAACACCCTTTATCAATCCTACTTTAAGAGTCATTTAAATTTATTTTGGAAAGCAAATTTAAAGTGCTGAACAAAGGCTTTTCCTTGCACTACCTGTGAGCATTACTCGTTTTCTATAAACTAAATCTGCAGCAGCAGTTTCAATAAAAGTATTTTAGCAGGGGATAGGGCTATTTTAAGAGATTTATTATTGCTAAGTTACTTAATCACAGTATGAGACATGTTTTTGAAATAGCATTTAATATGCAAGAAAAAAATTAAGTCTTCCAATGCAGTAACATCCTGAAAAGTGTTTACTAAATCCAATAGCCACTGTTTCCAAATTGCAATGTATATAGTCCATATACTGCAGGACTTAATTCTACTTGGTTTTTTGTCACTGACTTTAGCAGAAATATAACTAGGCATACAGAAAAACATTTTAGTGACAAAGTTGGTTTTCATTGCAGCAGTAACTTTCCAGTTCAAGTGCGTAAGTCTCCTGTTTGCACTGTGACAATAAATCTCAAACCACCATAAATTAACCAAGATGATGATTGCAGTTTTTATACCATCAATACAATCTCTGTTATTCTCTGGGATTTTTATCGACTCTTATTTTCTGTTTACACATGGATACATACTCAACAGTTTCTGTTTTCCAGTGTATTAAGTGAAAGAACAGTAACACATGAATAATAAACTCTGACTGTTGTATTTCACTGTTAAAAACACATCCAATGAATGATAAAATCTCCAGAAGCTCAGCATTTATCAATTTTTCTTCTCAGAATGACAGGGGGTGGGGGGTAGGTTATGTTAGATATGGAGAACAGATTAGTCAACTCTAAAAACAAAATGAGTTAGATTATCTTCACTGGTGCTATCTCAGAGAACAGAGAGGTTTGTTACAAAAATGCTTTGGCCAATGCAAGTGGTAAGACAAGAAATGAAGGTTATGCCTGCTATCACCAACCTGGTTTTCCCTTCTGTGCCACTAAGTGTTTTCAAGCGTGTTCTCAGTCATATGGAACACAGTATTTTCAGCTCCACATTTGTTCCGCTGTCAACTTTAGCTGCTTTTAAAGCTGTGACTTCTTAAATCCACCAAGAGCAAATGTTCAACATAGTCTAGCACAAGAGATATTAAGATGTTGGGAACTGTAAAGCATATCAGGACCCTGTATGTGTTGTGTTTCTTACACTCTTTCCCTAAGCATCTACTACTCGTCACTGTCAAGATACAGGACATGGGGCTACACAAATTTTCAGTCTGATTCAGTATAGCTCTCCTTACAGAAAATAAACTCCAACTTCGTAATCGCAAAAGAAATGCTTACCTGGTGGAGGACCACCAAATTTTCTTTGCCCATTTTCTTGAACCATGCTGTATCCAGTCTTCTCCATCAGGGCCAGTAAAGCAGCCTCATTCTGAGTGCCACTTCGGATTTTGCCACATCCATTTGCTGCAGCTTTATTTTCCTCATGCATATCTGCAATAGCTTCAACAGAACATTGCATATATTTCAATTCAGGTAATTCTAAGTTGTTTTCTGTATACAGAAGCTACCAAAGCACAGAAAAACAACTTACGCTATACTTGCCTATTTACTGTGGCTTTTTTTAGCATAAGGCTTCAATCCTACATCCAACTACTATCATCTATGTATTTGCTTTCAAAACATTGTTCTGTAGCTGTGATAATCTTGAACTTTAGCCAGCAACTATATATTCTATATTCAAACTTTTGTAAGTGGTATCACAACTATTTTCTAAGTATGCTGCCCTTCAAGTAGAAAAATGAATTCTTTCATAAATCACGTTATCACAGTTGTGTAGAGACCTATATGCTACTTGAAGTGACAAGTTGCACTTTCTTATTACTACATTTTATAGAAGTACCAATGATTTTAAAACTGTATTTTAGTACAAAAATACTTAAGAAATGTATTAAGTGCATGCCTAATTAATATAAACAATTCAAAGAATTCATGAACAAAAGTAATTAAAACCAATATACAATAAAACTAGGCAGAACTGACTGGCAAAACTAAGGGTTGAAATAATCCCACCTCTGGGGTCCTTATTTTCATTACTTTATCCATTTTCATCATTTCCAAAACTAAAAAAGTTTATCAATATGGTTGTTGCTGCTCTATCCACTATTTCCCTTGCATGCCAAGATCTCATGCAACAGCTTTCGCTGTCATCCAGGTGATGGGAAACAATCACACCAAGGAACCCATTTGGTAATTACCAACTTTACTAGTCAAGCCCCTAAAAAACATGAGCTTTCAAGCCAGATTTTTTTTTTTCACTGCCTCTTTTTCCGTCCCCAATTTATGTCTTCTTTTCCCAAGATTTTCTGCCTTCAGGTCTGCAATACTTAAGACAAGCAACCTTCTTCAACACTTCAATCTTTTGCCCAAATGGTATGTCCAAGTGCTATGCCACTCAACCTCCGAAAGAAATACTGCCAAAAAAATCACCACCAGAAAAATAAGCTACAACTTCTGTTTGTTCTTTAATGTCCCTTGTATTTTCAGCTTGCTTTGTCTTCAGGATCAGGCTCCAATAAATAATGTCCTAAGACATCAGCAGTTTATTTTTTCCAAGAAAAACAGTTAAAACCAGCTTAAATTTCACACGAATGTTTCTTGTCAACCCACTATTATTTGCTGAACCATGAGGCTTCCTAGTTAAGGCCTCAATTAATAAAGTATCTGGAAAGCAGAGAATAAAGGAAACTAAATCAAGGACAGTAAAGAATGCATAAGCATTCACGTGTCTGTCTCTTCATTAGACTTCCGCTACCTAAGGTCCCAAGAAACCAATTATCTCAAGCACTGCAGAAAACTCACACTTGTTGCACTGAACACTGCCAAAAGGGAGGGAAGAGTTCAAAAACAGTTACAACTGCATCCTTTTTCTACAGTCTGCAGTTGAAGCCACCTTCTCCTCTTCAGCTTGTCACTTCTGGTGCTTTTCTACTAACTAAACTATTACTTTTAGCTTGACTATCCAAACAAGCACCATTATCTACACAGATTATTTATTTTACCTGACAGCTGACTATGTAACTCCCTACCACTAGCAGAAACAAGAATTAGTAAAAATAAAGCCATACATAGTAGTTAATGTACCAAATGTTATCCCACCCATCTTTATATATAAAGGTTTTCAGATGATTGCTGATCACACTAAGCGAGCTTTTGCCTTCATACTCAAAACATTAACTATCCCCATGGTTGCTAGTCCTTTTATTCTTCATTTACACATTCCGCTGAAAACTACCCCAGTATCTCAAATTAAAATGATTTTGCATAAATTGAAGTTTTTCAAAAGATTATACACTATTTATGGAACGATTAAGCCTCTTCCACTGCCACATTTATGCATGTTATGCAATGATATTACTGTCCAGAGGTGGACTTCCCCACCACAACTTAGTAATTTCAAACATGCGTTGAAATCAAAGCGATAATGAAACTATTCTTCGGTGCATTCTTTTCACAACAGCCTTCGTACGACCTTATAACAGACTCTGCACACCCCTTAATGGTGATAAACACAACTGCAATTTTTTCCATCCTAGAAAAAGAAGACTTTTGGTGGAGATATATGTATTTTGTCTTTTCTATGAAGCTGGTATTCATTTTTTGGGCAGGAATCCATGCAAGCAACCAGTCTGGATTAGTTTATATGACACCCATCACCAGTCATTAAAAAAGCCAAACCCCAAACAACTCCTGGCTTCATCAAAATGAGATTCCAGAAAGGAAGCAGGGTAGAGCACAAAAAAATCCCCCACAGGCAACAGCAGTAACAGGAGGACTCCTGTCTGCTACAAATGGTGTCCCAGCTCCTTTCAGCAAGTGAATTACACTTACTGTGCTTCACAGCCTACAAGCTGCATGGAGATTCCGTAATCAGGAACTCTCTCGGCACTTTCAGACCTAGCAAGGCATGGAAATAGAAAACAGCAAAGTTGGGTCAAGGGAGAAGTAAATTAATTTTCCCTTTGTCTGAGTTCAAACATCCAGCCAAGAAAAACGTTATCCCTAACGGCAGCAAGGGGACACTAGATTAAAATCGTGGGAGTCGATGAGGGCACCCACAGCGCTCCCAGACAGGTGAAGAGGCACTGAGGAGTTAGGACATGAGACCAGTGGAGGAAACAAGCTGACCACGGACGGGCCCCATGGCGAAAACACAACCTGAGGAGGCAAGACGGCATGTACGACAGGGAGAGAAAAGAGAGAAAAACAGCAGCCCCGGCAATACCCTGCGCTACTCTCGCCGACTTGCACGTTGAGGGCGGCCGCCGCAGCCCCTTCTCTTCGCGGCCCCTTCTCCACACGCCCTCGTCCCTCACGCCGCCTCTGCCGTTCCCCACAGCACAGCAAGGGCCCGAACCCGCCGCTAATCCCCAGGGCAGCGAGGCCGCGGCACTGACTCCCCGCTCCCCCGTTAAGAGCCCTGCGCCACAGCGGGCAGATCAGACCGGAGGCACTAACCCCACCCGACACCTCCGCCAGCCGCCTCACTCGCCTGACCCCGCTGCCACAGCTTTCCCTCGCTCTGCCCCCGCCTAGCCAATCACCGGGCGGCCAGGGTAGGCACGGGCACAATTGACAGGCAACACCAGCCAATCATAGCAAGGCAAAGGACAGTGCCCGGCAGGCGAACTCTTTTAAAACAGGCGACCGTTGCACGACAGAATACTGCTGGTGCGCGTGGGGCAGCCGCCCGCCGTGGGGCGGCCGCGGAAGCCGCTGGAACGTCGCGTGCTGGTGGCGCCGCGTGACCGCCCTGAGGGCGGGGATAGGGGGCACCGCCTCACAGCCCCTCCTGAGGGGGTTCGGATGGCTGCCCGCTGCCGCGGTCCCTCCATTCCAAGAAGAGGGCCAGTTGTTAAGCTCTGCTGGCTGGTATTTTTTGTATCTTTCGGCTTATATCCGCTCATAAAAGGTGTATTTGGGCCTTTGGGACGTGCTCTGGTGTGCTCTTGTGGTTTAGGGAACGTTTAGTGTCGTGTAGGTCCGTGTTGACCGGTAATACCTAAGTGAAGTAGGTCTGTTTTCAATCCCTATTGTTAATATTTCAGTCTCCCAGAAATGAATCACGTTATCTTAACAACAGCTACAGGCACTTCTCAAGCCAGTTGGGCTGGAGGCCTTGCAGTTTCAGCACTGCTCCTGAACTACCATCGAAACTTCCTGGGGGTCACAGCCATGCAGCTGCAGCATGGTACTTTGATGGGCACGCATCAGATGCACCAGAGTCAATAAAGAGTATGGGATTAGTTTGCGAGTCCTTCAATTTGTTATCAACATGTTGTGGCCCATTTTCCCCGTCTAGCACATGAAAGTCTCTCAAAGCCAAAGTACTTTTACGAAAGACTTCTTCCCCTCTCTTTAAGATTTAAATGCTCAACTGTGCTTATTAATAAGGCAGAGAATCCTAGAAATTTTAACTTAGGGACATGCAAATTCATCTTAATATGTTCCAGAGCTTTTAGCAATCTAGTTTTAAATATGTACTACCACAAAACTGTCACTTCATATTAGGCATTTACCTATTCAAGTTTGCTTATATTTCAAAGGGAAAGCTTATTATCCTTTTATTAATAATGGCATGATACACTAATCATGTATTTTACAAATGATATGTCTCCTTTTAAAAGTTCTGAATGGCCAACGTACCAAGGCTATTGCCTTCAAGATTAAATTTCACCACTTCCTCATTTCAGGTGTCCACTTGTTTTTTGACCACATCTAAATCAGCCAGCCACGAAGCCTCTAATAGGAATGAATTTGGGGTATATTAAGTTAAATAAAGTTTGGGGCATTTTGACTGCAGCTTGGTGTCCCTGTTACCGTGGAGACCGCTCACTCCCTGGCAGAAAACTCCATGTGTCTCAGTTGTTTTTGCTGGTGGGAAGTACTGAAAGAATGCGGACAATCTCTTCTAAGTGAAAAAAAAAAAACCCACAACTTCTCAGCATTTTCTTGGCATTTCATGTAAGTGACATCTTACTGGATGGGTTACCGTGTACAGCCATTTCTGGAGTACAAATGACTGCTGCTCTAGGATAGAGGAGCTGAACAGCTGCTCAGCTGGAAATGTTAACCTGTTCCAGCACTTAACAGCAGAAGGTCTCAAGGAAAACATACAAATTTGCCATCAGGTTTTTCACTTTATGACATGACATGAATAAAAGAGAAAATCAAAAAACCAAAAAGTATTCAATGTCTACATTATTATCTCTTATTAAACATCAGACATAGGAACTAAAGACTAATTTGGTTTTCTTGCTGACCCCTGCCTCTCTAAAAGAAATTAATGATCCTTTTCTTCCTTTGTTCCCCACGCGCTAATTGGGTATCAGAGTTCTCACTACCCCCTTGCCCACAGGTGCTAGCTGCTTTTTTCTCTCTGACAGTCTAGTCGTTCAGTATAATTAGGTTTTACTAAGAACAACTGTTTCTAACCTGTATGTGTCTTGGATTTTGCTGTGACTCGTGATAAAGTCTGAGCTGAATATTTTTATTTCTTTTGTAATAAGACAAGATTTACAAGGGAATACAATATTTTTATTAAATCAAGCAGTATATCTGATAACTTCAGGTATTCAAAAAAGAGTTTGCACACCTGAAAGCTTCTCATGGCTAAACCAAAACTAGTTATGCACCTCAGCACTCTCTGAAACGTTGCTTTTCTTGTATTGCAACAAGCAGAATCCTCACCAAGCAAACCCTTCAGTCAATCTCCCACTGTAAAAAGTTAGCTTTAGTTACTTTTAACCTTTAACACAATGTGTAATTCTATCAAGTTGGAACAGTTGGAGGGAATAAGCTGCCTCTCCCCTCCTCCAGGTAGGCACTGCCCCCAGCGAATTCCACCTTGTTTTAATTTCTTCCCCTTTCTCTCCCACAGTACTTGATTGCATTGTGCATTCAAAAGACATATCTCACTCATTTATCAGTAGCCATCGTTTGGATAAGTGTGGTAGAAGGAGAAGGACGATTAACATTTTAATTCCAATTTCTAGGATTGACAACTGTTCACAGCAAAGGGACAGCTTCTCACAGTTTTAATTTCTTTCTCTCGCCCCATACATATATAAATACCACTAATCCAAGTTAATGCCATATTTTAATTCACTTATTTTTAATGAAGATTTACTAAAGGATGGGAAGGAAGACCAGGCCCAGAACAATGTTTGTTATTTATCAGAGTATTTAGGTTTTTACTGCTTTATTGAATCAGTACCTTAGTACATAACCATTTAACTTTTAAACCTCATAAATAGAAACTTATTTTAGGATTATTTTACAAGAGTTACAGCATAATTTACAAAAAGCATTTGGCACAAATTCTGGTTAGAAAATTACTTTAATTGCAAATAATATGCTATTTGCCCTAAAGCTTTATACAGTTCCTATTAACACTGAGTTAGTTTCCTCACAAATGTCTTTTTGAAACCGTCACAAATCTGATGGATGAGGAATGAGGGCAGAGTCCTGCCAAGATTATGACATTTATTCCTTTGGCTAAATTTGAAAATGTGAAAGAGGTCTTTTTCTTACACGTTGTATTTTACAGCACTGCACCAGACAGTTGCTTTTCTTTTCCTTCTAAGTTATTTTAGGTAGCTGTAACACATAACTCCTTGATGTTTTTTAACTTCTGTTTCATTGGAATGCTAGCAAGCCCCAGCATATATATTCCTGGAGTGGGCTATTACTGCAGTTGTAATATACTTTAATAGAAGCATAAGCTTTTTTTGTCAGTGTAAATTTTACTATGGCCTGGAGCAGGAAAAGAGGGTATGTAGTATTTCTGCACTCTGACAGGTTTGATATGTAGGTAGTGGAAATACTTTAAAAGGAAGCAGACATCCTTTGAAGTGTAGACAAACGTCTCTGTAGAAAACCTAGACATAATACGATTGTAAATCTAATTATAGTAAGCTGTCTAGAAAGACTTCATTTCAGTCAATCAGTCCATTTTATTTTGGGTTTCATTCTATCAAGTAGCTGTAATGCCTGTTTAGTAGGATTCTCCTAACAAGGCATCCTAGTGCCTAAAGGGTCTTTTTTTCTTGAAAGGTGCTGTTTGGTCTTGTTCAGCTTTCTGCCTTACAAGAGTTGGAATCTTTTTTAATTATAAAGTTACAAAATCTGATATTGCTGGAATAAGCATTTGGGGGAACAGAATATTAATTGTAGAGAAAACATCATACAGAATTGCTTTCTTTTTTTTGTAAACCACTTTGAGACACGCATGCCACATGATTTTAACATGCAGATAGGCAATGAATGTGAAAAAGTGGATCCTGAAGCGTGTTGTCTTCACTTAGATGAGTATGAGTATCAACAATTTCACTGATGTAAACTGAATTAAATCAACTTTAAGCCAATATTGCTGAGCGCAGAGTGATTTAAAATGTGCGTAACGAAGCGTATAAAATCTCTTTGCTTGTTTTTCCCCTCATTACCTCCAGAACTATTGCTTTCTGCTCCCTCCGTATCTCACTCTAAAAACCTGGACCCTGTGTGACAAGGCCATACCTTTAATCACTGAGCGAAACGGCTGTTTTCTGGCAATACGGCTAACCCCCAGAGGGAAAGAGCAGATGGAAGTGGCTGAAAAAAGTGACACCGCAAAGGGTTGGTGGAAGAAGAGGTGAATGTCAGGAAACAGAAGGGAAGAAAGGACAGGAAGGAGGGAAGGGCCAAGGGAGATGGAAAATCCTGTCCTGCAGTACTGCGGTCTTTTGATGCTCCACTGTTACAGAATGCTTTCCCGTCTGCTTTTCAGGCAGACATTTTAAATGAATTCTGAAATGGCAGTATATCCTCCGCACATCTGTACAGCAGCAGTTACAGAGGTTTGGCATTTTTAGTGCTTCTGAAAGTGGCTACTGCCCCAACAACCTGGAAACCAAAGTTCCAACAACCTGGAAACCAAAGTTTTCTTTCCACAAGGATGTGAAGCACAAAGAGCTATGGAGCGGGCTTCCTTTCGTCACACCGCTGATGTCTCGGTCCTCACCGGAGGGCTCGGAAAAGTCGGAGACAGTCCCCTCTCAGTCACTGCTCAGTTTTTTATTTCTCTGCAAATATTGTCAGAAAATACTTGAATTTATGGTAGCTTCTGTGAAAGTCTTAGAGCGTGTTTCAGCATTGGAACCAAACAGGCATCAGACATCAAACTGTAAAGTCTTTGGTCATACCTGAACTGACCTAGACATTAACTGGAAGTTTACCAGGGAGGCTAAAGATTTTTATATCACATTACCTTTTGAATATTTAATAATTCTGGAAATAAATTACATATTGAGTGCAACAGAGGAGAATAAGATTTAATTTTTACTTTTCCTAGATTTAAATATTTAAAATACCTTAACTGTAGTTTGAAAAGTGGAAAGAGTCCACTCTTTCTTTAGGCTGTTCATACTTGGCTTTGAATTCCAGCTTATTCTGAGAATCCTAAAAGGCATCGATTTATCAAGCTCACATCCTTTTAATGTATAATCCAGCTGCTGTGAGCTGCTAACTAGCTTTTAAGTCAGGAAACTCTGGACTGTCAATGCCAATTATAGTTAACTTACGATGCTTCTGTGTTAACTTACTTTATATTTTTCCTGAGGCTTTAAGGATATAGTGCTATGCTTGGAGACACAATTAAGAAAGTCTGAAGCAATGTAACCTGTGGTTTTGTGTGTTTCTTTCATTTATATATATACCTATTTATATATGTATTTGTATATTATACACACAGAATCCCATGGCTTATCTTTGGGGTTTTTTATAGTATTCATAAAGTAGAGCTAACAATGATTTTTCTGGATCTAGCTATTGTCTTTCCTACAAAGCCTAGTGACACAACCAAAATTGCAGTGAACAACTAAAACGAGAACCACTACATTGTGGGCAACTATAAATAAAATCAGTGTTACACGGTTTAACTGTTCCTTCCTGATTTCTGGTTAGATGTTACAACAGTGAAACAGGATTCAAAATCAACATTTCTAAACCTACTGAGCAGTTACGTCATCTTAGTAAACATCTGATTTATTCTGTTCTTTAAATGCGAGTTTCATAGTTAACTGTTCCCAAGTTGCTGGAGATCTGCACAGTGCATTTTCCTGAATGTGAAGGAGCCACTAGGTGGGAGTATGTTATCTTAAAAGAAGGTTTGTCGATCCCGGCTGTTTTTATTTTGAAGGCGCTCTGCACCTCCCTTTTCCCAGCGTCCAGGAGATGCTGCAAAACCATCGACACCACGTCGAGTTGGTGATAGATTTGGGATTTTTCGATGCTCGTGTCCACACTGGACGCTGGGGAGACACTGCCAGCCTTGCTGCTCCTTCAGCCCAGGACGACTCAAGCTGGAGCAAAGCAGAAGTTACGCCCTCCAAAAAGCAGACCTCATATCCAAACAAGGACCACAAGCACTCTGCATAAGCTAGTTGTGTAGAAAGCCCCAAGGACCCAGGCTAAAAAAGATTCAGAGGACCATCTTACTAACATACAAGCTAATAATTAAAAAAGCGCCTTGTTAAAATATATCAAAAGCCAGGCATTTGCCAGAGAGAGAACTGACAGATGATATAGAAAGGGCCTTTTGAGGAAGACTAGACCATAGCAAAACTAAAAATATTTCCTTTTTTTTGCAGCAGTATTCAATATAAAAGTGATAGAGAAGTTTTCAAAGCAAGCCCATTCTTTTCTACAGGAAATACATCCTCACATTAGTCCTAAACTGAGGGGTCAATAAAAGGCATTTTAGGACTGATGAGTAAACTCAAAGAAACAAACTGACAAGGCTGTGTGTAAAGTGTAAAGAAACTCCAGGATGATATTGTTGGACTGAGAGGTGTAATGTGTAATAAATTTCTGAGGGCAGCCATGGTACTAGAAGGATGGTGCCAAATGAGCCGCTTTAAGAATTTCAGCACAAATTTGTGGAAACTGCAAAAAAATCTGATTTCCACACCAGGAATATCTGAGAGTTGTAAGACTGTAAGTGGAAAAACTGAACACAAAATGATTATTTACTGTCCCCTGTAGTACAAGAAGGGGAGGGACAGCTGATGTAATCATCAGGCAGCCAACTTAAAATAAAGTGCTATTTCATATGTCATAATTAATTTTGGCATAGAACCTTTTGGAGGCCAGACAGATAAGCTAAAAAAGGAGTAAGACAAGTTCACGTAGGGTGAGAGTATTAAACATGATGAAATGAATGCAAGCTTTAAAGCTGGAAGTCCGTGAATTGTTGCTTACAGAAATTTTTGAGAATGTGTCCAGACTCTCTCTGTACCGGTACCCTGTCCCTAAGTGCTCACTGTTGCTCATTGGTGGAGAATGATACGGGGCTGAACTGACCTTTGGATATTGCCAAGTTCATTCCTGTGTTCCTATGATGCTGAAAAATTTGGCCCTCGTCTATAAACTCAAGGGTCTTAAAGGTAGTTAGGTTGTTAACAGTGTCTGGTTGTCTTGCTGCAGGTCTGGATTGAGAGTCCAGTTTTCCTAAAGATTAATGGGAGTAGTTGTGTTCATAGAAAAAGATCTCAGAAGCCAGCTGAGGAGTGCATTGCCTAGACCAGGAAAAAAACTAGGTAGAAACACTGGTGGCAGCACAGAAGCAACCGTCTGTAGGCAGCTGTCTGAATAGATTTGAAGAACTACGAAAAAATAAGAAAGTTGCACCGTTTATGACCTGTAAGATTCTTCAAATCATAATTCAGTGTAAAGTTCATAGTGATCGGGGGTTCATTTCTGAACATCGTTATGAAATTTCCACAGGTACAAGATTTTGGGGAGGTCAGGGAATGCTTCATACTTAATCTTGCTCTCTATGAAGACAGTGACAAAGCTCCTGTTGATTTTAGCTGGAAGAAACATAACCCAATGATGCCGTTGCAATAAAGAAGCTTGGCGTACTATGTACTCAATTACTGAGAACCTGTCCTAATGGGTAATTTTTAAAGATCCAGTGCTAGTAAAGTGATTTGTTTTAAAGTAACTTCTCTTACTATTTTTTTTTTATTAGGATTAAATGTTTTTTTGTATAAACAGATGTCTTGCTCACATCCCGTGTTCCCTTCCTGCTCGATTATACAGTGAGCTCACAATTTATGTCACAAATCCAGTGTCTTTCCCATAAGAACGGACTGTTGTTGCAAGAACAAATTTGTATTTAATTTCAGGATTGAGTACTGTCTGTAAGAGAGCTTTTAACACAAACATTCCCCAAACTGAAAAACGCAAACTAGAAAGTTACTGAGGGAAAGTAATTTCTGTAACTGGTTTGGGTGGATATTTTCAGTTTGCTTGTAAAAAAACTCTTTGCAAGTCATAAAAACCTCCTTATAATTTTGAAACACATTTCATGACTATGCATCAGGTCTACTGCCTGTGCAATTCTCAATGCTTTAACAGTATTAGAGTTACTGGAATTGCTCAAAGACATCAGAAATAGAAACGCTCCGTTTCTCACTGGAATTTCAGTTCATTGGCCAAGCAGAATTACTGCTTTCTCCAGGCAAGTTTTTGAAAAGACATTATTCCCGGTCTACACCCTGTCTGTCAATACATGATCAAATTGTCATTCTAAAATAGTTACTTAGAACCACTCCGTTGTAGTTCTTACATACAGTGTGACCAAACCTACTTGCTGTCAGAAATTGGGAGTAATAACTAAAGGAAAAGAAAAAGCTGTCTTTACCACGTGATTGTCAGCACTAAATGGCTGATGTACTGGATGAAGAGATGTTACTTTTGCCTCTGTTTGTCAAGGCTGTGTCCTAGTTTATTACACATCTGGATTTCCAGAGGAGCTGAGTTTTGTGCACGTCCTGAGCTTGATGAAAGACTGAGGAATGGGACATGGTAATGTGACTGTGGATATCATGGGCTGCATCTTCACGTATACTTTAGGCATTGCAGCCTTACTCACTTGCCAATCTGAGGTGATTCTCAGCCCTGAGTGAGGCCTTCAGGCTCCTCTTCCAAAGCTTGGGAAGAGTTAGATACTTCGGGAAGGACTCCTCAGGAACCGGCAGAGCTGGAACCTGTGTAACCCGTGAATAAAACGAGGCTTGGGATGGAATTTAAACAGTCTGGGGCATATCTGCATGATTCAAAGCTCTTGCTTCAGGTGAGTTGGTATGACTGCAAAACAGGACAGGATCTTGCGGTGCTATCTGTTCAGGCTCCAAAAGCGACAGAGCTGCGATAGCATGATGCTGAACCAAACAGCCTTCTTCCCCTAGGGCTAAATGCAGTTCTTCACAGCCATGCTGTTTCTGGTTCTGGAGGCAACCAAGTCGTCGTTGGCGCCAGGCTACTTACACAGCGCACTACCACGTCGTTTAGACAGACTCGAAATGAATGTGGTTGAAACCAGGTGCCTCCCTCCTCCTGAGCATTCACTTGGAGCTACCTACAATCTTGTCTGCAAACAGAAATAGCAAAAGTTACTCTGTTAGATATCTAACTCTAATCTTTCCACCAGGGGTGCAGGAGACCTCTCATTATCTTCACACCCACATTTCTTCACTTTTGATTAGAATTAATTACTAACTTTTTACCTACTGTGTGGCAGTAGCAGACCCACCCCTCCCTGCGTTTCTGTGCAGTACTAAATGGAAATGTGCAGGTACTTTCTGCAAGATTGCAAGGAACACAGGTGCAAATCTGAGTCAGGTCTAAGACTATGCAGAAGCAGAAGGTAAGGTGGCTTGGCAAGTTTAGCAGAGCATAACCCTTCATTTGCGTGTATTCTTAATTATATAAAATAGTATACCTCCTTAGCCTCACAGAAAACTGGTTTCACAGGCAGGGAAGTTGCCTTCTGGTAAGGAACTATGCATTTTATTTATTTGGTATGTCCAATGCAAGGAACCCACAACCTTATGCAAATATTTACCGAGTCTTGCAGCTGGCCAGCAAACAGAGAAATTATTATTGTCCCAGTTATAGAAATGGGAAAGAATTAAAAAAGAGAAACTGTAGGCAATAGTTAGAGAGGTACAGTAGGTATCTGCTTTAACTAAAAGTGTGTGCTTTGACTGAAACAACACTGCAGCAAAGCAGCAAACCTTTGATCTAACCTGATAGTCTCTCCCTTATTTTTAAACCTGAAAGTTTTCTGAATGGCTGCAGTTTGTGTTGTGTCAAAGTCAGAAATGTCCCAATCTTAGCATTTCTAGTTCCTGGCTGCATCTAGGGATCTGGTTCCCACTCAGAACCTCACTGGGGCCCACAGACCATGAGAAGCGACACCCCCTCCTTGGAGGGGGCAAATACGCAGAGTCCAAACAGAGCCTGTTCCAACACAGAGTGGCCAGAGAGCCATTTTCTCCTTCTAATTCAAAGCCACAGGTGCTGCCTGACTTCATAAAAAAAATTCAATAATCACTGTCCTTACCATGAGATAAAATTAGAAAAGGTGAAGGGTAGCCACCTGTCCTGGTTTCAGCTGGAATAGAGTTCATTTTCTTCCTAGTAACTGGTACAGTGCTGTTTTGGATAGTGTGAGAATAATGTTGATACACACTGATGTTTAGCTGTCGCTAAGTAGCACTTAAGGATTTTTCAGTTTCCGATGCTCTGCCAGCAAGCAGGTGTACAAGAAGCTGGGAGGGAGCATAGCCAGGGCAGCTGACCCGAACTAGCCAAAGGGATATTCCATACCATAGAACGTCATGCCCAGTGTATAAACTGGGGGGAGTTGGCTGGGAGGGGCGGATCACTGCTCAGATATCGGTCAGTGGGTGGTGAGCAATTGCATCGTGCATCACTGGCTTTTTTCCTTGGGTTTTATGTCTTTTTTTCCCTCTCTTTTTTTGTTATATTCCTTTTCATTACAATTATTATTATTTATTATTATTATTGTTAGTATTTTATTTTACTTTAGCTATTAAACTGTTCTTACCTCAACCCATGAGTTTTACTTTTTTTTGATTCTCCTCCCCATCCCACCAGGAGGGGAGAGGAGTAAGCAAGCGGCTGCATGGTGCTTAGTTGCTGGCTGGGGTTAAACCACGACACCGCCTCACAGCCTTATCCAAAGTCTGGTGAGTCTCCTGCAGGATGGACTGAGAAGGTCCTAGGAACAGGTCTCCCAAATCCCCAGAAATGCTGTAACCGTCACATTTTTGCACTCTTTATAAAATAGTATTGCTATTTCCTTTCAAAGTGCTGCTCAATCAGGAAGGGACTCAAGGTTTTGGGTAACAAATGGCGATGTCTGCCTTAAAATTCTGGACAGGTTAATCAGCTAAACAAGGTCACAGAGTAGGTTTGTGTGTTTGTACATGGTCATCCACGTTTGCATGATGCCAGTTGCAGCCCCTGGTAACTAGTGGTCTCTTGGAGCGTGCCTTGGGACAAGGCAGGCCAGGGAGCACGACAAATAGCCACCACAGGTGAAGCTACGCTGTAGCGTTGAGGGAGTTTAGCTATATGGACAGGAGTCACAGTGTACCACCACATAGTCAGATGGACCCCAGCCCGTTTTATTTACTAGGTTACATTACAGCCTGTGGCATTAATGGCATACCTCTCAACTTAAGGGAAGGCAAGTTAATCCATTTAATCTCGGCCCTAACGTGCAATCCCGTCTCAAGCCCCCTAAACTCCAGCGGGGAACAGGAGAGCAGACACACCACTGTGCCCAGTGTGCCCAACTAAGCAGCATCTGAGTCTTCACAGGTACACACTTCTGCATTCACCAACTGGTCCTTCAGCACACTTAATGTGCCCTGCCCTTCCAAGTAAAGTAAAACTACGTTATCGTGCCTCCCGCACTTTCGCTGCCTTGTTCAGACCAAGCACCTCGTTGTAGGTGTTGTGACATAGTTGTAGGGGACCATGCAGCTGATTTGCTCCAAATCGCACGATCACAGAGCAGCCACCAACTGTCTTCCAATTCAGATATGCTATAGAGAAGAGGCAACTACTAAAACAAGGTCACAGGGCTAAATAAAGTTCACTAATAAACAGGGAAAACATTAAAAAGCTACAAAATGTCTTACAGAAAGTTTTCTACCCTATGAGACACAGAAACAGTAAACATAAATCACCAGTTTTGTCACAGAGAGAACTGTGGTACTGCAGTCAATATAATTCTGATTTAAGTCTCCTAAAGATCACCCCACTTCCCGCCCTTCTCCCACAGTCTCTGAGCACTCAGGACCATATCCTAAATGTTCCGTTGACTTCAGAAGCAAAGCTAAGCCACAAAACACAGCACAGAATTGATTTTTAAGAAATTATGCCAAAAATAGCCCTGAAATACTTTTAGTGATCTATTCCTACAGCAGAGGAGATGGTTTATTTTACCAGCACAGTGGTACAGACAGATTTCTGTAAGGCTTACGGGAAAGTGCAATGCACTACAGCAAAGAGCCTCAAAACTACTAAGCTTTTGTATCTTCGTTTCCCATCAGTAAGCCCATTCATGACAGTTAAGTGCTCAGAGGAATCGGGTCCTAAGCTATTACAAAGCATAAAGAGCAAATGGCTCCCAGAGTCACCTGAGAACTTTTTTTTTTTTAATTTCAGTGGATAAAGGAGATGCTAACTAATGACTGCCTAACACAGTTCTGTATCATTCAGTGGTGTGTGACGCTTTATTTAATGTGAGAACATGCAATAAATAATACAACACCATATCATTTCTGGAGATCACAGTTCTAATGTTTCTTGTTGCTGCAGCTTGCTTTCTAAAACCTGTCTGGACGATGTCAAGTCACACACAAGTTTAATTCCCTCTTCCCCACCCCCTCAGACTTTAACAAGTATTGCTATGATTTTGTTTTCATTAAAAGCCTCAATGGTATTTATATGTAGCATTCTCCTTCAGCACAGGAGGACCCAAAGGTGAAATCAAGCAGCAGATGACTGTTCACCACAAAATGAGTAATCATTTATGTTCCAAGCTAAAATAAATACAAACAGAAAGCTCACTGTTCTAATGTCTTCATTTAGCAACTTTTTTTTTTTCTTTTAAACACAGGTTTTGTAAAAACATTTCGAGCCTTGTGAATGGTCATTTTATTTTTGTTTGCTTTGGAAAGCCTGAAGTGAAACATCTATCCTTTTAACTTGATGTCTTCACTACTTGCCTTTCCCCGTGGCACAGGGGTGATGGTTATACTCCTCCATTACATACTCTGGTTTAACCACACAGCTTTTCAAAACAGCCCCACCACTAAAATGAGCTGCAGCTCTAGGTTTACACTCACCATCACCATCACTTACAGTTACCGATGAACAATTTCACTTCTAAGCACACACATTTCCGAACAGCTGAACTGCTCCACAGTTTTCTGTGTTTTTCTTATTATAACTAGCTCCTTCATTTCAATGGCATCACAGTTGAGCTCAAGTCTGAAATGCAATGCTCCACCTAGGGCAAGTGCTTATTTTTACTCAAGTAATTACAGAAAAAAGTTGACACTGACATTTACCAAAATATTTCAGAGCACAAACACCACCCGCTGAGCTGAACATCAGAATTCATGCCTGCTAGTCTTGTTTTTTCCCCTCAGCGTATGACTGATTTGACTTATGCCCGACTTTAACAAAATTTCCAGATCTCTGCTAGAATTATAGTTGGTAGGAAAAACTCCTAAACATGCAGCTGAATTTCTGTTCTCATGCCCACATTACTACTTGTCTTTGATGAAAGGATACAGCAAGACATTCTAGACCATTTCATAAGCTTAAAACTTTACGTGTTGAAGGAAAATTCTCTACTAATACATCTGGAAGTCTGCAAGGAACTTTCATTTCTTTCATAGACACCAATGAAAATCCCAGCTTAGTCCCACAGTCTAATCTGGATGCTTCTTGCTCAACAGCGTTAGCAAAGCAGGAGCATTGGTCCTTTGATATTGAAGCTAGAGCAGGAACATTTCTCTGCCTTCCAACAATCCCACTTATGATTTGGTTACTGGTCATGACCCCGTTGTTTATTGTATAAGTGAATCATAAGAATTACTGGAATTCTTATAAATCCCAAGTAAATAAAGGGGAAAAGAAAAGCCCACCTGTAATCAGACACCATGTAACTGCATGTTAATGGACTGTTCAGTGCCCTACTGGGATATGTTAGAGAAATGCTATGGCATTATACTCAATTTCAAGAGGCCGGTAGATGTTTTTAAATGAATAAATTCTATTTGTATAATTACAGTAATGACTACAGTTCATACCTTACGCACAGCAAGTAAAAAAACCACACTGGAACTTATGTAAATATTACTAACGTGTACACTATGAAAAAGCAATTCATGTTAATTAAAAAACACCTTAAGTTTAAAAGTTTACCAGAAACAGTTACACTAAGCATTGCAATCTTTGAAAGCAGAACAGAAGTTGTTTACAAGGATCCAACAGTAATTGATATCCAGCTGCTTGGAGCTGGGCTGCAGACTGAACGTGTACTGAAAGCTGGGCTGAAATCTCCTCTCGGTTGATGGCAGCAGCAGTCATGCTGCCGTTTCCTACGAGCCTGGAATTTCACCCCAGTCTTTACATTCTTCGTCGGTTATAGTGGAGCAGTGAGTAGAAGAAAGATGACTAGAGAGCAGCCAAGTAGACTCACAGTTCAAGAATCCAATCTTCAAGCAGCTGTAAGGTCTAGGGGAAGGAGAAGGGGGTTTATAGCACAGTTAAAATGAGTCTCTAAAAACTGGGAAAGTGGCCACTTCAGTAGCAGAGCTGATGACAGGATACTGAACACCACTCATAGAAAGAAGTAAATCTGAGGTTCAGTCCTTGGTGAAGACACCATCGTATTCGCCTTTGACTAGAAAGGAAGGCAAGCACAGCGTGTGAACGTGTAAGTGCATGTATCGCATGCAAGGCATTCCAGGAGCTGAACGACTTCTCTGCATACATCAAGACATTGCTAAGAAAAAAAATAGCAAAGTTTTTTAGCCCTCAAACAATTGGCTAGATGAACTTGATTTCAAATCCAACTTTACACATTCTTGATAAACAGAAAGGCCTCAACATTGAGGACGAAACATTTTTAGCACCAGCTGCTGGCTTGCAAGTGAATACTTATTCGCAAGAGACGAATATAGAAAGACACGTCGTCCTTCACCGAGAGGCATCTTGTTTTAAGGCAATATCAAAAATGACAATATAGCCACCACAGAAACTGCTCCAGTGATCCCTGATGCTTTATGGCACCCACACGGGTCCCATTGCTGAGGGAAGGTAGGAACTAAATTGGCGTCTGTCCTCCTCCTCCCCGCCATGTGCCCTGGAACGCTGGAAATTTCTGACATTTGTGTGTCACTAGTTGTCATAAAGCAAGCTAGTTTCTTCCTGTATCCTAAAACCCTCTGTAGCCGTTTATATTAGCCATACTAACCACCATCAGTAGCAAGGAAAACACTGAGGAATTGCTGTCTTTCCTTACCACTAACCCAATTAAAAAGTTGTTCAATACGGTAGCAAGTGTTTACGCAATTAATATGAATGAGAGATTTGTGAACATTTCCCACAAGGGAAATGACTGTAGCCAATCTGGCCAGATGTGCTCCTGCAGCACACAGCACCCAGCCTAGGGTTGGTTTTTCTTCTTTGCTATCAAAAAGACTCAGTTTACTTACTCTTTAGTGGAAATACAAGTATTTCAGGAATGGAGGCAGTAACTTCTGAATATACACGATATCTATCAAAGGAGGAGGTAAGCAGTTTGTTCTCAATATCCATCACTTTGTGGAACTCCATCACCCATTTTTATTAATAGTTACAGCACCTGGGTATGCAGCTAAGAAACTGAAGAACATGAAGGATATTACCAGAATCACTTATGGCTAAAGGCAAGGAGCAGAACTGCATCACAACCCTACTTTTTCATGATTTAAAGGTGTGTTAAAATGTACGAACTGAGATTTTCAGGAAATCTATTATTTGGCTTACACAGTAAGCTATGCCTTGTGCACTGTGTTCTAGACAAAGTTGTATTTAAAAATGGCACACAAGGTTAAGACACTTTACGCGACGCCGATGAGTAATCTGTGCTTTCATAAATACAGTAGTATACATCCTATATACAGATGCTGACCACGAGCCTCTGGGAAGGCTGTTAGCCAGCCATCCACAGAAAGAAGGGAATAAAGATAGTGGGGAGCGTGGTGGAGGGTGCCAAACCTAGGCAGACTATTGATGCTAATCCCACAAGCACTGAAGCAAGAACACTCCTCTGGTCCCGAATAATCATCTTCACAGTCTCACAGAACTGGAGGGGAAAAAAAAAAAAAAAAAGGAAAAGATCAGAGTTAAAGAGGAAAGCTGTAACCGGACGGCCGGAGATGCCCACTCTCTCCATTACAGACTAGGGGTTGCTGCCCCAGCTCTCACACGGGCTCCCTGGATCGCAGTACAGGGTGAAAAGCGAGCCTGGCACCGGCTCACGACCAGACCTTTAGCCCCAGCACTGCCTGCGGCTCCGAGTAGCTTCAGAGCATTTTAAGAGCATATTAATTGTCTTACGAATTCAGCTTCGCTCTCCTCGCCACCCGAAGCCAACAGAGGCCAGGCTACCCGCCTTTCCGAGCGGCTCCGCACCCGCGGCAGTGCCCGCTGCGGGGAGAACGGCCGTCAGGTGCGGCCGGGGGCGGCGGGGGGTACCGGGCAGCAGCTCCCGGGGGCCCGTGGCGGCGGCTGACCTAGTCCCGGGGAGCGGAGTGCCCGCCAGGGCCGGGGCCGGGGCCGGGGCCGGGGCCGGGGCCGGGGCCGGGGCCGGGGCGGGCAGCGCGGCCCCCGGCGCCGGCCGCCGCCTCTGCCGGCAGCTGCGCGCCTTGCCGGGCGGAGCGGCTCCCCGCGGGGCTCCCCAGCGCCGACGGCCGGGCCGTACCTTGTCGGTCTGGAAGCTGACCGGGGCTCCGTATCGGCAGTAGGTGACGAAGTGCTCGCAGTTGTTCCAGAGCAGGCTGTAGGCCGTGGCGCCCACCAGCTTCTCCGCCCGGCGGGCCGCCTCCTCGCTGCCCAGCACCTGGTCCTCGAAGAGCCGGTCCATGTGGTTGACCAGGATGCTGCCGCCGTAGGCGAAGTCCTCCACCGTGTCCACGCGGATGCTGGCCGTTTTGGTGATGACGCCCAGGATAAGCCGCTTGTTGGTCACCACCTGCTGGATCTGCCGGCGGTCGCCGGTGAAGGCGGGCAGGATGTCGGGCATCAGGTGGGCGACGCGGTTCTCGCCCAGGTAGATGCCGAAGTGGATGAAGAGGGTGCGGGGCACCTCCAGCAGGTCGCCCCGCTTGAAGCAGCTGGTGTCGTAGTAGCCGGGGGCCGCCGGCTGCGGCGGCGGCGGTTCCCCGCCGGAGCCCGCGGGCAGGGGCCGGACGTGGACGAGGAGCAGCAGCTTCTCCAGCAGCAGCGAGGCCGCCTGCGGCACCGGGTTCTTCATGGTCGGCGGGGGGAGCCCTCGCTGCCGCCGAGCAGCCCCCGCCGCCGCCCGGCCCCGCTTTTCTAGGCTACCGGGCGGGGCGGGCCGGGCACCCGGGCCAGCCCACCGGGTGAGCGGCGTGCGGGGAGCGCCCGCCCCGAGGAGCGGCCGGGCTTTATTGGGGAGCGCGGCGGGCGCAGTGAGCCCATCCGGCGTCCCCCGTCCCGGCCCCGGCGGCGGCTCGGCCCTCGGGATGGCGCGGTGCCCGCAGCCCGGACCCTGGGGCCGGCTGCCACCCGCAGCTCTCCCCCCGCCTCCTCCCGGCGCCGCCCAGGTAGAAGGGCCGGGAAAAGCGCGTTCAAAGCCCTTCACCGCCCCGGGGAGCACAGCGGAGAGCTCCCGGGGCCGCAGCCGCTTCGTTCGCCTTCCCCCGCCGATGGGACCTAAGGGGCTCTGGGCGCCCGCCCCGGCGGCCGCGCTGCCGCCCCGCTAACCGCGGGGCGAGGGGGGCAAGCGGCGGCCGGCTCGGAGGTGGGGGGGCTGCCGCGATGCTCGCTCGGCGGCGGGAGAGGGGAGGGGAGCGGAGCGGAGGCTCCTGAGCGCGCCTTTCTTCCTCGGAAGAAAACAGGTCTCCGAGGGAGAGAGGGAAGTCACATTTATGAATCAACTCGCCCGAAAGGTCCGCCAGCTAAGGCGGAGAGGCATTCCCGTCCGTTTTGTTTCATGCTAAGCCGTTATGTAAATGGATAAATCCTGGCAACAGAGCCCACAAAAGAGCAGCCCTGTCAGGTCAACAAAGCCGCCCCGTCTGAGGCCAGTAAGTTTCAGGAGCCGAGCAAATTCCCGCCCCCTCGGGGACTGCGGGATGATGGATGGGACAGACATTCATCTTACCTGGAAGAGTGGCAGGGGAAGGGGCCGCCCGCCCGCCCCCCTCAGCCGCCGCCGCGGCGGCTACAGCCTTTCACCGAGCCCCCGCCGCCGCCGCCTCGCCCCGACCCGCTGCCATTGACTTTTGTTCGTGCCGCAGGCGCTCCTGCTCCGGCGCTGGCGCTCCGGCTGCAGGGGGAAGCTTTCGCCTCTGTGGCGGGGGGAAAGCAACGCTGGAGGAGAAGTAGTTTGTTGGAGCATCTTGCCCCAAACTCAGGCTCTAAAGCTGCCAACGTGCCCGATCTGTCCTCCTGCAGGTTGGGGACGCTCAGGCAAACACCGCAACACACGCGACGCCAAGGGAAGCAAGAAGAGGAGCGCTAGTGCGTAACAGCTTGGCGCCTCTCCCCAGGCAAACTGTGTTGAAACAGCAAGTTATTTTTCCTTCCTCACTCACTTTAAACCCGGGAGCCTGTGGATCAAGAATGACATCCCTAGACCACCCTCGAGCTGTAGAACCCCTTTGGTCACACCAGCAAAAAAAAGAAAAGGTTCGCCATCTCTTTTCTTTCCATCAGGGAACAGCTCTGGTATGAATAGAAAGGCAAAGGGGATGTGAAGGACCCAGCAGGTTAGAGCCCCCTACCACCATGGATACTGAACCAAGGTTCAGGCAGGATCTCGTGCACAGGAAAGATCAGGCTTCTCAGTGACCCACAGCGAGTTTTCCACTCCTCAGCGAAGAAAATATTTCCGGGGAGCGGGTTACCTCACTGCTTGCCAACAAAAAATGATGGCCGATGTTGCCCTCCCATTTCCTCCTGCTTGGAGCAGAGAGCAGCTTCCTGGGAAACTGAAGATTATCCTCACCTTGCCTCATCTGCAAAGAGAGAGGCCCACCATAACCTCTTGTTTGGTTGCTGACTACAGGCCAGAGCCCCAGCACTTCTTACCAGCGTGATCAGGCATTTGGGATTTTCTCTGGAGAGTCTTGGCCAAATTTTTACGCAACAGAGGCTTAGCCCTCTCAAGCCCCCTACTTCAAATCACGTCACTTGCAAAACAGAAAATACCTTATAGATGTGGCTGGTGATGCTGGTAGCAACCCTGTGCATTAGCCACCAGGCACACGTAATTACATTATTAAACCAGCAACTTTTCAAATCCAGATGTTTAAATATATTTGGAAGGTTTGACGCTTTTGCTACCAGTAAGAACGGGTGGAGGAGGGGGAGCTTTTCTCATTTTTAAGTCGTGCGTTATTTTTAAGGGACAAGGGAAAAAGATTAAAACCCCTCATCATGATAAAGGGTCTCACCCGTTTGGTGATGGTCACAGTGGCTGGTCCAGAGCTGGAGCGTTGTGCCACAGCCAGAAGGCTATCAGAGACTCCACAGAACGTCCCGGCACAGAAAGGTTCCTGTCTCCCTCCTGCAAGGATAAGCACTGGTCCTGCCCTGTGCTGCCATCTCCAGAGCCCCCCTCCCCTTCCCCAAAGCTGTCAAGGGAGCGTCTGGATGGTCTTTGTTGAAATAGGTGTTAGAGATGCTTCAGTCCTACAGTTCAGATTGCTCTCCCCTGCCCAAAGGAACGTAGAGGAATTCAGCTGAACTCCCTGGCAGAAACAGACATTTCCCAATGGGATCTTTTACTTGGAAGCATCCTTTGTTTGCTTTCTTAATGCCAGTTAGCTTTAATCCCAAAATCACCAGGGTCGATTTCAAGTAAATCCGGAAAGGAAACCAGGATGAAACCGAAGAAGAGGAATCGCCACGAGGAGACTCAAAGTCTTACCGCATGGGAGGGTTTCAAAGAAATAAGGTGAGAGGTGTGACATTTCTGCAGTGTAATTTCCTCATACCTGAGGCACTAATGAGCCTCCTCTCTCCCTCCCCCCAAACCACTTGCTCGCTCTCAGGCCTGGAAACCCCAACCCCAACCGAACAAGCACAAAAGGCATTACACAGCAGAGAAGTCTGTGAAATGGCTTCGCTCCTCCAGCCAACACACACACCCAGTGGCAGCAAGTGAAATCCACCCAGGTAATGCTTCGCCAGTACCTTGCAACTGTTGTGAGCATTACTGTGTGCAAAGTACTCAATACAACATATCAAAGTCATTTCTGCATGAAACCATTCTGATTCTTGAAAGGCAACCTGCAACCCAACATTTGCTGCTTTCAAACCTTAGGGACTGCACTCCTATTGCTTTCAAACTGCCATGATGCAAAACAAAATTCAAAAGGTATACTTACAATTATTTTTCCTCTGCTCTGAAGGCGACAAAACCCCCATATTTTAGTGGAAAAATGGCTTCACTGGAGATGGCTAAACTGAAAATGCACTTTGTGCCTCAAACACTCTGGCACATCCTTTACCTTGGGTCACTTTTGTATAACTTTTGTACCCTTAATACACAAATTGCAGTGGGAAAATCACTTTGAAATATTAAACAGCAACCATTGACAAAGTATTTGTTTGGACTGTTAGCTGCTATAGAATAATTTAATGATAAACCCCATGATTTCTTTTCGAGAGTTAGGTGAGGTGCAGTTAGAAAGCTGCGAGAGGTAAGAGAATGCAGCCTTTGTTTTGTAGTGCAGATGAGCCACAGCACAAAAACTTCCTCCGTAAGAGGTGTGAGCCAGTTTCCATGACACTGAAACTCGTATATTAGATGGAACCTTATTTTATACTCTAGGCATTACTCTCTCTCTCCATCCTGCCGTCACAGCTAACGCAGTAGGGAAAAAGCAGGAAAGAAAGGCAATTGGAAGGGTAAGTTCTTGCCTATATGAGGAACAGCCCTGGTTTAACAAGCAGGCAAAAGGCATTTTTTAACTGACTGAAGTTAAACCAATGCTGACTGCATACATGCTCACCTTCGAGTACAATTTACGCTTTACCAAACCTTTCTCAATTACTCAGTCTCTACTGTAGATGAAGAAACAAATGCAGCTTTAACAAGCTTTCAGGTCAGCTGGGATTGCTGGAACAAGTACAGGTTCATGAATTCAAAACATGTTAAGGAGGTCAAGGAGAATAAAATCTTTGGATAGGGATTTTTGGAGGCTATAATTTGTGAGAAAAGTATCTGAAAAGCAATGCCACTTGGTTTAAGCTGGTGCACTGAAAGAAATAATGGACAGAAAACATGTTTGTGAAGGATGGTTTCACAGCATCCAAAAGGGCAATTCCAGAGATTAAAAGTAACGCCTTTGTATTCCCATATCCAATCCATTTGAACTGTAGCATTTTCAGCAAACTACAGCTTCCATTGTAGAGCTGTAAATGACCAGCTCTCTAGAAAACAGTATCATTTACTTTCTCAGTTTTTGTATTTAACAAAGACTAGGGACAGAACAGACAAAATCTGAAGGAAGAAGAGAACCGGCAAGACAATGCATGAAATTGCAGGCAAGTGAAACAACCCCAAAACAAAGAACCTTTGAACTAAGTATCACTCTCTTCCAGTAGAAGAAACAACATAAATGACTAAACCAAATTTATACTTTATAAATGTTTACTTTTATTCAAAAATTATTGCATACACATGTAGAGAGTCTCTTAAGCAGCATACTGAGTGAACTGCACATATTTACTGTAGCCTTTTTATCCTTGCAGGTTTGCTAGTGAGGTCTATCACTTTTTCTTTATTTCCTCTCAACACCTTTGTCTGTTTTGCTAAACTAATAGGCTTCCAAATTATTAACAAGAGTTTTCTAACAAACGATGACTGTAAACATAATAAAAGCAGCATGCCGTTTTCCCTTTGAAGTTAAGTTGGATATTTTTCTGCAATGAAGTAATGACTCATTTTTTACAACTAGACTGAATCATGCTGTATACACAGATAGTACTTACGACTTGCTAAGAGAATAGTATGTTTAGATGGATAAAGCGTTTGCTTATGACACCTTCAATTCACATGAACAAAACCACAGAAAAGGTGGGAACAATTCATTGTATAGTCCTCATTAGCAAGCAAGAGGCCAGGAAATTGATCATAGTGGTAGCACAGATTGAGATTTAGGAACAACTAACAGTTTTGGTGACAATTCAAAAAAAACTTATTTTCATCATTTTATCTGATATTAGTAATGTCTCATTTTGTCAGCACTAAACAATACAGTCCCCCCAAAATAAAGGAAAATATTCATTTCTGAATATAAAATGCCTGAACATGCGGAGTAATATTTCTATGGCTTCTGCAGAGGAGATACAGACATTTATTGGGCCAGAATTTCCACCTTGATTTTGTCCCAGGAAGTATGATACAGATTTTTAAGTCTCTGCTTAATCAGGTGAAGTAGTTTTGGAGTATCCTAATTTGAACATGCTAGTCATATTGTGCAGGAAGGGAGATGGGGAGGTGATAACTGCCAGTCAAAAGAGAGAAGGAGCACGCTGCATTCAACATGGTATTCCTTCACAGTACGAGACAGACCTTTCTGTGGGAAGTTTGTGGACCTTTCTGTGGGAAGGGCAATGCAAACAACAGTCAAATGAACTTAATCCAGGCAGGACTCTGCTGCACAAAACGAGGACTCAACAGCCCTGAAACAAAACAAGGTATCCCTCCACCACCCAGCTCCCCTTCCTCCCTGCCAGGACTGCACCATCACAAGATGGTGCCTGCTAGTGAGCAGGCACACTAGCTCACACCACTCTCCTTTCCTCACCTTCAAATTTATTCCCACGCCAAGATCTGCAATTTACTACTAGTCAGTGCTTTCAACCGATGGATTAATTAGTAAGAGATGTTGGAAATCTTAATAGCAAGGTCTGTCATTAATGGGACAGAGTGCTGGAAGTTTGGTGGATCACAACCAAAGGTCAGCATTTACTACCAGTCACTCTGTAACAGTAACAATTATTACTTTTCTTTATTGCCCAATGGGGAAAGCTGTTCCCCAGTACCAGACAGCGCTGACTTCACAGCAATGCGCAGCAGGTTACCCAGCCTCACTCTATGCACAGGACAAACACAGCTGACAGGAGCTCAACTATATCGGTCCATTGAATTTTCAAATAAAGATTGAGAGAAGGAAAAGAGAGATGGACTGAACAGGAGGTAATTTCCATCTTGGAACAAAGATTATCTTGTCTCAAAAGTTATGTTGCAATTTGATTAATTCTATTTTACAGGAAATAAATTAATTCTTCATCCAATGTATTATCTAGACAGGAAATGTTATCAGTCACAGACAAAGCTATTAGTCTGGTATTACTCAAAACATTTAGCTAAGCCTCTGAGAGATAACTGTCACTAATTTCTACTCTTTGACTTTAAAAAAAAAAAATCTCACTCAAGAAGCCAGTTCTTGCTTATAACATGTTTTTATACCACTCAGTGTTAAAAGCGTATGTATTAAACACCTGTTACTCTATCAGTGATTTTAAATCAGGAACATTTTTGATCTGGAAATCCAAAAGCATCTGTCCAAGTGCTTTGCCCTGTAAGAAAAAAAAAAAAAAACCCAAAACAAACCAACATTTCATTTTACTATCTAAATATACCACCTTTGTAAATTAAATTTTTAAAAATGGTTTAATAGGGTATTTTTCCTATAATCAGTGTAAGAATTCAGTGTTTTCTAAGTTTTGTGAGTATTTATCTCTACATATACTTATATATAAATTTTGGGTGAGTTTTATCAAGCCTTGGATTGTAGGTTATCCAAAGTTATATTTATCTTTTCCATTTATTTGGCTTTCTCACTTGTGAATCAATATAATTAAGTAAGGAAAACTATACAGTTGAGTTTTCAAGCATCTAAACCTGAACAGACTGAATAGTTTCTTCAATTTATTTGGTACCTAGTGCTAAAATAAATTTATTTTGGGTTCAGTTCTGCTATCTGATTCGTACATAGCATCATCTTATTTTGTGAACAGTCTTCTTGACTATGCTGAGGTTATTTGTACATGTAAGCGTTTCTCAGCCTATGGTGGCAGAACCGTGCTTTGCTGTAGCCATAGGATTGCCACATTAAGGGATCTCCAGGTTTAGATGTTTCAAATATTTAATACTCAAATTGTACACTTGCAAAAAAAAAAAAACACGTTAGTTTCAGATTCATGTAATGTTGTCAACACAAAAGATCTCCATCTATTTTTCTCTTTCAGATTTATATTAATTACCAGTATTTTAACTATAGGAGTCATAGGCTAAGCTAGAGGAGTTGTCGTACAGTTAATGGTTCCTGTATATACAACAAAACACGTAATCAGAATTGTCTAGTAAATCTGCATTCTCCAAAACGTGACAGCCTTTTTGAGAAGCTAACTTTGCTGGTGCATCTGAAAACACAGGTAGCACATCATAAAGAGCATAACTGATTTGAAGACTCTCTTAATAGTTTCTTGTACACATCTTTTTCACCAAATATTCTACATCAACTTTCTACTTCCCTATGTTGTTTTCAAACCTTAAAACAATTAAGTAGATAATGGGTGTTAACAGGAAATTAAAAGGAAATAAGGAGTCAAAACGAAAAGCTTACAGTTCCAGCCCAAAAGCTGGTTATAAAGAGACTGTGTAATACAGTTATAAAAGATAACTACATTAAAATCAATGCTTTGATACATACCTGTGGGTCACTTCTTAGGGATGCTATGCCACCACCACCAAGGGAATTCTTCAGAACAAAATTTAATCCATGGATTCCTGGCAACTCGTATCTGTAAAATAAAATCTACACATTGTTTCTCAGGAGATTTTGTAAGAAATACTTGTACAGGACATCAAGCAAAAGACAGTGTGGAAAAATTTCATGCTTCTGATGGCATCCCACTGCAGAGTCAAGCCTAAAAGTTAACTGAAGATTAACCCAGAGCCTTCCCTGCCTTCTTGTTCCTTCCCCTTACTCCAAATCAACAGTCCTTACTAGTTTTAAAGTAGGACCATAAAGTAATCATCCTCCTCTTATTCAACGTCAAAACTCATTCAATGGGGTTGTTTTCTACATTTTTTTTTTCCTAAGAGTTAAAGCCCATATAGAAAGCTCCGTAGGCAAGAGGCTGAAGATCCAATATGAAGTCAGAGAACACAGTGGGCAGAGAGAAGTATTTTTAATATTTCCTGGTTCTGATACTGAAAAATACAATCGCTTAATTCCTGGAACTCACTTTGCTAACAAAGGCCACCAGCTCATGTGGAAGGCATCCTCTTTATTACTGATAACTATGAGTCACTAGATCAAACTCTTATGATCAACTACAGGTAACTTTATAACAAATGAGAAGTAGAGCTACATTTCCACGCCTTCTTGGAGCCATGTACTTTGTTCAGATAAAATTTTACTTTATTGTGACAGACCTATTTTTCTGTTCCACTGCCACTGTAAGCATTTTTCCATCCTTGCTTTTGACTGGTGCAGTTCCAGTTTGGAAACTTTTGTAGAAGTTTGGCAAATGCCTCTGTGGTTTCCTAACAACGTTGTTTCAAATTCCATAAATAGGTCTACAGCAAATTTCCATTTGCCTCTCCTTGCACAGTTTTTCAGTGTTTTGTCATCTTCCTTGTATTCTTCTCGTTTTTCTTTGTTTTTGCTTTCCTCCAATATTTTCTCTAAGGACTCTATAGCTTTCCTTTTTTCCGTAGGAAACGATTTAATCAGAGCATCAGCAAGACATGAGGAATAACGGAGAAATACGATATCCAATTCTTGCTCTGTCTCCAGATGTCTGACTGCTGCAATTTAAATCATGCTTTCTCCAACACCACTTACTTTTCTTTAGTCACCTATCTGATCTTCATCTGTTTGGGACAGATTCTTCAAATCTGTCCTCTGAAATAGCTAGAATTTCTTGCAGTGTTCCTGTACTGACAACTTTGTCACTCTGAGGTTTATCTTTTTCAGGTCCTTTTTAGCATTGTGAAAATTATGGCTGTTGCTGATATTCACAGCTCTGTATGCCCTTGTACCTTGGGCGCATGACCCAAACCTGTCATGGAAGGAGATGATTCTGCTGAGCAGCCTTAGCAAACACTTTAGTTCTTGTTATGCTCTTGCAAGCTGTAGTCACGGAGTGTCTGCGCCTGTCTCCCAGGCAAGGAGTTTTCACTGTTCCTTCTACTCTTTCATTACCACACTCTACTTTAGTATTAACATTATTAGTTGTTATTAAGAAGACAACTGGTGTTAGCATTCTGTTGACCTTCCTTGAAAACTAGTTGCCAGGCAACATTATCATGCTTAAAGGTAAATCCATTGGGAAGGCAGGGAAGTTCAATTAATCCAACAGTGCTCTACTAGACAACAGGAATATGAAGAATAAAGCAATTTCCACAATAAGTCATCTACATAATTTACTAAATTTAATAGCATAATCAACTACATAGCAGGATCAGAGGACCCTACAAAATTTTCAACTAAAAAACTTAATACAAATTACCAATAACCATATACCATGAGAGCTAGAGGTCTACCAAAATACTACACTGTAAATTTTACTCTGAAAAACTGGCAAAGACTTCCAGGCAGCAAGCGATTTCAGAATTGGCAGATCTCTCCACAAGAACTAGACTAACGGAATATGTATTCCAGAAGCTAATACCTCAGCTCTCAAAAGAAGTTTCATGAAAATCAATCATTTGAACAAATAAGGAGAGAAACTGAAAAGCATACAAAAGCAGAAGCAAATGACAAAAAGGGTGGAAGAATTTCATTTCACTTTCTGCAGTAATTCTGGCAGAGGGTGTATGCAATACAAGCAACAGATCTTAATTTGGAACGTTACGGAATGGCACGCTCTGTCCTTTGAGGAAATTTTTACAGTGAGATACTCTAGCTAAAACTAGGATTACAAAATAATATACAAAGGTCAGCATTTTCTATATTTTAAGGCCTGTTTGAAGCATCTGAGCATCCAAAATATTTCTGCACAAAAAATACACTACCACAATAAAAAAAAGAAAAACCACTGTAACCTTCATAATAGTGTTAAGCAGCAACAATACATTAACCAAAATGTTGGCATGCATTTACCCAGCATAATTAAACAATTTAAGTTTAATTAACTGAGATCTAAAGGAAAAAAATATTATCTAATTGTACAATTCAATCAAAAGTTTTAAGAGCTGCTTTTAAAAAGCACAGAAAACAAATAAACCCTTCAAAGAATACTAAGTCTGTGACAGAAACCAGTAAAACAAGGAAAATTCACTGTTCTAGCCGAACTCCTATGCTTATGCACAATGGGGTGCCTACTTAACTACTTCCTTTAAAGTGCTGTCTGTACATATTCAAAGAAGTCAGGTTTCCCTGTGAATTTCCTGTTAAAATGCTTGGAAATAATAATGGTACAAAAATTACTTAATGCATTTAAATCAAGGAAAAGATAGGATTCCTCCCATCAGCGGAAAGCAGGAACTGAGTCCACAGGCTTAAAGAGGTGTTTGCATGAGATATACTGCAGAGAAGTATTTTTTTTTCCCCCAAAATAAAGATACGTACAAAAAAGCAATCTAGAAGCATCAGTATCCACATTTCTTGTTCTTCAGTTCTTACTAAAAATATCCCGTAAGAAGATACCAGCTGTCATATTTTTATTTCCAACCATATTTCAGAAGATAGAACTGGCAAATTCTCACAGGGTAATTTTACTATCCTTCTTAAATGACTGACCTAATACCATTGAATGAAAACTTTCTTATTCCATATCTTAAGATTATCAGATCTGTGAAGAATGTACTCTACATAGCGGGGGAAGCAATCACATAGGTTTGGGGTTTTGGGGTATGGAGGTGGTTTGAAAGACCATCTTTTGTTACTATGTTACCTGAAAATCTGGAAGTTTATGAGTTTTCAGTGTTCTCTGTCAAAATAATCCCTCCTTTTCTCTCTTTAGTACACCAATTTAATAGCTTTAATGAAAAAGAATGAAAGGCAACTGGCTGACAATCTCTGTTCTGTAGTGAGGCAGAGCCATGGTTGGTATGTTTTTAGTAGCAAAACTAATACATATTTTTTAACCACTCACAATTTAAATACAGGAAATGAAGGAAAATGAAAGAGTAAGATAGCTCTTTTTATGACAGTTAAAACTAAAAAAATAAACAAGTAATTTAAAAAGAAACTATACAATCTGAAGCACATGAGCATAATCCTTATAATCCTAAATATTTCCACAAAAGGATTTATTCTTTTTCCCCAGTAGTTTTTCAATTCACTCACAGAGCTCCATTATCACATCATTAAAGGAAGCCAAACTCAGGAACAGATAATCTAATTAATAAAAATAAATTGGCTTCATCGAGACACAGCAAATCTCAACTTTTATTTATGAACATAAACAGCATTAAGGAACAACAACGAATCAATTTCTAGAAGTATCATTAGGAGGCATGACATTTTTTATTTCTTCCCTTCTCTGCTCTGTTTCAGAGGAAATTCAATTAAATTTCTTGGTATCACAATTTATTAAATACGTAGATTTGTTAGCACTTATGAAACAGTGGGTGAGATCTGCACTGAGCCGCTTATGAAGACAAAGAACGGCACTTACAACTCAAAGATCAGGGGTTAAAATAACTCCAAGCGCTCTCTGAGCTTTGAGCTGCACCTTTCTGACTCAAGCTTTTTGAACAAGCAAAAAGACACTTAACAGTTTATCCGTTACCCATGGAAATACATGATGATTTTGGCAGAATCTCCGTATTTGCAGAATAATTGACTCTGTATCAAAACAGGTTTTAGAAGACTGAATGGTCTGTTGCAATATTAAGCTTTTGTTTGTTTTTAAAGAGAGAAAAAGATTTAAAATCTGTTGACTGTCTTATTGGACATCCTTAGGAGAATGAGCCCTATTACCTCATGCTGCAAGAACAGTATATGTCTCATTTGCCAGTCCCCAGGAAGGACCCTGAGCATCAGCCGAAGATACCATGAAAACAAAAATGTTATGTATGCTGTCTGCTGGCAGAGGATATTCTTTTGTAGATGAATACCAGGTAAAAATGTCCTGTTTAGGATGTATTCTCTTTCATATTTTAAAGAGGGAAATTAGCTGTGGTTTCTTCTTTAAAGTCTGGCTTGGTATATGGGGCAAAAAAGTGGGTGAGAGTAGGGTACTCAAAGGAATACTTTCTCTAAAGGGAGTGAATTTCACAAAGATTAAAACGTTTTGCAGAGATAGGGATAGGATGAGGCATGTTTCTGATGGACAATCAGGTAAGTTTGGGCTCCAGTCTATACTGGCCGTGTGAATGTCTTTCAGGTGGTGTTTTAGGGATTTCAAACTCCCAGTTCTGCAGTGGCTCTGAGGCTTGGGAAGCTTCAGTTACTAAGGCTCCTGCAGTCTCCAAATGGTTCAAAAACAATGGAAAGATACACTTCTCAAAGGACATTAGAAGTTATTTCTATTTTGTAGAGACATTCTGTACTGGAACAAAACAAAGAAATAGCCCCAACACTAATATGCTAATTCTGGGAATTTAAATGCCTTCACTAAACAGATGCACTGCCTTTGCCCAGCTTCAGGAGAGGCCCAAGTTCATGTTCTTTTTCAATGACTATTGCTCAAGTTGTTATTTAAAAAGGCAAAGAAAAATACATAAAAAATACTGAAGACAATACACACAGGTTTGCAATATTTATGTTAACATACTTTAAGATAACTTCTGATGCCATCATGTATCTACCGTACAACTGTGGACTGAGCAGCAAGCGACTCACCTTGTTACTAGTTCTTCTTCGGGTTTTTCTTGCTCTAAAATGTGTTGGAAGTAATTCTCCAAGGCTTGAGCAGTTAAAGTTTTCTTTAGGTATGGATAGTAGAGGGGATGCCGTGCTATCACACCTGTTAGGTATAACTGGTGTTAGTTGGAATAGGAGCTGTTAAAATCAATTTGTATTTATCCTTTCAAAACTGATTTAAGATCCTCCTCTTAATTGAAACTGTACATATGGATCCTCTTTAATGAGTTCCTGAATAAAAAACAACAGTATGACAGCTTTCCCTCTGTCAGTAGAGAGGTAGTGTGGAGCATGACATGAAAGAATGCTCCCAGACTAAGTGATTATTGGACTTTTTCTGGCTGCAAACAGTCCCTGCCACTGAAAGACATCTAAAGAACAACATCATCACAACAAACAACCCACAGGCAGTTCTCTTCCCCTAAATGGTTTGCAAGACTTGGATAAGTAATTGCAATTAACCATAACAAGGCACGATCAGTGACTGAAGGTTTGGTCCTTGCCCCACTCCTTGCATGAGATCCTGATGTAAGTGTGAGAAATCACAATTCCATTTTTATTGCTGTAAATATGCTTTCATAAGCTTTAGGTAACTTTATGCTGAAGCTGAGGTTCCACAGCAGGATTAGGAAAGCAGATTTGTGTCACAGGGATCTTTTTTGTGTGGACTTCAAAGCTAAATTAATCTTAGAGGTCAAGTTTGTTGTTGTTATTGTTCCTTAATAAAGCAGTAGTGTCTTTATATCTGAGGAAGTCTACTAGCTATGCATCATTCATGATTTGGCAATGCTACATTGAAAAAGTAGTCAACCATGGGGAAAGAAAAAAAAGAAAAAAGAAAAAAGAAAAAAAATCAACATTCCTTCATTCTTCAACCCAAAAAACAGTTTCACAAACAAGGACAAGAAAACTATATACCTAAATATAAATGAACAAAATTCATCAGTTTTAGCATGACAGCTAATAGCAAATCAAATCCCAAACGCACCTTTAATTCATACTGAGCTTTGAACACCACACGCTCTCATCTTCCAACAAGTAAGAGAGCCAATTGTTGCATGCAGAAGTAAGGAATAGAAGGAATTATTAAACAATGCAAGAAGCAGCACAATCAATGTAAAGAGACTGCACACTGAATTACACCATTTGGATTAACAATATAATAAAAACATTCTCTTACACGCAAGAACAACTTTGGTATTTCCTAACACTGTAAATGTTTTAGCCATATACATGTTACAAAATTAATGTATGGCAATATTATACATGATCAGACAACCAAGAGATTATATTACATAGCACATACACATGAAGGAGTAGCAACTAATGTGTAAAGGAAACCTTAAAAAGGCACTTCTTAACTTTGGGGAGCTCGACTTTGCAATCCTAAACAAAGATCTTTCTTCGTAGTATGACATGCGAGTATTTTTTCTTAGTACCTCAGATTTCAACAGCTGCTAAACAGAAAGCTACAGATATTTCATTAGGAAAATCCTTGGTTTATATGGATTATTTTTTGTTTCAGCACAGAGACAATTAAAAAAAAATAAAAAGTGATGTGAGAGATTTCAAAAAAATTAAGAAGAGCACTTGATACGTAACTTTTATGTGAAAATCTTACATCACTTCAGAAAGCAAGAAAAAGAAAAATACCTATGTTTGCAGAGTTGCCTTTGTCTCCACTTCTAGTATAGGCAAGATCTTCTAAGCAATAAGTGTGTGGGCCACTTGGCAGATCTATACAATATAAAAATGAATACATTTTAATGATAGCTACAAATAATAGTACATTTTGAAGAAGTAACTGTCATTTCAAATGTATACTTTCTGCATTGTTTGTAGTACTCTTGAGAACATTTCCAAAGCTTTCTTCCCACAGGAACACCTAGAGAACAAGAGGTGAGGCTGGGGGCCAAAATTATGAAATTGATCCCTCCTGCTCCGTCTCCCAAATCCCTTTTACCTTTCTACAGCCAAATGCTGTGCCAGGCATCCCCTCTTCCACCACCCTTGAATATGAAAATTCATCTTGGTCTTAGCAATGTATCTCTGAAGGAGGCATAGCAGCTACTTGTAATTTCTTGACTAGCTGACAACTTTTGTCCCTTTAACACACAGGTATCTCTGCTTCCAGTGCAGGTGGAAAATACACGTAGTTGCTACTGTCCTGATAACTCTGTAATGTCTGTTTATTCTGATAATGTCTGTAGAAAACAGTCAGAATTTAAAATTCCTTTTCAAGACAACACGTCTCTCACTTTCATACGCAGTGTTATAACAGTTACTTATTCAGCTGCATAGAAGAAACCCAAGACCTCTTTTTCAAATTACTGATTTTGTAAATATCTTAGTATTATGTAAGAAAAGGTCATAAATGGTCATAAACGCATGCTCTATAGGAAGCCAATCTTAATTTTTTTAACTTGTCCGTGTCTGAGTATTGAACTTTCCAGCCTTTAGGAACATAAAGATTGTTGCACTTCATTGAACAGAGTTCATATTAAGTATTATTTGTATCCATTTACATATCAAAAAAGCAAACCTACTCCTACCCAAATCCAGAAATTCAATCTTGTGGGATCCACACAGTTTATACGTGAGGTTTGATGGTTACGTTACACAGCACAGACCTCCTGCAATCATTGATTACTAAGAGTAGTAGGCTGTCACCATCTAGTTTCTGTTCCCCAAAGCCAGAGATGAAGTGCTCACTTTGCCACCGAGTTTCAGTTATTCGCTGATAGCAGCATAATACTGAAACTTGAAGTGTAGGTTATATCCCAGTTTTTAGGCAGTGAGAATCTAGTAATTTCCAGCCAGTTTTGCTTCTGATCCAACTTCCCTACGGCCATATCAGCTCTCCCGGCATCCCTGGCTTTTCAGCCCCAGCATCTCTAACAGACTCATCTATGCTCCTGACTCACAGTAGACTTCTCACCCCTCGGTTGCCCTCTCCTCTGTCCCCCTCCTGTCGTTTTCTCATCCTTCTGCACACAAGTGGCAGCTCTTCCCCCTCTCTCTGCTCCTTGGACACCAGTAGGGGGAACATTCAGAGCAGGGAAGCAACAGCCTTCCTGCTCTGCTTTCTGTCACGACTTCGGGTGCAACAGCTGCTGGTGGCAGCCACAGGAAGCAACTGACAAACGTCCAAAACATTTTTTTTCTTTTTTTTTTTGCTTTTGGTAAAACATCAAACAATTCAGCCCTGGGCACACGCTTGTCACAGAAAATTTCAGTCTAGTGTGTTAAAAAGTGTCAAATTTAAAGGAATTGAAGAGAGGGTCTTGTAAATCAATTATGTTGGACAAACTTCACGTTGCAAGACACAATGCAATTTGAAAATGCATCAGTCTATCTTTTCTGTATTGTTATTGCTTCTGCTGAGGATACCAAACTATTGTGCTGTTTTTGTGGTTTTGTTTTTAAGTTCAGGGAGTAAAAGACGCAATACTAAAGATGTTACGCTCTAAATGCTGGCCAAAGGCAGACTGTATTAAGAAGTGTAACTATACCGGTTTAACTTCACCCTCAAGATGAATGTTTAAATGAATGTTTAAATTATACTTAAAAACAAAATTAACACTGTGGTAAGTTCAAGTATGATTTAAATTAAAGTGCACCTACTATTAAGGCATGGGTAGATAATGCACTCCATGAACTGCATCAGGTGATTAGGTAAACCCCGCCTTAGCCAAATCATCATGACCTTCAACTCCTTCTTGCCCACAGAGAATTGCTGACTCCTCAGACATGAACCAGGCTGACCTAAAGAGCTTTACCAAAGCTGGGTAAGAAACTACGTCCAAATCCTACCAGCTGCAGTTTTCACTGTCTGTATCAGAAAAGGAGGCTGCAAGTCTATGGCAGTGGCAGCTGGACAGATCCCAAAAGTTCATTTGGGTATGGGGTAGGAGATATTGTGGATGACAAAAATGCCTCACTACAACATGACACATAATTCGTATAGTGTATCTTAGTTCATGGTACTTATTTGGTTGAAACAGATCAGGCAACACCTACAAGAGTACCTTTGCTGGCACATCTGAGTGACAATAACAGGGAAAACAATAACAAAGAACTGGGGGCTCATCGCAGAAACCTCTTCTACTGGCACAGCTGGATCAGAAAGAGAACATCTACCCACATCCCAAACAACAACGTATCAGCATTAAACTACTGTATTGGGTCTGGCTGAGATGGAGTTAATTTTCCCCATAGCAGCCCTCACAGTGCTGTGCTCTGTATTGGTAGCTAGAAAGGTGTTGATAACACACCAGTGTTTTGGCTACTGCTGAGCAGTGCTCGCACAGCCTCAAGGCTGTCTCTCCAACATTGTCCCCCCTCACCAGTAGGCTGGGGGTGGGCAAGATCTTGGGAAGGGACATAGCCAGGACAGCTGACCCAAACTGACCAAAGGGATATTCCATACCATATGACATCTACTCAGCAATAAAAGCTAGGAGAAGGAGGAGGAAGGGGGGGCATTCGTTATTTATGTTTGTCTTCCGGAGCAACCGCTATGCGTACTGAAGCCCTGCTTCCCGGGAAGTGGCCGGACATCGCCTGCTGATAGGAAGCAGAGAATAAAATCTTTTGGTTTGCTTTGCTTTTGCATGCAACCTTTGCTTTTGCTTTATTAAACTGTCCTTATCTTGACCCACGAGCCTTTCGTTATATTTTCTCTCCCCTGACCAGCTGAGGAGGGCAGTGATAGATCGGCTTTGGTGGGCACCTAGCGTCCAGCCAGGGCCAACCCACCACAGTCCTTTTTGGTGCGCAACGCGGGGCTTGACAACAGCAGTTTTGTATTAAGCGTGCTATAGCTATAGTAGTTATTCAGTGGCAAGCTCCTGTGAGGGTCACAGAGTTTGTTGGCTGCACTGCTTATCTCTCTATTTTGCTGAGCTTTGGAACATGTTTATAGAAATAATAGCTATGTGCTTTGCCCTGGCATTGATGGCCTCTCGGAAGATCCCTTTGTTGTGGGATTGCTGCAAGCTGAAGAACAGCAGGTGCCAACTGCTGCCAGGACAGTGCACTGGCAGCAGTATTGCACAAACCAAGACTCCTTGGCTCCCACCCATGAGCTGATTCATCAACGAGAGCGCCAAGGAGTGATCAGCAAGACTCACTCACCTTTTAATAGTCCCATATGGCCAGTGCAAAAGTCTGATGGAGGGTGGAGGTTAACAGTACACTATCATGGCCTGAACGAAGTGACACCACCACTGAGTGCTGCTGTACCAGACATATTAGAGCTCCAATATGAACTGCAGTCAAAGGCAGCCAAGTGGTATGCTACAATTGACATGGCCAATGCGTTTTTCTCAATTCCTTTAGCAGCAGAGTGCAGGCCACAGTTTGCTTTCATGTGAAGAGGTGTCCAATACACCTGGAATCAGCCACCCCAGGGGTGGAAGCACAGCCCTACCATTTGTCATGGACTAATCCAAACTGCACTGGAACAGGGTGATGCCCCTGAACATCTACAATACATCGACAACATCATCGTGTGGAGCAACAAGGCAGAAGTGTTTGAGAAGGGAAAGAGAGTAATTCAGGTTCTTCTGAAAGCTGGTTTTGCCATAAAGAAGAGCAAGGTCAAGGGACCTGCACAGGAGATTCAGTTCTTGGGAAGAAAATGGCAGGATGGATGCCATCATGTGCCTATGGATGCGGTCAACAAGATAGCAACCACGTCTCCACCAGCTAACAAGAAGGAAACACAAGCTTTCCTAGGCCTTGTGGGGTTCTGGAGAATGCATATTCCAGGTTATAGTCAGCTTGTGAGCCCTCTCTATCGAGTAACCCAAAAGAAGAACTATTTTGAGTGGGGCCTTGAGCAACAAGCAGCCTTTGAGCATATCAAATAGGAAACAGCTCGTGCAGTAGCTCTTGGGCCTGTCTTGACAGTACCAGCTGTGCAAAATGTACTCTACACTGCAGCTGGGGAGCATGGTCTCACCTGGAGCCTCTGGCAGAAAACATCAGGAGAAACCCGAGGTCAACCATTAGGGTTTTGGAGCCGGGGGTATCGAGGATCAGAAGCCCACTACACCCTGACTGAAAAAGAGATACTAGCAGCATATGAGGGGGTTCAAGCCGCTTCAGAAGTTGTTGGTACAGAAGCATATCTCCTCTTCGCACCACGATTGCCCGTGCTACACTGGATGTTCAAAGCAAACATCCCCTCTACACATCACGCAACCAGCACTACATGGAGTAAGTGGGTAGCACTGATCACGCAAGGAGCTCGACTGGAGAAACCCAACTGCCCAGGAAGAGATCATGGACTGGCCAGAAGGCAGAGATTTTGGAGCACTGCCTGAGGAGGTGGCTCATGCCCAAGAGGCACCACCATATAATGAGTTATCAGAAGATGAAAGGCGTTATGCTTTGTTTACTGATGGATCCTGTCGTGTGGTAGGAAACCATCAGAAGTGGAAAGCTGCTGTGTGGAGTCCCACACAACAAGTCATTGAGGCCACTGAAGGAGAAGGTGAGTCAAGTCAGTTTGCAAAAGTGAAAGCCATCCAACTAGCCCTAGAGATTGCTGAACGAGAAAAGTGGCCAGTACTCTATCTCTATACTGACTCCTGGATGGTGGCTAATGCCCTATGGGGGTGGCTACAGCAGTGGAAGAAGACCAATTGGCAGCGCAGGGGTAAACCCATCTGGGCTGCTGCATTATGGCAGGACATTGCTGCCCAGGTAGAAAACATGGCTCTAAAGGTACAGCATGTAGATGCTCACATGCCCAAAAGCTGCGCCACTGAAGAACATCGAAACAATGAACAGGTAGACAAGGCTGCCAAAATCGAAGTAGCTCAGGTGGACCTGGACTGGGAGCGTAAGGGTGAGCTATTTGTAGCTCGATGGGCCCATGAAACATCGGGACATCTAGGGAGAGATGCAACATACAGATGGGCTCATGATCAAGGGGTAGACCTGACCATGGAGGCCATCATGCAGGTCACTCATGAATGTGAAACATGTGCTGCAATCAAGCAAGCCACACGAGTAAAATCTCCCTGGAATAGAGAGTGGTGGCTGGGTTTTCGAAATGGCAAGGCCTGGCAAATTGACTATATTGGACCACTGCCACGAACACGCCAAGGCAAGTGCTACGCACTCACCATGGTGGAAGCAACTACTGGTCGGCTAGAAACATACACTGTAAACCATGCCACTGCCCAAAACACCATCTTAGGCCTTGAAAGGCAAATTTCGTGGCGACATGGTGCCCCAGAAAGAACTGAATCAGATAATGGGACTCATTTCCGGAATAACCTCATAAACTCCTTGGCAAAGAAACATGGCATTGAGTGGGTGTATCACATCCCCTATCACCCACAAGCCTCTGGAAAGATTGAGAGATATAATGGACTGTTAAAGACTATGTTGAGAGCGCCTGCTGATGGAAAGCAGAGAATAAAATCTTTTGGTTTTCTTTGCTTTTGCATGCGACCTTTGCTTTTGCTTTATTAAACTGTCCTTTTCTCAACCCATGAGTCTTTCGTTATATTTTCTCTCCCCTGTCCCGCTGAGGAGGGGAGTGATAGAGCGGCTTTGGTGGGCACCTGGCATCCAGCCAGGGTCAACCCACCACAACTACTTTAATTAAGACCTAAAGTTTTATAACATACATCGGGTTGCTGTCAAAGATGAGCCAAAAGAGCAATTCTAGTTTAGTCTGGCACAACTGTTCTTCATTGGTAGTAAGTCATGTGTCGTGGTTTAACCCCAGCCAGCAACTAAGCACCATGCAGCCACTTCCCCCCCGCCCCTCCCAGTGGGATGGGGAGGAAGATTGGGAAAAAAAGGTAAAACTTGTGGGTTGAGATAAGAGCAGTTTAATAACTAAAGTAAAATAAAATTTAATACTAACAATAATTTAAAAAATTATAATAACAATAATAGTAATTAAAAGGAATATAACCACTAAAAGAGAGAAATAAAACCCGAGAAACTACAAGTGATGCACAAGACAGTTGCTCACCACCTGCTGACTGATGCCCGAGCACCGATCCACCCCTCCCAGCCAACTCCCCCCAGTTTATATAATGAGCATGACGTTCTGTGGTATGGAATATCCCTTTGGCTAGTTCGGGTCAGCTGTCCTAGCTATGCTCCCTCTCAGCTTCTTGCACACCTGCTTGCTGGTGGAGCATGGGAAACTGAAAAATCCTTAACTTAGGATAATCACTACTTAACAACAACTAAAACATCAGCATGTTATCAACATTATTCTCACACTAAATCCAAAACACAGCACTGTACCAGCTACTAAGAAAATTAACTCTATCCCAGCTGAAACCAGGACACATGGTAGCATGAAATTTGAAACGGTGAAAGCATACAATGAAAGAATTGACACAGGAAGTTTTTTTTGAGCTTGATGCTCACAGTCTTTTCCATGTTCACTTCCATGAAAAATGCAAGCAGAAATGTGCCATTGAATTTGGCAGAAAATATTAAAGGGTGTATTTATTTAACTGGGGAATATTATTTTTGATTAAACATCTCCATTGAGAGAGGATCTGAAAATGTCCAGCTAAAGCTCATTGTTCATTTTGGACAAGACTACCACACTTCATACACCACAGAAATCACATTATTTTTAATAATTTAATTCAACACACAATTCAAGAAAAAAATGTGGTGCTTCTTCAAAGGCTGAAGTATGACAATGTTTAAATTGTATAAGCTGTAGAAGTCTTTTCTCCATCACACATTTTACACAGTCTTTGACAGTCTCCCTTTATACAAAACCAGCTCAAGACAGCGTTCTGGTGTTCTCATTTACTATTACCCTAATTGATTTATCTTTCATGATCTGTTTATCAGGAAATTGTTTTCATTTAATAAACATCTTAAATCTACAGAAGAATTCCCTTCAAAGCTAGGGCAAATGGTAAATTCGAATTCCACCCTCCCAGAACTACATCTAGCAGCATTTTTGAAATCCATTTTCACATATTTCTCTTATCTATTCAAAGACAACTAACAGTCCCTCACACTTGAGATAACCATGAAACTAAGAAAAATACTTCCCTCCTTACTAAATGCTGACAGAAAATGTTTTAGCAGAAGTTACTCCTTTTACAGTCTAATGCATCTGTCTATTTCTCATCCATGCTGACCACGCGTTAAACCACAGAAGCAGGTAAGTATTTAGTCACATACAGAAAACATTGCTATTTACAACTAAGGGCAAAAGTTTAGAGATCCTTCTCAGGGGAAACAACCAGAGGAGCTCTGCTGTCCCTCAAAAGTGCGGTTTTGCCTGAATAAAGCCTGAAGAATTCAGTACTTAAATGCTCATGGCAGGCACCTCAGAATGTTTTCTCAAATGATAAGAAGGTAATGGGAGGTCTAATAGGTTTTTGTTTCTCCAATATTTAGCATTGTAGCCACCTTGAAAAAAAAAAAAAATACCAGGACCTTTGCTAACCCCTTTATTAAACAGAAAAATGACTTCCTATTCCTTAACTCGCCCAGTTTGATGGTGCGAATCCCCCACTGCCCTCCTGGGAACTCCCAGGTATTAGAGAGATTCTGGTGTGACGCCAGATTTGCAAGAGATGTAAGAGCTGAAAACATACTTAAGAGTTTTATTTGTTTCTGCGTGACACACAAATCATCACGTTGGAGAGATGTTTGAGTAGACAGGGAAAATGAACTCATGCATGGTAATCAGGCATCCAGTACCAGTGACTTTCCAATGACAATAAACACAGTCATATGTGTATTTCAAAATTTCTCTACATGATACAGAACATTCCCTGCTAACTCATAGTTAGTCGTTACACTATTCTATCACCAGTTTTGAGAAATACTACTCAACTATATATGGAATCCAGAATAAATCTTAACATATTGGTGCCTTCACAGCATTAATTTTTTGAGTATACACAGACTTAAATACCTGAATTACTCTTTCAGACTTAGTGTTATTTTTAGAAATATTTCTAACAAGTGATCTTTAGGTACAGTCACCTGATTTAGGTCTGAAAATATCTATCCACAGCTTTAAATTAATTCTCTCATTTCTCTGGTGAGCAGATTCTGTTTGGACCAAAAGGGAATTATGAAGTGTGCTATACGTTAAGAAATACTGTATCTAGTTCTGCCATTAGAAAGAATCTAAAAATTTTCAAGTGTCTAGCACTTTCAATAATCTGTAACCTAGTACCTAGCTTGTATGAACAACTCTGAACACTTCCTTTTCATTGCAGACATCCTGATCTGCTCCATTCAGCTCACTGGTTTGCCCTTCTCCAGTTTCTTCTTTTCTTTCTGCAGAGAATTTGGTTAGACAAGTCTAACAGCAACACAGGAATTATCATGCTGGATCATTAGCCTAGTGTGTTTTCTTTAAAAGTCACCAGTTTCAGGTTGATCCCATCCTTGTTCATTTTGTGAAGGCTGCTGTACGGAATAGGGCCAAATTTTAATTATCTAAATGCTAAGCATTCTGTAAGTCTGTCCTCTCCATTCTGAACAGAATTATTTTGACGTAAGGTAAAACCAACTATTTCCAGGATTAACAAAGTAAGATTGCAGTATACTTTGAAACCATGTTTCAATTTCAAGCCAGCATTCAACTGTCTTCAGTTGTGGCTAAGGCTTAGGTTTTTTGAATAACAATTTACTTATATGCTTGTTATAGTCTCAAATAAATTTTATACTGGGTGATGCTAACCTCCTTCCTTCCAAGAAAAGTAGCTTAAGTGTTTTGCAACAAACTTAAAAATATATACTATAAAGAGGTAAAATATATTTCACAGACAAAATCTAGCACATGATTTTCCAGGCAAAGACAGTAAATGATACATTCACAAATAAGAAGTTGAACATACCTTTCAATTCACTGCTAATCTTAGGTGGATCAAAAGAAACCACCTCATCTGATGTAAACGTGAGATCCTCCTCAAATGTCTCAACATGCTGCCCATTTAAAAATAGGTTGATCTGGAAAAAAATACGCATTTTCAAACCATCAAATTAGAAATCCAGTGCAACATGAATAAATAAAGCATATTTCTAATTACGTATTGATCTGGCACATTTTCAGTAACAGCTTTACGTATAAGTTTCTGTCGCTCCCTTTTAAAAAGTCACAATAACAATAATGATCCATTATAAACCTAAAAGAAATCTTTATGTAGGAAAAAAAACATAAAAATCAAAGAAATGCTCTATCCAGTTGGGTATGTTTTAAAGGAAGACAAATCTCTCTCCATCTCCCTCTACATACAGCAGCACTACATGGAATTTTGTGCCACAACTCTTGACAGTTGGATCCCAAAACTTGAAAGCTTCCAGCTCTTCCATGATATAACTCCCTTTTCTTCTTAATATCACTGTCTGTATTAATGACAAACTTCTCTTTGGATCCTGTATTCATCTTCAAATAAGTTTTGTGAAAGCAACTTATAAAAAATAAATACTGGATATTTTGGGTTTACATTGAGATGAAAATATGAAATAAAAAAGTGCCATGCTGTTCATCTTGCATGATGAGCTCTCCCTACCTGCCCCTCCCCCAAGAAATCTGAAAAAATACATAGTCAAGCGTGCTATTTCATTAGCTGATTGGGCTATTCACTTAAGATGTAAGCAAAGGTTTCTCTGGTTAAATCATATAGCACAATCATGTAGAAAAAATTAACTGCATCCATTTCATCTGTATTGGAGGACTCCTAGTACTAAAGACTCAGACATACAATCAGGTTACACTGCCACAACAAACAATATACACCAACTTAGCTGCAGCAGTTATCAGTGCTCAGTTGTCCGCAAATGCAAGATAATCCTACTCAGCCGTCTTTCTTAAGACTGTTCTTAGAGAATTGCTAATACTGACAAAGGCCTCCAATGCTTATGCAAGAGGAAGATTAAAAAAATAAAAATATTTCAGAAAAGCTGTTCTTGCCTTCAGTAGGTTTGCTGGAATTTTTCTCCCTAGGGAAAAGTTTTAGGTTACCTTTTAAACACGATAAAGCACATATGGAAAATAACTACCGTTCGCACTGTAAAACCACTGGTGATCTATGATAAAAATCAGGACAATTGCATAAGAGCAGTGGAAACAACAAACGAGATATTGAATCCAAACTGACACCCAGAAAGGTGTTATTAAACACAAAACAAAAGGACCCACTGTGGCAATGTTAACATATCTGAAAATCTCCTTATGGAGTTTTTTTGGTTTTAGGTCAAATGCTGAACTAGAGCAACTAGATTCTTTGTAACTGAACTTCCAAGCTAGAAAAGCAATTAATTCATACCTTACTTTGTAATCTCTAGCTAGACCATTGTTGTTAATACATGGCTAAAACTTTGAATCAAGGACTTGAATCACTTACACCACACTTTTACGTAACCTTTAATATTACTGCAGTACAACAGTGATAGGTCACATGGCGTTTTGTTAATAGTGTACCAGTGCATTCATCAGATTAGTTACACACAGCAAGGATTTTGATTTTCGGTATTGAAAAGAGTAGATGAGACACTGCTTTCTTTCCCTGCTAAATTAGGTTACTATTTAATCTCAACAGCATTTTACCAAGTCTGGAACACAGTGCTAATTAGTAAGTTTATTTAATTTGATGAACAAAACAGTGGTAGACTACACTTCCATAAAGATAATAATTTCATATTAAACTTGGCAAAGACAAGCCATTTGTATAAAGAAAAATATAAGTGACAATAAAAATAAGTACTTGAACTTCTTTAAATGACAAGAAGGGTGGGGGTTTTTTTAATGCTTTTCCACTATGCACAGTTTATAAACTTAGTTTTAATAACTAAATAGTATCTCCTCTGTAAAATTAATCTTAAATTATTTCCCACTAATGCAGAGTACTACTCAAAGAAAAATGTAACATGTGGGCTTAGTTGTGCTAAGCATTGTATGCATGTTAAAAAATGAAAATGAAACTCCTTTTCTGAAATGCTTAGAACACTTAAATTGATTGCTGACAATTGTTTTACAAAGCTGGTTTTTTAATCAATTGGGTTTTGTTTGTTCCTCCCCCCGCCTTTTCACTTGCTGCCTGTGCTCCTAAGGCTTCCCTTCACCATGCTAAGCAGAAGCCTGTCACAATACCTGTGGTGTAACACAGGCCAACGTTCTGGCCTTCGGCCACTTTCTTGATGATGAATGAGTGAGAAAGCTCTTACTGAATGCAACGCATCATTATTAGGATGCCTTGGCACGAGATGCATGCAATAGCTACAAGTCAGTTAAAGGCCTTGGAAAAAGAAAGGCATATATGCAGTTTTGTCTGCAGTCTCCACAGGATAAATTAAGTATCTGATGGCATTCAGAAAAGCAGAGACCAGCATTTATACATCCAAACATTTTACGTTTTCAGTAAAACTAGTTTCTTCAAGTATATCTTGAAGACTTCAATCTAAACAGAGGCACATGCATCACGAAAAAGAAGTAGGGCTCTAGCTCAACGTTTCATCTTACACTGTAATTTCTCACGTAGGACTGCCTGGTCATCTGAACCATCACTTATCAGACAGAAAGAAAAACTATTGTTATGAACTGAATAGGGACACAGAGATAGATCTCAGTCACAGGCTCCTCCATGATACTCATCACAATAGTCGCACAGGCTTTCATAATTTTACAGTTTTTGCAATGTAGGCAAGAGCAGAAATTACTACTCCTATTTTTATAGACAGGATATTTGGAAGGAAAAGGCCCAACTCTCTGGGTAAAACCTGTGTGAATCAGAGGGAATTCCCTGATTTTAATACTTATTTCCAGTAGTATATACAAAATGTGGATGCCCCAAAAAGTCAGAAGACATGTCCAGGTTCACAAGATTAATATTCAACTCTCTGAACACCCAATTGCCTTCTCTTTAAAGAGGGACCATTAACTTTCAAAAAAATATATAATTTTCATAAGCACTCTTTGCAAATGCAGTAAAAATAATTCAAATCTGCAATTCTAGGAACCTGAAAAGAGAAGTTCAGTTTTGATGCAAGATATTTCAAAATTCACAGCAATTAAAATGCAAGGTTGGCAAGTTCAACTTTTGTAAAACATTCTGTGTGAATAACATTAGTCTCCGGGAAAATATTTTTTAATCAAAGTTACAAGAATACTTCGCAGTTTTAGGTCTCAAAGTCACCGAAAAATGCCAGAGTCAGCAGAATTTTTCAAATGACTTCAAAGAGAACAGAGCATGCTTTAAGCAGTAAATCTTACCTGAACATTGCTTTTGGGATAATAGAAGAAAAATGGCCTCAAAACTGGAGACCTAGACACATAAAACAACAAGCATAAATGCATTTAACCACAAATTAATGAAAATGACAGATCATACATCTTTAGACTATTCATACATCAGACAAATACTTGGGAAATTAAAAGCTATTTAGCCATGATTAGCAACGGTTTTCCAAACAATTTTGGAAAGCCTGAGAAGTGTAGAAATTCCTTAAATTTCTTTATTAAGAAAGTAAGATTTTGTTTAAAAAAAAAAAAAAAAGAAAATTTTACGGGGGGAGTAGCCAAAATACCAAAAATATTTTCTTGACTAAGGATGCATTTCATGACACTGAAGTCTATTGCACTGTCATTAGCCCCACGTTGATACCTAGGCTAGTCACACAGAGCTACTAGAAATATCTCTACAGTTTCTTCCCCCATCTCCATGTGCAAGACAGACATATCGAAGTATTTGCTTAGGGACAGGAAAGTTTTAGATGCTCTCATGAATAAGTATGGAAAGGTGAGCATATAAATCACCAGCAGATTTTAGCCGTGTCTAGAAAAATACTGACTCAAACCAGGATTTTTTTTTTTTTTTTTTTTTTTTTAAATATGCTCAACATTATTCTGTTCAGCTCACCCACATAACGGGTTCATGCTAACATTCTGTGGGATGTTCTGGGACATTTGACCTCACATTTCTAGGTGGTACATACACAAATTTACTGTGCCCATATTCCAAACTAACAGGTACAAGAGAAATCTGGTCCAGAAATCTGCATGTATTAGCACATGCTTGAGCTACTGCCCTGCCATAAAGTCACATTTAAAATTTTCTCTACAGAGTCTTTGCTTATTAAGCAAAGACATTGTTATGAGCTGATCAGAGACTTATGTAACTCATATTCAATAATTCAATAAAGAATTCTACTATTTGCATACATATCTTGGAGCACTCACTATTATCTTGTTATCAGTTATTAAGCATAGTGTGCAACGGAAAGACTTCAGTTGCTTCTGTGGTTGCTGCTTCAAGGTGGGGAAGCTTGTGATGGTGAGTGGCAGGAACACTACCATGACACATTACAACAAATTAATGATCAGGAGTTAACTTACACTCTGGGGCGCCCTCCAACAATTCCAGTGAGGCCGGGTGCTGGAAATGGAAATCAAATTCACAAAAGAACTGTTAAAGCCATCTTCAAAACACTAGAGCTCATAGCTTACTGTAGCTTGAATTGTTCCTATAATGCACATTTAATAAATACTGGGAAATATCTAGCAAATTACCTATGTTCCCATAAATTAATAAAACTGAACATTTCACACAACAGTTAAAAAGGCAAAACATGTAAAAGGTACTGTGACTTTTAACAAAAAAATGAATTTGTTTCAAAATGTGTGAAGTATAAACTAAATCTTTAGGTTCTTCTTCCAAATATTTTGTATACCAATGCCAGTCAGGCAATACATTTGATAGAAAAAGAACTTAGCTTTGGGTTTTTTGTGGCTGTTGTTTTATTTACTTTTAAAGACAGCAGAGAAACAATTCTGACCTGAACCATGGTTTGTTTTAATATTTGTTTAATATGACTTTGCTTATCAGATTAACTGTTTCAGGTTAACTTGCACCTTTCTCTTTAGCATTTTCACTGGCTAACTTGGCTTTTTTAAGGCACTGGGTACTGCAGATCCCATTCTCTCTCTGATACATCGGTAATTTAGGGGCTTAAGTCACTAGCATGATCCCAGATTTGCAGTAAGTCAGCACTGTGATTAGACTCTTGTTCATTCTCAATATCAGGTTGCCAGGCTTTACTACCATTAAGCCCATCTACCCAGCTCAGTATTTCTGAAAGAAACAGTTCTGTTCTCCTCATCCTGACCATAGCTCCTCACCCTTCTTTCTGGGATGGACAGCATGCATACATGATACATCAGAGCTCCATATAGTATTGCAAGGGAAAGAAACGGTAAAATGCATACATTAAATCGGTCTAGGAATTAACAAGTGTGTTAAGCAGTCCCTTAAAAACAAATGCTGTGGAAAGCTGCCCACATGGTGTATATACCCAAATTAATCCTGGCTAAAATGGGCTTCACGCTTCCTCCAGGTGTGAATTTTCTCTGTGCTCCAAACAGACTAAAAGCCATGTAACCATGCTGTTGTGGTACTAAGCTCACACTGATAACCTCTACTTCTCAGCAGGCTCTTTTAGTTTGGATTCAGTGTCTTGGTAAGGTGGACACGTACCAGTGGCAGCACAGATGGTACAACACAGCATAGATTACAGAGTCTTGCCATATTCACATTCATTGGAAGTGATTTCCCTGAAATAGTGGTTAACAAGGCGTTTCAACGAAGTTTTTGAAGAGGGATGCTGTTACGTAGTCCTTATCTTGATCACACTGCTCTATAATCGGAGACACATTTGGAATCAACAAAACTAAAATTCAGTGCACATCTGAATGACCGATTCAGAGATGGTAATTACAGTAAATAAACCTAAAGTTATGGAAGAGGTCTTTTGGCTAAGGCTAGTCCATAACCACTCTGCCAGCTTGGCCAGTGTGCTAGTACAGTACTTGCACATTATAACTAATTCACAAGGTAAACAGACTTCACTGACTACGTTTTTAGCCAGAGGCTGAAAAAACAAACCAACCAACCTACCAACCTCAAAACATAGCAACCTTTAGAAGGTGCTATAGTTGAGAACAATTGGAAGGGATTAGGGGTCTTAGTACTAACTCCCCCCCTTTCCCAAAAAAAAAGCCTATGATGTTTTTTAGTACAGGAAAAAAATAATGCCTTCAACAACAACAAAAAAACCCCACAACCCACAAATAACCACCTCCCTACCTAGTAAGTTCTCCTGCAAAAAATGTGGTAGTGGATAGAATGTGAAAGAATCCCTTACATCAGTGTTATACTATTTCAAATGATTCAGTGAAGATTCAGCCCTATACATACTACCCGTGCACTCGTTCAAGCAGAAAACTGCCATTCAACATCAAAACCAACTGCAGTTATTTTACTGAATTATGCGCCTAGTTTGTTTATTTAGGTTGTTGTGGGAGAAGGCTGGATATGGTAGGTCATGTTGAAAATATAGGTTCATAAAGTTAGTTAATTTAAATTATCTGTGGATTGTCACATGGCTCCCTTCCCGCTAGGCAGTTGAACTGCTCATTAAGGATACCAGATTTTTCGCCGACATCAATTTCAACTTCCTGAAAGCTCTCAAAAAAAGGTCTTCACTTGCCTGCTCTCACACAATGGAACTTGGCTCCTACAACAAAGCAGTTCTCTAAACACTGACAAGAAAACATTCATCTAAGAAGCAAGCACTGCTCACACCTCAAGGCTACGATAACCTTCTGCTGCTTGCTATTACTGGTCTTGCAAAGTTCTCCAGCACAAGCTACTGTAACAGCAGATCTGCCTCTGGAGATACTACAGCTACCCCTGCACATAAACGCAATTGCAGCAAACCTACACCAATATCCCAGTTGCAACGTTATTAATTTCTATCTTACGATTATTCAATCCATTGTTTATGTTAACATAAGTCAGATGCGAGCGCTTGCACGTACAATTTAATTTTATCTACATGCAATTCCTATTTAGACTTCAGGCAGAGAAGATGAAGCAAATCTTAAATTGATTATTGCTTACAATCAGTGATTTGTTATTTGTGTAAACAGCACTAGAGCACAACACCTCACCTCAACCCAGGGCTCAGATCCCCATTACATTTCTCCAGTAAAACTGAAATAAGGCAATGAAAAGTGAAGCACAACCAGGTAACAGTGGGCTTGTCACTGTGGCCAGACCTACTTCTGCTAAGTTGTGATCTCCTTAGATCAACTGTTGTCCCAAGACACTTTCTTTAAAAAGATCTACTCCTGCTGTACTTCATGCTTATTTTACATTGCCTGCTTAAATATCTGTGCAGATGCTCTCTCTCCCTCCTTTCTGGAAGAAGACTTATCTTTATCTACAACATGAATAATTTGTCATACTTGTACAGAGTATCAATCAGGCTGCAGTATCAAGTCACTAAGATTATCAGCTAAATTGAAGCTGTTGATCTCCTTTCCCAGAAACATTACATGACCACTTTTTGGTATCAGAGCTCCATTCATTAGTTCCTCAAGGCAGATAAAGCATCACAAAGCACAGTGTGTCATCCTATCTGCCACCAGGCACCCTCCTGAACAAGCTGCTTCACTTCAAGCTGACAAACAACTCACCACTATCTGCCAGCTTCTGTGGTTCAGAATGGCACAAAACTGATGCACTGCAAAATGAGCTGAATGCCTTTAAATTGGAGACCTTCCTTTCAATCTACTTATATTCTGCTCATGTTCATCTATAGGTACAGTATTTGTCTGGTGTAATCATCACACCGAATATCATGATACTTATTTTCCTTCAAGTGTATATGATCCAGAAGCCCACCATTTCTGAGAACATTTTCCCTCACAGTGCCTGGGGACCTAGCCAGATAACCACAAATTCTCCAGGTGGCTGGGCATTCAAAAGCAGTGAGTCAGTACTGGGGATTACACCACTTGAATTCCACTGATTTCATTAACTCCTAAATATATGGCATGATTGGAGAAATGCAAGGCACTAAGTCCACGGAATTTACTTCCTTCTATGTGACTAAGCACTGGTATAGGACCTTTCCTTTGGATTCTGTGCTTAGATGTTTGAATCTATGCTGAATCTACAAAATAAAGAAATCAATTATTATTTAGCAATTCTCTTTGGTTAATCTGCACAATTCTTCACACAGTCTTAACCTGTCTTTTCATTTTATGACTCTTCCCTCTAGCCTACTTTCAATCTTACCCATTTTCATATTCCATTTTTCACCTTAGGAAAAACAAGCGATCATCCTCTGTGTGTACATGTATGTATGTTTATATTTGTCAGGTTTTTTCCATTGTGTTCATGATTCTTCCAGCACACCTGCAAGACCCCAAATTTTGGGTCCAATGGCAAATTTCATCCAAATCTGAAGGATGGAGAGGAATCACAAGAATATCAAAGCACTCTAACACCCCACAACCACCACCCCCCGTGATTTGGCAGCAGTGTAGTGACAGATGTGCATGTAGATAATACAAGGTGAAGTCCACTCAAGATACACTCCTTGTTACAGCAGTTCCACCATTTCTGATCCTCCATGTATGTTTTCTGTCCCCAGCTGCCTCTCAGTCTTCCCCCCCCCCCTACAAAACTCATCCAAGGATGGACTTGCAAATACCCATGCTTTTAAAGCTCAGGTATGATATGCTGGAAGAGACAGCAAGTTTCTGATAAATTTCATGAACAGTGGTAGCAGGCGAACAAAAGAATACTGGGAAAACCAATGTTGCTCTCAGTTGGGGCTGTCACAGCTCCCCCCCTCCTCATCCTTTGTCACTCATTCTTCTCTCCTCCCCTGCACCAGCTCTGGTGTTCACACAAGCATTTCAGGGAGTGGATCCACTGAAAACCAGCCCTGGCAAAAAGAATGCTTAAAATCGGCCCAAACAAGCACCTATTTCAATATGTAGAACCACCATGTTCTAATACATTATAATCTATGCCATAGATATGACACCCTGTAAAATGCCCCACGGCAGGAAAAGCTCCAGTTGGAACCTGCAATTAACCTATGAGATGCAAACTCCCAGCAAAACAAGCTTCATTCCTTCCAGCTCTCATAATTCCCCACTGGATTTTCTGATGGTGGGAGAGCCTTATGTTTTGCCTCCTTAATAGTCCCTCTTTCCTATTAAAATCCTACTTTAATGGCCACACACAATTTTGGCTTATTACTTCTTATTCTTTAATCTACTTCTGTCAAAAACCAAAAATTTCTATACAATCTGTGTATTTTTCAACAGAATAAAACTATGCAATAAATGAAAGAAAGATGCTAGACTGCATGAAACATTCTGTAAAATGTTTTGGAGTAAAAAAGCATGAAAATGCTCTGACTAGTGGAAATCTAAAAAGCTTTAAGTACTTGAAATTCAACAGGTGACACTTCTTTCTTTGAAACTTCACTGAGTTCCAAAATAACATGATGTCTCTTGCTCACCAACTTACAGTTTTTGACCCTAAATGGTTTGTCCCTTATATTTCCAGTGACTGAATTACCTCAACCAAAAGCTTATTAATCTATTTACCACGTATTCTAAGGAATGATATACATGATATATTTATATATAAAAAAACCAGCCATCGAAGCAGTCTACTTCTCAAGCATTATTTTTTTAAGTGATTGAACCAGACAAATCTGAAATCCAAGGTTTTATACTCAACAGTTCTTAAAATATAGTTGAGTAGAAGTACAAAATACATACAATCTTTGTTTACAGGGGTCAATTATACGATCTTAATTATTCTATCTATGTCCTCTGAATACAGCAGATAAACTATCTTCTGCAATATTATTCTCAAAAAATGAGGACTGCAGTAAACTGTTAGAACAAGGACATTTCTGGAAGTATCTTCCAACACGCTTAGGAGATCAGTCATAATATTTACATATACTCAAGCACTTTAAAATCTCAAGTTGTATTAACCAGCTGTCATCTTAGTGTCAAACTCCGGTCATTTTAATGTGAAATAAGGGTCAGCACATGATTTCAGCTATTAGTAAAACATTTCTTAGCTACTGAGCCCCTATTAAACTATAGATGTCGGTTTCCCACAGCAAGGCTCTTCTTGAACCTCTTCTACACTGCATTTTATTCAGAATAAAATATCTGAATTAAAGAAGACAAAATAAATACACTGCATCAACACAAATTATTTAAATGCTAACCATATGGCCGACCAGACCGTGTATAATGAAGATATTTTCACTGAGTAGTACAAACCTGGTCTGTGATTGCTAGCTTTCATGAAGTGAGGGTGAATTTCTGTAGACTGCGCAATGCAGAACTGCTGCAGAACTGCACTGAACTCCCACAGGCTACTACAGATTTAAAAATCTGAGTCTGTGTGTCTAGGATTCTTCGCTGCCCAGTATAGAAAAGCTCTCTTTATAGAACAGGAAAATAGCTCTGAAGACCCCGCTATTAAGACTGAACATTACAGACACATTTAAAGTTTTTATTTTTTTTCAGGAGACTATACATGCACAAAACCAAACTTGCTAGTTGCTGTTAAAAAACCTGGCTATTATCAACTTTCAAAGTATTGAGAAATAAACAGAAAGCATACTTTTACCAATTGAAAGTTTAATAAACTCAGGTGTTAATTGTAAAAAAAGATAAAAAGATTGGATTAGGTGTGTTTGTCTTTTTTTTTTTTTAAATACCTTGTATCCCTTTAAGCCCATCACAAGAGCATAATCCAAATGAAAACTGATTAAGTGTTCCAACAGGCTAACTAAATACCATGCTCAACAGAAGTTTACAGTAAAAGCCTTCCTTTCCAAACAGAAAATAAACAACAAACCACTCTGTAATGTATGGCATTATATACAGTAACTTCAAATTCTTCTCTGGGCTTAAGAATCTCATCTGCAATTTTAATAACACCTCAGAAAACTTCTGTGCAAGTACGCTCATGTGCTCCACTGGTCTTCAACAAAAACAATGGGAATGAAAAAAGTATTAGAAAAAAAATGTTAAGGAATAGCTATGAAAAGCTCAGTCTTTCACTCTTGATAATGGAAGTGTTTTAAAAGATGCCACCTTCCCAAACTTCTCTCTTGCAGGTCTAACTCCTTGTCTATATTGCAGAGCACAAACACACATATGCTTCAGCCCATTCCAACATATAGGTAGCACTCCTTTATATTTTCTTTCTGACACAGAGGATGAGATCTCATAAGAAATAGGGAATTTCACATCAGCACACCACCTTGAGATGGTTGCCTTTCTGCTGATTTTCAGAAGTAAAGATCTACCATAAATGGGCTGGTGGTAGGGAAATCAGCACTCTCAAACTGATCAGAAATTATACAGTGCTCTCCTTTTATGAGGCCTAAGTTTTATTATCCTTTACATATACAAATACACAAAAAATGTATCGTATCCAAAAATGTTTTGAAATAATCAAAGCTGCAAAATGAGTCAAAAGTTAAGAAATACTGACATTAAGACTTTAAATTCACTAGAAGAGCTAAAAACCACATCTCTGACACTCAAGACATAACATCCTAAGTTTTAAGTCTCTGTTATGAAGCATTAGGAAGATCACTCCTCAACAAAATTATTGTAATATGCTTTTTAATCGCAGGAAGAAAAAGAATTTCTTTTCGTCTTACTGTTCTTCCCTGCAGTCTGAAAAACAAACTGAAAACTCCCTCAAAAAGTTTATCAGGCAAATAGCTCAAAGAATTTTGACTCAAGTGATTTAAATTTAGTCTAAGTGAAAGCCACCAAAACTAGGCTTTCAGTACTGGCTATTAAAGAAATTAATACCTCTCTTACTTACAAGTTATAATTCTCATATTATGATACTATTACCAAAATAAAACTGCCTACCAAATCTAGCTCAGAGCTCCACAAGTAGCGACTAGCAGGCTGAAACAACCTGATGAAACATCAAGAGTGACAGTGCTGCTGGATTTCATCTCAAAAGCTGCAGCTGATAAACACAGGTAAATCTAAAAGCCTAGGTTCGGTGCTGCCTCCCTCTCAGATGTATGAGTACTGGAAAAATCCCATGGACCAGAGCAGGAGCTCTTAGGACTCCCCACCCTTATTCTGAACCATCAGATCTCCTTTCTCTATCCCTCTTCTCTTCTACTCCCCATTCCTAAATTTTAGCCAGCCTGGTCCCCTTAGATATTGGTGGAGTCCCTCTCTAGCATTTCTTACAGGGAAAGCAGAACCAAGGACTCTGATTCAAATTCTTTTGTGCTTATTCTTCCTTCCACTACCTCAGGAAACAATCTGTAAAGCAGACAGAATACTCTCCAATGTTACTAGACATTAGAAAGGTTAGTCGATTGTGTTTACACCACTTGCTAAAGATTCTTGGATGAAAGGTGCTATAGAGAAGATATAAGCTATAAGAAAATCATTATCTGTACAACTGTCCACACATCACTTAAGAGTAACAAACACCAAACTGCTATTGAGGTGAAAGAATATAGTTAAAAACAGTACTTCACAATCACTAGATACAGTCCAAGCAGAAGAGCAAGACTGCTTTTTTTCTTTTTTCCTTTTTGTCTGGTACAGACCGAATAAGTGTTCTTTGTTTCTTAAAGGTCACTCTCAAAATGTCCAAAAAATAATGGAATGAAGTGTTTCAGTTCAGGTGACATCACCCTGCAAGTCAACAACTCCTCCTTTCTCCTTGCTGCTGGTTATGAAGGATTTATAACTTGTTCCTGCTTTTCCTCAGTTTTTCATTAAAAGAATACCCAAAATAAGAAAGCAGGGTTATTTTCAATCACTTTCATAGTCATTGCCTCTCCTGGAAGAGAACTAACACAGGAGAGCTGGCAGAGGAGACACGACCAAGCTGGCAATCCTTGAAATGCAGGACTTTGTTGCTTAAAGAGTGCCTGTGTTTTCATCGGGAAAAGCCACACACGCTTAAAACCTCACTTGGTGTGCATTCCTACAATTCCTACAACCGCCACCATTTTGGCAGAACAAAGCCACACAAGGTTACATCATACATGGGTCTATGTGGGATGTGCAAAACCACATCTGATATGCATCCTCCATTCATGTAAGAGACAGCAGCCACAGCTATTTTCACTCAACACCCAGCATGGAAAAGTGGTGCAGCACTGTACAAAAAGGGACCTCAGGTGCTCATTGACCAGAGCACTTACTCAGGGTATGGGAGGTTCGAGTTCTGGGTTCTTCTCTGCCTGTGGACACTCCAGCCCTCCTGTAAGAGTGACCAAACTCCCATGGGGCATGCTCTGCTTCTCGCTGAAGCTATTACACTTTGGAGAATAGTAATCATTTGCAAAAATGGCCCAGTAAAACAAAGGGGGAGGAAAAAGCTGAGGGAGAAGGGGGCAGGAAATGAACATCAGGTGCTGTTATTAGAGAATTCACCTAGGACAACAACAATCATCTTGGTTCTGGCTTCTGCTCCCAAGATCACTTACACATCTATCCGATACGAGTTTTAATTGAAGTTTTGTCTATGGAGCTACCTGTTTTAAGACAATTAAGCAGCAAGCATTCCTTGTTCTGCTCTTCACAGCAAGTTCTGGCAGCCTACACCACTGTCAGAAACTAAGCATCATTAACCTGATTCGGTTATTAGTACAGCGCCAATTATTGTTTGGCAGTATTGTGCAATTGGTTTTGTTTGGTTTTTTTTTTTTGCTAAATCTCACTGAAGAAAATAAGAAAAAAGAAAAAAGACCCTTCATAACCACTGTCTTAAAAGTATACATCAACAAGCAGCCTACTAAGCATTTAGATCCCAAATCTGACCCTTCTCTGCATACACAGAGTTTATCTGTGCAGGTAATATGGAAATCTACCACACAACAGCAACTGAAAGAAGTGACTGTATGAAGCAGTCTCAATATGTCTTCAACAAATTTTAAAAATGACTATTTATGGGGTTGTTCGAGCACTCGGCAGCATGTCAGTAAACAGCTCTGATACCCTCTGACACTAGTAATTTACATCACGGAGGCCAAAAACCTTGTTGCAGTCCTGTACCTGGCAAGCAAAAGTGCTATTTATCACCGGATGCCCCAGATGATTCCAGGAATATGCTCTTTCCCATTGCTGCTCATTAGCAGTGGTTCTATGAATTGAGACAGATTTTTTTTTTTTTTGAGAATAAATGCTACAGGATGTTCTAAAAAGTTTAAGCTGTTCCTTTAGGAAACAAAACCAGCACCCCCACCATGGTCCACGCAGACTGCCGAACCTGATTCTACACAGGAACGCATCTGTTTCATCACAAAGAGCCCTGATAACATGAACTGAAAGCTTGCCAACCACCTTAAGCACAGATGTTCACATATTCTGGTAACTTAATTTCAATACTGGGCATACTCCACCCAACCCAGGTAGCGCAGACTTTTCACTTTTTTCATTCTGTGAAGAACGGTGATGAAAGGAAAAAACTGAAACCTTAATAAACCTAGCACTTTCAGACTTCAAACAAGGTTTATATACACAGAAGTTGCTTTATGAAAGAGGCACAGATTACGAATTTGGAGAGACAAGTATACGTCCACTAGCTTTGGATCTTACAAATAAGTAATTGTTTTAAAATTCACCCAGCTTTCTTTTGTTCAAAAAGATATTTTTCTAGGGGACTGTCTATGCATATATAAAATAAATAAGTATATATCTTTACTTTCAGGTATGTTACATAGTCTACTTGAATAATGAAAAAGGAGAAACTATTTCAATTATGAATCCTTAACTAATTATAGAAATGGTAGTTTGGTGCAACTGTGGAAATACCATCTTTCGTTCATTAGAAAAAACAGTCTTTAGAAACAACTTACATCTATGCTAAATGCTGACCTACTAACCAGCCTTCAGAATTGCAAAATCTTTAAAAATTATCTCAGTGAATATTCCTGATTAGTTCTACCTGATCATATTCTATCTTGGGGGGGGGGGGGGGGGGGGGGGGGGGGGGGGGGGGGGGGGGGGGGGGGGGGGATGACCATGCACTGACCTTACTTCTATAAACACAACTCTAAAAAAAAAAAAAAAAACAAAAAACACCCACCCTGCATTAACTGTATCTCTGCTACCATTGTAAAGACTACAACACAGAACGTGCGCACTTCCATACAATTTTGAATCCACTGAAAATAAAATGTTGATTAGTTCCTTAACTGCAAGGCAACACCTACCCACCCCTCCATTAATCAGGATTATAGATTTCCTATGGAAGTTGAGAGATTCAGGTTAAGCTCATGTAATTTAATTTTGAAGATCTATGTAAATCCTTGATATATTCTTCCATAAGATACATAGAAGCCATTACAAGATATCTGAGTTCTAGTCCTCAAAATAAGCTGTCCAAATTTTAAATGGATAACGAAAGCGGGAGGAGTATCCACAATGTAAGCAGCAACTCACAACATATGAATGTGCTACTTACAATTGAGATGGATACAGTGGTGACACTTAAGTGACTTGGGAGGAGAACGGGGCGGGGGGGGGGGGGAGAGTTTGCTCAAAATAATCAAACAGTAAGTCCTCCTAGAAAGTGAAGAAAGAGAATCCAATAACACTTACAAAGAACAAATGTGAAGGTTTTCTTTGAACAAACATTTGATAAACAACAGAAGCATAGATCATTTCATACTAGGTGACCCTTATGCAAATATTTAAAATACACACTCAAAACTAAGACAGCATAATTAAATCCCAGTATTTTGACTTTACCTCACAAGTCAATTAAAAAATAAATCTTGCAATAGTTGCAGTACACCACAAATTCATACAAAACCAAATGTTAAAGACAGATTAATTTGAGGTTAGACTTAACAGTGCAGGATCAGAATTTAAGTTGGGTAGTTAATATACACTGTGAATAAAGAATTAGATGCAGGTCGTTAGCATTCTCACTGCAGTATCGTATTAAAACTTTTCGAATTATATCTGAAAGTTGTAAGTACCTACACAAGCAGCTACACATTGAACAGGTCAGAAGTACAGTAGTAGCTATAAAAATCCTTTGCAGTAACATCAGATAACTAAGTGCTGAAGAGACCCTTCAAAACCCTCATGCTGCACAGCTCTTCATAAACTGCAGTGTTATAGCCGGACACCGTGATAAATTTTTGCCAGCTAAATAACATTCTTAATGTTTATTGCCAGTGAGATCTAACAGCATTACTGAGTTTTAATAACACGATAAAACAGAATAAGACACTGTCGCACATCGGTGTAACCACGGGTAGGAAAACAAAGCCAAATGAGGAAAAGGAAAAAAGGCAGGAAGGGACAGTAACAACAACGGAAGGATAAAGAGTTGCAAAGGAACAAGAAGGTGGACTTCCAGAACTTTCATTTTATCATTTTGCTAAGGTCTGCAGGTCCCATTTCAACACCAAACATAGAAACATCACTATTTCACTACACACAGTGCAATGAAACTGAACACGACTAAGTCTTTGGGTGCTAGTCATGCTCAGGGGAAAAAAAAACAAAACAAAACAAAACAACTAACTTTAAAATTGTTAGAAGATGATGTGAATATTTACCCATGCCAGTTCCAGCTGGTGCAATCTCCCTGGAGAAGATTTCTACAGCTTCTTTTTGCTTATGGTGTACAGCAAGCCAAATAACAGCTTCCCGAAGACCCTGCTTCAAAAAAGTAGACATTAGATTAGCTTAGATGCACAACATCATCTAAATTTACCAAATATTGAAAAATAACTGTAGCTCAGCATTCAAGTTAAATCTAATGGAAATGTTTAGTGCTCACTGCCACAAACTACAGTTTCATTCAGTGACTTTTCATCCAGCATCACTATGATTTTCTGTTAACATTTCATTATCTTTTTAATCTTGCTACCAGGAAATCAACTATTCGATATTTCAGACTGCTAGGACACCGTGCTTCTCCAGCATTCTCAAAGGATCAAGTACTATAACTAATAATACTTTGTAAGAAACTAAATACTTGTCTTCACTCTCAGCGGAACTGGCAAACAAAAGTTCCTCTAAAGTGCACTGAGAATGCCTTGGGGTCAAGTTAGAGAGCCAGGTTCACTTCTCTTAGCATGAAGAAGCAAGCAGATCTGCTCATGGAAAAGAATTCAAACCTAATCCTTGGGAGTTAAATGGGATAACGGAACTTGTAAAAGCCACCAAATTTCCAGGGAAGACAGCAGACACTCCTCTAAAGGTAAACCCAACCAGTACTCTGCTCCCTACTCTATAGTCAACTAACACACCTGTGCTTGCAGATAAGCACTGTCACTTATTTTACTTCTCTAAAAATCTCTTTTCTGCCACTGAAAGATCTACCATGGGAATCAATACACTGGCAAAAGCCTTAGAGTGAACATTAGGTCTCACTGAGGGCAAAGACGATTTATTCAAGAACTTGCATCCACCAGTAAGAACCACCTTTGGTCTACCTTTGAATCTCTAAAAATGTGAAACCTGCTCAAAATACAAGTCTGTCCCTAAGTCTCTCTTACTTGTCCCAAAGCACAAACACAACCATTTCCGTCATACATATGAAAAGGAACTGCACAAGGTCTCAAAATCTACTGGTCAGGAGTTTCTCACACAGAACTACTCCAAGTATGGAGTTCTGGAGCAAGGTAATTCTTCTCTCCGGTAGTCAGCTCTCTGGAAGTGAGCTTTTTTTGTTAATGAGCACAAAGAAAAGTTTCTAAAGGTTCTTTGGTAACCTTACGTGAAATTCTTGGCTTACTTAAATCAATGTAAAATTCAAAAAATGAGGAGTTTGACTACAAGATACTAGGGGATTTCTTCCAGTGTTTATGTGCTTTTTTATGTCAACAGGAAAGGATGTACTTCATGAAAACATGAAAAACATAGCAAAGTTTTGGGGTTTTGTTATTCTACAGAGCTCAGAGGACTTCATAACTCTCTAAATGCCCTGTCTAAAGAATTCTTGTAGATCTGGTAGCTGTTCTACTAAAAATGTAGAAAAGTAAAGGAAAATTGAACATATAGGTACTTAGGATACTGAAGAGGACATTTTCCTGGAAGAAAGGAACAACTGGATTTTGGAAGATCCAAGCCCTTCTGAACCTGTGCCAGACGTTTGTTATACCAGGAAATGAGTATACACGACTAAATAACCCATTTTTAGTTTATTCCAACCTTTTTCTTACATATAATAATTTCTGAAGCATTTAATAGCTTCCCTCCCAGGTAACACTTTTAACAGATTTTAGCAAAAAGCCTATTTCTTTACAAATACAGAAACCAGTGACGTTTCTGAAAGCACGAGAGATTAAAGGAAGGATATAGATGCTGCTAGAATTGAACAGTCCCAACTTCAAAACGCAGGGGTTGAGGTGTGGAGCAGAAGGGACATGTGTTTTTGGTCAGATGAAAAGAATGGAGCCATGACTCCTTGAAGGAGTCCTCCCTCCTCTGGGCTAAGAACAGCATCATCCTACACAGCACCAAATTTTTTATGACTTAACACTGAAAATACAGAGGAACCTTTCTTCATGCTAACAGCATCTTTCCTCTAATACATAGAACAGGAGAGAAAAGATAAACACCTTGAAGTTGTTATTATATGCAGGCAGTTGTTAGATGAATTAAAGTTGTGATCAAACAAAACCACGTCTCATCCTTCTTGCTGTGTGTTTTGACGTTTATTCACTACCCAAAGTTGAATGAGTGTCCCTGATTCCAAGAACTAGAAGTCATGTCAAAAACAATTCTAAAATTACTTGAAGCAATTGTCCATTTACACAGCTGGCAGTGAAAAATGCTAGACTATTATGCCTAACAAAATATAAATTTACTCATTAGAATTCTAGTAAATTTAACAGTATCATAACAAAACAAAAATATTTTTTAAATATTTTTCCCCCTCTCAAATTTTAAGACTTGACTAAACATTTTAAACTAAACAAATTTTTTCCTCTTCAAAATAACCTGAGAAACTACATGCTAGATCTGAACTCCTAAACTGCCCATCTTTTAACACATCTCCTAATTCTAGTGCTACTTATTTTAATTGCCCATGTTTCTGTAAAGCTGCATTCTTTAAAAAGATTACATAAACCAGCAAATTGAATATTAGCTTTTGAAATACTGATATTTGTATATTAGTGTCCTGGTTTCGGCTGGGACAGAGCTAACTTTCTTTTTAGTAGCTGGTACAGTGCTGTGTTTTGGATTTAGTGTGAGAATGATGTTGATAACACTCTGATGTTTTAGTTGTTGCTAAGTAGCGCTTATCTTAAGCCAAGGACTTTTCAGCTTCCTGTGCTCTGCCAGCAAGCAGGTGTGCAAGGAGCTGGGAGGGAGCAGAGCTGGGGCAGCTGACCTGAACTAGCCAAAGAGGTATTCCATACCATGGAACGTCATGCCCAGTATATAAACTGGGGGGAGCTGGCCGGGAGGCGCGGATCGTGGTTCGGGAACTAACTGAGCATCGGTCAGCGGGTGGTGAGCAATTGCATTGTGCATCACTGGTTTTTTTTTTTTTCTTTCCCCCCCCCTTCTTTTGTTGCATTCCTTTTCATTACTATTATTATTATATTTCATTATTACTATTGTTAGTATTATATTTTACTTTAGTTATTAAACTGTTCTTATCTCAACCCACGAGTTTTACTTTTTTTCCTTTGCTTTCCTCCTCCTCACCCCACTGGGAGGGGGAGGGGGAAGCGGCTGCGTGGTGCTTAGTCGCTGACTGGGGTTAAACCACGACAATTAGTATCATTTTCCTGTGTCTATACAGTACATTTTTCCCAAAAGCAATACTGTTGAACATGTCAACATTCGAAAATCTCAGGTCAATTTCAGGAATTTAAGTAAGTTCAGCAATGTAGGAACATGGATTTATTTCCTAGTGGCAGCCGCTGAAATGGTGTTTATCATAAATGTTGTAATACGCTGCATCAAGCGTTCTGGCTACTGTAAGAGTATCCCAAAGAGACCGTTACGTTAACAGACTACTAAATTCTCTATTCCAACTCAAATACATGACAAAGCCCCAACATGAACAAGTTCACTTATGCCAGTTTATACCAACGGAGGAAAACTTCCTGACTTCATAGCTGGTGATCAGCTAAAACCCAATAATGAAGGGCCTTCTTGTTTTAGTATGTTTAAACCTAAGTCCTAAATATTCATGAAGTTGAAAGATGATTTTTCTCTACTTCCTATTCTAGTGGCATATCCACACAGAGGTAATCTGAGGTACCGTAATGGTAAATATAACTGCTTTCATCTTTCTTAAGTACCCCTATGTAGACATACTCACAGGGAGACACAACCAGGTCATTTCTCAGTCTCCAAGCTCCCAGCCTGAAAAACACCTGCCCCAATACTATCATGTAGGAAATCCTGCAAACTTGATTCACATTTTTATTAGTTTATCTTGATACCCATGTAGGCAAACCCTAAAATAGAAGTTTAGTAGAGCCAAGGTGGGAGAGGTTATATTATTCCATCAGATCATCTATCACTGAAATGACAGAAATTTCCTTCTATGAATAGAGAAACAGATGTCCTGATCAAGATAATATAAATAAGAAACCAGTTTTCCAACTGAAAAAAGTTTCACTAGATTGTTATAAAAATTGTTGCTACACAGAAAATATGCAGCCATACCACAAACTCAACAAATGCCTTTTTTTTTTTTAACATTCAGTGTTCCCAAAGCTACCAAGAGATTCATTAAATTACTACAAATGATAATTAATAGGAAAAACTCTTGCAGAAAACATACTTATACATTCACTTCTGTTTCCTGGTTCTATGTCTTCAATATTCCATTTAAGTTCTAGGTTTACTTACTCGCCCACAGATGCAAGATACAATGGTCTATGAAAATAATAAGCTGAATTCTATTCTGGGTGGGTGAATCCAGTATAAAACCTGGATATATAGACTATTTTGAAGTCATTTATCTTACAGTATCATAATTAACACAAAAAATAGCAAAACAAAGTTATACTTCATCAAGTCTTAACAATGTGTTGTAAACTGGTTAACAAAGGCTTAGTAGCAAACTAACAGGCATAGCACATACAGTTTTTATAGAGCAAACTCTAATACCTGATGTACTATTAATAGATACCTTTCACATGAAACACATCCAGTATTTCTAAACCACGAACTCACTGACACTGTGACACTGTGTCCTGGTTTCGGCTGGGATAGTTAACTCTCTTCTTAGTAGCTGGTACAGTGCTGTGTTTTGGATTTAGTGGGAGAATAATGTTGATAACACTCTGATGTTTTAGTTGCTAAGTAGCGCTTATCTTAAGCCAAGGACTTTTCAGTTTTCCATGCTCTGCCAGCAAGCAGGTGTGCAAGAAGCTGGGAAGGAGCACAGCCAGGACAGCTGACCCGAACTAGCCAAAGGGATATTCCATACCATAGAACATCATGCCGAGTATAATAAACTGGGGGCAGTTGGCCAGGAGGGGCGGATCGCTGCTCAGGCATCGGTCAGCAGGTGGTGAGCAACTGTCTTGTGCATCACTTGTCTTTTCTTGGGTGTTTGTTCTTTTTTTTTTTTATATTCCTTTTCATTACAATTATTATTACATTATTATTACTATTCTTAGTTGGTAGTGTATTTTATTTTACTTTAGTTATTAAACTGCTCTCATCTCAACCCACGAGTTTTACCTTTTTTTTTTTTTTCCTCCTCCCCATCCCACTGGGAGGGGTGAGGGGGAAGCAGCTGCATGGTGCTTAGTTGCTGGCTGGGGTTAAACCACGACACACTGTCATAACCCCTTCTTCCTCCTCAACAGAAAACCACAGAGCAAGAGATATTAAAAATTAAACACCACTAGGGTTACTCAAAGCTGATTCAGGTCCCTTTCTTGCTCATGCTGGGCTGCTGCTGACAAAGCAAGCTATCACAGTGGCAAGCAACAACCACGTAACAGGCGAGGAAGACTAAGAAAGGAACAGAGGCAAGCATTTCTTGATTTCTCAAGGATACTTTGTGTTCTCAGGAACAGTCAATACTCCACACAGCAGCTCAGACTACAGTATATAGGCCTACATAAGCCTGGGATATACAGTGATTTCACAGTTGCAAAGGCAAACCTTTGCACCCAGTTTGACAGACCTGTGAGAATCAGTCCAGCCACACCAGACATCTACACTGAGCTCCAAATATTGTTCAACTTATCCTGTCTTAGTATTCATATACATATTTGCTTCTCCTCTTTAAATTTAGATGGTAAAATCTTCAAAGCAGGAACTTTTTTCCTTGTGTGTTAATATACTGGCTAACATAACATGGCTCTGCTTTTGAGCACTGTTATTTGCAACCCAAACAACCATGTCTAATTTTGTATGGAAAGACGTGGTAGGAAAGGTTGTTTCAGAGACTACATTATTCCTACCTGAAGCCGCAACAGGCAGATGTTTTCCTTAGGAGTCTATGATTTTGTATTTTAAAATGGAAAAGCAAACCCCACTCCCCACCCCTTTTTCTCAAGCTACTACGGCTGCTTTCCAGATGAAAACTTCTCTGGTTAGTTTCTTCTAAACTGTTGGAGGAACCGGGTGAAGGGGGAAGGCAATAGAGCAATTTCCTGTATTTCAGCCTCAACTCTCACGTCCTATTTCAGGCATGTATGGGAAGCACGTACAATGGAGATAATGCTCTATTTACTTTTAATATAAGACCTGGGAGTTGAGGCTGGAAATACAGAAAATACTACAAATACTCAATTTCATTTGGAAAATTTATTTAATGTACTGTAAGCAAGGCAAACCGAACAATAAGGTAGGAGAAACTGCTCTTTTTCAAATCATTATTCACTCTATACAATGAGACAGAAAACTTTCTATGTAACAATCTAATTAAAGAATGTATTACAATGCATAATCATAAGGAGCTTGTACGAACAGAACACAGACAAGTTCAACATCTGGAACATCAGTTCCTATGTTTCAAAATCTTGATTCTGCAGTCTCAGTAAGACACTTAACATTGCAGGGTTTATGGTCCTAAAACAAAAAAGACCACATTATAAAGCTGGTTCCTCAGGAAGAAACTCTTGCTGCTGTGCAGAATGAAATTGAAGCTCAAGCACTAAAATGAACAGCTGCAGATACAACTTGCCCAATTTCTAAGAACACTTAATTTCTGTAGTAATCTCCACATCATGTTCTTGTTTCCTATACATACAAATTGTCAGCTATTTTAAGAGTTGGCACTCCTAAGATCAAACTCAGAGCTGAGTTTTGCCACGTGTACCTTAAGAGTTTTGCAAGGCTGCCACAGACAAAGAAGAATTAGATGCTACTGTTTTGGAACAAACTAAACTGTCTAAATATTTAAAGTGCATGCAAGCGAGGACAAGATTTACAGTCGTCTTCCTTTAAAAAAGACTTTCATGTTCTAGATTGGGAAAACAGACCATGGATATCACAGCTGCAGTGGCTATGGCCATCATTCATATTATTACATACGAATTTATTAAGTCACAAAATACGATGCCGAATTATGTAGTGGAAGATTGTTTCACAAATAGTACTCACAGACAATTTTAAAGTTGCACAGGCAACAATAATTCTGCCATTTCCTGACTCTGCAATCTTTATAATGTGGTCTTTTAGAGTTACACCTAATGCAATTTAAGTCTACATCGTAAGAACTTTTGTAAGAAGATATTTCTTTAGACTAACAACATTAGAACAGACTACAACAACATTTTTGTAAGACTTTGTATCAGTGCTTCTGGACGACCCAATACTGCAAAGACCTTGTCAGTGTTAGTTTTGTACACTAAGTAGTGACACTGAATTCTTTGCAAGATGATGGGGTGAAATTCCCAAGATGATAGCGACTTCCTTTAAAGTTGTGGAAAAGATAACAATATGGAGAGATTACAAGAGGTCAGTAAAAGTTTAAGAACACTCCACTGAATACTTACACCATCTATACTCCTTCTAGCATGAGGTCCATATGTATCTTCAGACCCTAAAACCTGTATGTTAACTGCACTGTAATCTTCATACCCAAGCTGACTGAAAATAAGACGAGTCCTGCAACAAATGATTTTTTTTTTATTAGTAAACTGCCTCAAAATGATTATCTGAAGTAGCCCTGTGTGGTCCACAGGAGTTAGCTCTGTCATGTAAACTGGACTATGAATACACTAAACAAATATATCTGAATACTACAAATCAAGCGATTACCGACAAGGAAGTTATGCCTCTGAATTTATCCCTAGGTTTCAAATTGACCCTTTGTTTATTCAAATTATTTGAAAGATGACAGGCAAAGACAAATAAATGGATTTCAGCTCTTACTCTTATCTTTAAAAGAAAGACAGCTTGAAATGTAATTACAGTATATGCAATTTTCCTGGTTTTCATACTGGTAATTCAGTTCTTAACTCTGTTTCTGCTATAAGGCATTATGAACTACCAATAAATACATGAAACTACCTCATTACATCACAGGCACCAATGAAGAAAAAACAAACTGAAGAAGGAACTTTTATTCAAAACTTAAAGGTATTTATTTGGGATTAATGAACATACAACTCAAATGCCAAAAAGTAGATAAAGATTTTAAAGAGAATGTTTCTTCATTACTCGTGCCTTTCCAGTCTGGCACTGAAATCCCTCAAACTCTTTCCATTAGGACATTTCCACCAAAAGCACATTGTGTCAAGAGTGCCAAGTTTGTCCAATCACAATTAATAACGGGGATGAACATTACCTTCTTTTTATACACCATGAAAACACACACTGCTTTAAGAGAGCAGGAATTAATACTATTTTTTGACAAATACTAAATTTGGATTAAATAGACTGTTTGCAACAACTCTTGGAAAACAGCCCAACTCTCAAGTGCTAAAACTGAAAATGACTGCTATAGTTTTAAAAAAAGAAAAAAAAATCATATGAAGTCCAAAATCCAAAAAAATCACAGTAAAAGAAGCCAGAATAAAGTTTTAAAAGAATCCAACCGTTGCAGATTGGAAAAATAAGTTAAATTCTGAAGCACCTAAACTGGTTTCCCAATAACCTTCGCCTGGCACCCTTCTAGCTGAATAAAAGATTTTATCAGTTGAAACATTGGAATTACATTAGGATGAGAAAAACATTTTGCATCAGTGGAACATTTTGAAGACAGTTAATATATCATCATCATTGTAAACATTAGCATGGTACCTGACAAATGAAGCAGTGTACAGGACTTAAACACGAAATGTAATTTTCTAGTTGTTGTAAAGAGATGAAGGTGGTCCATGTACCACAAGTGAGGCCATCTTTATTTTGATGACCACAGAAAGACAGATACTTGATTTAAGGTATCTAAATTTGCAAACCGTGTCTGTAACAAGTTATTTTAAGTTACTCATCTACAAACATTACAGTCAGATATACTGGAGTTCAAAATATATTCTATGGGTAATTTTTAGCCCTTTCATGTGTCTTGGTAACGCAACAGAGAACCATCAAAAAATAAAAGGACACCAAAGACTACTCCAAAGAGACTTCTTCACACACATACTGCCAAATGTCTCCTGCTTTCAAAAACAAATAAACAAATAAAGGAGAAGCATGCAAGAAAGAAGTGAAAGAAGTCATATCACAAGCTGCCAAAGCTGCTTAATGTCTTAGGCTGCCAACTAATTTGACCTGTACAATCGAAGCACCTTAAATTTGTGCACCTTGTTCTGTACTTGTTGCCATTAGACTACTGGGCAGAATTTAGTCTAGAACAGACTGGAAGCTGGCTACCTGAAAGATCATGTCCCTACAACATTCTCTTGCAACAGGAGTTGGTGGAAAGTGTGAAGTCAGACCTTTCCTAAAGAGATGTAGCTGCTGGTAGAGCATTCTCTGACAGTGATCAGAATAGCTTAACTCTTATTCTATATCTGGGTTGACATACACAAATCTTTCGAACATGCTGAATAAACAATTCCACACATTAAGACTATGTTTGAGATCGAGAATATATTGATGGGCAATACTGTATACTGTGATTTTTAACGCACAGAACAAGCCACAGCTGCTCCAGGCATGCCTCATGGGCTAGAGCCCATTTATCAAGCCAGTTAACCAGCCTTTGGCTATCTCCCATCAGCCCTCTTCTGAGGATTACTCAGGACAGCACAGCAAGCAGGCTGAATTAATCTTCTAGTGGTCACAGAGGCAGCAGCACCACAAGCTGTTTCAATCAGACAAGATTCACGTAGTCCAGTCTGAAATAATGTTCAAGAGCAAACATGAAAGGGAAAATATACAATTTTTTTTTTAATTTTTTTATTTTTTTTTTTTAAATAATCACCTAGCTTCCAGAAAGATTGCTTTTCGGAGACTTCCGAGTCCCTGAGTCCTTGTATTTAACAGCTCTTGAAGGGTTTTTTCTTCACTGATTTTCTCAGTAGCTCTTGGACACATACACTTTTAGCATTCGCACCACTCTGAAGAAAGGGATTCCATAACTTAATTACACATGCCGTATAAGCCCACTCATCTGCTATGTCTCTTTGAGGGAAGTCACACAGCTCCTCCTTCATCACAGTGCTGTACATGGGCACATGAGCAATAAGTCACTCCAAGTCCACAGTAAACCCTGCATTTCTGGCAGGTGTCTATCCTAGTGTACTTGCTGCATGGGTCTATAATAGGATGGGGGGGAAGTTTTATATAAAACATGGCACAAAGAGACAGATCTCAGAATTAGAGAGACTGGGGTAAATGCTCAGAGACTTCCGTGAGGATATGGAATTATATTTAAGAGGAATCCCTCCTCGCCCAGATATACTGGCATGACAATATGACTAAAGGTTTATCAGTCCGCCTTACAATTGTAAAATTCTTCCAGCAAACAAAATAATTCGTCACATTTTACAATGTACTAAGATAATTTTGTTTAAAACACAAACTTGGTAAACTGCCTACATTTCATAGCACTAAGATTTTTGATAAAAAGAAGTTCCGTGAAAATCAGTGAAAACCAGTTTCACAAGGGTTTCTCTCTGGCACCTAATAAATTTTAATCTGAATCACAGCTTTTCCCTCATTAATTTGGGTTTCTCTCCACTCTCCAGCCATCTATTTTCAACAATATTTGAGACCTTTCTCACTCTGTCAAACATAGCTGAAGTGTAGTTGTATGTTGAAAACAGGTTTCCTAAACAGGCTACTTGAAATGCCCTCCCAATTGGAAGATTATAATCTTCTAGGGTTCTTACAGTTGGTTGGCAATCCAATATGGTTGCCATTGTATGCCACAGTTCTATTTTCATCTCTGAAAAGAATAAGCCAAAACCCCTTCCAAGACTCAAATACTAACCTTTGCAGAATACTTTCCGCAGTGCGTTTTCCTTTTTGTACTGCCTTTGGGCCTCCCACTGGACAGACAGCAGTAGCTCTGAAGCCATCAAGGTAAGTAGCATTTACCTAACGATAAAGGGATTATGAAATTACACAGGATTCAGTACTGATATTCTATAAAATGCTCTCTGACAATCATTATCCATACATTAAGCAGAAGTGGAATAGCAAGAAACCATCATCATAATCATCACAAAAATTTACTCCATTTAAAATTCAAAATTCTATTAGAGGAAGATTCAAATCTGCAAAACTGTGACACTCTGAATCACTTCTCATTGTCATCCTTAAATTCTCCTATACTTATCTATTTTGGTACATAGGAAACATTCTGATATTGAAAGGCTGAATAATCTACCACAGTGAAATAGATCAGACATAAGTTTCCCAGAAGTATTGAAGTAAATGTGGAAAACTATCACATACACACACATGCACACACAAAAGAACATGCTATACATTGCAAACACTTAACTAATAAGCATTTTACTAGACTTCCAGTGCTATCGCTGCTTTACTTTCATTGTATTAGAGCTCTGTTATGACCATAATGCATGGCCATAAATGGTAGAAAAGCTTTAATAGATATATCTAAACTAAGCACGATGAGCATTTTCAACATTTGTTACCTAACAGAAAAACAAAAACAGAAATTGAAGAACCTGGTAAGACATTCAGCATAACTCTCTATAAACAGAAATGTTTTTTCCTACAGTAAATTTTCAAACACTTCAAACTTTTAAATGTTCCAAAAAACAGTGTTTCAGCTATTTATTTTGAGAAGCTATTTCACAGGTAATGTATTTCTCATTATTTTCCCTGAAATTTACCTTATATCTCACTTTCTCGTATCATTGTTTTACTAACTACACCTCACTTTTAACGCAGCAATTAAATAATTTTCCTCTACGCTTACTGTAAAGCTACTGAAAGATGTAACACACCCTTAAAATATTTCTAGCTTGTTATAATGCCCATTCAGTCACTTCCTAGCCAAGTTGAACATATTAAGTTCATTTCCTAAAGATTACTTCTAAACAGGTGTGTAAAGCATATGCCCATTTATCACTGACAGCCAATTAAACAGTTTCAAAAAATAGAAATATTTCACAGGAAGTCTAACTTACATATTTTAGAATATCATTACGCTGTTTTATATACAAACCATAAGATATATTAAAAAATATTCCTTAACACATACATTTCAAATGTCCTACTTAAGACATGATAATAAATAAATATAAAATAAATTAAAACTTATTTTTATTTTACTGCTGTGTAAAAAACAAACTGTCATTCTGTTTTGTTTATTCCACTTCATGGTTCATCAACTGAAAAATCTCAAATCTCAGTTATTTCCTTTAGATACACAGAAGTATGGAAACGTAAAGTCAAGAACAAAAACTGCAGGAGGACAAGGCTGCTGAAGAGAACAGTCACTGAAAGTTGCTGAGAAGAAGCAAAACATATTCTGCTTCAAACCGCACATTCGGACCAAGGAAGAAAAAGTATTTCCTGCTTCATACATTCACTGTCTTCTGTATTTGCCCATATCAAATTCTACTATTTACTACAGGAATAATAAAAGCATTAGCATAGCTATCATTTGATTGATGGAATTTGATGTTTTGTACAAAAGTATACTCTTCATTCTATGTCATTTTTAGGAATTACTTCTAAATCTACTTCTCCTTCAGTTATACAATAATACCGTAAGCTTGATTTTTAAAACTAAACATCTTTTAGAAATGTGCTGCTAATTTATGTTTTAAGACTTTTTCGTTGTTGTTTCAAACACAACAAAAACATGTTTTCAGATTAAAAAGACACAGTTATTCCCAGATGCAGATAATGCAGACACAGATCACTTTGAGAAAGGAAATTTGTTGTTCCAGCATTATGTAACTAGAACACTTGAACTAATAATTAAAATTCTGAGGAAATGCAAAAAGCTGACAAGACAATATTGTACTGAAATTGTAGGCTGCCTATCAAAAAAAAAAATTAAAAAAATCAATACTTCATTATATTAGGTGAAAGTTTAGAAAAATGTGTTCAGATTACACTCCCACAATACTTTTAAAATATCAAACCCCTTCTTCATAAAGCTGATACAAACATGATTACTAGAAAGCTGACCGAAGTGAAAAACTAACTAAGGGCATCAGAAAAGAGACCTGTGGTATACTACTCGATTCTAACAATGCTTTGTCAGTATGCTTCAATTATGGAGCCTTTAGAGAGCTCTTCTATTCTGACTTTACAGCTCACCAAAACCAAACCTGCTTTGGTGATATTATTATTTTACCTTCGAAATACTGTGTCTTTTAAAAAACTGAAACTCTATCTTATGTAAAACTGGTTTTAAAAATGTCAGAAATATTTTTAAAATGCAGTAAAAAAATTCAAAGAAAAATTATGCTCAGACATACATTGTATTATTTAAATAGAAATAGTAGCACAATTCCCTGCTTAGGTTAACTCACTTTTGATATGGCTGTGCTAAGCAGTTAATTGCTGATCTCGACCTTGCTTCTGTAAAAGTCAGTTTTGCCACTAGTTTAAACAAGAAAAGGATCCAGCCCTATTGGTACTTCACCAGAACTGTATTACCTTAGCATCCATTCAGGGAATGGGGACCACTAGAAGACTATAGTAACAAACATAAAAGTTCACAATTTTACTAGAAGTGCGGGTTTCTTTCAACAGAATATTTCAGGAGACTATCAGTCTCATTCCTAGTTGCTCTCTTAACAAATGTAGTTACTCATTATTTACCTTTGAAAACTACTTGGCAGATAAATTTCACAATGAAATAGAACAAAATTAACACACCAGTCTAAAAATCAAAAAGTATAAAGGTGTTAGTGGGCTAAGATGTTTTAAAAATTATGATTATTACTATAAAAGAACCATCTCAGCCTTCTCTGGAGGTTTGTGGATAAGCCTGTTATACAAATTAACATGTTTTTATGTATCAAATAAGATTTGTCTTTTTTTCTTTTTCCCCTCTTTCTTTTACTCTCAGGGCAGAGAGGATGAGGATTGTAAAGTGGTAACAGTTTTTGGCAGAAAGTATTTAGTATTTTCTCCAAAATATAGAATTTTGTAAATCAAAAATACCTTACACTCCACAGAAAGAGATAATACCTTATAAAATGTTGAAGGAGGCAATCCTTTTGCTCCATGAACTTTCACTGCCCCACCGTCAAAACCTATAGTGGTTTAAAAAAAAAAAAAAAAAAAAAAAAAAAAAAAATCAATATTTAAGCTTCTTCAATATAACTTCAAAGACATTCTTTTGTGATACATATTAATCAAATGCACTTAATTAAAAAGCAAATCATTGATAGCTGTACTGCCACAGAAGAGAGAATCTTTCACGAAACAGTCCTCCCTGCCTTAGAAACACAAACAGCAAATTGGTGACTAAATTTATAACTTCAATGAGTCTTTTAACAGAATGCTTGAAATGTTTATTCATGTACTAAAAAAAAAAAAATACTTAACACAGAAAGCAGCCTTAGGACTTCAGACCCAATAGTTATTTTCCACTTAACAGCCAGTTACCGCACACACACACAGAGCATACAATTTACTGTAGTTGGCTGGAGTGGACTGCAGTCCTTCACTTGGTAAAGAAACAAAACAAGAAAGATGAGAAACCAGTGACAGCTTATTTGCTGATAGCTTAGTAAGTGAAGGGATAACTTAACTTTAGCCTTCTTGTCAATAACAAAACCAGAACAGTCTGAATGTATGTTCCAGGGCAACTACCATGTTCAGTATTAGGAATATGAACGCCAAAAAGAAACTGGAGAAACTTGCTGTCATGGCATCAGGGTCAAGCTTGAACTAGAGAAAATCAATAGGTGCAACTCCTTGAAAATTAGTAGTGCAGGATCAGCACCTCATGTCAGACAGACAGAATTACACTGTAGCTCACCTGTACCTAACCTGTGCTTGCAAATATTTAGGAAGCAGTTCAAAGCTTTACATAAATCCTCTGAAGAGATCAAATCAGAACATATCTGAAAAAGTGAATGTGACTAGCAGAAATTTTACATGTCACTCAAAAAACATCACCACTCTCTCTGCAAGATTGACATAAGGTTAATTTAACTCTCTCAATACAGAACAATATCCCTACAGTTAGGGTGAAGATCTGGAAGAGTTTCATGTTCCAGGTGAAAGAGTAATACAAAGAAAAAACCTGGCAAAACAAAATGCATAGCATCCATTGACAAAAAGAAAAACAGAAGCACCTCTCAGTTCAAACACTGCAAGTAAATGCAAATAATCCAGCAGGACAATAAAATTGGCAATGTAAACAGCAAAAATAGATAGCTTGCCTGTTTTTACTGGTGTACGTGTCAAAGCACTTCAAACTAAAAATATTTAAGAAATCTGCCCATTTTCCATCTGTTATATTTCTAAGAGGGCTAACTGAAAGTTCATGTGAAAGTTCATTTTAAGTTCAAACATGTCATATCGGGTCATTTGCAAGCTAAAAGTTCATAGGAAGGTTAGGGTTTCTTTTTTTTTTTTTTAAAAAAAGACTAGTGGCTAAGAGCAGCAAGCTGGCCTTATCAGACTGCCATTTGGTTATGTTACATGAGCAGAAGGTTCACTGTACAATTTTATGGTACTTTTATTATTGAAGCAAAATATTTTTGATGCTACAGTGTTTTGAGTTTTATCACAGTAAGTTTTTAATTTGAGATTTCAATTGTTCTAAGCTTTATAAAGAAATTCGGCATACTGTCACAGATAAGTTCCATTAGAATGAAAAAGGATACATAACACAGATGCAGTAAAAAACAAACTTCAAATCACTGTAGCTAAACATTTTTTTTTCAAGCTGCCTTATCCAACCTACAGATCTTCAAATCTGTTAAGCCTGGACTTTTTTGTTTGTTTTGCTTTTAAAGCTAAATTCAGAACATACGTTATATCCATCTTTAGTCTACTGGCTGTTGAGAGTTTCGAGGATAGCAAATGGACTTTTTCAAACAGAGATTCTCTCGTGGAAATCCTGTACCTAAGCACGCTTCTACCACTTAAGATGATCCACCTAAATGTCTAAGAAAAACATCATTACCAAGTAGTGCTTTGAAAGTCACAGCTTTCCATTGCTACTAACATTTCAAATGCCATGTACAAACCATAGACTTTTTTGAGCAAAGAAACTGAGCTGCAGTTTAAAAAAAATACTGAAATCACAGTGGAGCTGTCTCAATGTTGCTCACATAGAATACGTAGTTTAAAGACTTGGTAGGTGCAAGGCATACATTAAAAAGTAAAGCAAAAGGAGTAGTGATCAAAGATTTAAATTAGTCAGCCAGCAAGATAAATAAGAGTATGGTTAAAATTTCTAAAGGAATTCCTAGCAAAAGTCCTTGAAAAAATCAGTTTAATACAGTATCACACTCTAAGGAACTGATTTAACAAGAAATATGCAGAGAAAATATGCAAATTAAAGTAACTGCTTTAGTTTGATAACCCAGTTCATTGACACAGATCTCTTAACATGTAAGAGGACCAACCTGGAATTTCGGTGATGGAAACTTTGGAAAAGTCACATGTGACATCTGGTAAAAGATAGCGCTGAGGATTGCCCAATTCATACACCAACTGTTCAGCTACAGTGCCAAATGAGATTAATCCCCCTGTGTCTGGTGGTTTGGAAAGAATAAAGTCTCCTTCAGAGGAACATTCTACAATGGGAAAGCCTATGTTGTGCCTAGAATATGAAAAACATTGAAAAAACCCTATGAATACAAAGGGAAATGGAAAAGAAAAATGAGTAACAACATATCAGAATTTTATGGTAATGACTCATTAAATAAAACTGATCAAGAGTTATAACATATCTGGTTGTTTCTGCAGAGACATACACAAGAAAAAGCACTGAACAAACTGCTCAACCAAAATAACAGGAGGATGCATTTTATTCCCTGGCAAAGGAGTGCATATATAACAACAGATACCAGCAGTAAACAGATAGAAGTGGAGAAGGGAACGGAGAAGGACACTAACAGAAATGGCTGAAGTAAAAAGAAGCCAAAAGAATTAGAGGACTATGATTAAAGAGGTAAATTCAGAAGAAAAACCATGATGGCTAATTCTAGCCTAGTTTGGCTACAGCAGCACACACAGCACGAAGGTGAAGACATGTAAATAGACCCTGCACTCTGGATTTGTAAAAAGGCAGTCAAAGCAGAAAGAACAGACTGTGCTGGAAGCCTCAGAGATGAAGGGAAGTAGGAAACAGGAATAATCACACCCATTAAGGACAATTTCATATGTTAATAATAAGTTATACACAGAAAAGTTATAATCAGAAAACAGAAAGATACATGAAAGTTAAGATCTTCAGCCCAGAACAATAATAAAGGACAGAATGAACAGCAAATTATGAGGCATAGCAAAAAGAAAAGCAGTAAAACAGAAAATTATAGACATGTTTGTACATGAAAATATTCCTCCTCCTTTCTCACAAGAGTAATATACAGAAAGCGATAAAATAACTCATAGTAAGAGGCACATGCTGGTCATTACAGTAGCAGGGCAGAATTTTCAGGGTTATGTGGATGAGATCTAGATATCTGCTTTCCCAGCTAAAAGGCTTTTATTTTATTTACAGAGAATTTGAGCAAAAGTAATGACTTAAAAAAAAAAAATTTGAAAAAAAAAAATTTAGAAGTACCTGAAAATTAAAAGAGCACCTTAATATTCTTCTAAAAAGGCTACCTGGCTCACTCCCCTCACAGGAAGTTGGAAATTTGTGCACATAAAGTGTCCCAGAGACACAAAAAGAACACAAAAAGAGGAGTTAAGGAGATGCAGCCACTTGCAAAAGCAATACTGTTCTAAAAAGGTCCTAATAATGAAAGGTGGTGAACATCACCATTCTCATTAAAGTCGATGACCTTCAGGTCCTTCATACATACTTAAAATCAGTCCATCCCTGAAATTAATTATTTTTGGGTGCTAGTGGTAACAATGTGCTGAACATACAACCAAATTGGTTATCAGCAAAGGTTAGATGAACATAGTTTGTATAACATAAATCCACAAAGTTTTGAAGGAAGTAAGCAAAGAAACCAGTGAACTCTTAAGTGACATTTGTAAAAGTTCATGGGAGTTTGAACAGATTCCTTATCATTGGGAAGCTTGAAACATAACCCTGTTATTTAAAAAAAAGGATTAAGAGACAAGCTCTGTTACCAGAGATCAGCAACTTTAATACTGATAGTGTACAAAACTTGGAAAGTATGGTAGCTGGAGGACACCTAGAAAAGCCCACATCGAATCAGTAAAGATTATACTTCATGAGACTGGTCTTTGAAACTATTTAAACCACTAAACAGATAAAGGGAAACAAAAAACCCCACCCTGGTGAATACAAAGAATTGCATGAAATCAACAATTTTTTTATACAAGTTATTCTAGGGGGGAGGGTTTTGAGGGGAAGAGGAGGGAGAAAAGATAGTGGCAAGAAGTATGTAACATTCAACATTTTAAAGTGTGACGCAGAAAAAAAACTAACACCCAATACCCTCTCAGTTCTTGGTCTTGAACATTAATATAGGGTAACAGACTAACACATGTAATTATCCCAATTTTACAGGTAAGGACACACATACAGGAAGCATCATGATTTGCCCAGTGTTACACAGCAGGATCAGTGACTGAACAAGGCTAGAATTAAGGAGCTTTTACCCTCTTGGTGCCATGCTTGTGAGCTTTGAACCTACCATCGATCTGTCTTGTCTTAAGGCAACAGCACCAGGTGCCTTGCTAGCAGCCTCAACACAGCTTATTTGAATCACTTCCCCGAAAGTGAAATCACTTCCATCAAGACAGATTACGCAGTGCAGTCTATCCCACTGCAGTGACAACTGCTGCAGCCCACTTTGATCTAAGTCATCAGCACATGCAACTCTTACAACACATTCCTGCACCTACTCCACAGTGATCTTTGTTTTGAAGGAAGAAGAGGTAAACTGTAGACACTCAATTTTCTACTCTGAACCACTAAGTCTACTAACATCGATTAAACTTCAGTTTGCCCAAGCTCCACTCTCAAAAGACACGAACCATTAAAAACAAAACCCAACAACAATATAGCAAGGCAAAGAGAGAAATTTCACCCCCTAAAATGGTTAAAATCTGGCCAACACTTAAGTCATTAAAAGCAGACCAATCATGGAAGACAGCAGATAAACAGTATCAGTATAAACAACACTATTATTCAGGTCCCTTAGTATGCAAAACGAAGGACAGACTCTGATTTTCCTGTTATCTTAGGGCCATCAAAGTCAGAGGATCTTTATGGTGGAATTTTTTATGCTGCCAGAGTAGCTGGAAGGAGACCATATAGGTACGAATGTACTTTCTGGAACAGCTTCTAAATAGCCTTTAAGGTTGAGACACATTTGCTGTATGAAAAAAGACATTCAGCTCTTACCACTTGCAGCAAAGTGTTGACCGAAAGCTTGTAAGAAAATTGTATGAAGACGACATTCTAACACACACAAAAACCCAACCAAAACAAAAAACAAACGCCCCCCCCTCCCCCGCCCCCAACCAAAAAAAAAAAAAAAACCACCACCAAAAACAAAAGGGGGAAAAACAAAAGTCTTCCTAGGACGGGCATGCTGACATAGGACACTAGTACATCCTAGCATGATAAGAATGCTTAGCTATATTTAAACCAATCTGAAATCCATGACCCAGAAGGTCAATGAAAAGAACATTACAATCAGTAATGTTGGTCATCTCTCTAATTGTTACTCTGTTTCAACTGTTAGTGAAGGTATCACGGAAGACTTCTTGCCTTCCTCTGAGATAAGCATGAGGGATGTTTCCTCCTCAATGTACACCACCACCTAATGAACTTTCCTGAATGCTCAGTTAGTTGCAGATGTGTTTCTCCCAGGTCATGTCAACTCTAAAAGCTTTCCTCACTTTTTAACAATTCAAAACATAGAGACGCAATGAGTTGGGCAAGAAGCCCCTGGATTCCATCCGTATTGTAACTGGGTAACTGGGAAAAATACATACATCCTGTACTACCTCGTAGCAGATGCCAATAACAACATACATTAACATATGCATGCTTAAGAGAAAAATGTATTTTGTATATTGCTAAAAGACACTACTTAAAATTAATTTTCAGCTTGGAAACAAACTGGGCTAAGTCACTCCTATGGCATGATTCAGTCAAGTGACAGCTACTTAAACCTGGCGTTAGAGCTCCCTAGCAGCAATGGCTACCTGGATGGGGTATTCTAGCACATACCACAGGTACTATGATCACACCATCACCTTGATCTGCACTTCCACTGCAAGAAGTAACTCTTTGCCCGATTCACTAGTAGGTTTTGCTGAATGAATACACACCATATGACATCCGCTCTGTAACATGCTGACTTTATGCTGGCCACAACCCACAGCCAAGTTGTAATTCTGTACAGTGTAGCAGGGGAGTTAAACCACAGAACTAGGAGTTTGAACTTGAGCAGCAACTACAGTCATGGCATCCCAAGTGGCACAGTGGCCAAGTCGCACTTTTCAATAGTAAAAGAATTGCATCAGTTCAGTGATAAAATCCTCTAGTAAGATGGGGCAATATCAAGCAATGTAAACAATTCTGAAAGGAAACTACTAAAATGAATTCTAATTAAATTATATGATTGTGTAATTAATAAAATACAGAGATAAATATGAAAGTACTGATTTTAAAACATTTTGAGCAATTCTTTTAACACAGAGTTAAAATACAGAAGTAATATACATCAGCTTGTGAAAGGAGATGACAGCTAACATTCTTTTATCCAAAATGTCTGTTTTGGGTTGCATGTTTGGTATTTAACAATTAAATAAATTACATGCATTAGTAAACCAGAGCACTGAATAAATCCAAGCTAAGATTAAATCTCAGAAAAACCCCCTCCAAGTTGGGGCTAGGTGAGGAGTTAACAGTTAAAGCAGGTCCTCACTGACTACAGCACAGGGGTAACAAAGTTCCAAAACTGGTTTTGCTGCTGAAGCCACCTTCTCATCAACCACCTACAGCTGCCGTCCTACTCTAACAGGAATCAGGGCTCTGAAACTGAGTCTCCTGTCAGTTCTCTGCCTGCCAACGACTTACTCTTGGATTAATTTTTTCCATGTAAAATGCTGGGTTTTATTCAGTTTTGGCTCTCAGAAGTGTTACAGGTTATGGGCATGTCACAGGTGATAACATGAACTGTCTAAACAGAGATTTCCTCTCTGTCTACTCTGGGACAATGCACTCTATGTAGCTATGAAGATAGCCTTCCTTCTTGTTCTGCCACAATCTTACACCATTTGCATTACAAAAAAAAGTAAAATCCATGATCCTGGGTCCTGTTTGGCTCAGCGAGAAAGACATTGTCTGAGATAAAACAGGTATTTCTTCCCTCATAAGGTGCCAAACTCCTCAAGTATCTCATTCTGGCCACTACTGGTAGACTGAGGAGATTACTGGCAACAAAAGATGGGACAGTTAGTGTAGTACATTTACTTGCAGGGGAAGATGTTGCAAGAAAGAAAAACAAAAAAGCCATAGCAATGCATGTGACATGGGTGAACCAGGGTCCAAGTAGGCTGTGGTATGAACTTTTGGCTTTACGGCTAATGCAGTTTCCTGGGATGTGACTCAACAAATGTCACGCTGAGGAGAGCTCTAAGCCAAGCTTCTCAACTCCCTGGGCATGTATTTTAACTGCAATGCTATTAGGCAAAAAGTAGAAACTGCTACCACTATTAGGCAAAAAGTAGAAACTGCTACCACTTCTAGCAGTGTTTTTACAACCAATTCAAAACTGCTAATATGTGTCAGGCAAGATCAGCACAAACTTAGGAGTAAGGTATATGCATCTCTTTACACGTAGGTACTAACATGTTTCCTAACTTCTGCTGCAACTCTGATTTTGCCAAAATTTATTGATTTCATCACTTATCTCCTCTGACTAGGGCATTTCAGAGTATGCATTGTATGTAAACTCTTAATGCCTATACAATTTCAGGCCAATCAGACAGGCTGCCTGGTGTTCTCAGCTGCCTGGAATAGAGGGTGCTACAGAGAAAAAGGCTTTCCACATTGCTGATTGGGACTTGCATGCTGGATTCTGTTCAAGTCCCAAATTAAGCAATCTGGATCCAGCCCTTAAGAGACTACAACTATTGACTTACCCTTTTGGTCCTCCCAGGCCAGAGGATTATGCAGTCTCAACCATTGCACACTCTTGGCTTAGGGCAAAATGTCAGTGTTTATCATCTCCTCAAAATGATTACTCTACTGATCAGCATTACTTTATTCTCTCCTGCATTTCAAAACAAAACAAAACAATGTACTCATCACCCACTGGCACTAAATAATAGTAAGAGACAGCAATGTCTGGGGTTAAATGAAAATTAAATACTGAACTGTGCATTATCAATATAGTTCTGTCATCACGGTTTATTTTGACACATTGCATGAACTCCCTATTGAGTGCTGTGCACTAGACATTAAATTGGGAGCAGTGATGTATTATCACTACTTCTGACCATCTGCTGACATATATTACTACACAAATAACAGAAAAGGAGCCTTTTTTTGATAATTTACTTAAAATCAGTCATTTAAGAACGCTCATTAGTCTTCTATAAACTGTGAACTAATGGTTTCTTGCATTTTCTCTGCTAAACATCAGAGAATCCACACAAGGGGCAAGTCAAGCAGCCTTCCTCTCACTGGAAAAGTAAACAGCATCTATCCCCTCTACCTGTCTGCCTGTTTTCATGAAAACTGGACAAAACTTTACAGCTTCAAGATTCCTGCATTTAAGTCAAATACATTACGGAGGTACACCCAGCACAATTAAAGAAATCCCAGTGCCTTAGGTCAGCAGACAGAAATCAACTAAGTCTAGCTTCTATCAACTGAAGTAATTAGAGAGTCACGAGTTGGAACATGCACTTTACTTGTTTTACATTAAAAACTTATTTTACCGAGACAACAAAGAAAAAGAAAGAATAGCTTAGGTTTTCATAGCTAACCATTCAATTGCCACAATATACCCACATGAACATTCCTGAGACTTAAAGCACCCTTTTGCAGTGGAACTGAGTTCCCAGAAGTGGCCTACATCAAACATTTCAAGAAAATTTAAAAAAAAAAAAAAAAAAACCACCAAAAAACTAAAAAACTATGTTGGATGAATGAAGTGGGTCCAATCCAGTGCCTCAATACTCAGAGACACGGTAATATATGCATGGAACGTGAGCTCTGACTCTGACTTGCCTGGCTTTACTTAGTTTAATTTAAACTGCTCTTGTTTACATAGTTAATTATTTTTGCTTATGCATACTTGCCTGGCTTTACTTAGTTTAATTTAAACTGCTCTTGTTTACATAGTTAATTATTTTTGCTTATGCATAAGCTACAGACAGATAAGGTTTATAAGCCTAAAATTTGACAAATTCTTCCTTTTTTTGTTTACAAGTTAGAAAAACTCATACCCATCAGTCCTTCTTAGCAGTACACTTACACCTTTTTCAGCAGCCAAAGACAGAAGAGCAACGTAGACTGCTGTTCTCATGGAGAAAAAAAACCCAAAGACAGTCAAAAAATTACCTAAGTCTAACCACAACCAAATCTACCCTCTGCAATAAGATGTGAGGAAAAGAGAGAGATTGCCCTCTAGTGTTTACTCACCACAGAACAGCATAAATGCTGTGAAAGGTTTTCTTAAGCTCTAGCGTAAAGGTCCACTAAATGTTTGCAGAGCTGAATGATAATTATCATATTATTATTGTGCGTTATTATGCAATGAATTATCTTCATGCATTGAAAACAGATTCAGACTGTCTAAATAACAAAATCTCCATGCCATCAAGTTTCTTTAACTTAAGGAGTCAACAGGTTACTACTAAGCTATCAAATGGAAAATGCATTTTTCTGCAGCCCAAAAGCTTTCATAGTATTTCCCCTTCATGCATTTGGGCCTAAATATAGTAAACAACTATTTATCCGGGGGGGGTGGGGGGAAGCAGCGAAGCTCTCTAACAAATCTCCTCCCCTCCTTCCTTCCCCCTGTATCCTAAATGGATGTGCTGGACCACAAGTCCACTTTAGTCAGTCTTCTACTCTGCCTCTCCAAATATAAAATTAAAGCCCACACGTTATTTTGGTTTTGACTAATTTTAGGAGTTTATCATACAGGCTGACATGTAATATGCTTTTATTCCAAGAATTTCATGAATTAAATGCCTAAGACTTTTTGAATTTGCAAACAAAAACAGTAGTTCTAAGGCACCACGATTAATTCTTTAGTAGACTTAATCTGAAGGTAAATAAATTACTGTTATATTAGCACAGATACAATCATACATAATTCTGAAGTATGCGTGCAGATTGATGGGGACAAGGTAACAGAGCAGTGTTGGGTGCTAACCTTCTATATTCTTTAGTAGCCGTTCAAGTCAGCACCAGTCAGCTCTACGCCACAGGTCTACTATGACTTTAGACACAGTTATATGATTTTTATATACACATAGGAGTATTAGTTATGCATATATAATGTATGTATACTTGTCTGTAAAATTAGCTACTCCCACTCCAGTAGCTCATAGCTTCGTATATCCAAACTTCCTTTTTTTTTTTTTAAAACCAGACTGCCATTTCTCACAGAAAAATCCTTAAAAATAAAGAACTACGAAACATTTTAATAAGAAAACCAGTATTCTGGTTTTTTCTTTCATTCTTTTATAAAGCGAGGTCATTTGGAGTCACAGTTACAAGACATTTTAAGAAGTTTCATGATACAGCATAATAAAATCATCAGGAGATACATCAGAATAGGAATAAGATTAGCAGTTACAAATTTCCAAACTAAACAGAGAGTCTCGTTACTATAAATGCTCTCATTTGATTTCCCATTGAACACAACAGTGAAAAGCAAGTGCAGTTTGTTCAGGGCTAGTAGCCTTCTAATACGTGAAAAGAAATGTCTGACCCTGTTTCTTTCAATGCCTTATGTGCCTTCACTTGTAAATGAGCAGTGTTCAGGAACTCAGAAAAGCAGAATACATTTTTCAGGATCACGCTCAGAATCAGAAACAGTCACTACAAGGAGGAGAAAAAAGCTTGGCAGCCCTAGGGAACAAACTCAGGAGAGCGGCTCTTCAGATCGCAGGGCACAGCCTCCTGCTGGTTCATCCACCTGGACTACAGGCTGCCCCTGGTGGCCTCCTTCCCAGGGTCAACTTGGGAGCAGGAACATGCCCGATGAAAGCCACCCTTCTCTCCTGCATCTCTCCCATCGCTCTTCAGCCCTTTCCTCCATCAGGTAAAGGAAGCACTGCTTTTCTCATGACACAGCACAGGACAAGATTCCTCCCTCCCATCCCAAGGAAAATAGGAATAAACTGCAGCCAGAATCACTCATCCTATGCAAAATGCATTCCCTGACTATTAAACTACTCTTAAAAACAAGTTGGTCAAAAGCAGGCTACATTAGTCCTTCCTTGCCGTACTTCTCAGCAGGCAGAAGGACCTACCTACGTGAAAGTCTAATTCAGCAACGCTGAACACAAGACACACACATAGCTTTTTGGAAGGACTGACAGCTCAACACATTTGTGGAGATCAGCTCATACAGCAGGAGAGGACTGTGGCATACACTCATCCCTACCAAAGCAAATTACGTAAAATTTGTGACTGAACAGTAGGCAACTGATCTAACTGAAGACTGATGAAACAGCATCCAAAGTATGTCTTATACTTTATAACGTATATATTGTATATATTGTCTTTTCCATTACAGTCATACATGAAAGGCAATAACAAATCTTTCCAAAAAGCAGATGATAAAAAAGGAAACAGGAAAAATAATCTAAAAGAAAAAAATCAAAGGGCTAAAATTTTTTTCAAATCATCTGCTTCTTAAGTTAACAAAGAAAGCCCCCAGTTGACCAGAAAGAAAAACTGCAATAGGGAGAACAGACCTTGTAGAAGACTAACATTAAGGTGGAAAAATATCAAGAGGCCCATATGGTCCACCCCCCAAGAATAAAGTAGAAGCAGTTTCCACAAGACAGATATAGTAGGAAACCTCATCTTTGGTCCACTACAAAGATACATGCTGATGTCACGGTTACCTACCAGTCTGGTACTGCATGCCAATCAGTGAATATTCCACCCGTACACTGAGCACCACATTCAATGAGATGACCTGCAAGGCTGGGAAAATGGCATTCAAATAACTCAATAGTCTGTAAAATCAAGTTTCACAAATCCAGCTTTAAAATATAATAGTACAGTGGAAATAAAGCTAAATAACAGAACATGTTATTTTTTTTCCTCCACAGGCATCTAATACATTTATAAATTACACATTAAATATAACAAGGGATTCTGAAAGATGAATATAAGAAGAGTTGAAAGGAGTAACTTTTACATGAAGAATCAAATTAATTTCCTGAAAAAAAATTATTGAACCTAAAAGATTATCTGACACCAAAAAACGAGTTTCATTGGTCATTTCAAGAAGTCTTGATCTGAATTCAGTATCTTAGCAGTCTGCACTGTGTGTAAATAAATATACAAAGCCCATTTTTAAATCAAGAGATCTAAGATCTCACTTCCAATGTGAAGGACAGAATGTATTATGATTATGTATTATGATTTTCAGATCTTTGATTGTGACAGTCCATAAACACTCAATAGAATCATGGGGAAAATCCTCATCTATCATCCCCAATTCACTGGAGCTGGAGTTTCCACGTTTATTCTCAAGCAACAGGAGGTCCAAGCATACTACTACTAGGTGTACTCAGGTTACTCAAGTAGTCACTCATTTTTATGGACTTCAACGCAGCCAGATGATGCAGAAAGTTAAATCAGGCGACAGAATTTTACCCTATGCTTTCTGCATCAGATTCCTAACCTTAGGACTTACAACTAGGGTTTGCAAATGGGAGTACTGACACTGAGCTTCTGCAAAACCATACAAGGATGCTGACCTCTGATTGAATCTCCTTCTGTGCATCTTTGAGGATAAGACCTGCTACCATTGCAACTATCAACAGTGATGGCCAAACAGAAAAAGCTGGGAATCACTGGTCTGTACTGTAAGACTTCACCTCTTGACACAAAATGGACAGGAAGAGAAAGTTAAGCTGTTAAATAAAATCATTCACTCCTTTCCTCATTTTGTTATTTTAAGTTGGTTCCAGAACGAAGTTGCTATAATTTCAATTCCAAACAAGAGAGTATTAAGTGAGCCTTAAAAAAGAATCCAAAACCTAACAAAAGCATTCAAATAAATGAATTGATAATATGCAACATCACTAAGTGCTTAAAAAGTTCTGTTATCCTGACATTATGATATGAAATATAAATTTACCCATTTCTTCTCATATCATTTACCTTCCCGCAGCCAGCAAGTCAAATTCATCCCTATTCCAGCCAAACTAGAAGAAAAATACAAATATGTTACATATATAGAACTTTCATACAGTACAGAAAACTGCACATAGTATGTTCACTGCTTTGAGTAACAATGCATTAGATCTCTGCAGTTAAGTAAAAATAGATCCAAAGAACAATAACTGGCAGGCGCTGTACGTGGATTTGAGTTGCTATACAGTAAGTAAGTAGAAAAGCTCTGATGTATTTCAGTTTTCCTCTTATTAATACACCCAAACAAATATAAATTCTCAATGTCACACCCTCTTCAAAAAAATTGGAAGTGCAATATTCATATTATTCAAAATTTGCATAACCCAGAGGTTTAACAGTCCAGAACCTATTTGTATCATGTAAACAAACCACTATGTTTTTTCAACTTTTGAAAATTATCAGTTCCTGGAGTACTACCAGTCATCCTTAAAAACTGGAAGTATGTTTTCTGTTTAACTAGAAATTATTTTTCTCAAGTTCAACACAGTGCAAGCAATATATTCATTGTTTCTTATTTAGAACTCAGCAGAAATCTCCCTAAAACCTTTCAATAAATTAGATAAGGCCTCTCTGGAGTAAGTAATACACACCGAGAACTATTTTGAGAATGTAAACAGCTAGGAATAAAATAACAAGTCATAATGGCAATTATAAATGGGAAAGTTTAATTCTAGATTAGGCAATGTTTGACATGCATGAAGTCAGAAGAGTATGAAGTTTCAGAAAGGATGTTTGTAACTAGACACTAACTCATACCTTTTTTTTTTTAAATACACACCAAAAGAAAGCTTCCATATTTCACAGTGCGTGGTCATTCACAAAAATGTATAATCTATTCCAAATACTTCAGAAAACCACATAACCTGCTTGTATAATTTGTTGAAATTCAAGGACTTTGAGAAATGTTGCATTGAAACTTAACTACTTAAAATGAAACTGCTTACCCATTTAAAAAGACCAGTGGTTTAGACCACCTCATGTGCCCCCCCCCCAAAAACCACCATGAGCTCTACTACCGCCACCTTGTGGTAAAGAAAAATATACTTGTTTCTTAACCTTACAGACCAAATTTTAAAGGCGGGGGGGAGTAAGAGTGAAATACTGGTGAAACATGGGAAGACTTCCTTAAGTTCACCGAAACGCTTTTCAACTTCATGATACACAAGTTCATAAATATCCCTGCTGTAAGTTTAGGAGAAGTGAAAGTTGGCAACTTTTCATGCATGTAAGGAAAAAAAAAAATTAAGGTGCTCATTATTTTTAATTTAGTATCTACATTTTCATAAGGAGCAAAAATTGTCTGACAATGATTGCTGAATATTCATTCACATATGTTCATTATCATATGGAAATGAACTTGTACTTACAGAATGAATGAGTGGTCCTAATACAATCCCACTGTCAACGCATCTACCCGTCACAACAATATCGGCTCCAAGGTCAAGAGCCCTGCTTATTGGTCTTGCGCTGAAGATGACAAAACACAGCAATAAGTACTTCCACTTTTTAAAGCAGCATTTAAAAAAAAATCAGTTCCCTGCCACACACAGGATAAAAATCACTTAAAAATCCCGTAGGAAATCAATGAAATCAACTTTAACAACCAATTCGTCATTTTGTATATACAACAAGAGTATTTTAAAAAGCAGTCATCAGAACACCCTATCAAATTCATGTACCTAAATGACATAATTGAAACACTTGTCTTGATGCTCATAGAAACTGTCTTGAACACAGTATAGCATAGAGGGTCACTTCTATTATCAGTAACAGAAAATGGTGTTTTTCAGAGATTCGCTACTCTTATTTCATTTGTAGATGACTGCATAAAGACCAATATTCTTCACAGGGAAAGCTTGGTGACTTTGCCCTCCAATTTTAAACCTTTCAGGTCAATTTCCAGAAGTGTTTTTAGAACTTGCAGTATCAACCAACTGCAAGAAGAGCACCGTGCAGTCATTACTTTTGAAGAAACTCAGGCAACAGATTTTCCAGATTGGTCAGGTAAGAGTTGGCCCAGTCAAAATTCGTCAGGCTTGAAAATACTCACTCAGGTGAACCGCTTGAGTTTATACACTTTAGTGAGCAAGTTTTGATCAGAGTGCGTGGCTCCTAGCTTCTAAACCCATGCTATCTACTGGATCCTTCTATTCTTCACAAAATAGGCAGCTTGGAAACACAAACCATGTAAACCATGTGCCTTGAAGAACAAAACCAGGAGCAGTGTTTTTCCACAGTTTCTATAGACTTAGGGCTGTTTTTGTCAAGAGGTAAGTTAGAAGACACAGAAGTTCTCTTAGTGAGGTAAACATAAAAGTATGTATTTTTTTTTCCCCAATGCTACATGAGCCAGAGGATACTAGCTAAAACAACAAGCAAATATACAGCATACAGAAACAATTTACACCTCTGGGCATAGCGTTAAGCAACAGTCACAGGTAAAAAGCACAAATGGGGTTTCTGCATACATACATACAGGATACTGATAGCAAAACTGTGTAACTACCTTTAAGAAGCAGTAAATAAAGCTGTTTGGCTCTTTTTGTTAAAAATGCACGCAAACTCAGTCCACAGAACTCCTAACAGCCCAAATCAGGAGGGACAGAAGAAACACTTCAGGATCAATACCCCAATGCACATTTTTCAGATGGAGTTTACACACTTGAATCAAGACTCAAACTGTAAACATCATCAGATTTAGGGAATTAAAAGTGAACTATCTACAGAACTTACAGATTTTACCCAATACACTCTGATGTTGACTTGTTTTACAAGTGATTATAAATTTATCATTTGCTTTACAAATAAGCATCCACTGCTGATGCTGTCAAAGAAAAACGTAACTTAAAAAACAACTAATTTAAGAGGATGGTAATAGCTTTACATTTCAATGCAACTGAGATTAAGGGGCCCATAAAGAAATACCGCTTTTATTAGAAAATGAAGAGCAAGAGTCCACTGTTCTAGCATCTGTTAATGAAGCAGAGACAGAGGTAACGGATTTTTAAAATGCCTCATCCTCATACTAGCCTGCTTTAGTCCTCTCTGCTTTGATCTGCACTGCTTTTTTAATTCTTGAATAAATCATGAATCACCAGAATTGGAATGAACACTTTCTCACAATTACAAATCTTAAACATTATTTCTTAGATTTCATTTACAGTTACTCATGATCTGCAAATGTTGCAAGTCAAAGTTTAACAAACAGAAAATCCAGTAACAACAGAAAACACTAGAGACAAATTTAAAAAGACTCATCTATTAAAAGGTTCTTATTTTACAGAGAAAAATACATGCTGTGTTAGGTACAGCCATACCCTGCTATCTGCCAGTGATGCATTTTTGGAAAGTGCAATGATAATGATAAAAGAGAGCACACAGCAGTCTTTCCATAAAGATTAATGTAAAAGAGGGGGGATTGTGTGCACAGACTTTAGAAATACACGAAACAGAAATACAGGAGGGATATATATGACATGGAGGATGGAAAAGCAAAAACAGGATCACCAGGATCATCGACTGGAAGAGATGTTGGCTTTTGGGAACACCTGACCATCATCCCATTTCTCAGTCCTTCACCTTTGATAGACTTGATATACATTGATTCATCTGAAGAAGTTGATGGTGACAATGAAAATGTGACTGTTCACAAACAGGTAGCTAGAACACCTCCATTTAGAGATTTATGGAAGGCCTTTAGTATCATAAAGGAGGCAAGGGAGATCTTTCAAAACAGTGATCTGTCCTGGAAAGCCAGCTTCCAAAACTTCAATGGTACAAAGCCTGACACAATTCAGTGCAGCCTAACAGAACCTCCTACAGCACTCAGAGTGTGCCCCAGTACTTTAATTCCTTGGTTGCACTTCTTTAGTGACAACATCCTAAACAACTGCTCCATGCAGCAACAGCATACTCCGCATATGAAAAAGGATTTTTGCAATTGTTATTATCAACATAAAACTATTTTGGCGCGAACTAAAACCTGAGGATTCACAGGAGATGTAATGCTAAGGAGTCACAGCTAGCAAGGTTCTAAATTAAAAGTTTATTTCCAAGTTACAGATAAATTTTTTTTTTCTGGTTGCCTGAATAATGCAAAGGTGAGCCTCACATACTCGGTGGTTCTACCTGCAAAACAAACTGATTTCATGTAGTCAATGTGTTAAAATTGTTTTTCCGTAATAAAAACAACTTGTTAAAATAACTCACCCAAGATACACATTCATGCTATGAACAGTCTCTGGAAATTGTTTGCCACTCTCTAAATCAGTGATACCAGCTCCTTTTAGGTTCTCTTTCTGTTAGAAAAGAAACAAAACACCAAATCTATGAGTATTTTGTAGTATCTACTGTAAGCCTTTTATTAGTATCAGACAGTAAATCCACTTCATAGCCACTCTAAGCAAAGCATAATCATTAAAATTAGCAACAATACAAATCAGTTGAATGGCTAAAAGCCCTAGACACACTTTTAACCATAGTTTTCCAGCACACAGAAAAGTAAGTCAGTCTTTAAAGAATGCTAGCTCATTCACAGACGATCAACTACAATGAACTGGTATATTCCCTAGGCTTCTAAACTGTCTTTAATTGCTGTAGGACTGAATAAATCAAACCCTGCAAACAGAAATGTGTCTGCCATAATGGCAACGGTGGTGTGGCCAGAAAACAAGGCTAATTCTGCAGCTCCAGGTGATACTTAGAATATATTGTGTTTCCAGAGAGAGAGGTAAGGGGGTTGGTGTTTCTGACAATGTGTTAGGCAGCCTGGGAAACCAGTGACTGCATAGACTCAATGTCTAACGCTAGTTACAGGGGGAATCTATAGTGAGGAAAAGAAACTTCCACTTTGAAATAATTTGGTATTCTGGTAAGGATTGAAATCCTCCAAACCACAAATAACATTTCCTAGTGTAATTTATGATGTTTGGTATCAACAGTAAAAGTTGCCTGTAGACAGTAAAAGCTGTCTCTTTTTTGTTCCTGTAAGTTATGTACCGATAATAGCATAAAAAATAATCCATTTCAGATTAGAAACGTCCGTGCCAAGCTCAAATAATGACCATTTCATTGTCGTACGAGTAATGAAGTTCTGAACCACTGATGCTAAAGTAATTTCAGCAGGGCAGAAGTTTCTTGAAAGGAAGTCCAAGCACTGCACGTAATTTGCAAATAAAGATTCTTACTTGACCATCTTCCACATTCAATAGCATGCAAGGAGTAACAGAGCCTATGCAGATAAATAATTTTCCAAGTTACAGGCAGAGATTTAACCACAGTGCAAACCTATCCCCTCTTCACCACTATCAATGTGTAAACTGTTTTCACAGTATCTTTTCAGGTATGGCCAAGGCTTTTTGTGGAACCAGACTTCATACATAAAGCGTCATCCTTTAAGTCAAAAAAAGCCATATATTTTATCTCTAGATTTCAAGGGTTTTTTAAAATATTAAAACTTCAATCCTCCCACTTAACACTACCTCATTGGCCATAAACTAATTACTTAAAAACAGAAAAACAGCTACCTGTAAACAAAATAACAACAGGTAATGCCTGTAAACTACTAAAAACAGCTAGAAGGGATGAATATTTGAACACATGGTAACTACACCACATTTAAATTTAAGAAATTTAACATTCAGGATTGTTTAGTTTAGACAGAAACAATAAGTAACAGCACATCCTAGCTTCTCCTGAAGAGCAAGCAGACCTTAGATCAGATTCAGTTTGCTTCAAAAAGATAAAGGCAGATCCACAGTCTTATAAAATTCACCCCCATCACACACCAAATGCAAGATGTGCCAAGAATTGTTCTCATGCATAAAAAAAAAAAATAAAGAAAATGAAACAACAGTTTTTAGATGTTTTTAACAGTAGAAGGCCACTGCATAAAGATACACAAAATAAGTTCCAACAGGACAGTAAATGCCACCTTCATGCTATGTAGACTCAAATAATTTCCACAATGCTACTAAGCCTTGAGACAAAGTAAAATACCTCACTCATTAGGTCATCTCCAGCAACAACAGCTATTTTCAAATCAACATCTGCTTTCTTTGCCACCTCCTGAAGGGCAGCTGCACAAGCCAGTGGATTAATTCCACCAGCATTACTGACGACACGAACACCTAAACAAAAAAGACAAATTAAGTTCAGCAGCATCAACAATCACTTGTATTTTAAAAACTTAAAGTGTGCTGAAACACAAGCAAAATATCATCTTTGCAAGGTGTCAGACTTCTAATCAAGTAAAGTACTAGAATCACATTAAAATATGTGAAAGGATCAGAATAAGTCAATGCAAAATTGTTTACACAAAAATAATTGTTATAGATACTTCTCATCTTTCCTTCATGCATGGAAGGAGAAAGCGACCAAAAAGACATACATGATGAAGCAGACAGATAGTATCAAAACAACTCCTACACAAACAGTATTTGACACCAACAGTATTTGTCATTCAAGCATCCATGCTCTCCAAACAACTGCATTTTAGCAAAAATATGCATCTATCTCTATAAATGCCAGACTGTGTTAGCAAGGTATTGGGTACTTAGAAGTAATTCCCTTTGTCCTCTCAAGTGCAGTACAGCTTCACAGCTTTCTAATGTAAACAGAAAAAGTTAAGTGATATTCTAGAACTATATGGGAATGTTGAAAAACTTTTAGATTGCACTGAAAACGTCTAGATCTCACATTTTAACAAAGATCTGTAAAGCGATCTTCCATTCACAAATTAAAGCTACAATAAGAAATACACAGAGATTATAACAAACATTTCAAATTAACCCAATTTAAATGTCACCATCAGACCTGCACTTCACATCCATTACGATGGGACTTTTGCTGATGTTTAAAACATTATTCCTATAGGACAGCAAAACGCTAGGGTAAAAAGCGGCTGTTTACAGTAATAGAAGCCATACAAAACTCATCTAAGCAAGTGAACTTAACATACAAACTCATGCAAAGAGTAGCATACCCTTCCTGTGAATATCTTTTATATAGGGAGCCATGGCAGCAGAGACAAAATCCGGAGTGTAACCTAAAACCTGAAAGAATTAAAAGCTGTAACCCTTTGTTACTGTTAAGTCAACCCAACCCCTTTTCTTGGTTAACAGAAAAGAGAAAACAGGGAAGAACAACTAGTTGGGTAATGCTATAGAAAAGGATGTGAATGCTTTTACTAGATGAAACTGAATATATGAAAATAAACAAATACATGCAACTAAGAAGTACACAAAAGCAAACGTGTCCCCATAACCTGACACATCTTAAACGGACTCCGAGTGACTCGGGTCGGAGGAGAGCTCGGGAGGCACCGGAGCCCACCCGCCTCACCGCGGGGCTACACCCCACCCAGCCCGGCCCTCTCGCTGGGGCTGGGGCAGCAGCTCCCGGCAGCTACTTACGGGAGACCGGGCTTTGGCGGCCGTCAGCAACGACATGGTGATCTCGGAGAGATAATCGAAGACGAGGAAATCCAGCTTCCCTCCGTACAGCAGCTGCGGCACTGGCGGGGCAGGGAAGAGCCCGCCGTTAGCACCGCGGTACCCCGGCCCGGCCGCAGCCGCGGGGCAGGGCTGAGGCGAGCCGGGCCGCCCCGCCCCGCCCCTGCCCTTGGTGACGGCCTCGCGGGCGGCCCGCCCCGCCCGGGCGTGCGGCGGCAGCCCCGGCCCGGCCGCTTACGCAACGGGGCTGTTTGCGGCGCTGGCAGCCGCTGCCCGCCCGGCGGCCTCGCCAGGCCTCGGTGCCCCAGCGACCGCCCCCGCCGCCCGGCCGGGTCTCCCCGCCGCCCCCGCGGGCAGCCGCAGCCGTCGCCGCCGGCCCCGCGCCGCCGCCTACCTGCGGTCGCCGTGTCCCCCCAGAAGCCCGAAGCGCAGCCGATGCGCACCGCGGAACCCGCCGGGGGCTCGCAGCCGGCGCTGCGCCGCCTGCTCCAGCGGGGCGGGCGGGCGGCGGCGCCCAGGAGCCGCGGCCCCCGGAGCCCCAGCAGCGCGGCGCAGCTCATGGTGGCGGCGGGCGGGCTGGCGGGCACCGCCCCTGGCTGAGGCCCGGGCCCGCCCCGGCCCGGCCCGGCCCAACCCGCGGCAGCGGCCTAGCAGATTGCTGGGGACGGGCCGGGGGCGTGGGGAGGAGGTTGGGAACAGGGACGGGAGAAAGTTTATAGAGCCCGAGTTTGCTGGGGAAAAGGACAGGGGCTCCGGGAGTCCCCGCTCGGCCCGGCTGGCCCGCTTTGTTCAGCGCGTAGCGCCGGGCAGCTGAACGGCTGTGGTGGCTGCGCTCCAGGTCGTGCCTAAACGCGGCGTCTGGTTTTGTTCTGGCCCACGCCGGACGTGGTCAGTGGCAGGCGGGCTTGGGCTGCCGCCTCCCTCAGGTGCTGCAGGGTTGGCAAGGGCACCCGTGTCACTCCTGAAGCGCCACGCGTGGGGTGGTGGGGTTAACCTGAGAAGTGGAGACGCCGTTCGGGGTTGTGGCAACGTCAAAAGCATGTCAGATAGTCGGATTATGAAATTTTCATGAAACCCTTTCCTCCTCCCCTAAATAAAAAATGCGTTTATTAAAAAATAAGGCTTTCTGTGGGAGTTCACGCCTCAGTTTTGACAGGAAGGGTTTCTCAGGTCCCAGACTGAATTTCTAGTCAGTGGACATGAGGTAAATGTCACCAAACTGGCAAATTCCCCGGTATATAAGGAGGAACGATTTCCCAGTCCTGAAGTCTGAATCCGAGGGCTGTCTTTGAACGTCTCCACGCAGGGCTAGTCACGTAGAGGTACTTCAGAGTGACTCCCTGTCTAGAGAAAATCCACGTCGTTCGTCTGATATGACAAGGACTGTGACTGAATTGGAGTCTTACATGCTGATGCGATGCAATAACTGCTAGGTCTGCCTTAACACATACGCTTTGATTCTAGGTGGTTTTCAACAATCTCTTGCAAATGAAACATTTCCAAAATTTGGGGTCTTTGCAGGAATGCTGAAAAATACAACATTCGGTGTGACGCTGACGATGCTAAGTATATGATGATGAGAGGTGGTTTCACTGATGTAAAAAGTAGCCGTGTTGAAAATATTTAAATAAGTACTTTTGAAAATTGTTGATAAAGCGTCCAATTAGACTAATTCTAATTGCAGTTAGAAACGATGCAGTTGAGAGTAGATAGAAAATAGTCATGCTGTGATCTTAGAATTTGGTTCTTTATTTAGGAAGGTGCAATGTTTTCCTGTTGCAAAAAGGCCGTAAAGCACCATCTTCTAACCTTCCAAGTGCCTAAGAAACTATGAACAATTACTGTACTAAGTTACTGAACAGACAGAACCAAGGAGGTCACAGAGAGGGAAAAGTTGGTTCCCTACACATAGAGAGGACCAAACTTTTGATTACTAAATTATTAAAGTTTTTAATTATTATGTTGGAAGCTTGCAGGTTTTGAGTCCCTATAAACTGGTAAACATCCAAATAATCACAGTGGGGGAAAAAAACATGTTATGTATACTTAGCTAACTCCAGACAGCTTTGTCCTAAACACACCAATGTGTATTTATTGTAGCTCCTTAAAGTAAGCTTTGAAGCAAGAACCTGAAAGATCACCGCCTGGTACAAAATACAAAGCTATCAGTATAGCCATAAAGACAAACGCTTTCTGTAGTTAAATTTTGAAGTGTCTTCCATGTGCGTTTCAATATGGAATACACTGCGGTAAGATTCCAACATACTGTAACGCAGCAGGAAACGTGGCTCATCCTCGGCAAGTCCTGCAACGGTCTCAAACCCTGTGGTGAAATTCAGATGCAGTTTACCTTGGCTGAGACTCCATAATCAACATGCTCCAGTCCTCACTCACTCCTGCGCTTAAACATACCCAAACCCAATGCCACTCACTCACAGACGCGATCATTCACAACCCGCGCATGTAAGCAAAACATTTCCTGCACAAAGGGGGCTGGGCCGAGATGTCATGCCGCAAAACTGAACCTGTGGGCGTCAGAAGGCACGGCTGCTCCAACAGAGCGACGCGGAGGCCGGTAGAGGGCTGTGTTTCACCGCCGCCCGCGCCCGCCCGCCCGCCCCGCACGCCGAGCCACCCCCGGCTCCGCACAGCGTCGCCTCCGGCCGCCGGCACCCCGGGGCTGGCTGCGCCGTGCCGGGCCGGGCCGTGCCGTGCCGAGCGGCCAGCGCGTTTGACCGTGCGTTTTACCCGTGTGGCGATCTAAATGTTCGCACGCGCACGTGTGCGTTGGTAGAACGGTCTTGGAATCCGGAAGGTGCTTCATGCTCTTAACTTCTTCCAGATATTTTTGTGGCGGGGATTTTGACGGCGACTGCTCGTGGTTCTGCGATGGGCTGGATCGTGCTTTGCCAGAAACCGTTTTAAAGCCCTTAGCGAGCATGAATACAATTTTAGCAAATTTGCATATGGATGTTTACATGTGTGTGAGAGAACTAATATCCAACATGTGTAAGATACTAAGACAGTGCTGCAGTAATTATTAGTTCAGAGCCTATTGTTTCATACGTGAGGTTAGGATTGTTTTGATGAAAACAGAGGCAAGTTATTTAGAGGCTCTTTTCCAGGTAGGCTTGGGAAGTAATGTTCTGTGATGGTCAAGTTGTAATTTTGAGATTTTGGCCTTTATGTGATTTAACAGATTTTAGAAACAGTTTATTGCCCTTTGAGGACATCAGATGGCACTGTGTGGTTGTCGGTGAAGCCCAGAAGAAGCTACAGTCAGTAACAACCCCATGTGAAATTCATACATGGAGGTGCTAGTAAAAAACTTAATGTATTTTTGGCCTATGTAGGGGATACGGGTCAACAATAATAGACGCCATACCTCTGTCGCATGGTAGGAATCGACACCCACTGGCTCCATTGCTTAATGTACAACTTTTAAGAGTAAGCCAGATTTTTAATTCATCTCATAAATTGTGACAAGGAAGGGGAAAAAAACCTTCTGGCTTTAATTTTTATGCTGGAGAAAGAAAAAGGTTACAGAGTAAAAAAATAAAGAATATAATTTTTTTCCTGTTCATGGTTCAAATGTAGGTCAGTCTGAGATTCGGTTTCCTTCAGTGACCCTAAATACTTAGATTTACTTTTATTGTGGTAGTGCCATTAATGTTTCAAATGTAGGCCTGTGCTTCCCTCCCTGTAAAGAGATTTGTGCACCAGCATGGAGCACAGATGATGTGTAAAAGAAATGTGAAATTCATTCTTCTACTACCGTCATCCTGAATTAATAGCGTTCAGAGCTAATCCTGGAAGTCAGGGAGGACAATGCAGAGTACATTTTCCCAAAGCAAATACACTTTCTGTCATTATTCTAGGATTTTTCTGACAGTCAGGCTTCCTCTGACTGCTTAAAAAAGTACAAGCAAAGTATTTCACAGACCAGGGTTTTATTGTGAAATATATTACATTTTTGCTGTGTTTCCTTTAATGTCACTTTAAATAAGTTCCTCTCCAAACCAATAGTATCAGCAGATACCGACAGATATTTTAGTTTATTGAGGAGGCCCTGTTTAGTTTATTGAGGCTCTGTCCTCTCAACTAATTACAAAATATTCAGCAAATATTTGAATTTATTACTTATCTCATTCCCACAAATTAGTGCATCTCTTTGTTTAACAAATGGAGTTCACCGCTCTTGCCCTCAAGGTAAAGCATACATTGCAATCTCTCTTTTGCAGACAGTCTGAAAACCAACCTTTTCTAAGTGAATCAACAGTTGAAAATGATCTCTGTAAATCAGTAAAGGGAGAGAATTTGCCATGTTGCATCTAATACCCCTATATAAGGCACAAACAACTCACAGCTCAATAATGATGTTTAACTGATCCCAGCTCATGGTTTGGGGGTTTGTAGTATTTTAGTAGATTTTTAGCATGTTCAAGTATAACATCCTATGCTCTGGGACTCGGAAAAAACTCAGTTGTGACAATGCAATAATATACGTAATCTTCTGAACTATATTGATTTTGTTCCTTTGTAACACATTTCTGTTGTGTTTAGGAGATATGTTCTCTCTTAATTCCTTAACATTTGAACGAAGTTTAAATAAAATCTGAAATGTATGAAAGGAAGTAAGCATTAAAAAGACTGTAGGATTTTTTAAAAGTAAGATAATAGCTCATTCAAACCATCAAACATCAGGCTTATGGACATGAGGTATTTTCAGATGTACTGTAAAAATGAGGTGTCTTGATTTTTGGCCTTTTTGATTGTTAAATACTTTTGAAAATTTGTTTGTAATAATATTTGAAATCAAAATAAGAACTATGTATTAAAGCAATGATGCATTAGCTACAAAAAAAACCCTTGGTTATTCTTTGCAGAAATCAAAGGGTCTTTTACATTGCTATATGCTGTAGAAAAAGTACTGGAAAAAATGACCACCAGAACATGAGTCACAAACCAAATTACTTTTATCAATCATGCATCAGTGCAGTTTCCCTGCTTAGATTTAAAAAAATATAATATCCCATCATTATTTAAGAATACATTCTGAAGTGAGTGAAATTTCTGTATTCACAGCATGCATGCAGCAAAATATCCCATGAATTCTTTCCAAAATGGAAAGCCATAGCTGACATTTCATACTTTTCCTCAGAAACAGAACCATTTACAGCCTGTATCTGAACAGAAGCATAGTGAATATCTGTACTGGTTTCATAAGTGAAAAGAAACAAAAGCCTCTCCCATGTAGAGCAACTGAGAGTCGATTCTTGCTGACTCATGAATCCTTCAGGCATTTCACTTCAGGAAGGGTGAGGAAGAAGTCTGTTGCACAGAGTGGACTATCGGATTGGCAAAAACGTTGCCATTTACCTTTTGCCCAAGTTTTGAATATTGAAAGAGAAAGAGAAAGATGAGTTACAAAACTTCTTTTTTCATTTTCACTTTTTTGCTTGTTTGTAAAGCAGTTGGTTTTATAGCACACGTGCAGCATAACTTCAATTAGACAGCTGCTAAGTCATCTTTTTAGATGACTTTTTAGACAGCTTTTTAGTCGTCTCTATTTCTCATCCTAACTATCACTCACTCATTGATTGACCTAGCGAAGGGGATTTTGCCCACTAATCTGTATAGCTTACTAGTAGTACAAGCAGGGTAATGCATATTGATGATGGATTGCAAAGCAAAGTAGGCGATTTTTTTCAATATTTACTTTTGGGGGGTTTTCAACATTTATTTTTGGTATTTATTTTTACATAAGAAAATCAACTTCTGGAGTATCTGAAAAAAAAAAAAGGCAAGTTCAAGTCAAGTCCACTGAACACTTTCAGTTAAAACAATAAGAAAACCCCATTGGAAATGTTAAAATGCATCACTGTAGCATTTCTGAAATGGTATGGACTGATTTTTCAAGTTAGACTCTTAAGGCATGTAAGTATGAGTCATAAGTTTAAAAAACAGTTGTTTTTCCAATACAGCCATAAGAATACTGTGATATTCAGGAACTAATTTACAAACACAAGCATATTTCTTCTGATTTGTGTTTCTGAGGGAAGATTTACCATGAATAATGGGAAGGTGTTGGATAGTCTCCCAGTGGCTGTTTGACAAAAATGCTAATCAAAATTGAGTTGAAGAAAGCTCTCTTAAACAAATAATGATTCACCTTTACTATCTACTCAAAAATGGCAAGAAAAAAGTAAACTGACTTTGAGAACTCTTCCTTCTGCCTGTGCAACACGAATTGTTCCTCATTTGTTGCCAAATCAGCAAATAGACTTACTGGAAAGAAAAAACTGACCAGAAAATCAACACAGTCAAATTATGTTGGACACGTCTCAGGGTACAACTAGATCTCTAGCACATTTGTTTGGTAAATGGGTCAGCTATTTTGCAGTCAGGACCAACCAAGACAAAATGGTATGTAAGGGAGGAAAAATACTACATAGCCATTCCACTAAGAATACACGTTGTTTTCAACTTAATGAAAAGCAGGAATAAGTTATTTCTAAGGTGAAACCATAGAAGAAAAGAGAAGGAAGCAAAGATATGAAAGGATTAATTATTCAAGGCTAAATCATGACCATGTAATCGGTAAAGCAAACAAAAAAATTGTGAGTTTCAAATATTTACATCTACTGCTAAGAAGTACAAGAGGTTGTAACCAGAAATACAACTAGGCAACACTTATAAATGCAGTGTACAGATACTTGGTAATCATCAATGCAATGTTTAAGATCGATTCCTTCATGAATGTAGATCTATACAGTGATAATTTTGTGTTATCGCTGTTAACTCTGAAAGAGTTTCAAACCTTTATGTACTACTATTAGTGATAAAAGGGAAGGGTATGTTCTTTACTCTGTTAAAGGATGAGGGATACCTGGATTGTGTTATGTGGTTCACCTATTGTGTCATGAACATTACATGCCCATCTGCATTCTTGAGTGTACAGCTGTGGTTGAAGCTGGGCCAGTTATTTTACAAAATTCATGCCAGCAACCTGCTCACGCTATATAATCGTATCTAAGGGAATCCAGGTGGTGCACAGCCACTGAAATTGTACCTCCAGGATCCTCTGGACCCTGTGTCATTCTCATGCCAAAAAATAACCTGCAGCCAATGAAGCAGCAAAGCAAGCTCAAGCAATGTGTGGGCAGCAGTGGCAAGCAGATTCACGGGTAGTTTCCTGAGTCCATGTTAACAGCACTAATGAAGCAACGATAGAAAACACAAGAGCAGGTAGACTTTTACCCAGTTTTATTTACTTTGTTTTCACTCTTTAGGAAACAGAGCTAACCATGTAAAAGGTGGATCCATGTCCTATTTGTATCAGTAAGGACAACGGAAGCATGTTCAGCACATGACTCTTGAAGGTAATTAATGCCAGATTTGGAAGGGCAAACTTCTAACATTGGTCATCCTTTGGAAAGACCTTTTGGCAGCCTGGCAGGTAACTCACTGGTCATCAGTACAGTTACTCAAAAGCTGACTCTCCCATGAACAGTGCTACAGCTTCACATAAGTGTCCCATAAATTTCGTTTTTAGCATCATAAATGCTCAGATTTGCTTCTGGCAATATGCGTCCGGATCCTCGAACATGATGGTAACTTTCTGTTTGACCAGGTGTGACCAGATGAAAAGAGGATATACAGGTCAGGAACTCTCCACGTTTCAGGATATAATCATGTCTAATTTTGTAACAGTATAACATCTAGCTTCTATAGAGTGTTTTTGTCCATGGATTTTAAATACCTATTAAGCAAAGTTGAAACATCGATCCTGCTGTACAGAGGTGAAGTCATTTGCCTGAAATCACAAAGACAACCAGTAACAACAGATCTAGCAGTGAGCCCCAGTCCCACTATTCTTTCCATCATTTGGTCAAACATGTATTGAAGTCAAAAGCCTCATTCAACATTGTCTCATCACACATGATACTGTACAGACACAAAAGCAGGCTTTCTCTGGAGAAGCCACAGCCTAAAGATCAGGTGCAGGGCATGAGCAGAAAGCTATTAATGCTATTAGTACGGATAGCAAGCAGAAGCACATACATAAAATAATTTGGCTGGGATAAAGCCTGTAGCAGAAGAGGGAGCCTGTCAACCAGTCTGGTAGGTGTATTGAATAAGGCAGATTCTGACAACATTAGTTGACCAGCAAGGAAGCTTTGAGTAAAGTTGTTCAAATGGACTCCTTGAGTTGAAGGATAGGGAAGATTCATGCTTTCATTGCCTGTGAGAAATACCACAGGCCTCTTTTCCAGATATGCCACTGCCCAACATGACTTCATACCTTTCTCTGCCTCAGTTTTGTCATCTGCAGAATAGGGAAAATGATGTTGATTCTCTTTGCAAAGCACATTGAAATCTGTGATGGGAAAGTACTACGTAACCGCAAAACAGTATTTATTGTTAGGCTGTTGATAGTTGTTACACATAATTCAAATAGCTACCGTGCCTTTTTCTTGTGCTGTTTGAGTGAAACTTCTGCCAGCCCCATCCTGAAGCCATGTGTGAGTTTCCTTACACTCCTGTTACTAGAACTAGCATCTCCATGACTTGTCTCACCTTCCTGCCTCCCCTGAGACCTTCTGGGGGGAGCAGTGATCAAGTGGATAAGTGGGAAGCAGGTTCTGAAAATGGGAGGAGTAAGAGATGTGTACAAATTCTGGGAATCCACCTCAAACCCCTACCCCACCTCTTCCCGCCACCTCCTGGTGCCCGCCCCCAGCTTCAGGCTGCTCACTTAAACTGCTGCTGCCCTGTGCTGGGTTGAACATTGTCAGCTGCTGACTGCACGACTGCACCAAGCAGTCGGCAGCACCCGGTGGGACAGACATGATGTTGCTGAGGTTGCGCAGCTGGGCTCCCCTGGGGCCTCTCCTCTCCCTGCTCTTCTCTACGAGCATGGCGGTAAGTGAACAGACAGTGTTAGAAAACACGTCGGTGCAGAAAGCGCTGTTGGAGAAAATTCACTGAAAGTGGTCTTCTTTCTTCTCTTCAGTACATTGCTACCAGGGAAAACTGCTGCATATTAGATGAACGATTTGTAAGTACCTGAACGATTTTCTGTTATCTTAAGAGTCTAGTTAAAGCTTTCCTACGCTGATTAACTACCATTATCACTTGATCCTCATCATTTTCGATACTTATTAAATGCACTGTGCTTAAACCTGTTATTTATTAATAGCTGTATACGCTTGGTAAAAATGTATGGGAGGCTGCACTGTTGATGAAAGCATATATCCAGAAGATGCTACAAGTAATAGCATGCACTGTTTTCTTGCTGTGTGTGCACACAGTGTGAAAGTAAACTGCCTTTGTAAATTCAAGTACAGCAGACAAAGTGGCAAATGCCTGCCCTTTTTTATCCACAATCATTTATATAAGCAGTGCCTGAAAGTCCCCCTGCCCAAATATTCTGCTCTCCTGTTTTTGCTCCTGAAACATTGCCAATTATTATTCTTTTCCCTTTAGGGTAGCTACTGCCCAACGACCTGTGGCATTGCAGATTTCTTTAATAAATACCAACTCACTATCGATAATGAACTACAGGAAATGGAGAGAATTTTGCGGCAAATTACTAACTCCACAGTAACAGCAGAACATTTGATTCAACACATCCAAAGCCTCTATCCTCCAGAGAAGCAGACACTACCAAGTGAGAATATAAAAATAACTAAACAACTGAAAAATATAATTTCTGTAGTTTTCTTGTTTTTTGATTTGCCCCAATTGCAATAGTTTTATACCTTTGTCTGTTTTACAGATTCAATTGATGATTTTACTCGAAAGTCCAAGAAAATAATTGAAGAAATTATCAGATATGAATCCACTATTTTGTCTCATGAAAGTACTATACAGTAGGTATCTTCTACCTTTTATATCACTTGACAATTCAAATCGTTTTCTTTCTGTTCTTTTATCAAGTGTAGCTAAGGCTCCCTCAGAAAGGTCTTTTGTGCTCATGTGGGCCATTGTGCCCACACGGTCATTAGTAGCTGCCTAGCAAGGCACAGAAGGATCATGAGGATCTGATATTGCATTCTCTGCTCATCTGCATCAGCCATTAATTGTGCGAGAAGTGCAAGATAAGAATGCCAGGAAGCCTGGCGATATTTTTATTTATGTTTCTTTTGCTGTGCCAGCTACTTCTAAATTTTTTTTCATGACCTTCAGAGATTTTGTTAATATAAGTTTGTGCTGTAATGCAGACTGTGTGGAATATTTGTACAATCATTCACTCTGGCTAATTTTGCTGCATATATCCATGAAAATCAGCTCAGGTACATTGATATAAATCACAAGTAACTATAAACTCAGTGGTAGTTTTTTGTAACTGACATTGAAAATAAAATTGAAAACATCATTAACTTTTCTAAATCTTAAGGATATGTTTTTTGACCTGAATGTAGAAAAGTCTACACTTCTATAACATTATATCAAAGATGATTTAGGCATTCTGACACTTGCAGCAGTTTATTTACAGCATTTATGTTTTACAAATGCATCCATAATTAAAGAGGAATAATTTATCATTTACTTCAGGAGAACAAAGAAAAACTTTCCATAGAGTTATATTCATACATTAATTACTGGTTTGTGTTTTGCTGATTAGAATCAAGTCAAGTTTTGCATAAGGTTAAGTGTGTGCTTTCCTATTTTGGCTAGTTTCCTCAACTTTAAATATCAGTGCTAATAGAGGCACCCCCTTTTACAGGGGTGTATGTAGCAGCATGCTACATAGGTGAGGCATGTGTGCAGGGAAATGTGTATTACATATTCAGAAACAGCTGAAACAACAAGCCATTTTTATGTCTCTCTGTCCAGACAGTTGACAGATACACATATATTGAACAGCAACAGGATCACACAGCTGAAACAGAAGATTGCCCAGCTTGAGTCACACTGTCAGGAGCCATGCACAGACAGAGCTGAAATAGAGGAGACAACTGGAAGAGGTGCGCAAAATGCTTCGTGTATGGTGGAGGGTTAATTCAGTTACAAGTATCACCAGTTGGCATCACAGCGATGAGTTATTTGTAATCTTATGGGCCATAGATTTCTGCAAAGATATATAAGATTGCAAGTTATGAAACTAGTGCTTGGATCAATATAAGTGCTAGGTAGATGCTCTGCAAACAAGGCGCTCAGATGGAACAGAGGTCTCAATTGCTCCTTTGGCCTTTTTGGCCAAAATATGATTATCCCAAAATGTATGCTAAACATGAGGCACATGAGTAGAGTTTCCATGGACATAGGACAAACAGAAGATAACTCATTATCACATTTCTACTGAGTCACCTGAAAAAAATTTAATTATTCCATTAGCTCCAAAAGTGCCTTTTTTGTTGCTGTAGAAATTAATGCAATGACTATATTTTACATTTAAGTTGCTTAAACTCTGTGTGAGACTAAATTCCTCCTCATTTTACAGAAGTCCTGTGACCTTCAGTAGAATTTTTTAGGGCAATGACATTGAAGTATGGGGACTAAATAGCTAACTTTGCAACAATGACATTTAGATGAATTCTATTTCTTGCACTAAGAAAGTTACCATATCAAATAAACATGAGGATAGAACTGTAGCTAGATTAATAACGATCCTTTGAATATCTTTACTTCAGATTGTCAAGACATTGCAAATAAAGGTGCCAGAAAAAGTGGTCTTTACTTTATCAAGCCTCAAAAAGCCAAGCAGTCATTCCTAGTCTACTGTGAGATTGACTCATATGGCAACGGCTGGACAGTATTACAGAGGGTATGCCACTTATGTATTATTGCCATGAGCAAGCTTATTGCATCAGCACTGTTTTTGTTTACCTACAGAAGATACATATCTTTTTGATTGAGGTTTTTGATTTTGGTTTTGGTTTTTTTTTCCCCCAGAGACTGGACGGGAGTGAGGACTTCAAGAAAAATTGGGTTCAGTACAAGGAAGGATTTGGACATCTGTCTCCAGACGACACCACTGAATTCTGGCTGGGCAATGAAAAGATTCATTTAATAACTACGCAGTCCACTCTGCCATACACCTTACGAATAGAACTGGAGGACTGGAGTGGCAAAAAAGGGTATTTGCTCATGATGCTTCTGAAAAAGAAAGCTTAAAACCTACTGCTCCCACTACTGCTTCAGTTTGTACAGCTCTCTGAAGAAAAGATGAGCCCTTAGACCTGCTAACATGCATAGGACACTGCTTTGGCTCCTGAACTCACAGCTGTGACAGCAGACACCATGTGTGACTTGTTGCCAGGCACACGTGCGTGTCTGAAGGCTACATGCTGGCAGCGCTAGTTTATTTGACAGAAGGAATCTCTTTCTTCTCTTCAAGTTTCTTCACAACTTACGCATCTTATGGATTAGATGATTATTGTAGGTCCCTTCCAACTGAACCTATTCTATTCTATTCTATTCTATTCTATTGTTTTCTATTCTATGTATTCCATTCTCCAGGAGGGCTTACTATCCTTGCTATTTCTTGAGACACCCGCTCCTTCTTCCCACCAAGAATTTCCTCATGACCTACGTAAGCCTCAGCATTATGAACCTGGGAGATATATATATATGTGTGTTTATATAATGTAGATCTTTCATACATCACTGAAGACTAGTAGTCAGAAAACATGTCTCATACTGGAGCACAGAAGTTGGTTGGATGTGTGTCATTTAACTGAGGTGCACAATCATGCAAAACCAATTGCTTTTCAAATGCTAGGATGCCATAAATGCCTTTTCTGCAGTTCTAACCCCTATGTATTTTTCATTTGTGCCTGTACTGGGAATGCAGCATGCTCATATTAACCATTCTCCTTTGTTAACAGCACTGCTGACTATGCTGTATTCAAAGTGGGAAGTGAAGACGACAAGTATCGACTGACTTATGCCTACTTTATCGGTGGTGAAGCCGGGGATGCCTTTGATGGCTTTGATTTTGGAGACGATCCAAGTGACAAATCCTTTACCTATCATAATGGCATGCGGTTCAGTACCTATGATAATGACAACGATAACTTCGCTGGCAACTGTGCTGAGCAAGATGGATCTGGATGGTGGATGAATAGATGTCATGCTGGCCACCTCAATGGCAAATATTATATAGGTAAAGTATCTTCTAAATAGCTATAACCCAGGACACCACATTTCAGTGACAAAGAAAAATGGGTCACTTTCATTGAGTAAGTTTTGCCGTCTGGATTTCCCAAAGCTGGCGTAGCCCATTCTTTGCAGTAACTGTTAACACCAGCAGTAGGAACTTATGGCTGCTCTCCAGCTCAAAGTGGGCAATCAGTCCTGAGAGAAGCAAACTAGGGGGAGAAGGGCAGTGAACGGAGCCTGTTAGCACGCCCAGGGATGCCATGGAGGTGTTAGTACATGAAAAATGTATGGGCACTTTAACTATTTTAGAAAGCAACTAACTGTTTTGCTCCAACTGATATTTTTTAGGTGGTGTGTACACATCAAAAGATGCTAGTCCATCTGGATATGACAATGGCATTATCTGGGCAACGTGGCGTGACCGGTGGTACTCCATGAAGAAAACTGCAATGAAAATCATCCCATTCAACAGACTGTCAGTAGATGGACAGCAGCACAACTTGGGCAGCGCCAAACAGGTTCGACCACAGGGCCAAGGAGATATTTAAAATGACAACAGAACATAGTTATCATGTCAGACACTGAGCATGGACTGCTGAAGTGTTAAGTCCACTGCATCATAGAGAAGTTGGCTTTGTTTACCATTTTGTCACAGAAATATTTGTACTTTGATTTTAGTATACCTTCCACATTACTGTTTCTTTTAACAGATAGATAAATGGATAGTCTCGTGATCAGAAATAATCGCTTGCTTTCATGTGTTTTAAATGCTACATTTTTTATTTCCAGCTAGTATAACTATGTATGAACACTATCAACATGTCATTATAGCCTTATGTACTTCTTTCTTTAGAAGAACATTAAAATGCTCTCTTTTTTTTCTGTTGTAGGTTGGAGACTCGTAAAGGGACAATTTCACAAAGACTGGTCTGAACAGGGAAAACAAATCTTTTATCACTTAGACACTGAACTTACCTAACACTACACAGTTCAGTTTTGACTATAAAACACCGTTGACTGTAAAATGCCTAAGCCTCTTCCCTGAGCAGTGCTTACCTCTGTACATGGTTATTTTTTTCTGTACAATTTCTCAATAAATTTTTGATTATTACAAAAAATCTGAACTTGTATCTGTGCTCTGCTGTTGGCAAGACAAAACAAAGTAAACTTTAAGATGGTTGGAAGGTTACTTTGATCAAACCTGTTCGATTCAGTCATTCCTGAATTGCATGCCCGTAGTTTCTGATCTTTGTTTAGAAGCAAGTGTTGGAGCTATTTCTCCATAAAATGTGGCTTGTTTCCAAAAGTTTTCATTCTGTTTTCTGATGAAATTGATTTGTGACATAGATCAAAATACATTGCAATGTGAAAAAGGCCTAGTTTACTGCTGAAGGCTACTTAACTGAGCTTACCATGAAGTAATGAATACATTTTCAACCAGGATGTGTTAGGAAGTATACTATCAATGACCAAGAACAGATATTTTACTCCAGAGCATACATATTAACAAGTTTCTCAAATATTACTCAAAGTTTCATTTGCTATATAGCACATAGTATTACACTGTACAACTATTATTCCTGAATACCCCCTTTTTATTCATAAATATTTAAAAACGAATCTAACATATCTAGTGCCATTATTCAACCAAAAAATGTTAAAAATTTGCAGCAGAAATTAATTGTATTTTGCTTGTGTTTTCTTTTTCTACATCTGGTAATAATTTTCCATGTGATCCACATAAGCAAACTCACAGCACAGATCAAGAACAGCAAAGAGTTTGCGATGCTGTCTGAATGTACTCACTCAGAATGTCTGATGAGTGCATTTGAGGAGTGCATTAGCAAATCAGATTAGGTTTGTGGATAAATTGCTCAATGAAAAATACACTCAGAGCTAGAATATATGCGTATATCTCTATCTCTATATCTCTATATCTATATCTATCTCTATCTCAAGTTGTTACATTAAGAAGTGAAATATGAAGTGTATTCTGGTCTTTATTTTTAGCTACTAGCGAGAGGCCAGAAGTTCACCTGGTATTTCTGAATAGCACATTCAAATGCTTTATTTTAAAGACAAGGAGACATTACAGTAATAAGACAGATCTTAAAGGCAGTTTATGCTGCCTCAACACTTTTCCAGTTTTGGTGCCCAGGTCTCTAGCGAGGCTGCTGCTGAGCCTCTTTCCCTGGATCTGAGTCTCCATAGCATGATAAGCTGCTGTCCTCTTGTCATTTTTACTGAGGTTGTTTTGACTTAGTTCAAGTTTTACTCTTGGGCCAAAATCTAAGAGGAAGGCAGGTTTCTCAGGAGTAGGTGAGAAGAAGCCATCGTTAGCACAGGGTCAGCATGGGGTTAACAACTGTTTGGGATGAGGGACAACCCCTCCACACCACTGAACTGGTATATTTGCATGGCTCTGTGGCACCCATGCAACCAGCCATGCTGCGTGGCTCACCACCAGCCTTGACACCTAATTCCTCACCAAGCAAAGCAGTTTTCCTGAACGTTTTGTGCCGTGAGGCCTCTCCTGTGGTTCCTTGTAGCTGAAGCAGTATGTATAGAGAGGCCTGGGGGAAGGATGCGAGCTGAGGGTTGGCAAGCCCAGTCTGATCCTGGTTCTGCAAACAGCCACTTGAGTGGCATTGGCCAAGTCCCTTCCACTTTCTGTCTTCAGTTTATCCCACCTATGGCATGACTTTAAGGTTGTTATTATTTATATATTTGCAACAGGGAATTAAAAAATATTCCTTTCCCCTCTGTCACTTTGATGTCTGTATCCACACTCTGCTAGGTCTGAACTGTGATTTGCCTCTCCTGGTTTAGCTTTTGGCTGCAATGATTTATTTGATGACAATCTGCTGTAACTACACACATTTCACTGGTGTGAGCTGGCATTTTATGGGTTGCTCACCAGAACTAAGATTGGCTTATTCTTCCAGTTGATTTGTTGATTGGTGCCCTAAGTTTTCACAAATCATTTTAACCTCTTTGGAGAGGACTATCTTCTCCAGTGGTCAGCAGGGTCAGAGCTATCAAATCCAAGAAGCCTGATCTTTCAAAGAAGTCCTATGCCAGAGTTCATCAGGGAGTCTGCAGGATCCCAGCCCGCAGTTATATTCTCTGGGCCCTGAAAGAAGACTGGCAAGACTCATGCCTTTTGGAGCTCCTTTCTACTGTTACCAACCCTCTAACTATCAGAAAGGGGCCTGAAAAGATCTCCTATTTCTTCTGACTCTTAGAGAATAATCCTCTCGGTATTATTTTTTACAAGCAAATACATTGCAATTTGACTTAATGCCCCTATTTTGTGTACTGAGAGGTCATATTTCTCTGTTCTAAATCAGTCTTTATCGTACATGACCCTCAGACCATAGCCTATAGTGAAAGTCATCTGTATTTAGGCAAGCCTGTCCCCCTCTGAATTTATAAAAGTTCATTATAGGATTTGGTGGCTACAATGAGTTTGCTTTTCTTTCATACCTTGTGGTTGCAGTCACTCTTCCAAAGACCACTGTAGCACAAAACAGAGGAATCGGGAACAGAAATACTTTCTTTTGCATGCTCACTCCAAGGCAAAAAAAAAGAAAAAGTGGACAAGGAAGGGATAGAGGTAGAAAGAGGCAAATAAGGTGGACGGACTGGAGGACTTGCTGGGTCACTCGGTCCCTGGGACATTGCATGGGGAAAATGTGGGACCAGATGCTGGGACTGGCTAGTAACGAATTCACAAGAGTTAAATAGTCTGAGGAGCATATGAAGAGGAAGTGGAGCCTAGAGCTGGGGCTGAAAGAGAATAGAGTCTAAGGCAAGGTATCCAGAGGAGGGACATGAATAAGCAGGTAAGAGGAGGAGAAGGTACCGCTTGGAAACTGGTGGTGGGGACTGGCGGTAGGACAGGAGGCAGGGGCAGTGCCGGGCAAACAAGGGCTGGCTCACATCTAGGGCACACAAAACAGAGTTAAATCCCAGACTCCCCGAATATTACTGTGGCAACCTGCCAAGAGCAGGGCAGCTGAAGTAGTGAACTGCACTTCTGTCCTTTGATCATGAATTAAAGTTAAATCCAAAGTTTATCTAGCTCTTGGCCTTTAGCCTTTCAAACAAACACAGGGAGAAGTGACTGGATCATTGCAACATGAAAGCAAAGGTACAGGCTGAAGGTCAGGCCCAGATTCAGCCCTCAACTGGAAAGCCTGAGGAGCTCCTCCTTCACCCCAGCTTCACCCAGCAATCCCCCTCACATGAAGCAGGAAACCCCTCTTAGCTTACCTGTTAGCAATGTTTATGATCAGTTATCAGCTTTTTCCAGTCCCTCTAGCCTTGGTGGCCAAGTTTTACTTGGACCAGAGCTTAAGTTTTCTGTGTTTGAAGGTCACCAGAGAGCTGCACCCTCCATCAGAGTCAGAGGAGGCCTGGCACATGCTACTGCCGTGTCCAGTGTTACACTGGTAGCCGGTACCTGGGACACCATCTAGCAAATCGCTGCATCCTCTGTTAGCACGAAAAGTCAGAAATTCTTCTGCTTGATGTGCTCTGACTACTCTTGATTTTTAAGGCCTGGTAAATTACAAAAATAATGTTCAGAGATTATTGAAGATCACAAAATCAAGCTCTTACAAATTGGGAAAAGCCAGAGCTAAGGTGACAGGTCACATCACATCTGAATTATGAAGGATGCTTTAGTTGTTGCATAGGTTGCAATGCATGTAGTGACTAAGACCAGGTGGGGCACAGATGTCTCTTACTTACAGCTGATACCCTGCAGAATTAGATGCTATTCCTGCCCTCATCATTCAGTTCCTGTGGGACCAGAGGCAAGACACTTGGGTGTCTCACAGCTGGTTGCTGGATGTTCCTCCTGAGCCCTGGTGCAGGCACAGAGCTAGAGCTGCCATCAGTGGGATCTGCACATATGGTGTGCTCTGAAGACTCAGACTATCAAAATGGATCCCAAAAATTAATAACTACTTTTTGACTTAACCTTCTCACTGGGCTTCTGCAGCTGTGAAAAGGGGAAAGTCGTGCCCAGGGAATGAATGTTTCTAAAGCACTGGGGTAGCTGAGTGATGAGCACCATAGGAAAATCCTTGAAGCTTTAAACAGTCTGCAAAGCATCATCATACAATGAAAAGAGTGTACAGCTCTGGGCAGCTGCTTGCCTGTGGAGCACCATGCATGCTCAATGTGAGGAGGAACAGGTTTGGTGGAAGAAGCATCACACGTGATCCTGCGGTAAAGCAGAGTCCACGAGTGTACACACAAGGAGAGCACATGAAGGTTGTACCTGCAATTCTTGTGTTCCTGAGCATGGAGGTCCTAAGGTTGTGATCTTTGAGCAGAGTTTTGTATCCATTGTGGAGGCTAAATCAGAGCTTGTTAGTTTCAGTGGGGGACTCTCCGTGGCTCCCAGTATATTTTGGATGAAGCCCATTTTACTTTGTTCTGTAAAATAATTAATCCTAATCCTGCAAGACTTCCTCTTATTGTGGTCTTTCCCTCCTTTAAGCATTTTATTGTCCTCTGAACTTTTTATAATTCTTTCACAGAACTGCTGCAACAGAGTGAACAAAACTGTGTAGGACTTGGAGTGGGGAAGCATCACCAATCTTGCCCCTGCTGAAGTTAGCAGCTGAGCATTTTGGTGTGTAACTATATTGATTATCTGCTTTGAGTTCAGGAGCTGCCTTACGGACATTTATCAACCAAACAACACAGCCATGGCTGGCTCATCTTCAAACTGAGCAAAGGTAGTATGTGGTCTGTTTGGACGTTTGTTGCTGAAGTTAGTTGGGCTGTCCTGTTGCTGAAATCAGAAGAGGTTTGTTGCATCATAGTATTACTGGCACTGCATGGGATTCAACAGAAGACCTTACAAAGCATGTTGCAGGGAATTGAAATAAACAAAACGTCTTGGTTCAGAATGTGCACAGATAAGATTAAGCCTTAAATATAATAGAAACCCTTTGCCATGCAAAACCAGATCCTGGTGGTGTAGGTGTTAATCAATGTAGCACCATCTTACTGAGCTCTTCTGCTACCTGAGGATATGACTCGCTATTAGTGATATTGGTATAAGTTAAATTAGGTTTAAGAGGGTTTTCCTAGATAAGAGAAGCATGAAATGCAAGGCCAGAAATGGGAGGAAACAAAGGGTCCGGTTCAACTGCAGTGAACTTTACGTGGAGAGGGTTCAAGCCTCCTGAAGGCAGAAAACAAGAGGAAAAGCAGAGGAAAGGAGGAGAAGACGAAACCTGAGAGGCTGCTGGAATGGATCCAAAGCTAAAATCAGCTATTTTGAATTAAATATGTTGTACAATGCCAGAGTCAAGCTTAAACATGTCCCTCTAAAGCAGAATATGATAAGATGTTGCAACCTGTAGATGATGGAGAGTTTTGTGAATGTCATGTGGTTTTAAAAAGCCAAGAGAGAATTTTGTTCTTTCAACTAATTACGCCCACATTTGCTCTAGCAAAGGTTTTCTTGCTCATTCCTGCTCACTGCAGTGGCAACTTTTGAGATGGGCAGCATCTCTCAAGTGTCTGACAGCCATGTACAACATGTCCCAGTAACAGTAAGGCTTGTTATAGAGCTCACAGCAGCAGCACATTATCATCAATTGCCGCACACAAACTATACCCGTTATACAAACATTTAAGGAAACATGACTCCTTAGGAAGATTTAATTATGCTTAACATCTGTTCTGGGACATTTTCAAGTACCACTCTACTGTGCTCTTCATAAATATGTGTTCATTTCAAAAAAATCCTACTTGATAAAAAATTATAATATACCATTTTTATAAACACATCATGCATTATACAAATACCGGTAAGGTCCAGCAGTAAAAAGTGATGTAAACTGGGCTCTGCACTCCTCAGGAATTAATTTCGGTTGATGACCACATGGTCACAGATAGACTGTATCATCCTTTCTTAGACTAGTACTTGCTTTGGAAAGGCCAATGGATTTCACAGCAGTGGAACACAGTCACACAGAAAGGGCAAATCAATGACTTCCTGTTTCAAATATCAACTCTTTGATTATGCTAGCTAAATGCCCATCACACAGAGTGTGTGTCTTCCAGCAGGTAAGCATTGCTGGATCCCGCTAGGTCCTGCATACATCTTAGCTGAACATCCAGTTATGAGAAACTAAGCTTTAGAAAGATTTTTTCCTGGAATACATGGTGTTGCCTGCATGTTGGTGTTGTACAAACTTATCTGGAGCAAATAACATCAGAAACTTGTGCAAGAGGCCTTAAGTAATCACCTAAGGGGGAGGGGGCATTTGGCATGTTTTGTCTCCAAACAGAAGGGAGCATAATGATTAATCTCAGCTTCGCATTAAGGCTTAAATTGCACCAAAAGACCAGTGAAGAGCATCCTTTCAGTCAGAGTTCTGCTTGCTCTTCTCCTGAAGATGGTATCAATGAGGATCCTCTGTGTGTTGCTGTGCCTCAACTTAGCCTGGGTATGAGTTTGCTTGCTTGATTCTTTTCATATCTTTCTGCATGTTCATTCATTAGATAGATGTATTTCAGCTGTCACCTAGCTCGTAAAATTCAATGTACACACATATGCACAAGCTTACTGTAACCACTTTACTGCTGGACTTTCATCTGTAGTTCTTGAGTATCCAGCTCTCTAGTTTTGCTTAATTCGGTTTTCCTGAATCTGCCTGGCTTCAGGAGCAGCAAAGCATATACATTAACATGAATTCATAGATTCATAGGTGATGCTGTAAGATTTAAACCTAACTGACTGGATGCTAGTGGCTCCAGCCAGTCAGGAATTTTCATGTTTATTAGGGTGAATTCTAGTCTCCTTTGGACCGTACTTCAGCAGGGTTTTCTGCCTACAAATGACACACAATACCTTTATTATAAAATACACATTAAAAAACAAGGATTCCCATGGCAGCAACATCAAGTTAAACTAGAGCTAAGTAAGAATCAATTTTTAGATAAGGAAGGAGATAGACTTGATTTTCAACTATGCTAATATAACCTTGCTGTTTTCTCATTGAGGTCTCAGGCCATAATCTTATGTTAGATTCTTTACGTTTCTCTCTGTGACTGTTTTTTGAAGAATGTGCATGTCTTAACAAATGACAGAAATTACAGGAAGCAGATGGGACAAAACAGAAGCAGTCATATTGGAGCTGTCAATGCTGAAAGGGCACAGACCACCTAAAAGTAAAGTTTTTATTTGTTACTTTTAAGACGCACTTGGTCTTAAAAGTGACCTGACCATCCTGATCAGGATGGTCAGACGCGTCCTGATCCTCAGGATGAATCAAACTAGTGTGAATCTGCTGATTTTAATAATGACATTCCAGTTCCCCAGGGCTCAGGTTCTGGCCCTGGAGGCTAGAATTAGGAAAACTTTCTCTACCTCAGAATTAATCATTAATCATAATAATAATCAATCATTAACATTTTCAAGCAATAATTATGGTGCTTGAAAAGAACATAAGGTGTGCAGAGGAATCCAGTCAGACCTAATTACATCTCAAGCCCTAAAACACGGCTTTCTTTTATGAAAAAGAATTATTTTCCAGTCTTTTACTAAGTGATAACACAGTAGGAATCCTTACAGTGTTTTGGCTTAGAATTAGCTTGTATATATGCACTTTTTCTTCTCAGGTTTGAAGAAAATCTCAGTATATTTATTTCTTTTCTTTCCATTAGCACAATGGAATCCATCCATCACTGACATTATTATTTTTGTTACGATGTTGTTAGCTTTCTTGCTCTTTACACCAGGCAAAACAGTGCTACAGTGCTACAAGCTTACAGGTAGCAACTGTGATTAAAATCAGAAACACTAATGGCAAAACTCTCTTCATATATATCTTTAAGCCAGTTTTGTGTAGACTGAAGGTGGTAGAATGAAAATAGAAATTTAGAAATATTGCAGCAAATGGAAGTAGAACATAGGATTTTTTTAGTATTTGCTTTAACTTAACCAGTTTCCATCTAATTTCACGTTAATTTTATATTTACACACAGAACACAGGATTTCTGTGGAATGATATTATCGTAATATATCCTGAGCATCACCAGCTCCCTACATAGCAGCATTAATTTTAAGAGATGAAAAGCTTTATTCTGACAAAACAAACAAAAACATATCTTACAAGAAATGTCAGGAATAAAATACTTGCACTGTTCGGTGTGATGCTTTCCAGATGACTGTAATTGCCACATGTCAGCTATGCTACTGAGGGTTTGAGGACGTCAGCATTATGCTTCTGTTCTCTTGGCAGCTGTTTAGTTAATCTCGGTTTTGCTTTTCCCCTTTTTCCTCCTGGCAGGCACAACATGGAGAGAGTACCTTTGAAAAGGAGGGTGCAGGAGTGCGTGGTCCCAGGATTGTGGAGCACATGTCCCAGACCACCTGCCAGTATGAGAAGAACTGGCCCATCTGTGCAGACGATGACTGGGTGAGCAATGAGCTCTGGGGGCGAAAGCGGGGCTCGTCAGTAGGGCACTCATGGACCTGAGCCGGGCCGCTACAACGGGTGCCATGCAGCCAGCACGCAGTTGGGCTTTAGGTCTGAGGGAGGGCAGGTAACACTTCACGTCGGGGCAGCGTGGAGAGATCTCCTGCAGGAAAGAAGGAAAGAAAAAAATGAGGAGAAAGAAAGAGGGAGAAGAGAAGTTTGCAGGGGTGCAGAATCAGAAGAGAAAGTAAGTCTGGAAAAGAAGGATTAAATAAAAGAAGGCTATTCCTAGAAAAAAATAAGAAGGATTTCTTTTCAGAATTTTGATATTGCCACTTTTGGAGTTGGTAAGAGAAAGGCACCAGAAAGAAAGATGTTTGACAAAGAAAAGAAATGGCTAGAAATAACTTACACTTCACTAGTTACTTTTTAGGAAGTCAGATGACAAAATGTTCAGTAAAAGTTTCATAAAGATTGACTGGATGTCTTTGTGTATAAACTGTTAATTTGTCTCTCTCTCGCCTCTTGCATCTCAGCCCATCTCTATGCTACATTTATTTGATGAAATCTTGGCAAAGAGCTTTAGTCTGTAAGAACATTAAGCTTTTCTGAGGAAAATTTTGCTTAAATAAGCTGGCCTCTAACATCCTTGCTCAAACTGGACAACAGACTTCTCCTTACAGCAGCCCTTTGGGAAATATATATATATATATGTCTTATTTCACCCCTGAGGAACAGAGAAGGAAAATTAAGGGTTTACTTGTTCCTCGCCCCCCCCTTATGGCAGGTTTCTGAGGATGCACTTCACTAAGTCCATCACACCAGTGCCAGAGGTGTAGGAGGTAAAGGATCAGCCCCCAGGTGGCTTGCTCTAAGTCACACAAATCCTTGGCGAAGTCATTGGATGAATAGGGCAGGACATCTGGAGAGAACTTGCAGAATCTTGCCCTAATTTTTTTTAAATGTGTTTTCAGCGTTGGCCAAAAGTCTGCAAATGTAACGTTAAAAAAAGGTTTACTCGTGAAGATTTTAACACAATTATTTCCCTCTTCCAATTTTAGGGTACAAAATGTCCATCAGGCTGCAGAATGCAAGGACTGATTGATGAAACGGACCAGGATTATAGTCATAGAATAGACAAAATCAAGAAGCTGCTCGCAGACAATCAAAACAACTATAAAAAATCCAATCGGATAATTGTGGAAACCGTAAATGTACTAAAACCAAACCTGGACAGTGCTCAGCGTGAGTATCTCACACCCAGTTTTATTATCCATTGCTGAATTATTATTTTTTTTGTGCGTAAGCAATATGTAGTGAAAATATATACTGCACTGGACCTTATTACCAAAAGCCAGAATAAACATAGTAATACAAGACTCTTAACTGTTAACTAGTAAAAACTAATGTAATTTTTACCTGCTCAGTACTATGAGAAATATGTTCTTAATTACATGTTTTAATTACATATTTACAATACGCTACTCTTTTAGGAAAGAAAATCACACAGGCATAGCTAACTGTGAGGCATTTCTGTTTCAGAGATTGATGAGAATTACGGTCATGTGTCAGGAGAACTGAGGCGGAGAATTGTGACGTTAAAGCAGAGAGTTGTCACTCAAGTAAACAGAATTAAAGCTCTGCAGAGCAGCATCCAGGAACAGGTGATGGAGATGAAGCGCTTGGAGGTAGGTAGCTTCTATGTAATTTCCATTCTTTCCAGGGCTTAGCTACAGAAAGAGGGTCTATCCGTTATACCATACATGGCGAGCAGTGCTCCTTCTGGAAGAAAACATGATGCAGCTCTCACAGGATCTGACTTGCTGAGGCAAATCCCCAGATGAGTTGCTTTCTGTGCAGCTTGGTTTTCTTTTCGTGCTGTGTGGGAACCAGCATGAGCTCAGGAGGACTCCTCGTCCCATCTGCCGCTTCTGCTCTCAGACAGACAGCAAGGATGTTATATCTGCTGATAACTGGCTCTGTATGAGGCGTTTCTCCTGTAAGGAGTTGCTGAGCAGCTAGGATGAGGGGGACGTGCCCTGTCCTTCCCCAGTGCTGCCACCGCTGCCCACAGCCAGTGCTGGCATTAGAGCCCGTGTTCCCAGGTTGCAGCCAATTTTTCTGATGGTAATGCAAGGAAAACTCCTGGCACAAACAGCGGTTTTGCTCAAAAGCCCATTTTGATCCATGGATCAGAGATTCAGCTTTTGGATCATTTGGGAAAGCAGTGGTAACCCCAGGATGGTAGGCCTCACAGCAGGGCCGTGACAGGCTCTGGGACAAGTCCAGTGTCTTCCCCTCTCCTTGGAGGACCTGTTTCTGCCCCGGTCCCCAGGCAGTGTGCCCAGCTCTGCAGCACTCCCTCCAAACCCAGGAAGACACCCTTACACCCCAAGAATAAAGGGAGTAGAGATTGGGAACATGCTACAACATACTTCTCCATGGAGCTCATGTGCACTGTGCTATTGCATGTCATATTTACAGTGGAAATAAACCCAGGGATGATTTCAAAACTGAGCTTTGGAAAAGCTCAGCTGTAGGTGGGAGGTACCAGGGCAGCTCCCACCTTTCCCCAGTCCAGTTAAAGGATACACTTGCTTGAGAAAGTCAGGAAAGCTCCCTAACCAAATTATTTCTCTCTGTTTATGTAGGTGGACATTGATATTAAGATACGAGCTTGCAAAGGTTCCTGTGCTAAAAGTTTTGATTACCAGGTGGACAAAGAAAGCTATGACAACATCCAGAAGCAGCTTACCCAAGCCAACTCCATCAACTTGCACCCAGAGCTTCAAACAACCACCTTGAGCACACTGAAAATGAGGCCACTTAAGGACTCGAATGTTCCTGAGCATTTTAAGCATAAGCCTCTGCCAGAAATGCAAGCTCTGAACATAATTAATAACATCAGGCAGATGCAAATGGTATTAGAAAGACCAGAAACAGACATGAGCCCCTCCCGAGGTGACAGCTTGTATCCCATGGCAGAATCGAGGGGGGATGGACCTTCACACACCAGCAAATTAGTTACTCCTACTCATGGGAGAGAAACCCTTAGTCTGGGAGACAAAACCTCCTCCAGTGTTCGTAGATGCACCAAAACTACCACCAAAAAAATTGTTACTGGCCCTGATGGCCCCAGAGAAGAAGTAGTTGAAAAAATGGTTTCTTCTGATGGCTCAGACTGCTCCTATTTAGAAGGAGCAGCAAATGTTGGAGGGGAAGGGAGCATGTACCATGTTGGTGGGACAGATGACTTCCACAAGCTAGAGAGGTTATTCCCTGAGCTAGACTCATTTTTTACCCCTGACTCTTCATCCACTGCTAGTAGGCACTTTGGTGGATCTAGCAGCATTTCAACTAGCAGACATGTAACTGGCACAGGCAGTAGCCGCTTAGGTACTGGAGTATCCAGTCATTCAGGGACTTATGAGGGGAAAGGCAAATTTACAGACTTAGGAGAGGAGGAAGAAGATGACTTTGGAGGACTTCACCTTCAGCCATCTGGATTCCCATCTGGCAGTGCAAGTCACTCCAAGACTGTAGTGACCAGCGCCTCTTCTAGTTTCAACAAGGGAGGCTCCACTTTCGAAACCAAATCACTAAAGACCCGTGAAATAACTGAGCAGCTAGGTGGGGTGCAACATGATCAGAGTGCAGAGGATATCCCAGACTTTCAGGCACGCACCTTCAGATCGTCACGAGTGAAGCAAAGGACAGCCAGCACTGGGAAAGGTACACAGGCATCACAGAAGTAGTTATTGAGGTAGTGGAGCCAAACTCCATCCGTAACCAGACACATTGGTTTTAGATACTGCAGTACAATAGTGTGATGATAAAATGCAAGCACTGTGTCTGTTGCCACCTCGGAAACAAAAAGGAAAATTTTTCATTAATACTGGGGTATTACATAGAAAATTCACAATTTAAGAAGTATGTAAAGTTTTCTTTTCTGAATTCTTTTCAATGTTGCCTGTCACTATACCTAGTGTAGTCCAAGATATGTTTAACAATTTTCCTCAGAGCTATTGGTACTTGGATTCCTCTGAACCTTTTATTAAATTTTGCTGATAACTCCTGTCAAACCAGATCAACTTTTTTTTTTAGACTGTGATGATATCCGCCAGAAACACACTTTTGGTGCCAAAAGTGGCATTTTCAAAATCAAGCCAGCGGGATCCAATAAGGTTTTGTCAGTTTATTGCGACCAAGAGACCACTTTGGGAGGATGGCTATTGATCCAACAGAGAATGGATGGATCAGTGAATTTTAACCGGACCTGGCAAGACTACAAGAGAGGTTTCGGCAGCGTGGATGGCAGAGGGCGAGGAGAGTTCTGGCTGGGCAATGAAAACATACACTTGCTGACTCAGAACGACACTCTCCTTCGGGTAGAGTTAGAGGACTGGGATGGAAATGCTGTGTATGCAGAGTATATCATACAGGTAGGGTCTGAAGCAGAAGGGTACGCCCTTGCCGTGTCCTCCTACGAGGGGACCGCCGGGGATGCGCTGATCGCTGGCTGGCTGGAAGAGGGCACCGAATACACGTCCCATGCTCAGATGCAGTTCAGCACCTTCGACCGGGACCAGGACCGCTGGGAGGAGAGCTGTGCGGAGATGTACGGGGGTGGCTGGTGGTACAACAGCTGCCAGGCAGCCAACCTCAATGGCATTTACTACCTGGGGGGCCACTACGACCCCAGGTACAACATTCCTTATGAGATCGAAAACGGTGTGGTCTGGCTGCCATTTAGAGCCTCTGACTATTCCCTCAAAATTGTTAGAATGAAAATCAGGCCCATAGAAACCCTGTAGAAAGACAGGCTTTTAATATATATGTTACAACTACAAGTTGAAAAGATTTTTTTTATATGTACGTGCATGATGTACCTTTACTGTGTGAATTTGAAGGCAACTGGGCACATCTGTGGCTTCAAAAATAAACACTGATTAATTATCAACAAAATAGTTCTTTCCTCTTATTTATAACTGACTGTCATGGTTTAACTCCAGTCAGCAGCCAAGCACCACGCAGCCGCTTCCTCACTCCCCCCCTCCTTGCCCCCCGCCCCCTGCTCCCAGTGGGATGGGGAGGAGAATTGGGAAAGAAGGTAGAACTCATGGATTGAGATAAGAACAGTTTAATAACTAAAGTAAAATATAATACTAACAATAATAATAATGAAATATAATAATAATAATAATAATTTGTAATGAAAAGGAATATAACAAAAAAGAAGAGGGAAAAAAAAAGAAAAAAAACCCAATGATGCACAATGCAATTGCTCACCACCCGCTGACCAATGCCAGAGCCACAATCCATGCCTCCCGGCCAACTCCCCCCTGTTTGTATGCATGGGCATGATGTTCCATGGTGTGTAATACCCCTTTGGCTAGTTCAGGTCAGCTGCCCTGGCTGTGCTCCCTCCCAGCTTCTTGCACACCTGCTTGCTGGCAGAGCATGGGAAACTGAAAAGTCCTTGGCTTAAGATAAGTGCTACTTAGCAACAACTAAAACATCAGAGTGTTATCAACATTATTCTCACACTAAATCCAAAACCCAGCACTGTACCAGCTACTAAGAAGAGAGTTAACTCTGTCCCAGCCGAAATCAGGACACTGACAAACCTTTTCAAGGAAATACTGATTTTAAAACCCTTTTTATATAAACTTTGTCTATGTCTTTGACTATGTCTTTGTCTTTGTCTATGTCTTTGGCAGCTCACACCTTGACTGGAGATAAAAATATTTGTAATTTGAATTATTTACTTTGTTTAAGAGTGTTAAAGAAGTAAAAGAATTTAGAAATATGTTCACCACGAACTCCTGCCTCCACTAACATGAATCGTGAAAGTCTGCCTGAGTTCAACAGTCACACTTCTAGGCTGTCTCCTCTCATTTCCATTTTGAGGGGAGCACAACAGCGGCAGGAGTCAGTTCTCAGGCAGAGCTGCGGGTGGTTTGGGTTCTCACTTTTGCCACACACCTAACATGGAATACACTTTGATAAATGATGCATGCATTTTAGGACTGACTTTTAAGGATCTCCTAAGCTTTGATTCTACAAATATGGAGGTAGACCTTCTGTCCCATTGGTGAATTGTAGGTAGTTTACCATGCACACTGTAGCTTCAAAATAAGACAGTTCATGATAACTCATCAAAATACAACTGCCAAAACAGGCTATTATTTTCTAGTGACCACTAAAAGGTTATGACTGTAAGCAGCACAAGCAAGATGAGGAGCACCTCGATGGCTATAGTATATATTTCCTTGGTTTAGAATGTTTCTCGGCACATGCATCAAGCAAGGATTCTTCTACAGATAAGGGGTTTAAATCAGCAACTTGCTGACAGTGTGTGGTAAGGATTTTTTAGCAAAAAGCTGGCTGCATGGAAAAACAGTTATATTGGTTACACAATTACACAAGAACGTGCTGTATTTACCTTTATACCTTATCACATAAAATTACACAAGTATTAACTCTGTTTAATATTTCTGTGCTTCTATTGAGAAACAAACATGAGCAAAGTTCCTTGCCTCCAATCTCACTGGCCAGCATGTTTCATACCATTTAACAATATCATCAAATACTGGCACAGCAGCTCACTTTTAGCCTTTTTGCAGTGCTTCTCAAACACAGCCACTGTCTAACCTTTTTGGAGACTTTGCTGAAGAGCAAAGACATCTTCACAGCCATGTGCGGAGAAGTGTCTGTGCTTTTGGAAAAGGGGCTTCTGCTTTACGCCTTGTGTTTTTGTTCCCTAGCCTCAGTGGAAGCCTGCATGTGGGATGCTGAACATTTGTGCTCATGCAGTGAGATGCTGCCATGATGTCTCCTCCTTGTCCTCCTGGGCTCCACAGATTAAATCAACATGAGAGGTTTCAGATGGGATCCATCTATCACTAGTTATCTGGGTCCCTTCCTTTGTGGAGGAAGGCACATCTGAGAGATGTTTGATCCTGCCTACCAGGGTTGGGAAGTCCTGTCTTTGGGACAACCTCTGCTCCTGGCTACAGAGGGAGCCTAGACCACTAGCTTCGATGAAATACCCAACCTCCACCTACCCTATGACTGGAGTCACTAATTGCTCTAGTCCCACAATAGTGATTGTGTGAAAGACATCCCAGCCAGATCTTCTAATAGTGTATTTTATTCTATGATAAAAGGATGTGGGATGGTGGAAGGGATATTAAGAGGCACAGTATGTGAGCCAGGTCCCAGGAAAGTGCATATTTTATCCAGCATACAGGATTTGAACTAAGTGACTGGTGACCTACCCATTTGTTAGATACTACCTTTTCACTTTATTCCTTCTCAACTTGTTACACAGGTAGTTACTGTTACCTTTATAATATAAAAGAAAATGACTGTCTCTTATTTAGTGGAATGTGTTTGCTTCTCCCCGGATAATGCATAAATACTTAGGAATCATGTGAAGAAATCTTTAGTTTTAAGGCTTTATTTAATTTTTAGAAAACGTTTTAAAATAATCCTCTCCTCCTTCAAATGTGGTATAGAAGTCCTTTGTAAAAGAGTGAAACAAGTTGGGTTTGGGGTTTTTTTATCAGCATTATTCTATACTAGTTACTTCTCTCTTGTGAACGAATGAAAAATGGAACAAAATACATCTGTGAGTTATTTTCATCGGTCATATTTTGATTTACAGTTGACATAGCTTTTCACTTTAGGTCACAATATGCTCGTACATACATATTTGGTTCTCATATGTAAAGATAAGCCTGAATACCATGGCTAAAAAGATAACCATGTACAAATATTAAAAGAAAATCCCTGATTCTGTACATTTTGATAATGGCTAATGTGGAAAGTATGGTCTGATTTTCATGCTCATCTTCTTCATTGAATACCATGACCCCTTCCAGTTCATCCATACAACACCATCATCTGTACCATGTTTTGCCATATCCCAGCTGTAGGTTCCTCCCCAATAGTATCTGCCATTGGGGTTGGCTGAGTGGCAGCGATTGTACCACCATCCACCACCATCTTCTTTGGAGCACTGTTTTCTTGGATCTGCAGTTAACCTGATGAGGGGAAAAAAAAGTGTCGAGAGTGACAGATGAACTGTAAGCAAACAGATCAACAGATTACATACACCTGCCCCTGTACTGAAATTTTCAAACCATAATAAACATTTAAAATCCTCTCTGAACTTTCTGTAAAAGATTGACCACCACAAGTGTGTGCTACACAGTGCACTTGGCAGGTGAAACAGCTAAGAAAAACAAGTCAAATTTTAGCTGCATCTCTTTGGGAATGTCATTTTAGTTTACTGATTGATAACTACAATTACTTGAAGTTCATAATGGTAATTGCAATATTAATGCAATTTAAAGATATGAACCAATGAGAAATGTACGTCTTCCCCAATCTAAACAATTCCTTTATTCATGAATATGTAATCAGGTATTAAGATAAAGACATAGCACATAGTTTAGAGATACAGTGCTAAATTATGTACTTTACAACTCAGCTCCTGTCTTCTGAGTAGGCAGAACTTTGGTTTTTAAATAGGACATGCTACCTGTCTCTTTCCTCAGGACCCATTATGTGTTACTGGAGTGAGTACCAATATTCCTACTTAAGCAAGACAGTGTCCTCAGCACTGCCACCATCAGTCTCTGACAATTAATATATTACATCCAGATTTGCTGATTTGTCTATGGTAACGTCATCCATGGAATCAATAAAATTCAGCATGCTTGCTTCTTACTTTGTTGTGGAGCAGCACTAACCTAATATATAGTTTTACCTGCCCTTGTCTACGCCAAGAGAACTGCATGGACATTTGGCTGGTAACTTGCAGGGATAAAACATATTTTAAGATACTACGAAATGCTGTGAAAACTAACAGCAAATTAGAGAAATATTCTATATTCAGCTCTTATTTTAAGCTCTATTTTTATTTTAAATGTCTAATGCAAGTACATACCATCCATCATTGTCTCTGTCATAAGTACTGAAGAACATGCCATTGTGAATTGTCATTGTCCTGTTTTCTCCATGCACCTGTGAAGCTCCTTCCATTAGCGCGTTGCCTGCAGTGCCTTTGTAGTTATTAACTGAAAGCTGATACTTGTTTCCTTCGTTCTGTATGGTGAAACCTCCATAATGAGCTGATACTTTATCGCCATTCCAGTCCTCCATTTCAATTAAAACTTCAGTGGGCCCTATTTTGGTAAGCTGGCTGATCTTGTCATTTCCAAGCCAATATTCACCTGAGAAGCAACAAGTGAGAGCTCTGTGAAATAGACTTCACAATATACTTCAAGGCAACTTTATGATTTGCCTATAGGTCTGCCGAAGTGGATTAGTTAATTTTAAAAAATCAAAGAGCTTCAACAAATATGAGAACACAGTTTCAGTAAGAAGAGCTCTTTGTGTTTCATGCTTGGTGTTTTACCTGGCGTATCACAGTAGTTCTTCCCTTCACTCTTCGCAACATTTCCAAATCCTTTTTTATATTGATCCCATACTCTTCCAAAATCAACACTGCCATCTTGGCGGTTCTGAATCAAAGTCCAGCCTGCAGGAGCAACAGTATTTAAACTAAATTGCCATTAAGAAAGGAGCATGAAACATTAAGATACAGCCCTTTTATCTTCATCTCAAGACAAGCGGAGCATATGGCTTCCTTGCAGCAGGTCTGAGTTTTCACTGCTTACAAGCTCAGCCTTGCAATTTTTACTCACACTTAAGTAGCGCCTTGCTTCATAAGGAAAGGTGGAACAAGCAGGACTGCCCTGGTCTTTTGTCTAGTGCATAGTAGCAGGATAAGAAATGTGCCAGGCAGTCCTTGTCTGCCCACCCATACATTGTCCATTGTAGTTATAGTAAGATATGTTTTTATTTACCAACCTTATCCCAGCAATTTATTTCCAGTTTCATTATAGAAGTATCCTACTGTGCATCTGAAGATGACCAACAAGACTTTTCTGAACAAGTCAATCAGACTTAAGTAATTACAAAAGTTATAACTCCATATTTGTTTGTATAAAATGCAAATAACTAATAAGATTTTTTTTGTAGCATCCATATTAATTAATATTTTAACAACATAGTTATTTCACACTAACCTCCATTATCTGTTTGCATGTCACAGTATACTCTGTATGGTCTTACGAAAGGATCTGGCTGGATGAGGTACATTTCAGATATCTCACCTCCCTTTCTGATAATATCCTCACATTCTGCAAGAATAAACCGGAGACTCAGTTACTGAAAGAGCTGTGAACTTCTTCAACAATCTTCGTATCCTTCAGTTTGCTGACTATAAGGGAACAATTTTAATGATTTCTCTGATACATCATGTGAAAGAATCAGGGAAGAAACAACAGTGCACCTGCATTGTTCTACTTTTCCAAATAGGAATTTCTAAAAGTTCAAACTGAGTGGTGGAAGACTGTATACTTTCCAATGACTTTGTGAACTAGACAAGCTTGTGAAAGAAGAACCATTCTTGGCTGAAAAAATCAAGGTTACAACTATGATAGTCACAAATGTATCGCCTCCACCTTACAAAGACCCTGAAGCACATATTTCTTTAGAATGCTACTGGCCACTAATGAAGACAGATACTGGGTAAGAGGATCTTTGGTCTGACCAGCATAGGTATCCAGAAAAGATTTTTTTCATTTGGGATCACTTTCTATCTTTTCTGCTATCCTAATCAATGACACAGGCTTCAGAGGCACGTTCAAACCAATTGAATGATGCATCTATCAATTTGCACAGTGATATAAATGGGAGAAAAGATGTCATTACAGTTGCATGAGTACCTTTGCCCGAAACCACTGGAATATTACAGGAAACAACACATGGGGAACGGCAGTAGTCCACCTGGGTTGCAATGGCATTTTCCAGTTTTTGTATCTTTTTGTGTAAAGAATCCACAACTGCACGAAGGACCCTAAGGCTAGATGGGATGTTATTGTCCAGATTATCCTTTATATAATTATAATGCAATTCCACTTCTGTGTTGTACTGAGAAAGTATACCATCATTGTCTAGAAAAGCAAAGAGATGAAAAGCAGATTAGTTTTCAACATGCTTTCAGTTATGAAATAACGAAGAGCAATCTGTAAGCACAATTTGAGAAACAATTTCTTCCCTTAGCAGGGAGGAAGGATAGGCATTTCTTTTGCTTACTTTTTCACAATGTGCAAAAATTATGCAGAGATTCTCAGGAAAGTGGTACATGTGTATTGTTATTTCTTTGCTAGCTAGTAGATTTATCAGTGGTGCTATATTCTGCCAAAGAACTATAATTAGCTTCTTTCCAGGGAGCCACAGTGCCAAGCCAGGAGCTGTGCACAAAGGGACTGGACGGACATAGGAAAGCAGATAAGGGGGGAACACAAGACCCTTACATTTAGGGGCCTCCTATGAACCTTGCCTTACCATGAGATCCATTCCTTTGCCTCTCTCAAACAATTTTTTTTAAGATTTAAGAGAACATGGTCATGGAACCCTACTTTGCTAGATATTCCACTGTATTTTTTTTTTTTAAGAAGTCCCATTAACAAGTAAGAGTAGCAATGCCAACAGAACTGCAATATCATTTACACTAGCAATTCACAGAACTAACATACCTTTTCTTTGTTTTTGCGTCTTTACCAATTTATCGTCTAGAACAGTCACATATTCATAGAAAGTTGTAGAGGTTTCAGACAGTTTGCTCACTTTGTCCTTTAGATCACGAACAACTGGTTTCACATTTTTTTCCTGTTTTACCAGTGTAGTTTGCAGCTCACATCCAGTTGGACACAGCACTCCCTTAAAAAAACCAAAAAGGGCTGTGAATAAAAGTCAAGATAATAAGTTTCTAATCCCATCAGTGAATGACCATACCTTTGAACACACTGAATAGTTAGTAATGTGAGACCAGATATTTAAGCATCTAGATAAGGACTCAAAGACATCCAACTTCTACAAAGAAGCTGCAGTCTGAAGGTCAGGAAGGAGCCCTGAGTCGCCCAGGAGGACTCTTTTGTTGAAGCTCTTGGAAAAAGTGCTCTCTCTTCACACTTTTTTGGTCCACTATCTGCTTTTCACTTTTCTGCACTGTTAAATGTTCATGGTGTTATGCCAGCTGAACTATGATTAAAGCCTGTCAGAACTACCTGGTGCCTGTGCATGTTTATATCTACCCCTTTCCTCTTTTACTAGCCTTAGAGAATCAACCATGTTCTCTACACCTTGTTATATGTATCTCTCATGAAATGGCCATATGAGTCATTAAAAAATTAAAATCTCAAGAAGCTGAGCACCATTGCTTCTGCAAGAAGCTCTGCACTGTCAAGGACAGCAGGGTTGTAAAAAGAAGTGGGAAATTCTGAAGTCCCGTGAGAACCAAAATACCCAGGCAGCAGTGGGACTCTACCACAACCATGTATTCATTAAGCTTTAACAGACTTCATTTGTTGGAAACCTCTGCGCTCAAATTTGCTCTCAGACACTAAGATGTCTCTCAGCACCGTTACAGCTTGCATTTTCTGGCCAAGGGCACAGCAGTGACAGTGTGACAGACTACTGCAAGGCAGCGAGGAGTATGCCAGATCTTAGCATGCTTGCATGCTCTTTCGTAAGAGCTGGGGCAGTGACTGAGGGTAGGCTCTAATTACGGTCTGAAACAAATTTTAAGAAAGACAGGGGACGTTATTTTTTTTGGTCCCTAGGGTTCCCTGAGATTATCTGAAATTCAAGCCAGCACTTCTGCAGAGGTTTTTTCTGTCCTTCTGAATAGTTACCTATGCAAAGCTACATGGAAAGTGCAGGCTAACCCGCAGATACTTCCTTTCCTCATTTACAGTTCAAATCTCATCTCCCCATCTTCGCCTTAGGCTGTCTGACTCTGTGACTAATCTGTGGACCCTGTGGCATTACTCTTCTGAATGCAGTCCTACCAAACTCAAGCAAAACGAAGCAAAGTTGGGCTGCTTTAAATGAATGACCGTCCCTTATCTGGCAAAGAAAACTCCGTGTTGGGTGCACCAGAAGAAAAGGACCGGCTGTTATCAGCTGCGTCAACAGGCAGACACCTACCAGCTCCTCTAGAGGATGCTTGCAGCCACCAGCGTCGGGGTAGATGATACGTTCTTTCTTGTCCCCCGGCTTCATCCACTTTGGGGGCCGGGGCTGGTATCCAGTTCCACTGATGGGAGGTGCCACGGGTCGGAGCGTGGGGGCCGCTTCCCGCCTTTTGTCCAGGGGTCGGTGGCCTCGAACCCCGAGCTGAGGGCTGTCGTACTGCAAAGCCAGGAGGAGAGGAAACTCTCTGAATCTGGGATTGCTATTGTAAAAGGCGATGCACAGGGTGGAGGCATCTGTTCAGCACTCTCTAATATTTTAAACAGCAAGGAAAACCATGGAATGGAATGGAATGGAAAAAGCAATAATGGGAGTATTACACTGACATTATGTAAAAGTCATTGCTATGCCCTCCCTTGTAAGACTAGGCACACTCCCTCCACCTAGATATAGACAAACTAAAAAGCCTTCAAACCACAGCCAAACAATATTTCAATAGCTCATTCTGACCAAGGAATAAAGTTTATATAGTTCAGAGCCACTACGCACCATGAAACTTGAAGTAGCAGGATTAAAAAAAAAAAAAGTAATTAGACATTCTTGAGGCTAAGAAGAATATTCAGCATCACGTTATCAGTGTCCCAGTTTTTCATTGGGCTACAGGAAAATTTGTAAGGTCTCAGAAAATCAGGGCACAGCCAAATACATTATCAGGTCTCAGGCCACATGCCAGCTATTAACTGATGGAATTAGGAAAAGCATTCAATAACATCTCTCAGGGTAGGTTTTTAGAACTCCCTCTGATGCATACATTCCCCATCTCTGCCAGAAATGGGAAAGTCTAAGAGGCTGAGCAAGGAAAACAGGCCTGGTCCCTAAGCACTTGTTGAAACTAAACCATTTGAATTAATAGTTGTTTGAACTACTGAATCAAAATCTTTGACCATCTCCAATCCTACTCAGACTTAGCTACAAATAACAAACACTTGTAAGAATCCAGGATCAGAAGCTTCAAGTAGTTTCAAAAGTAGGCAGCATACAAATCACAAAATTGCTGAAAATGATTTAGCATAGTAGTGTTATCAGTAGTCAATGTACAGACACAAATGCTTGGATTGTGTAACAGAAAATCATCGCATTTCTGATTACCCTGACCTATTTCATTTTTGCAGGGATTTTCAAAATATAAAAAATGTACTGAGATTCTAAATTGTATTTCCCATTAAAATATTACCTAAACAAAACTAAATATAGGTTAAACTGTTGTTTTAGATTGATCCTCATTGCTCGCCTTTTTGTTTCACAATTGTTACCTCTCTGTTTCCAATGTAAAGCTATATGAACTGGCAGTTAATTTTTTTTTCAATGTCTACTGAATCTGTAGAAAAGTTTTTACTGTCTTTGAGGCAGGACAGGACAATGATTAATTACACATTTCTACTCCTTTGCACCTGATATTAATTGTCTGTAACATCATATGTCAATATTGCTAAATTAATATCCTTACATAAATTCAGCTAAATAACTAATCTTACCAGCAGACATTCTTCATTCCTTACAGAAAAAGAAAAGAAATAGGAAGAAAATATATCCAAACTCAGAAAATAACTATTGTGCAGTTACATACACACGAAGAAATAATACAAAGGTTATTTCTTTGAACACTTCAAGTGGAAAAAGAACATGCACTGGATCATTTTTTCTTACAGCTTCTAACATAGCTAACTCATATACGCTGAGTAAGTCATGCATGCAATTAAATGAAATTAATAATTTTTACTACTACTACTACTATTATTATTATTATTAATTATGATCAGTATTACAACCTCCTCATCATAGTCAGTAGAGCCCTGGGAGGAAGCACAGAGCAGGAACAGCAGGAGCAGTTTCATGGTGCTGGCTTGCCTGAGCAGCTCAGTGACCTTCTCCCACCAGCAGCTCTGACAGGGAGAGGTCGTCTCTGTTCCTATATATATGGGCAGCAAGCCTCATTTCCCAGCTTGACAGTGATAGGACCAACCATACTGAGCAATCACTGTATCTCTGTTAATATTCAACCTTTCTCTTCACTGTGTGCCTGAATACATTTGTTGTTGAGCAATTTCTCTGGACAACTCTTATCTACATGTCCCAGAGACCTCTGTTGATGCTGGCATCAAATAGACGTTTAAATCCTTAAAAGTACCTCCTGCTCAGATTACACAAGGTTACCATTTTCTCAAAAATCACAAGTCTCTTAAAACAGCTGAAAAGGTGAACATCCAAAGAAAAGAAACATCGTCAGATGTCACACTGTGACGTCTCCTTTCTTTTCTCTCTGCTGAAAATTGGAATGTTTCAGAAATATCATATTAAATTTGACTTAAACTCAGATCATATAGGTTGCTACATTATTCTAAGTAGTTCTGATGGTGCCTGGATAGGTATGCAAGTCTTTGGGTCTCTTTAAGTACAAGAGCAAAAAAGAGTATATTATGTTCATTACATTAATAATTTTGAATGAAAACATTGTTTTCATCTAATTAAAGATCAGATGAATAATGTAAGCATAAAACAATGCTATTCCATTACTTTAGCAATATGACATTGTATTTGAACTAAAATAATTCAATTTTACATATTAATTTGCTGGTTTCCTTTTTTAATACAAAAAGTATATCTGTCCAACATTATTTAAATATTTTTAATAATCTTTTAAAAGAATACAGCATGACGTTATTTGTAATTGTAGTGGAATACTCAAACATGCTCTCTGATGCTTTATAAGAGTATGGCACATCACTGCTCTCATATTAGCAGAGTTTTAACATTTCAGTGTCTTTATCCTGTGATTTTCTTGTGCATTATAAATGATTATAATATACTGAATTAAATAAAATGTGCCAAGTGGAGGCCAGCACAGTTTTCTGAAGTCATTCGTATCGATGTCTGAAGTGACATGAACCATGGGCTGAGGTTCCATTTCAAAGACCAACTTGATGGAGTGGGAGATTTTATGGTAAGCAAAGATGAGAACAGCTAAAATTGCTTGGTTTAGGCCTTTTCCCTGTATTTGTGCTGTTGTCAGAATTCTTGTAAACTATGGAGATTCCCGAAATATGAAAACTGTTTAACCTGACTGGTTTAATTATTAAACAGCTTGGACCAAAATCAGCCGTGGCTCAAGGAGCTGTAACTCCACTGAATTGGATCCCTTGCTTGAGGACATCACTAACACTATTAGATTTGGAAGAACACAAACTTCTCCCTACAGGCATTAAAGAAATCTGCCTAAGGCCAAAATTGACATCATTAACAGGTTATTTCCACTTAAAGATGCTAGCCAAGATATTACCACTGATTCTGGGCATCTCCCAACCTTAAATGCAGTTTTCCCCCCATGTACCTCTGAGGAAAGTCCAGTCACCCTCATCTTAGGTATAAGGAAGGGACACAGTGATGCTGAACCCTTGCCCAGGGCTTACGGGTAGTTTGTGGTACAGCAGAACTAAAACAAGGTCTCACTAGTCCTGAGCTAGAAACTTACTCTTACATTATGCTGGCTCAGTCCAAACAAATCTTAATCAAATGTACAATATTTGTCCTAAATCCATTCTGAAACCATCACCATGTTCTGCAGTAATTTATGGTGTCCTTCTTCAGGCATTAAGTACTCTTCACCCCCCTATGAAGAAGCGTGGCTGTAACTGTGCAGAGGGTGCCGGGGACTGGATGACGGGGTTTGGCGCAGGAGCCCCCAAGCCTGCTGCAGAGTCCCAGCATGGGAAACCCCCAGGCTTCATGTGCCTTCAGATGGGATTTCCCCTTTGAAACTCAGCCTTTGATCCTCCCAGCTCCACTACTTTTCATTGGCTTCCCCAAGAGAGTTGGGTGGTTGTGTCTCCCTGGGGATTTACCATGGACAACACATGTATGTCATACCACAGTGGGTTTGCAGCTTTGTGTCAAATGAGCGGATGCCCCAGGATGGGGATCGTGCGACCGCTCATCTGGTAAGTGGAGGCCTTGTCTACACTGCAAAGGTTTTGCCTGGAGAGTTTTATCAGCAAAAAACAGTCCAAATCTGGAACTGCATACCGAGCAATCTATACTGACAAACATATGTGTATATAGAAAAATATTTTGGCAGCAGAACTTAATCTACGTTAGCATGCTGGTTATGAGATGTGATTTTTCTCTCATGCTTGCAACTATTACAGTTAGGCTGACACTTTCTAAGGATTGAATGAAGCCTTATGAACAACCAAAACTATGGCTTAAATTTCTTCTAAAAATGGTATGAAAGAGGCTTTCTTTTCAAAACAGGACACGTAATCTTTTTTCCTCCATATTCCCTCCTCCAACTCATACGGTTAATGAGAAGCTCTTCCTGGACTTAACGTGGTAGTGATAGCACAGCACACCTGCTATTAGGAATGGTAATAATACAACACGGACTTGATGGTGTTCCAGGACATCCCTTTGTACAGTATTTTTGTACTGAAAAGGCACTTACTGGCAGAGGCGTATGTGTGTGTTTTTAAGAATGACTATTTGCTTGCTGCCCCTTGTGTTTGTTGTGCCGACGTGTCTGCCAGTGGTGCAACTCTCTTTACACAAAGTCACGGTCGCTGGATCACGGCTCTTCGGAGCTGAATGTGCCCCCTGAGGTGGTCTTGGGGTGGGGGAACAGAACCTTCTTGGGCCACAATGAGCTACAGTGTTTACTAAATTAAATTTAAAAATAGCAGTTGATTTAGAAATGTCCTTTTAAACAACTAGTGGTGTAATAGTGTCATACTATGAAAAGAATACTGTAAACTTAAATGTTATCTCTGGTGAGGTGAACATCCTCATTTCTTGCTTGTACTGGTAACAAATATTACTTCAAAAGTTTCTCGTAAATGAGAATTAATGTTATCTTCATGTTCTGAGAGCAAGCAAGTTCTTAAACATTAATGAGTGGGGCTGTTCACTTTGGCCTTAAAACTGCACTAAAAGCACATGCAACTTACTAGTCACCTTCTTTTAAGTAGTGATTTATAAAAAATCACATAGTTTGTTACTTCCAGAATTGGAGCTGTAGCTGGCATGCAAGAATACATCAAGTAGTTGCATATAACAAAAAAAAAAAAAAACCAAAAAAAAGAAAAGTGAATATCCTAATTAATATTGCTGTCATGATTTACTGAAGTTCTGGGACTAAATTTCACCTTAGACTAAATCTTCTAGAAAAAATGAAATTATTAGAGAGATTAATTTGTCCTCTGATTTTCTAAAGCATTAAAAGGACACCAGGAAATTAGCTGAGATTATAAATTTCTTAAGGGAATGTTTATTTGTAAAAAAATGAGAACAACTACAGGGCCAGGGTGAACACTAATAATAATAGTAATAAACAGCACATATGAGTGAAGTTTTCTTACAAAATATAAATGGAGAATTTTTTTTCTTGGACTGCTACAAGCATTTGTTTTTCAAATTTGTTTTCCTTTAAAAAGGCAGTAAAAATAAGCCTGTTTTCTTTCAACAGACAATAGAAAGGAAACAACTGCATCATGGTACTTTATATGTTGCCAGAGATTAGCCCTTAAACCATTTCCACACATCAAATCCACTAATCAGTCAACCCACCACTCACCAGGCACACATTACTCTGTGTGTACACTTAAAAACCTGTTTGAAATCCCTTGCCCCCAATATCTCCTTTTAAACCTTGTGTATCTTCAGTCGAACCTCACCAGCCCAGGAGGATGCAACAGGCTTGCCCCATTTTGACACACTGCCCCATGGAGTTTGCACTCTAGGTTGCAATTTAAGCAAGGACAGACGATGCTCCCACTCCTCAAGGTGCCGTGCTGACCTTTACTGGAGGCTCTGAAACCCAACAGGGATCCCCAGCATCACCGGAGGGATGACCGAAATAGGTCCTCATGTTAAACATGAAACCTGGCTGGCTTGGCTTGAAAGTGAGCTGGCAACGCTCCTCTGCCGTTGGTGGCACAGGGTAATGGACATCTCTGCCCCACCTCGACCCCAGACCAGGAACTGAGGGTCGAAGCCACTTGGAGTACATTTCTAGCTATCACTGTATCTCAAATAACTAAATATAAATCACCAGTGCAGCCGCCAGAAATGATCCATGAGCTCCAGAAAAGAGAAGAGATGGTCATTATGTCAAGCAGGCAGTTCCTGTGCCAGAAATAATCCCAGGCTAATGCCATCCTGTGGCTAATAAAGAGGACAGGTCTGAACCAACAGATGTTGCACTTGATTATTTTTAGCCCAAATCATTTTGCAAACTGTTCACAGCTCAGGGACACAGACAGACATAGTAAGTGGCTAGTAGAGTGGTAAAGAAGAGCAACATGATGGTGGGGCTGCAAAAGATGTGCTCACCAAATCCCAGCTTTAGGCTCGGGAGGACAAGACTTCCGGAATTTAAGAGCAGATGAGTATATGTGAAGAAAGTAGGCGCCTATTTGCAATTTGCGCATATGCATTTGGTTATTCTGCTTATGAAGGCAAGTGAAAAATTAGCTGGAGTATCGGGATACATTTGGAAAAGAACTACATCCTCCGCCCTTTCGCAACGTACACCTTGCCATGAGGTGCAGGGGTTGCCAGCTTGTTCACGCACAACTTCAGTCTCCATCAAAAGGAGGTCCTGTGGACCTAAACTAAAGATACTTTTTCCAAAAGACAGTTACCAGGTATAACGGCTAGCATCCCATATCGCACTGTTTTCTTTTGTTTAGAGGTTGCATTTCAGTCCTGGGCCTACTTTTCCACATCCCCCTTATTTTGTGTGGTTCCCTGAACAGGCTTTATCCTTGAGAACTCACAAAGAAAACAACACTTCAAAGCTGTAGCTGCAGGACCCAAAACGATTGCAAAGGCCAAGGATTCTACAAAATCAGGCCGACTAGAGCGTATTCAGTCCGTCAGCGTGGGGAAACGTTGCATAGATGTCATCTACTCCCTCATCCCTCTGGGGCAGGCTTAGTAACACACCAGGTGCCCTTCAGAAAGCTGAATGTTGCGCTCTTCTGGTCGGTACCCGTCACTGCAGCCTTCTCGTCGCGGGGGACGGCGCCGGGGGGGGGGGCGGGGGGGGGGCCGCCCGTAAGTGTCCCGCGTGGGCGCCGCCCCCCGAGCCGGACCGCACGCCCCCGCCAGGGCCCGCGGGGCTCGAACCCGCGATGGCCCGTCCGCCGCGAGGGTGCTGGTAAGCCCCGCCCCCCCGTACTCGGCCCCGCCCCTCCTTTATCTAACCCGCCCCCCCTTTCTCTAACCCGTTCCCTGCGCGTTCGCGGCGCGTCACTTCCGGTGCGGCGCGGGGCAGGCGCCGGAAGGGGCTCCATAGCGATCCGCGGAGTGCTGTGGCGGTGGGAGTTCGCCGGCGCCATGGTGGAGGTGAGGGGCGGGGTGGTGGTTTTCCCGCCGCTGTGGCCCCTCGCGTCCTCCCTGCCTCGCCGTTGAGGCGCCCCGGGCGAGACTAGAGAGCGCTGCCGGGGCAGCGGGGCGGATTGGGCCCGTGTGGGGGCCGGGGCCGGGCGGAGGAAGCCGTGCGCGGACCGCTGAGCGCCGCGCAGCACCCCCTGCCCTCACTTCCCCCTTGGTACGAAAGCGCCGTTGTGGGGATAGACCACGGCGGTCCCTCCGTCTTCCCAGTCCGCCCGGGGGACAGCGAGTTGCGCGCAGGAAGCAAGAGGGGTGTTTCTCGCCGGTCTGAGGGCTGTGGCCTCTGCCTCGCGGGGCCCGTAGTGCGGGTCTTTGGGCTCTGTGGGTCTGGGGCAGGAGTAAGCAGCAGGCAGCGGTTTTGCTTTGCCAGCGTTAGGCCGGATGCGGAATTGGTGCTGGGGTCTGGGGAAGTGATGCTGTGATGCCCAGCCTCTGGGGACTTACTGGCTTTGTCAGGTAGTCAAGAAAATGGTAGCTTCTTTGTGAGGGCTTGGAAGTAAAGCTGGAGAGAAGGCCGCTGGTTTTATAGGCTGTGGAATAGTTACTGTGGGGTGAATATCGTGTGCTTCTAAAAGCAAGTAGTGTTGTCAGGAGTATATAAGAAGATGCGAAGACTGCTGCTACAGGCAACACTATTAGCTGTTTTTTACAGAGGAGCATCTGCCAAAAAATATTTGTAGAGGCATTGTGTTACCTACTACTCATGCGGTGATTTCAACAGCTGCTGTTGTTGAATAGTAATTAGCTGCTGTAATTCTTATCTCTTTCTTCAGGTGTATGAAATTCCTAACCCAATCCCAAATGTTGGGGTGTTTTTTTTTTTTTTCACTTAATACCTGGAGCTTGCAGGAGCTCACTGAGCTGGAGCAAAAACCTTTGTGTAGGTGCTACCGAGTTAGGAGCGTAACAGCCACTGCAAAGTGGGTCAGTGAGTGGACAAACAACTTCCAGGGCAGGAAAACAACCTACAGGGAGCTTAATAGGGAAAGCACCTGTGTAATGAATCTTGAAGGCTGGGCATTTGAGTGATATCCAGTGCCAAAAGTTATTAATGTAGCTTCTGGTTTATTGCCATTGTTTGTGTGACGTACAGAACATACAGTCATGCAGAGAGTTTTGGCTTTGTACCTAAGCAAGCAGGCTCAGATTTCTAATGATTTTTTTTGTCCATTGGGAGGAAAATTAAAAAAAGTGAATTGTGCTGTTGATAAGCAAATATTCTTTGTAAGTTAATAGCTTTTTAATTCTGCTTGTTAGTTCCTGAATGGGATTTTAAGTATGTTTTGCTCATAGTAACAAACAAAAACTATAAAAGGAAAACAAATTTTGTCAGGTTTGATCCCAAGTTTTCTCCCAGTAAACTGTGCTGTGCTTACATAAAGTGGCACTGTGCACAGAAACTGATGATTGCCCTTGTTCTTTTTATGGTGGTAGTGAAATAAAATTTACAGGAGCGTTCTCAGAATTGGTTACTCTATTGCCTACATATAAAACCAGAACTGGAACAGATGAGGGGAAGAAGCTTGCATGCTCATGGATTTGTCATGTAGATGCCAGTGCAGAAAGTTTGATCAAAGTTTTTGGCTGGCTTTTCAAAGTCTTGGCAGTTTCCAAGAAAGGGAGTGTTATTTTGAGTAAACACTGAATTAAAACAATTAACAGATAAACTTAATTTTTTAGTTTCCAAGAAGAGTAGTGTTTTCTGTGAACTGAATAGTGCTATGTCATCTAACAGTACTGAAGTCTGAAATTGCTACTCAGTTCAATTTATGTTTCAGTCTTCAAATTTTCATTTAATTATGTCCAAATGTATTTAAATGCTCTTTTCTTTATTTTAGGAAGTCCAAAAGCATTCTGTGCATACACTTGTGTTCAGATCTTTGAAGAGAACCCATGATATGTTTGTAGCTGATAATGCCAAGCCTATCCCATTAGATGAAGAAAGGTAAGTACTGCACTCAGTGAAGTTTTAAACTACGTTAGTGATTGCTCCATCCAAGTCAGAAGTTCAGATGTTTCTGTAGAGTTAACAGTGTAGTCCTGAGGGAAGAAAAATACTAGAATTGTAAAGTAAGTTGTATAAAACCTTCTGTAAGATATTTCAAAACTTAATAACAATTTAAAAATTGGGGTTTAATCAGGATTATGCTTTACTTTCCAACAGTCACAAAGTAAAGATGGCAGTCAAGCTGCGTACAGAGTACGGCTCAGTGTTACACATGCCTACGCTTAAAGAAAACTTGAGAGAGAAAGGAGGCCCAAACACTGGGGATCCTTATGGACACAAACAGTATTCTGGAAATCAAGGTTAGTTTGCTCTTAGCAGTGTATTTGTCCTTTCTTTTGTAACAGTCTCACTGATGTAAAATCTGAAGAATGCAGCCCAATGTTAATGTCGGAGATAAATATGGAAATCAAAATATATTTTTTTGATTGTTTGGTATTTTTCTTGCTAGGGTCCACAGGAGGTAAGTGATTCAGAACAAGGAGGAAGTTTGTTTTAACAAAGAAGTAATAGAGTGCTGTGAAATTTTTACAGTAATTCATTAGTAAAAAGTAATTTTTATGGTAACATTAGTGTGTGCTATACTTAGGTGTTAGAAAGAGAAAGATGAGTAATGTATTTCTCCTTTTTACAAGTTCATGAATGTCAAGGACATGCTCTTTTGTTGTTTTGGGTTTTTTAATTTTGTTTTGTAGCTTTTTTTCCGACTTCGTTTAGCTGTGCAATTATTAAACCAGAAAACTCTTTTATTTTAAATCTGCAGGTTTTTTTGATCTATGTTTGGTTATATATGAAATGTATGCGTATTAGGTAGATCCCATATGGAAAATTCTTTTCTGAAGAGTGCCAAATGCCACCTTATTTTAGATGAGATTTTTTTTCCCCCCCAAGGTACTTTATTTGGAAGTATTCTGAAAGTGAAAGATGTTGAGAGATAATGAAAAATCTTTTAAGAAGAAAAGAACCTTTTTCTTTTCTGATACCACAGACAATCAGTTGTCTTGACTAGCTTACATTTCAAACACCCGTGCTATTTGTGTACTTGAATCCTTTTTCATGATATCTGCTTCAAAAGGCATCTTTGACAGTATGAAGATTTTTCTCTTGAGTCCCTCTTCATAATAGGTAGCCTCACCATTTTAAAAATGTTTTTTTAGTATTGAGTTTTAGAAAACTGATATAACCAGAACAAATGAAATTAATGAAAATAAGAAATGTCTAAGTGTAGTACCTTAGAAGCAGTTGCTGGTTTCTTCTGCTATGTATGAACTGCTCTGTTTTCCTCTATTTCCTGTTTGAGTGCATCATTTGCAGTGCAGTATAAAATGTAATTATTAATACAAAATTTTGTTGCTCTTTAGGACAAGAACTTGAGTATTTGATAACTGGTACACATCCATACCCACCTGGGCCCGGTAAGTAAAATTCTGTGAGTGTTTGCCTGGGTTTTTTGGCTTTATGTAAGAAGGCGTCCTCCATCCTAGCAGGAGCAGGCTTCCTCTTGCTGTGAATCCATACCTGATAGTAGTGGGAAATGCCATTCAAGTCTCTCATAGTATTGATGCGGAGAGTTTTGTGGCTGATAAATGTTCTGGGATAGGAGGTAGGAGGAGGATTTAGGTACAGATGCAGTGTCTTCTCACTAAGCCTCAGTGGGTGCGAGCTTGCTGTGAGACAGGTCATTCATTTCTATGAGATTTCACCTCCTGTGGTAACATCATCACAAAAATGTTCTAGGAATCTCCTATCTGGTATTGTGGTCCCCTTTCTCTTGGAGAGCTTGCTGAGACCCACAGATCCCTGGTGCTTCCGCTGTTGTGGCAGAGCTGCTCTTAGAATGTTGTTGTGAACAAGGAGGGGAGGTTCCAGCTAGAAGGAAGTTGAATGAAAAGAGGGAATGTATCCTGCTTTTCACCATCAGAGCAGAAAGGTGTAGGTGTTGCCACCTTGCTCTGAGAAAGAGACATTAGGGTCTAATAATTTTGGTGTCATTTCGTTTTATCTATGCTTGGAAGTGTTATGTTTCTGTGTTGTGACATTGGCCATTGCTAATTGTCATTGTTACTGATCCATCCTGCGCTCTCCTTGTTGCAGTTTAGTTTTAGCTGTTATCTTTTACTGTTAGTGCTTAAGTTTATTACAAGTATGGTGGGAAATGTGTTGTGGCTTGATTTGTAAGTTAACAAATGTGAGTGTTCAGTGGACCCTCAGCCATTAAAAAAATGCGCATAGTTGACTGTAACTGTGGGGACAAGGCTTGCTCACAGAGGTTTCCTCAAGTTCAGTGTTCTTTTAATAGAATCAGATATGTCACTGTTAAAAATTAGATTTCTTTCATTGTTGTTTCTTGTTTTAAGGTGGACATCTCACCCAAATATTGTCTTTGTCAACTGCCAGAACTTTTGGTTAGGAAGAGACGTACAGAAATAGGAGTGGAATAAATTCACCAGTCTGCACCAAAACTGCACCTTGCAAAGAGTTTTTTGATTTTTTTTTTTTTTTTTTGAGAAAGTGATCTACTGTTCTTAGGATGAGGTTATAAATTGTAAGTTGTAGTCTGAAATTCTCACTACAGTAGGACTAAACTTTTTGTAGTTCTGACACCACTGGAAGATACCGACCACCACATAGGGATGGCATAATAAACTGCAATAAAGGACCTAAATTAGCAAATACTTCTCAAGATCATGTTTTCTTCTGTGACGTTTGGATTTCCATAGTAGTTGAAGCTGGTTGAAAAGACGGACGCTCCTCCTAGTTAGGCTTTTTTTGTTTCCAATGACAGAATCATACTGTTTTCTACTCTAGAAATTGTGTACCTATGTATGTAGGAGAATCAAGATGGAAAGAATTTGGGCCAAAATAAAAATCTCAGTAGATTTGACTTGCATGTGAAAAATAATGTCATTGAATGATGGGATTTAACATTACAGGGGTGTGACAAGCCCTTGTTTGCAGGTGTATGTGTATATATGTATTTGTATAATACTTTTCTGGATTTTCTTTTTAATAGAGTTGTCTTTGCTTTTGCTGTGTTATTTTTTTTCAAGGTGTGGCTCTGACAGCAGATACTAAGGTCCAGAGGATGCCTAGTGAATCTGCAGCCCAGTCCTTAGCTGTAGCACTTCCTGCTTCTCAGTCCAGGTACTGCTGTGTTACTTCATTAACACTTTTGTTATCTATGGGAATTTCAAGGCAAAACACAGAAGTCAGGATAAGGGCTACTTTGAGTATTTTGAATGTTCTAATTTATAAAATGTTTAAAGAAACTACTTTTAGTGTGTCCGGGCATCATTTTTCTATACAATTTTTTTTCTGGATGTCATGAGAGGCAATGGGCAGAAGTTGGAAAAAGGGAAATTCTGTTTAAATAGAAGAGAAAAAAGTGAGGCTTTGTTTGTGGGTGTTTTTTTTCCTTGAGGTGGTCAGGCACTGGAACAGGTTGCCCAGAGAGGTTGTGGAGTCTCCATCGTTGGAGGTGTACAACACTCGACTGGATGCAGCCCTGTGATATCTTATCACTTAGTAAAAGAAAGTTGATTCCAATTCATCAACCATTTTCATTCAACCTAGGTTGGATGCAAATCGGACAGCTGCTGGTGTGGGTGATATTTACAGGCATGCTGGAATATCTGAGCGTTCGCAGCCTCCTGGGATGTCTGTGGTGAGTTTGTTCTGCATCTAATGCGAAAAGTACGTAGTGTTCACCAGATTGGTTCTGGATTCATTTGTGTGTTGTGTGGAGATCTGACTGACTAAATTTAATCGGTGTTGAGATGTCAGAGCAAGAAGGCTTTAGGTTTTAGGCAAAGAGGTAACTCATAAAGCATAAGAGTAACCTTCCTTTTAACTTACAGGCTATGGTGGAAGCTGGTGGAAACAAAAATTCTGCATTAATGGCAAAGAAGGCTCCAACCATGCCCAAACCTCAGTGGCATCCACCTTGGAAACTGTACAGAGTAAGTTACAAATGCATGACATGAACATACATATAAAAGTAAATGAATATTTTATGTTCTATAAAGACCTCAAAGCATAATTTTTCTTCTCATTCACAAAAATGAAATCAAATGAAAAGTGATCACAACTAAGTTGTATACGCACACTCTCTCCTTAAATAACAAAGAGGTTAATTACAAACATTTTTCATTCTATTTAGTAAATTATTTTGTGAATATTATTAATTCTACCCTTTTGTTTATGTTGGTGTAGCTGTATTATGATAAATTTGTTAGAGTTTTTTCTCTTCTAGTCAGATTCTTTGGTAGAGGAACTCAAAGACAAGGTGCAAAACTTGAAACTAATAACATGTTAAAGAAATACTCTAGCAATGTTAACGTAATGAAATTCTCTCCAAAAACACTTAAAGGCAGTCAGTGTCTGAGTCAGCCAGACTTCTTTTACTTGCTATGAAAATGGGGGAAAAGCTGAATACTTTAGTCACAAATTACCTCTGCAGTTTAGATTGCTTGACTTCTAGTTTTGTTTTTGAATTAGTCTAATTTGCCTTTTAATTTTCTTAGGGAGTAATAATAGCCATTCCCCCAAAATCTCATACCATCTTTAAACATTTTGATGATGAACATGGCAGGGTAGCTGAGTTGAAGGGAAAATCTTTAAACATACGTATTGGTTCAGATCTTTTTAACTTTTCAGGTACATCTGTTTGAACATGTACATTTTTTTCTAATGCACTGATTCTTACTATGAAACTTAAGCAATTTCAGATTTTGTCTGAGAAGGTGAATATTATTTTAGGAATGTTAGGCTTTCCTGATATTTAAAAACCTCATGTTCTAATATCAGAATTGTATTGTTTTAGCACTGTTATCTAAATATAGCACCATATGTAGGCATTTAGATCTTCAGAAGAGTCCTGAATGCTGTATTAGTCATAAATCTTAAGGCTAATCTCAAAGTAATTTTTTGAAAAACACTTGAGCTCAAAGGAATATATAGGTGTTCTAAATACAGCAGTATTGGAACGTGCTTTCTAAAAAATTAAGGCAAATGCCGTTTGAAAAAAAAGGCACCAAAATAAACCCATGAGAGATTTAAGATAAGTAAATGAAAAATACCTACTTGTTAGGAGCACTTTCTTTTCAGAGAGAGACTGTAAATACAATTCAAGTCACTGTACTAATTCCACATCTAAACAGTTCTAGTGGAGATTCGCTGTCAAAATCCTTGCTCAACAGGACAAAAGCTTGTTCAAGCAACTCAGAAGCATAGATGGAACACCAAATGTGGGTTTCATCTTATCTGTTACTTAACATCTACATTTTAACTGGTCTTCCTAAGCTTGGTTTGAAGTCATTTGTGAAAGAGGGGGACTTAAAATAGGTCAGATGAATTATTTCTTAGATTTCTCCTCTGGAAATGCCTGTTTCTATTCCTAGACTATGAAGAAATCTAGACAGCTATCTCAAATGTATGTGGCTGTGGTGTCATCTGGTCAGAAGAATCCACTGTAGCTTTCCAAAGTGTTCCTGCCTTATTTCTGCCTAAGCACTTTTGTTGTGTTTTAGATCTTTTGAAATGAGCTGTATGACAGTACGTGAAATATGACATCCAGTGAAACCAGATATGGGGTTTGATTTTAGCTGTCTGACTTTGGAGAAATTAGAGAAACAGGAAGGCTGCTGTAAGCAAGCCCTGTATTGGTAGAGCTTTTCTTGTGAGATCCGTCTCCAGTATTTTGTTACCAGAAAGTTTCCGACATACTCATATTACCCCTTATTTGGGGAAAAGGAGGTGGTGGTGTGCTTTAAGAGGTTGTTATATGGCAATATGATGTAATAGCCAAGATTTTATATAATTGTTCTTTATTTTTGTATAAGCACTGTACAGGAGCATAAGGAACTTGTGCTTAAATAGAGTCTTTCTCTGCAAAGCCTCAAGTGTTGAGCCACAGTGTTATGGACTCTCAAAGGATTTGAAAAAGTTGCTTATAGGAACAGGGTCCTTCTGTATTGCAAGTTCCCCAAGTCTGGTGTAGGACATGTAAATTTCTAGTAGTCTTCCTTAAACTAAAGTAGAAATCACGCTCTCTTCAGATCTAATTTCACATTTGGCTTTTTGAGGAGCATGATTTTCTTGGTGAATACTAAGAAATTCCAGTGTTGGAGAATGAAAATTATATTGACAGATGTATGTGTATTATTTCTGATTTAGAAAAATTTTTGGGTTTTTTCTAAAGGTTATCAGTGGTCACCTGGGCTGGGTGAGATGTATTGCAGTAGAACCAGGAAATCAGTGGTTTGTTACTGGCTCTGCTGACAGAACCATAAAGGTAAGAGGTTGGAAGAAATCACTGGCAAAGTTTGCAGGGAGTGGTTTGTTTGTTTTTTGTTCCCTTGTTATTTAAAAATATCTTCAGCCCTTGGAAACAATTTCTTGGTTACTGCTTGCAGAACAGTGAACTGTAGAACATTTTTATTACCTAGTCATAAAGGACTTGTGGAGTATTACTTCTTGAGATTTCATTTATTACGTAGTAGTAGCTGGAGAGTGAATGTTTGTTATTGTAATTTTTAACTTAAAATGCAGCAGGATCAATTACATCTGGGCTGTTTAGCTAGACTATCACTGTGTAGCTTTTACCTGTTTACCTCAAAATACCTATTTTGATGCAGATTTGGGACCTTGCTAGTGGCAAATTGAAGTTGTCTCTGACGGGACACATCAGTACTGTACGAGGGGTGATAGTAAGTGCAAGAAGTCCATACCTCTTTTCTTGTGGAGAAGACAAACAAGTGAAGTGCTGGGATCTTGAATACAATAAGGTAAGCTGTAGTTTCTTTAATTGGAATTAATTGGTGGTGGCAAATATAAAAATCAAAGCATTTAGAATATTCTTTCAAATATCCAGTTAGTGTGTGTGCATTTTTTATTCATCTAGGTTATCAGACATTACCATGGTCATCTAAGTGCTGTCTATGGTTTAGACTTGCATCCAACAATAGATGTCCTGGTAACATGTAGCAGAGATTCAACAGCACGAGTAAGTATAGCATTGTTACGTTTTAATGTCTTGATATGTCAGTGTGTTTCAACATCTTCCATTTGTGAGAGTGAATACTTACCAAAAATTAATGTGAATCAAGATGAAAATACTAAGATGACTTATGTTAGCTTTGTCTTCCATTGTCGACAAAACTGAAGCCCAAATACACAAAAATGCAGTGTCACTTCAGGGTAATGTTTTATTTCTTAATTTAGTAGGTAGACTACATACTATATATAGGATCAATTAGTATTTAGAAGATGGTATGGTTTTATGGTGACTTTAAGTTATCTGTATGTCTAGAAATTCAGTGGCAGGCTCCCTGCTCACCTTGAAATTTGCCAGCTGAGGCAGTTGTGTGATGAATTGTTGAATGAAAAATACAACCTAAATACCATTGTTTAATCTGTAGAACTATGACAAGGAATTCATGTAATCAATGACAGTGCCTAAAATACATTGAATATGCACCTGTTACTGAGCTTTGACTGACTTACTGTGAATTCATAGATTTGGGATGTAAGGACGAAAGCCAGTGTGCACACACTATCAGGACACACAAATGCCGTAGCGACAGTGAAGTGCCAAGCTGCAGAACCACAAATTATTACAGGTATAGTGGGCATGGTTGCACAAGTAACATGATTGGAAAACTTAATCATGAATGTATTTGTTCAGTAGTTGTGTGAGGTTCATAATGTTATCTTTAACTTACTCAATTTCTCTTACTAGTTTTATGTTGAAAATGGACCATGCAATGGTTATTTCATACTATTAATGGTATGTGTAAGCAAATATAGCTATGCATTGTTTGAACATTTTTCTGCACTTCCTTTGTTTCTGGTGTTTACATTTTTTGTTGTAATATGTACTGAGACTTGCATTTTCTGTGGTATTTCACAGTTCTCCCCAATTCAGTTAAGTGTCCAGTACCGTGGTTAAATGTAAAGTTCATCTTCTTTACCATTATGTCAAAATCTAGCTTTGCTGTGTAACTACTTGGTTCTTGGATTTCAAACTGCGTAAAAAAGACTATTACAACCCAGCATCTTTCTCATCTGAGGTGGCATTAGTATCATATTTTTGTAACAAGCATAATATTTTTGTCTCTTTAACATATAAAGTTTTGGCTGCCTTATCAAAGTAATAATGATGATAGAATCAATATGATGGTTTCTACTATTTTTTATTTTCTTTTCATTGTAGGCAGTCATGATACTACCATACGGCTCTGGGATTTAGTGGCAGGAAAAACTCGTGTTACTTTAACAAATCACAAGAAATCTGTAAGAGCAGTAGTGCTACATCCAAGACAGTAAGTTTTCCTCATTCTTTTACACTTTCACAGTTCATAATATTGGGTGGTGACAGAAAGCCAATGTGAGTGATGATTTAGAATGGTAGGGCATAATAATGTGAAAAACGCATGAGCTTAGAATGCTGTAAAGAGTTCTCAAATACCTTTTACTATACTGATTGTGCTCCCCAAGTATTGGCATTGGTGTACATTAGCAATCCTGAGAATGTCTTACATCCCACAGAATTTCTTATGCATGTGCCTTTGCAGTCCTTGAGAAATCAGTGACGCTGGCTTGTAAGGCTAATAATAAATATGTAACTGAATGATTGTTAGCAGAAAGTGAAGTAGTTTTGTAAAATGGCACATGTGTGAATAATGCTAAAGGAGACAGTGGTTAATACAACGGGATTTTTTTTTTTAATATGTGGTTCAATGCACAAGACATTTCAATCTAACTGGCCTTAAAGAAACTTCTTGAGTATTTAATCTTTGAAGCAGGTGTTGTTGGAAGTGCTCTGAATTTAGGTGCTATATCTTGATGCATCAACAGTTGCCTGTTTGGATAAATCCCCATTAAAACAATGGAGAAAAGGAATTCACAGAACTGCAGTACTTCTGCACCTTCAATATTTTAAAATGAAATTGTGTCAGTGCAGAAATTCAGAATCTTTGATATGAATAAATTCTAATCCAATCTGTGTGCCGGAAAAATTGGGAAAATCTTATAGCCTGTTAGCTATAGCAGAGAAAAACCCTAGTTTTACTTACATTCTGCAAAAAAAAAAAAAAATTCTGGTTTCAGTTTCATTAATCATACCTCTTTGAAAATAAACTTGAAGTGTTTTTATCAAGCAGTAGCAACTGTCAGCCTAATATTTTTTTATATTTCAGCATTTCTGTATTTTTTAATATTCCAGTATTTTTTCCTAATAATCTGTGTTTTTAATTGAAGGATCTATTAAATAGAGAGCAAATTGCTTAGACATTGTGGCAATTGAAGATATTCCTACAGGCTTTTGTATGTGCTACCCAAATAACTTTGTAACTGCTTGCACATGTTAAAATGAGGGAATTGATTATTTTAGGGGTAACTCAGTAAACAAATTATCTTTCATAGTTCACTTTTGCAGTGCTTTGTCCTTGGTTGTGTAGTTTTGGAAGACTAGCCATTACTGTTTTTTTGGGGGGGGTTTGCTGCTTTTTTTTTTTCTGATACCTTTGCTGATGATGCCCTTATACCTGAAAATTTGCCAGAATAACGACTGACAAGAACTTAATGTGCATTTTTAATATTTGTTTGCATGTCAACATCCTATATGGCATAGGATTTATAAAGTTTAGGTAGTCTATGGAACAGAAAGGAAACAGTAGAAATGTGTAATTCATGACTTCATAAAATTGCTTCATTTTATGTGAAGTAAAAATGTCAGAAAGGCAGTTTTGGTATTAAGTAACTTTGCAACTAGCATTTAACAGTAGTTTCAATGAAGGACGTTTGCTATCCCTACAGCTATTTTGAACTTTAATATTTTGTGCTTATTTTCTTTCAGTTACACGTTTGCATCTGGTTCTCCAGATAATATTAAGCAGTGGAAATTCCCAGATGGAAATTTCATTCAGAACCTCTCTGGTCACAATGCTATTATCAACACACTGGCTGTAAATTCCGATGGTGTTCTGGTCTCAGGAGGTAAAATGAGAAATACATGTTCATATTTCTCCTCTCCACTCACCCATGTATATATGGCTGGAGGTCCTTAGACAAAGATGCTCACTGAGCTCTCCTTTATCTAGGCCTATAAGCCTGCTACAGTATACAACTTCACTTCTTAGTGAGTAGGGCCACTTTTATCTTCTTGGATGTTACTGAGCTCCATGCACAAAAATGTATTTGAAAGGACTTTCAATGTGCTGCAGGGAAGAGGCTTCCTCTTCTCAGATGGCTGCTGCCGCAAGGCTCCAGAGTCCATCCTCTATGATCTCCTGATGATTAGCGTCCCCTCAGGAGTAGTGTGGAAATTGGAAGCTGCCTGGGAGACATCTGGTTCTTTGTTGGCTGCTCTCTTAGTAACATGTTGATGTAGTGAAAATGGATGGAGGATATAGAAACATCTTGCTAAAGCTTGCTGTACCATTTAAATGTGAACTCTTCCCTGTTTTTTTTTATGCAGCACAAATGCATTGGTTCTGTTGTCTCAAAGTTTCTTGCACGCATTTTCTGATGTTATCTTTGTGTTGTTTAAAAGATTGATGGCTAAACTCCAAATTTTATTTGGATCTGTGAATCAAAACCATGTTTACTGAGCAATAGTATATGTTTGGGCGTTCTGAAATTAAGAAACTAGCCACTTGGCTCCAGTGCCTGTGGGAGGATTTTGTGTCTATTGTGACACATTGATTTAAATCTTTCGCTCAAAAGCTTCAAGAAGCTAATAATCATCTGATACATTAGAGTATTGTTAGTGGTCTGTGAGCCCCCAAAGTCTTGGAACTAGTAGTTTGTGTTCATGTATCTGTGTTGTGGGGGTAGGAGGAGAATCCTGAATGCTTACTGTATCTGATCATGAATAATTTTATGTAAGAACATTAATCTCATATTGCAGGTAGCATTTTTCTAGTATATTAGTTAACCAAGCATGGTAATAAAAATAACTTGTTGGAAGTATGTGTTACTGAAACCATAACCTGTGATGTTTCCTAGTTTTATGTTTGTACAAGACAAGACTTGTACAAGATGTGCAAGTACATATGTAGACCTTTTAGTGACAAGCTTTTTTGAAAGTAGCTTCTAGAAATCCCAGCTGGATTCAGACCTTTTCGTTACGGCATTGTGTCTACATAGTAGGGAGATGGTAAGTGTGTTTTTAATGTAGATGCTGTTATAAGCAGGAAATGAGTAAACAGTGTGGAAAAAGGAAGTGCTAATTTTACAGCTTGAGAGCTGAGCTCTAGAGAAACAGTCCAAGACTGCATGGGAAAACAGAGTTAGAGCAGGAGGTTAAACCCGAATCTCTGAGGTCCTAGACCAGTTACTTAATTATGAGATTGTCCTGGGAGAGCTCTAGCTGTTAGAGGAAAGTGAACTAAGAGGCTAGACTGTATTGCTCCACATAACTTGCCGAGCCTGAGTTTTCATCTCTTGGTTTTGCTTGTCTAATCTTTTGGATAGTTGTAAACAAGGATGGGACTCAATTCACAGCATCACACATGATAAGACAGTTTAAGACAGGTTCTGTGAGTTTGCAGTAGCTGATACTTGTGAAAAACATTTCTGTGTTTGTAACCAGAGCATAACAAAAAAGAAAGTAACAGTTAAGTTACACTTTGGAACACTGAAATGCATTTGGTCCCATTTGATCCCATGTGCTCTTGGTCCCATTTGATACAGTATGTCCCGTAGGCTGGGAATGTGGAGTAAGATGGCAACATGCTAAGCAGGAGTTGGAAGATAGCTAATTATGTTGTCAGCTTATCCTGGTTATGTTTTCAAGTATGTATAAAGGGGGCCCTTGATTTTAAAATTTGGATAAAGCTCTATTTGACAACTGACGCCTTCATAGTGAGAGCAAGAACTTGACAAAATAGTGGACTGGGCTCATATTTCATTCCTTATTATTTTGAAGACACTTCTAGAAGGTCTTTGTAGGACTCTTTTTGTGTTAGTAGCAGTTGAGGCTTTAGAAAAACTTGTTCCTTCTCCACATAAAAAACCCTGTCGTTTTAGTAATATTATTTGTGACTTTTTTAAAACAAAATTTGAATATTGATTCCCCCTCTACATCCCCATGCTATCTACAGCAACTTCAAAGTTGATGCTGAATTAAAATAAGTTGAGATTACCTTTAGAGTATTTTACTGTAGAAACACTTTTCTTGAAGCATCTGGATTTCTTGTCTAGCTGGCAGCTGTGGAGAAATTTTAATAGATCTGTTTTGGCTAGATAATGCTTTGGGAGGGGGTTGTTTTTTGTAACTGAAAAATTGCTTTGAGAGCATCCTTCTGAATACAGGGTTCAAATTGCTGTGAATACCCTGTAGCTGATGCCGGTAGCAGTAATACTGGCAGTGGTTTAAACTCTATTTGAAATAGGCTTTATGTTTGCAGAGGTTCTGTTTCCCATTATGGACTCCTTAATGTCTGTCATCTGTTTGACAGAATGATGCCTATTTGTTCAACTTTAGTGGAGCTACTGAACTAGGAGTTTGATACTCAGAATGCCAGTCCTTACGGTGCTTCCAAAGCAACTTGCCGCAATTGCCTTGTGATGTAGTATATCATCTCTCTGGGTTATCTGATGCAAAAGTGGATGAGATTCTGAGGAAGCTTCCATCAGCCTTCTTAAACAAGATCAGCCTTTCTTAACTAAGAAGGAAACTAGTAGAAAACAGGAAGCCTTGTAGGGTGTACTGAGCTATTCTACATGAATGTTACAGCTGATGTATTCCTGATGTATTAATTAGTTGTTCATGATACTAGAAAACTGATAGAAATTAACTGGTTAAAATACTAAGTATGTTTGTTTGTTTGTTTTAGCTGATAATGGTACTATGCATCTTTGGGATTGGAGAACTGGATACAATTTCCAGAGAGTACATGCAGCTGTACAGCCAGGCTCTTTGGACAGTGAATCAGGAATATTTGCTTGTGTTTTTGACCAGTCAGAAAGCAGATTGCTAACTGCTGAAGCTGATAAAACCATAAAAGTATACAAAGAAGATGATACTGCGGTATGTCGAAGTATCTTTTTAATGTATTTTCATTAAATCAAAAAATTTCAAACAACTGTTACGCATATCAATAAGGGATGTGCACAGACTTCTGTAATCCATTTTATTGAAGTTTGAAAGCAATGTGTATGTAATAACGTTAAGAGGACAGTAGCTAGTTTCTGCACTCCTAATTTCTTAGTATATGCTACAGTACAAATAAGTGTCAGGTCTGTCAACTCTTCTGCAAAAGTCCTTTGTGATAAAGTTTGGAGAAATCTTAATACAATCATGTACACTGTTTTGAACCCAGCAGGGGACTGTGTGTGTTTGTATTAATTAAAACATGGGAATTAGCAAAAAGATTACATTTTAAAGATTTATTGTACTTCTGTATATGATCTAGATTAGTCATTTGCCTTGACAGTTTTTAGAATTCAGAGGAAATAGCTGACTTTCAAACTGTTATTCTCAAATCTGAATCCATTTACTAATGGAGAAGACAATAGATTATTGTATAGTTTATCAGAGTATGTCTTCAATATAAAGAATATAAAGATTTTTATTAAAACTTGGAATTTTTGCATTGAATTAGACTTGGAGCAACTCTTAGATATGAAAGAATAAGGAATTTTTCGTCCATTTTGCAATTGGGCAAATTGTAGACTCTGTGGCATCTGCCAATACTGATGTAGATATCGCTGGAAGGACTGTCTCTGGAATCCCTGTTCTGTGCTTTGATCACTGCAATGTTGTTTCTGAAGTGCCATTGGCAACCTGATTTTTTGTCCTTGTTGCAAAAAAACCAAACAAAACAAAAACCAGAACAAGTCTTGTCATGTACTTCAGACAGTGTGATATAAAATTTCATATGGGTAGATTAATTACGTAGTAGATTAGGTAATTATAATGTTACATATGAAATAGAGTATATATACTATGTGAGTAATATTTTAAACTGAACCCTAATTACAGGTGAATTTCATGTTAAAAATAATCCTTATGAGATTTTTTCTTTTTTCCATTTAGACTGAAGAAACTCATCCTGTCAGCTGGAAACCAGAAATTATCAAGAGAAAGCGGTTTTAGTGCGGCAGCATAGTTACGCTGTAATTTTGTTTTGGCTTTCCTGAGAGCATTCAGTCACTTTTTGTTCTGCCTAGAACAGCAGAGCAGGAAGTCAGCTAAGTCATTGCTATTTCAACATGTTTTATAATAAATTTTATTTCTCTTTCCTTTTGTCTTTTTTTGGTGTGATCCCAGCAAACCAGTTGCAGCTGTTAACTTTCTCTTTGTGGAGCATGTATAGTTCATGAAGAGGATAGATGTGCAGGTGGTTACTTTTTTATGTGAATCTATTGAGTGTAAGTCTAAAGATATTTTGATGAGCCAGGTTTTCTGAAAGACCCTTGCTTGATTCCAAAAGTTAATTGCAAATTTATGCATAGAAGCCATCTACTGGAAATCTTGAGTGACACTTTTAGATTTTAGACCAGTATTGTTTACTGTACATATGCTAAGTATGCACTGTAATGGAACAGTATGTATACTAAATTACAGAGTAATAGAGTAATCAAGAAAGAAGCAGGACAATATAATAATAGTAATGCAGTTTGCTTTATAAACACAGCCACTGAGCATTGCCAGTGCTGTGATATTGAATGAAATGGATCTTCAAAGTGTTTATTTCCCTAGGAAAGCTTTCATATGCAACTAATCTTCACTCATTTCATTTCAGAGTGGGCCTTCTATAGCAAGGACCACTGTCAAATCATATTGTTCACAGTCATTACAGGGCTAGGACCAGTTGACTTTCTTTGTAAATACCTGTTTGTTTTTTCCAGTTATGCAAAGCATATATGACATTAGAGTACAGCGAACTTTTAAAACTGAGCTCTAAGAGGAAAAGCTCTTAAGTCATTCCAGCCTTAATTTCACATGTTGCTGTCTCCCCATGATCTTATGAAGGAATTGAAAATAAATTAAAAAATATTACTGAAAGATATTTGTATTCCTGAAGGGACAAATCTTTCATTGTGTTTACAAACAGTCACATAACAAGCAGTAAACATGTAAGCCTCCTTGCTACAGCTTATCTGTGATGTCTGTGCTGCTCTAAGCACTTTCTCTTCAGGGGGTGTGGGAGGGTGGGAAGTGTTAAGTCATCAAGCCATTCAGTTATTGGCAACTTTGCTAGTGGTATTAATAGCTGCAGTGGCAAGTTTCATGCTGGGTGGATGCTGAGAATTGTTCTGTGGCCACAGCATTGATAGCAAGCAGTTAACAATAATTATTTCTATTCTCTGCCAGTCTGACTTCTTTCAAATCTGGGATTTATGTTAGAGAAATGACAGTTACTTGCAGTGTAACTTACAAAAAGCTAGTAAAACTAAGTGTTGTTTATATTATGAGAATTTTTGTCTTGTCTTTTATGAGGCACAGGAGGTTTTGTATTTATAATTTGAATGTTTGACAATGTCATTTTAAGGGAGTCCATGCTGCATAAATAAGTGAATTTTGGTTGACAGCTATTGTCTGAAGCATCTTCATGAAAAAGGGAAGGGGAATATTTGGTAACTACAAGTTGGATTAAACGTCTTTTATTTGGATGATAATTCAAATTTTTCTAGATCTTTATTACAGCTGTTTTCATTTTAACTAACATAACGGGGAAAAATACAGGTTGTGGCTTAGATGTATTTTATACTGCTGCTAATGTTTCATTCCAGAAATTGATGAATTATTGGTGTTACACAGAATTTTCTTGCTTACAGTGAAATCCTGTGTGGGAAGCCAGAGTGGAGAGGAATAACTTACTTGAAAAGGGGTGGGATTGTTGTGGGTTTTTTGAAATGTCTATTTCTTTTGATAATTTGGAATCAGGAAGGGGAAATTAGAGGTTTTGGCTCACAGTTCTAGCACATCTTCTCTGTACTGGCACTTTCCTTCAAAAACTGCATTTATTCCACTGTTTATTGCTTTGAAGAATCAGAAAGTCTCCTGCAGAACCTGCGTTTCTTCCCTGGACTTCTGCAGGAATCTGCTAGCATGGGGCAGTGGTTGCCAGGGCATTCTTTTTGTGCCCTGGGTAAAGATTTGGTTTGCAAATTAAAGGCTATGCACCAATATTTGGAATAATATTTCTCCTTTTGGGCTCTATAATATGCTGTTGCAGTTCTAAGTGTGATTTTTTTTTTAAATTGTATTCTTTAACATTTGATTTGCATGTTCATTTCATTTGCAGCAGTTTTTTCTTCCACTTGACAGTAATGTGAATATCATCACATACTTCTATAAGTATTATTTTATCAGACTTCATTTAAGTGCTTCTCTAGTGCAAAGTAAGCCTAGATAGTTGTGATACACATATATACATGATCGTGTAGGATACACAGTGACATTAGATTTGTCCATGTAAGTCATAAGGAGAAGCAAAAGAGGAGGATCTGGTCCATTGGATGTATTTTCCATGCTTCTGCAAAGTGTCATGCTGCAATGTCAATTAAAGAAATCTTTGGGAGTCTAATCTCAGAAAATAAGCAGTCATTTATTTCATAAAATTTGATGTTGTCTTCTGTGATCAAATCATACACATTTCTTCCACAAACCTTGAGTTTTGTTTTATACTGTACATAATTGCAGAGAAGTAAGAAAATGGTGTTTGTTTGTAACATAATTCAAAAAAGTGTAACTGGTAAAAGTGATAATTTTTAAGATCACTCTTTGCTGTATACTAAAGCATACAATGTAAGCTATGCAGCTAGAATGCTGTCATTTGCTGGCAGCATGAAAGTTTTGCAGAACAGTATGTCTTTTGGCAACTTAAAGGCTTACAGAAGTAAATCTTTAATAGCCAGTTTCTTTTTAGACCTGTTAGATAAGAATTAAAGTGCTATGTCTGATTTAAGTGACAGCAATTTAGCCATCAATAAAACCTTCAGTACAATATTATTTCATGTCTTTTCTTCCATTTTGGGTTTTGTAGTAAGAATAACTGTCAATACATGTTTAGTTATTTTTTGTTCAAGTAATTTAGGATTAAATTGACTGTTTCCCATAGTACAGTAACAAATATTTTTGCAGATCAGCTGTAATGGAGAGAAAGTACTGATTGCTATTTTATGAAGAGCTTCCTATCTGTGTGAAGGGATTAGCAAAACAAATGCAGAATTCATGAATTTTCTCTAACGTGTTTAAAGAAAAATTGAAACCTCTCTGGAGTTAAGTATGAGGTCTAGGACAGGTTCCGGATGGGAGCTGTGTGGGTGGGAAAAAGCTTAGAGTGAAACTAATTTTGGTATGTCTTACTGGGAGCAAATTAAAGGGATATTTCTGTCCATCGCACATAACTGGAAATTTGGTCATAATGAAATCAATGGGAGTTTTATCATTGATTTTTTTGAAGTCAAGATTTCACTCAGTGGTGTGTTTTGTTTTTGTTTTTTGCCTCGAGTGAGTTGGAAAAACTGTCTGGCACATTGTGTATGTAAGTGTCCACACAAGGTGCATTTTTTTGTGCACAAGATGCGTCATTCTTTATTAGGTGAGGCTTCTAAATATTAGTACACCTAAGAAAATGGTGAGGATTTGGAAATTAATGAATGCCAGTAAGCCTGATCAGCTGAAAAAGGTCAACCTGCAATTTTGTTGTATAAAATTTAACACTAGACTAGCAGGACTTGAAACTAGCATAAATATGACTTTCTGTGGAAGCTGTTCCATAAGCAGAATATGCCGCTGGTGAATCACTTCATTCCTTTGAAAGCAAACAAGTCTTCAGCTGAGATGAGCTTGAAGGCTGCATGAAGAGAGAAGCTTTTTGACTTGTTTTTTGTCTGTAGTTTGAAAACTTGGCAGGCAGGGAACTACAGATTTCACTGGCTGTCATTTACGTAGAGCCTGTCACTTTGGGAGACTCCATCTGATGCTTTAATGGCAGCAGCTAAGAATCAGTTTTCTGGCTCTTACATCTTGAAGCCTTACGAATTTAGTTCTGTGCTTAGTAGGACAGAAGTTGGCTGAAAACTGGCAGAAAAGTTAGATGAAAAATGAATGGCCATCCCTGTCTAAAGATGATCCTTCCAAGAGTTTTGATGCACAGAGGGGAATCTGCATTTCTCGTTTTGATTTTGAGTAAGGTTCTGTAAGTAAGCTCTGATTGCAGGGCTAGCAAAATGTAATTGCTTCTGTGAACGCTTTTTCACATGCATTTTTCCTATGCTTCCTTATCTTAAAAAGTTCATCAGGAGTCATTCAGTATTGTAATTTCATCTAGGATGTGTCAGAAACTTGAAAAATACCAGCATAAGCATTCACAAATTTTGATGTTGGAAATTACTTGAGAGGTTTTTCAGCGAAATGACCAAATCTAACCAAGAGAATTTTCTCTTCAATTAGTATGTATTCTACCAATTGCTGTAAAGCAGCACTTGGGTATTTTTAAAGGTGTATGAATAACTCTATAGGGTTTGCTTTAGATGGGAACTGTGGAGTTTCTAGATGTGGACTTTTTTCAAAATGTTCTCTTGAAAATATTTTCAAGGATTTTGACTTGAGGGATTTGCAGCATCAACCCTTAGGTGTTACTGTTTTCCTATTGCTGCTTGTATTGAAACTATGTGGTATCGGCTTTGTAATGTCTAGTTGTGAACACTTAAGTCAGTAACATGTTAACTTCCTTCAGATGCATGTTATCACTAGGCTTTTGTTAACCTTTCTTTAGGGTTTTTGTTTTGAATATGAGTACATAAGCCCCAAATGTGTATCTAAAGCATGGATTAATTGGGGCACTTCCCTGCAAATTAGACCTCAACAGTACAAACAATAATTGAGCTAAATGCTTGTCTCCCAGGCAAGGAAGACTGAAATCACTGACAAAATAACAGTTGAAAATCAGAAATCTTAAGTTTGCACAGACTTGGGAAAACTGTATTGTGCTGGGGTTTTTTTTTCTTTCCTCAAAACCCCCACACCTTACACTTGTGTTTGAGAAGTGCAGATAATGTGTGTGAAACACTTGTTTCTGCCAACATTTTTTTGCAACCTTTCTGCTTTGTTTTTAGGGAGAGCATGAGTCCTTGCAAGACACCTCACCTTTGCTCTTTCTGCTGCAGTAACAACTCTTGGGCCGTTGGATGCTGCAAATGTCTCTTTTGGTTTGGTTTTTTTTTCCCCCAGCTGATACATTGAAGAGGAGGACTGAAGGGTTAAGGCCTCCAGAGCAAGGGAGAGTCAATGCAGCATCAGTATGAATTATGACTACCAAGGCCTATACCTAGAGAAGAGAGAGATGTCCTAGAGACAAGATAAGAAAGAGCTGTAATTAACTGAAATCTCTCAGGGAGGTGAAAAGGACAGTAGAAAAACTAAGACTAGAAGAGACCAGAGCTATGACATGTGGAAGGAAATATTTGAAAACGTGCTACACTTACCTGGCAGGCTGGAGGAGAGGAGGTATTTCTGGATTAGATGAATGCTGCATGGGTGTTGTGGTTTAACCCCAGCCAGCAGCCAAGCACCACGCAGCTGCTCCCTCGCTCCCCCTCCCACGCTCCCAGTGGGATGGGGAGGAGAATCAGGAAAGAAGGTACAGCTTGTGAGTTGAGGTAAGAACAGTTTAATAACTAAAGTAAAATATAATACTAACAATAATAATAATGAAATATAATAATAATAGTAATGAAAAGGAATATAACAAAAAAAGAAGGGAGGGAGAGGGGGAAGAAAAAAAACCCCAGTGATGCACAATGCAATTGCTCACCACCCGCTGACCGATGCCAGAGCAGCGATCTGCCCCTCCCGGCCAATTCCCCCCACTTTATATACTGAGCATGATGTTCTATGGTATGGAATATCCCTTTGGCTAGTTGGGGTCAGCTGCCCTGGCTGTGCTCCCTCCCAGCTTCTTGCACACCTTGCTGGCAGAGCATGGGAAACTGAACAAGTCTTTCACTTAGGATAAGCACTACTTAGCAACAACTAAAACATCAGAGTGTTATCAACATTATTCTCACACTAAATCCAAAACCCAGCACTGTACCAGCTACTAAGAAGAGAGTTAACTCTGTCCCAGCCGAAACCAGGACAATGGGTATAAGGGAAGGAATGGGAGGGAATAGTGAGCTAATGTGGGTGCAGTCAATGGTGAAAATGGAAAATGTGGGCATCCTGATGCAAATTCTTTTGACAGCTACCTGTAAATGCATTTCTGAGAAGCGCTAGTATTGTATGTATCTGCATGTTCCGGTACCCTCATGCTCTGAAGTATAACTCAAGATACTTTAGAAAATTCTTTGGCACATGCAGAATTGCAGAGCAGTGCAGAGTGAGGAGTCTGGAGGGTTTTGCTGCTGCAGTGGGATTTTTATGGAGGAAGCACTTGTAAGTACAATTCTGAACAAGGCTGAAGAGTAAAGCCTGAAGAGTAAAGCCAAAGTTTGTGTTGTGAATAGCTTAAAGATAGTGAGGCTGATTTTACAGCTGATTGAATGTAAGAATTACCTTACAACACGGAGTTTGCTTCTTCCTGACAGGCAAATGGTGAGCTGTAGAATGAGACATGAGTTTATAGCCACGGAGTATCATGCTGACAGGATGCATTGCTGTTGGGAGACTATCATGTGATAAATAAGGGCGTAGTTTGTGCAATCAGAGAAACTTTTGTGCTGCATCCAACAGCACTTTTTTTTAACTAGGAAAAGACACTATGAATCATAACATGACTTAACTATTTCCAAGTAAATCCCCTTGACAAGCAAGCTTCCTGCATTGACAACTAGAGATCTGCTCTCAATAAAGCAGCAATATAGAGTATGAATAGAAAAATTCCATACAAAAATTTGGACATAGCTTTGGCTGCCAGATGAGTCAAATTTCTTGTCCTGTAAATATATTCATTCTTTCCTGCTCATTCAATTTCTTTTCTTCCCATGCAACATGGTAATGAACATGCTTCTTTCAAAGAAAGCTTGGCAATGCAAACCTACCGGAATCGATCAGTTCTGTTAATGACTTTATTCTATTTTGGAACTTAAAATCCCAGTGAAGGAGTTTTATTATTCCATGTTGCTCTAAATCAATGTTTAACAGGAAATTCAAAAGTAACTAGTGACTCAAACTCATCATGGTAGCTAAATGAAATTACAGCTAAAAATGCTTGCTGCTAATTAAAACAAATGTAGTGAAATGCAGTGTATTTCTCTTCCTGAGCAAATCTGTTTGGTGGTTTTTTTTAAATTTGTAGGTGAGGTTGTAAATGTCCTTTAATTACATAAGGGAAAGAAAACTGCTCCTGGTGTTTCTCCAGTGTGAATGGTGTTGGTACATGCGGTTGCCAGATCAATGATGCAGTTTTTCTCCAGCCATTAAAATAAGATGACTGTGCTTAAAACGGCATGGTGTGTTTCACACTTTCACACACTGAAGACAAGGTCCGCATGCTTTCCAGTAACATAGCCCTGTGGTCTATGGCAGCGCATTTTTTTTTTAGTGTTGTGTTCTCTCTCACAGGTTTCAATTTCTCCTTAAATTTTTTTAGGCAACTGTAGCCTTTAATGGGGAAAACACTGCTGAGAAATTGGAAGCTATCTCTAGCCTGTATCTCCAGCCTGATTAATTATGACCTGGTAACTCCTTTCTCTTCTTCCTTTCCCCCAACCTTGTCCTGGCCTTCTTCCATCAACAGCATCCCAACGGAGCCTGCGAGATCCTCAGCTGTTCTGGAGAGTTTCATGTTGTCCAGGCGCAGCGTGCAGTGCTATGGATTGCTCTTGGCCCCCACGTGGCTCTGCCTCGCTGCATCAAACAGGGTGACTGAACTATGCAGTGGGAGCATTTTATGGTGGGAAGTTGTTCTTGGAGACGGGGAAAATACTGGCTGGATAAAATCTTATTTTCTCTACTAATACGCAACCTGATGTTGACAGATGACTGTTCTGCCTCCATCCTCCCAGTTCTCATGCCACTTGATTTTTCTTCAACAATCCTTCTATTGATAGAGCACACCGTGTATAAAATGCTCCGGTGGTTGCTAGCAACACCTCATGCTGGTTTGAATAACAAAATCTGACAACATTTTCACATTCTGGGCAGAATAAAGGCAAGTGGTAAAGCGTAAGACTGAATGAGACACACAGCAAGGAAACCTAAACCAAAGTCAGGAAGACGTTCAAGTAAATCATGTCCATGGGCTGTTTCTCTTTAACCTCCTCTTCTGCTCAGCATCGTGCTCAGTAACAGTTTATTGGCCTCAGCTTACTGTAGGCTAAGTTCAGACTGACCCAGTTGAGACTGTCCTTGCAAATGCTTTGTATTGGTGAAGCTGAGTGGGGGAAGATGTGGAGGAGTGCCAAAATCTCTGCTAGTGAAAGGCTGTCCTCCTTGTGATGGGAAAGTGTCTAGCTCTTCTCTGTTTCACAAAGTGCTCTTCACTATTCTTCATTTCTTAAACTCCATAAATAGTTGCTATGAATAGTGTAGTAAAAAGATCTAGTATTGCAGGTAATACGGTCTTTATGGACAGAACTTCTAAATTGTCTTAAAATTGTGGACTCGGGAATATCCCAGGACATGTAAGGCTCACAATAACATGGTATCTCTTACTATAAAAAAATCGCAGACAAGAAGCCATTATCAATAATGGTCACAATTAAGAAAAAGGAGAACTTTCTGCTCCTCAGAATATTGCATCTCCATCCACATCTTCAGAAAAAAGAAAAGCCTGAATGTTGTTGTTCTGTTCAAAGAGAAAACAGAAGGGGTGGTGGGGTGGATGTGTGTTTAGAAAATGAATGGCCAGAGCATAAATGTCCCCATGCTGTTCTGTAAATGTATGCCTTACACCCTGGTTATATCGAGGCAGTTCATTTGAAACAACTCTGATGATAACTGATATCTGTACAGACAGAGGCATGTCAGATGTGAAAAACAAAACTAGTGGGACATGCCTTGCAATTAACCACCTGGAGCCAGCACATTTTAAAATAACACAGCTGTTGTCATTCATACCTCAGGGCAATACTGGGTTTTCACACTGTCCTAATTTTAAGACATGTCAGTTCACACATTTTTTTAACATGGTGCGTTTCTCTGGTGTAGACAGGGCCGAAGTAATATGTGGTGGAATTTAGAAATGTTCCCGTATGGAGAATACGCTCTGCCAAGAACAGGAAACCTCATCCTCTTTCATCTTCTCTCTCCCATGGTTTTTGTTGAAAGGTTTTCCGGCACGTTCTCACATGCAGTTCATGTAAAGTCACTTCTCTCCCTCAACAGAAGGGGAACAAAATTAGCATTAAGCCAAGAGAGCGTAAAAGTAATGTTCCCCGAGACTTTACCTGGGCAAGATTAAAAAGTATTAGCTTCATTTCTTGTTGATAAGTGTATATAAAGTAGATATAGTCAGCTAAGCCTCTTGCAAAAATGCATTTGATGTCTCAGCTTCTTGAATTCATTTTCAGCGCTTTCAGATTTCCTTAGGCTGCTGTAATTTCCCCCTGTGCCGAGGCTGATTAGGACACCAGCGCAGCAGAGTAAAATTCTGCTTTCCTCCTTCCTGGGCACACCACCTCCTTCCTCATCCTCAGCCTGCCTCTTCCAGAGGGGAGAGAGGTGGTGGGCAGAAACCCTGCCACAACCCTCTCCTCCCAACCCAGAGCTCTGCCCCTTCCTTCAGTCGTACCCAAAGCCTGTTTGTCTCCTGTTTGTTCATGAGCAAAATAAAAGAATAATCTGTTGTTTCCCTCCTGTGCACCAGAGACCATCAGGGATGCGAGCGTATTACAGGGAAAGAAGGAATTGTTTTCTTTTTTTCCTTTGGTGCTTAGAGGTGAGAAAGGGATCACCTACTGGAAACACTGCAGCTGTGTTTATAGGGTCATATCTTCTAAAATTCACTGTGGAGTCTGTAGAAATATGAACTTTAAAAGTGCTTTGCTGGCAACTTTGTTGTTTCTCCCCTCTGAAAGCATCACGACAATAAAAATAATGTTTGTGATCTATCATTTGCCACAATGAGCACTAAGTGTGGAGTTGCATTTTCACATGCTTTCCTCTGAAGTTTCATATATTTTTTTTGCCTTTTGTCGTGGTTTAACCCCAGCCAGCAACTAAGCACCACGCAGCCGCTTCCTCCCCCTCCCCCCTCCCACTGGGGCAGAGAGGAGGAAAAAAAAAAGTAAAACTCATGGGTTGAGATAAGAGCGGTTTAATAACTAAAGTAAAATAAAATATACTACTAAGAATAATAATATAATAATAATAATTGTAATGAAAAGGAATATAACAAAAAAAAAGAAATAACACCCAAGAAAAGACAAGTGATGCACAATGCAACTGCTCACCACCCGCTGACTGATGCCCGAGCAGCGATCCGCCCCTCCTAGCCAACTTCCCCCAGTTTATATACTGAGCATGACGTTCCATGGTATGGAATATCCCTTTGGCTAGTTTGGGTCAGCTGTCCTGGCCGTGCTCCCTCCCAGCTTCTTGCACACCTGCTTGCTGGCAGAGCATGGGAAACTGAACAAGTCCTTCGCTTAGGATAAGCGCTACTTAGCAACAACTAAAACATCAGCATGTTATCAACGTTATTCTCACCCTAAATCCAAAACCCAGCACTGTACCAGCTACCAAGAAGAAAATTAACTCTATCCTAGCCGAAACCAGGACACCTTTGAAATTGGACTGAGCAGCATCACTGATCCACTCCATTGCATTTCTAAATTTTGTTTGGTGAGGTCAACACAGTTTAGCGAAAAGAAACTCTACAACTGAACATAAAATGTAGCTGGCTTTGCTCACTGCCTCCCTACGGCAATCACTGTCCCTAGCAAACATACAGCCTGAGCAGTAACTAAGCATAGCACCATGGGATCGTGCTCCTATAGCTATGACTATAGAACTGTATGACTATAGTTACATGCAAAACTTGTTCCTTACAAATTGCATCGTCTCTGGTGGTTGCTACAATGGTTTTGCATCTAGGCCGCTGGTCCAAGATGCTAGTGTTGAAATATTTTTGCTCTTAAAATATTTCCCACAAGGCTCATGGTGATCTAACCCTATCAGCCCTGGGGGCCAAGTCCCAGTTTGCAGATTTCCTCACACGTACAGAGGTAGATCCCGCCTGTGCTGCTCCACACGTGTCCCACCTCTTGCCTCCCTTTCCTAGGGATGAGTGGCAGTGACAGCAGCTTTGGCAGTGCAGTGTCAACTACCTGGAAATATGCCCGGCTGTTTGCTGCCTGATCATCTGTTCCCTGTCCCCTCTGGGAAAGGGGCAGTAGGCCAAATGAAACATGTGCTAGATCCAGCCAGACCACCGCTTTGGCTTGTGCTGCCAGACTTGGTTGGGGAGGTAGGCTCCTTGCAGAGCTCCACCAGGCGCTTGGGAGTGACAGTCTGTGGCCACCAAATTCCCAACATGCTGCTGATGGGCACCATGTTGGACTTGCACCGCTTCTTCTGGAGCAGCATCTCTTCTGGACTCCAGGACTGAAATCCTGGAGCCTTCGACTTCTGGCTCCAGTGAAACCCCGAGACACAACTGGCCAAGGCTGATGTCTGTAATAGCACAGCTTCCACTCAAAAGGCCCAGCCCAATCTCCCTTGTCATTAAAAATGTGAGATCTTTATGCCAAACCTAGCATGCTCCACAACTTAACCATCTACTTTGCATGATAGACATTAAGCTAGAAAAATAAAGCATATGCACATTCCTGAGGAAATAAATTTTGAGAAGCTAAGTTTGCAGCTCCTATTTCACATTCTTTTCTTCTCATTTTAAATGAAGGATCAAGACAGCAATGCTGTGAGTTGCACTGTGTGTGTGTGGCGATCCTTGCTGCTGCATCCCATAACGGGAGGAGGAGAGGAAGCGTTGCTTGTATATGCTCTGCTCTGAAGTCTTCTTTGCCTTGCCAAAATCTCTTCATTGGCATTTTCTCCATATCTGGCTCATTGGAGCCATGCATTTGTTTTCCATTAGTTGCCTCAGTTAATATGATGAGTTTCTTTCTCATTATTCCTAAATATTGCATTTTAAATGAAAAAATAACACACTCCTTCAATGGTCTGATAAATTGTTGGAAGATGATTTGCTCTCTTTGCTTCATGCTCTTCTTTTCACTCATTTTCCTTCTTTTCATTCATTTTCCTTCTTTTTTTCTTTGTTTCATTCCTTTTCTTTGAGCCAGTCTTGCTCACCTGCACACCAAGTTTAATGTGTTTTCACGTACGTTGGGCTGCACACAAGCTGCGAGAAAGAGGTTTGCTGTTTTCTCCCGCTGTAAGCCCAAGTCTGCCACGTACTCTCTCAGGGAGAGCCCAGCTGACCTGTGTGCTGGGAACAGGACACTGGAGGTACCAGGGAAAAGAGGATGATTGATAGGTAAAAAGAGCAAGGAGTGGTTAAACAGCAGCATTATCTTTTAAATAAAAAGAGCAAGGAGTGGTTAAGAAGCAGCATTGTCATCTTTTAAATATCTGTCTCGGCTGGTTGCTTGACTCACTTCCCATCTATCTCTACATTTTCCACATCTGTTCCAGGGTTTTGCTCCTTTAGCAGAAGGAAGTAAAATAAATAAATAAATAAATCAGAGTGCACAATAGAATGAGTATTGAGAAATAACGCTGAAGTGAGATTTTTCATGTACCTTTTGTGTCCTATAAACCCACCACAGAAGTAGGACCATAGGATCAAGCCTTCCAAATTTCATACTATAAAGCTTCCTCTATCAAGCCCTTAATTTTCCTCTTTTCCCCTTTGCAAAGATTTAAGCCAACAGATAAGTCTTGCCTCATAGCCCAAAGGTCAATAAATCCACCCAACATACACCTGCGGGGAAATTAAAAATTGTCCTCATGGCTGCATTTTCTAAAATGTCTTTTCTCTGCCAGTACTTTTGGTCATAAGCTGTTTTCAGCAAGTTCTGCAGTCATATTTGTGCCTTGAAGCTGTACTAGTAATAACAGGGGAGTTGATTTCTACCACACTGAGCAGTTTCATTTTTCAAAGTATATTCAGTTACAATCAGTTAATATTAACTGAGGTGAGGCAGGCAGAGGGGGTAAGCTAGGCGTGCTAGGATGGGATGTTTTCATTCCTTTTAAAATGTTCTAACAGCATTAATGTACTGCTGCTTTCTTTCATGTCCTTCCCCAGCTCAGAAAGCAATGAACCAAGGGATCAATATTTGTTCTATCTAAACACCTGTTTAAAACTCCAGTTTGAATCATTTTCTCATTTTTGTGCCCTTGCCTTTTCTCCGTGTTTCTTCAAAGAGGGAAAAATCCCCAGGCTGAGATATTAGCCCAAGCGTTTTGTCTTTCTAACAGAGAGGTCGAATAACATGGAGTGGCTTCTGAACTTAGGCGTACAAAAACTCCCCGCATCGAACGGCTGCTTTAGATCTAGGTTTTGAAGAGGGAATTGCATCTCCCAGTGCTCTGGTGAGGCTTTTTAATACCTGAATTGATGTGCAGGGGGAAAGCCAGGCACGAGTTCACAGAGGAGTAATTTAGTAGGAAATCAAAGCCTCCCAAGAGAGAATCTTAACACTCGTTCTCCTTCCTCAAAAGATACTTATTTTCCCAATGTTCTCCCCCTCTTGGGGAGTTGCTCACCTGTTATCTGCAACAGTTTGATGTCCTCGGATATCCCACATTGCTGCCCATGACTTGGGTGCACAGGAGAATGGGCTGCAGTCTCTGGGTCATCACCCCTGTACCTGCCTGGCCACGGTGCCCCGGCCAGAGGCAGCTGTTGGCAGGAGCCTGCCTATGTCCCGGCCTGTTGCAATTCACCGCCAGGTTTATTAGTACAAATTGAGGCAGTTAAGGTTAACTCACGGGATTGTGAACTGGAGCAGATTAAATGCTGGCCTGGGTCTCGTCCTGCAGCTGCAGGGCAGCGACCCGTGCAGAGGAGCAGCAGAGAGTGGGGAGAGGTAAGTCGTGCGCCGCTGCTGTGATGGCTAGGCATCCTCTCTGAACATTTTCCTCTGCCCCAACTTACTCTCCCTGGTGCTCAGGTAATTGCCCTTGTACTCGTTGAGAGGAGTTTCAATACATTTCCCTGTCTTTAACCTTGCCACTTTCCAGTTTATTCCTTGTTTCATGATTGACTGTGTTTGAAATTGGACACGGAGACACGTATGAGTGGAAAACCAAAGGACAGGTCCCAAACTGTGCTGTTACACACTATTAACGGCAGGGCTAGCAGCCAGCGAGTTCACTTGGTTATGCCAAACCCAGATGAGACACTACAAACCCTGACAATTTGGTATTATTTTCTGAAGAAACTATTCCAAGTCTATTTTCTAGCGGGGAGAGAAGACAGTGTTTTGGGGGAAAGGAATAACTTTCTTTAGCAGTTGAGCAAATGCAAAGCATCTGCCTAATATGCACTATGCATATCCAAGGAAATGTAGGCAAAAAAGGTTTATTTTGGAACTTAGTGGATGAAATCCTGTCCCGTTAGAGTAAATGGGAGATTTGCCATTGACTTCAGTCAGGCCAGCGTTTCACCCAATACTTTTTACATATCTTTTTATATGTTATGATAATTCACAAATGAACTAAACCAATCCCTGTAGAGAATATATGAGGATTGTTCTTCTCTACCTTGGGGGGAGCAATCTTCATTTGTTGCTTACTATATTGGGGTCCTTGGAAAGAAATGTGGATGGGAGAGTCTTTCCTACATTAATGATACATACTTTATCTTGTATCTCTCTTTTGTATAATCCATCAACAGCAGCATTACACAGAGGTTAGCTGAGAAAGGAGCACAGATGGGAAGAAAATGTCTGAAACCGGATCTGAAGGGGGCTGAGGTGATGTTGTCTGGATGGGGGTTGTAACCTGAGGAAAAAGCAGAGAGTATCTTGCCCTTTGAGCGTGTCTGTCTGAGGTTGTTCCAAGTCTACGATCGAAAGGCCTGGTTGGGTTTCCAGTCTCATTCTGGATGGATTTCTAAATGCTCAGGACAGCATTAGTAGCCAGGACAATTTTTTTTTTTTTTTTTTTTGGTGTGTCTGTCTGTTGCCTCGCCAGGAGAGATTCTGATGAATCCTTCAGGTGACAGGCTTTGTCATTTCATCCAGGCCTTTGCCTCCCAACAGCAGGTTCGTTCAACATGTTCCTTACGAAGATGCATTCCATCTGATCAGAAACCGATACCAGTGGAGATTATGAGCTGGTTTTCTCCCCCTGAGTGCGCAGTGCCTGTGCTACATAGTCTGTTTTGGCCACCTCTTGCCTTGATTCGAACATGTTAGTTTTGGCCCGGGAAGCTCCAGCAATCCAAGGGAGTTTGTCCTTTCCTGGCCCAGCCACCAGTGAGTGCTGGCCCTCGGCCTGGTAGGCTGCTCGTGTGAGAGAGAAAAGAGGAGCTGGAGAGCCATTTTCTGTTCAAGATCTTTGACTTGGAAACTCGCTTTCTTTTCTTGGTCAGAACGTCTCAAGTGGGGTGAATAAGTGGTTTGGAGCTTAGGGAAGGAGAGAAAGAGGATGAAGCTAATGTCATGCTATTTTCTGTTGCAAGACTGTTGTTAGCAGGCAATTGGGGGAATCCTCCATTATTGTAACTGCAATTGGTTTAAATATTCAGTGAAGTGGAATAAGAAGTGGCCACCCAAAGAAAATAAAACCATAGCTAATATAAAGCCTATGTAAATCAGAGTGTGAGAAGATTTTATGAACAACTGGTAGGAGAAAAATGTTGGTGATGCTGTTGACTGCAGAGTGCAGAAGTGCCAAGCCTTTGCTGACAAATCCACATTACCCAGCTCAGGTGTGGAAGCAGCAGAGCTGTTCGGGTGGTATTGTGTGCAAGTAAATAAGCTTGTTTTTTCAGAGCGACTTGGGTGGCTCCCATACTTGTGCTATGACTAATTCCCAGCCACGATAATTTATTTCCACATAATTGAGAGCTGTCTATATTTCCAAATGGATCCTACAGCTATGACCATATGGCTGTTATTTATGCAATTAAAAAGGTGTATTTTAAATTAATAAGAAGATTTAATTGCTCATTGCAAAAGACTTGCATCTGTTTGGCAGCCTAACAGTGTGCAATTCTGAGTGGTCCAGATTTTTCATTTCCCCGGTACACTATTGAGTCCTGACTTCTAGTTGGTACTTCTGCTATAGCTCTGTCAGGCAATTAATCTGGGCAATAATGGCATGAAACTGTTGCAGTAAATAAAGCAATTCAGGTAAGTGCTTTAGTGCTCAAGCAAAGCAGCCCATGGGGATATTTCAACTCTTACTGATTTCCTTCAAAGATTATCTTGGCCACAAAGTACTATTATTTGTCCTTGCAATATGAATTTTTTCTGGAAAGCTTTAACACAAGTTCTCTTATATCATATTGTCTTATAATAAAATATCATGGTTTGGCTGATGTTCTGGTTTAAGTCTGCTCTAAAACAGAAGGAAGGAAAGTAGCCTAAAATAGCAATTAGAAGAGAGATTTGAGGGTCATGAATTATTTTCTATTTCTGTCACTAGTTTAGGTCTCAGCTCAGAATACCTTGAGGTTGCAGGAAACCTTTTATTGATTTCAGTAGATTTTGGATCAGGTGCATTCGTCTGACCTTGGACAAGTCAGGTGCCTTCTGTGCTTCGGAATGAAATGTGCGTGCTCTGCTTACCCCTCCGACAGGATCGCTATAAAGCTTCATTCATTCACATCTGTAGAGAGCTTTAGGACTCGCAAACGAATGCCACTTTTTAAAGTACAAACTGTTATTTCAATGTAGATTAATTCATTTTACCTTCCCACCGGCTGCCAACAATCTGTTTAGTGCAATGAAATCCTGACAGCCTGTGTCAACAACTGAAAGCAGCTCTTTCATGACAGAGAGAAAAAAGAAAAAGAGAAAATGCAGACCTGAACTCTTCCCCTTACAGAGAATGTCTTTGTGTATGAAAATAAAAATTGTGTCTGTCATTTCAAAAGGCCCTGTCATAAAAGAAATGCATGTTAAATTAAAACTGCTGTTATTTTTTTCATTCCATCGCAATACGGACCCCTCCTGGTTCTTGATGAAGAGCGAGGTGAAATATCGCACGACTGAGCTACAGAGAAAATAGCAGGCTGTTCCAAGCGCATAAGCCAAAACGAGCGTTCAGAGAGAGATCACTGTGTCATGAGCTCATGCTGGCAATATGGTTTTTTCTATGGGTGTAAACTGAGATTTGAGCCTGAGAGAGACCCTATATTGAGCCTCGCAGGAGCACTTTCATGCGTGTTGTTTTCTTTAGCATCAGCGAGGAAGTTGCGAACTGCTCCCAGACCTAGAAAAATACCTACAGCCCCCAGCAAGTCCTGCTGCCCGATGGTATCCTCCCCTTCCCTTCCCACCACACAGCAATAAACTGAAGATGGAGCCAGAGAGAAAACATCTAGATTTTACTGAGGGGACAACATCATTTTGCCCTGTGTAACTTTGGGTTTGTGTGGTGGTCTGAGAGTCTTGCCCGTTTTCATTCGAGACGTGGTGGGCAGATGTAGGGATGTGGTGGGCAGGAGCAGGGACAAGGTGGGCAGGGCTGGGAAGCTGAAATGCAGAGTGAGATCCCGTGCAAGGCAGGTACAGTGTGGAGCCCATGTGTGTCATCCCAGTAGCAGGTCTTCCCATGGAGAGTGGGGGCCCCAGGGTGGCTGTGGCATCCGTGAGGAAGGTCCTCTCCTGGGGACCAGCCCTGAGGCCAGCTGCAGAAATGGTCTTTCTCTGGCTCATGTGAGGGGAAAAGGATGCTCTGGGCACAGCCCAAAGTCAGCAGAGCGCCCCATTTCTCTGTATTCTGAATTTTCAGTCAGTTAAGTACTTTGCTGCACAGGAACGGATGGCATTTGAATTCACTAGGATATTTCTCAGTACTGGTTTGTTCCCGCTAGATGTGAGCAACACTGGGATTGCTGGTATAAATGTGCTCCTCCCCTCCCTGCGCCTGAGATCTGCTTCCAGCAGAGTCCAATCCACTGCTCATCCATTTCTACACCTAAACACTTTACAATTCCTTTTAAGAGTGTCATATCTTTCTTACTGGCAAAGTCTGAAAAGCATAGTAGCGATTCTTTTCCTTGGCGTGCTAAAAAAGGATAGTAACTCTTGTTACGAAAAATGTATTTAAAAATAGATGCACTCTTCTAATCCCCAAAGCGCTGGCACCCAGTTTTAGCATATGACTGAGGCTGGGGGGATCCCGGCGCTGGGAGGGGCCATCCCCAGCTGTGCTGGCCCTGAGATACCTACTCTGACGAGCGGGTTTAGGAATCCGGTTTCATTTGCTCAATGGCATTGTTCAGCACAGTTCAGCGAAGGGATGCATTTCGTGTTATTTTGAAAGAAGCAGCCATAAAGCCTTTGATGCAGGAATTCAGGAGCAATGTTGTTGTCAGGCATGAATACACAGCAAGTGCGACTGAAATATCGAGCTAGGCCTACAGACAGTTCTTGCCTAAAATCAGCTGTATGAATTTAGTCTTCCTATGATATTTTCTTGTTCCTGTAGCCACATTCTAGGGCATGTATGTATATGGGTTTAGAAGTACTGCTTGCCTTTTACAGGTGCCTAGCAGTCTTCCTTTTTCCTCTAAATATATTACAGAAGTTTATCTTAAGCCTTACTTAAAGGCTTGAGAAGCTTCTCCTTCTTACCCTTTTTGGCTGAGTTCATTCTGAAATACAAACACTGATTTCTATATTTACTGCTGAATGATACATGAAAGTGTTACAACCCATAAACAGTTAAAGTTAACATAGTCAAAGAGGTGAATATTCAGGAATACGACGAGGAGCGATGAAAAGACATTAAAAAAGAGATTTCATTGACAATTCTATGTTGGGGAACAATCTGCTCTGGGTAACAGTGTGGTCTCCATGTTTGAAACTTTAAAACCACTGCGGTGACGCTGTGATCTCAAGCGTCTCATAGTTGACATTCCAGCTACCAGAGCCGAAGATACATAGCTGAAATTGGTAAAAGCCCACGTTATTTTATTCTTGAGCACACCAGGAAAAAAAGGTCAGCGGTCAAATACAGCTAGAACAGGCTGGGAAAAGCAAGCAGGAAAAACAAGCCCAAAGGCACTGCCTTGGGATGCAGGGGGTGTAGGTTGCCTTGCTGGACTCCCTGTGTGACTGTGGGCACACCAAGCTAGTGCGCAGCATGGAGCTCTTCACCCCAATGCATTCACTGTGTGAAGACACTAGTTTGGCTCTAGAAACTGTGATGGTGAGATAGTTGGGGCTTTTCTGGCATATAACCCACCCCTTGGGCCTGTTATTTCAGGCTGGGGACCCTGAGGGTGGTGCTCTGACATCTCCAGCTGAAGAGCAGGGTCAGCATTACCTAAGGGCTCTCCATCCATTGCAGGATACAAATGTGCCCTGTGGAAATGTGTATTAAATTAAATATCTGCGTGCAGTCCTCTGTGGAATGGTGATAATGAACCTTCTCAGCCCCATAAAGATTCTGTAAAGATAAACTCTGTAAAAAAGGATGAGGACCTTGGATAATTCAGTGAGAGCACCGTAAAAATAAGATTTCCCCCTACAGATGTGGAGTGGCTGGAGGAAGCTGGCAGAACTGCTTTTAGATGCAGCTTGTATGTCCTAAATTAAAATAGGCAATCAACTTCTGTCTCCAGCACTCGGTTTGGCTTACTTTCAAGCAAATAGGATCCATTAATTAGGATTTGCACAAATGTGTTTTCACACATAGTAAAAATGGGTGCCTATCCAAAAGCTGCTAGGTGCTCCACTACTGCTTACTGAAATGAAATGAGCAGAATTAGCCAGCAGCAGTTTACTGCCAGCTGCCAACAAAAACAAACCTGCTACAGGAGGTAACGCAAACATCTGCTCCCCTATGGCTTCTGGGGTGTTTCACCCCATGCAGCCGTACCTCCAGCTGTCACCTCCCCAAAGAAATGCATAGTACTGCATAATACTGTGTGCCCTGAAAGTCAGCAGGTCAGGGCTCATACTGGGACAAGGAGGATTGCTTTGTTCTTGTGTATTTATAGCCTTGTCTTAATTGGCTCTTTAAGAAAACAGGCGAACCTTTTAGGATCGTAATTGTGGTAGTGTCAGTTGGAGCGCAGCAGCCAAGACTTGGGCATCCAAACTCCTTATGAAATTATCATCTGGAAAAGGAGTGCAAAGGCTCAAAAACTGCTGCTGAATTAGTTGCTTTTAGTGTTTGTGTGTGTGTGAGAGAGAGAAAATAGCCAGGGGCCTTAATTCACACATGGATTACAGTATATTTTACTTTTAAAAGCAAAGCCCTTTTCTGATTTACAGCTATTTTAAATAATTACTCAGTTCAAACCAGCAAGGGAATCAGCTGGCATAGTGGCTTAGCATATTAAGATACAGCTTTATGTGTCGACCCTCTCTCCTCTCAGTGCCACAAGCTTGAGTCCTCAGCAGGGACTTCAACTGATGAAGTGATAGCAGCAGGTTTCCAGATCTCAAGCACGTTGTGTGGGCTGCTCTTCTGTGATGAGGGCAGCTGCCCTGGGAAACTGGATTTTCATAGATGTGAAAGCCAGAAAGGAACAGTCTAATCATTTAGTCTGATTTCATTTTACTCGGTAATTCCTGCCTAAAGCCCTGTCATTTGTGGCTGAAATGGAACATGTCTGTTAGCTGTCTAACCTTGATTTAAAGACTGCAAGTGACAGAAAATGCATCCTATCCTGTGGCATGCCGTTGCAATCATTCTTGCTGTTTGCATCTTGTTTGCAGTTTGAACTCTGTTAACAGACTTTTAATTTCCAACTACTGTAGTTTGGCTTGCTGGCACCAGTGGTGCTGTGCACAGTGTTAGCCAACATTAACATCAGCTAACTGACATCCCTGAAGGGAAATCTGGGAAGAGCTAATTCAGAGCAATCCTCTACTTGATGACTTCTTATGTCTTCAGATATGGTTGTAATGGTTTTGTTTTGCTTGCTCTCAGCCAACTCTTGCTTTTCAAAGCTTCAAAGTTTAGAAAGAGAGATATTTTGGAAGTGTAGGAAATGCTAGGATATCGTATTCTGTAGATATGGAGTAAGTTCTCTAATGCTGCACTCGCGTCCCTGAGTTAAGAGGCTGCATCCGGATGAAGATTATCTGTAGATTTAGAGCTCCTGCAACTGCATTTGGTCATTGCATACTTTCAGTATCATCTGCAGTTCAGACAAACACATCAGATAACAGGATTTAGTCCCTTTTCTTTTCTCACATCTGTGTCTTTTTTTCTTTTGTTCTTCTACACACATAGAATTTGACTACTGGATCTGATTGCAGGTTGTGATCTATTGTTGTGTGAGAAAAGTTGATAATCGAGATAATCTCATACATTTTATGTGAAAATTCAACGCACTAGTCAAGGGAGGTATTATATCAAGGGAGTATTAAATTCAACCTGGGATTATATTTTATCAAGCTCTCTGGAGCTCACCTCCAAGTTTTAGAGAGACCACTAAGCTCTGAATTCAGCGGCGGCAAGCAGATGGCAAAAGACAGCTTTATGTGAAATGCAACCCATGTAGCGGGAAGTTCTTGCGTGTTTATTCCTGGCCCAAAAGGGTGAACCCTTTGCCATCTTAAAGGGATTGCTTCAAATCGTCATCAGCTTGTCGGAATAACAGACAGCAAAAGAAAGAAGCCTTACTTCTGTTTTAAAGATAACTTTATAGTATGTTAATTGTGATATAGGTTGCAAACCACATGAGGAAGTGAACAGCAATCAAAAATAGGGTCTTTTACTTTTGGATAAATCCCATTGCTAGAATAATAAAATCCGTGGCTAAGTTTATAAACTAAATGTAGCTATATATAAAAAAACGGTTAGGATGTCAAAATCTGAATGAACACCTATCTAGCAGAATCTCATTTAATTCTGTTAATATTTATTTTCATATTTTATTTTAATTCATATTTTCTAGAAACTTTGTTCATAAAAAAGGATCAGTTATGTATTACGCATAACAAGAAATGTCTTCATCCTGCAGGGGATAGTGAGATTAATATAATGTGAGTAGAAGAACATGTTCAAAATTTCCAGGCAGATCCAAATATATTTGAGCAATCATCTCGACAAGTGATGTGACACTCGGGTTTGCAGCTGGGAAGGTGTGGAGTAGAAACAGAATGGGATTGACAACAAAGAGACTAATGAAGATCCGTAAGATGGAAACACAACATCGGGAGAGATGATTAGTCCTGGATGATAGCATATGAAATAAGTGAACTAGAAATAAAGTTAATGTGAAAATATTGATCTGGGTAATCCTACTTAGACAGTTTTATCTGAGTGACAAATTCTGAAATAATTGCCCACAGAAGGCGGCAGCAACATCCGCTCCACAGATGGAGCGAAGGCATCACAGTACCTCTCGAAAGAAAGGAAAAAAACCCCACTACTACGATTCGTACTATAGCCTCATAGCTCTCAAACCAGCATGAAAGTCTTTCCTACCTTTGAAGACAGACTCAGGTACATTATTTCCAATCAGATTCTGGCAGCAATGTGATTCTTCATCAGTGAAGGCAAAGCATCTGTTCCACAGCAACATGAGTTCTGCAAATTAGTTTGTGATCAAGAGTGAAGGGATGGCTACCAGTAAAAAAAAAAAATCACTCTTAACTACATTTCACTGCATTTATAAGGAAACCAATCCTACACATAGCTTTCTATTATAGTAACTGTGACCAGCCTTCATTTGGTCACCAGCAAATCTTTTGTGCAGCTGACACTCCTTCAAAGAGGTGTTGCTGAAATCAATATACGTGTGCCTGGGGAACTATAAATAATGAAACACCTGATGCTCTGCAAAGTTAACCGTTTCTCCATACATCACGTATTCCAGGCTGGATATCCGTAGTGACCCCAGCCAGTAAGGCTGTAGACAGACATCCTTTCTTAGATCCAGCTGCAATAGTTGAAGATATTAGTGCTTCTTCACCCCACAATTTTGCCAGAAAGCTGATTTATATGGGATCTCTGTAATCCAGCGTAGGAGAAAAATCACTGGGGTTAATGGAAATCATTGTTTCAGCGTTGCTTAAACTAATCTTCGTCCTTAAAAGTAAACCCACAGAGGATCAGGGTACGCCACCTGGTAGGCAGAAATGGAAGCGTGGTGCCCGCTGGCTTAAAGGCAGTAACAAGCAGCTGAGACCATACTGCCTTCAAACACCATAGGAAATAACTTCATGGAAAGATTCTTTTTTTTATTTTATTTGCTTCAGCCCTGTCTGGAGCAGTTCAGTCACTCTCTGCCCTCAGCTGGCTGCTACCGCCCATCCGACGAGCGCTGGAATGGATCCTGTAGCACTCCCACCCTGCGTCAGTCCCGAGTCAGCTGGTTTGGCTTAAACTGCTGCTGCTGCTGAAGATGGTTTGCAGTAAGCCAGCGAGCTGCAGAAAAGGAAGTAGTCATGCTGCTTTACCACCTCAGCCATCTATGTCTTCAGCGTGGGAGGGTCACATCAGAAGCTGCCACAGCTGTTGTGTGGGCAAGGCAATGTTTATAGGTAGAATTAACTCTAATAATGATGGACCTTCATGGTTGTAACAACGCTATCTCCGTTTCAGTGAGCTTTCGTGCTCTAGTGTCGTACCACAGCTTTAGTTTGCTACAGTTTAATTCTCCTTGAAGGAAAAAGAATTTCCAATTAATCCAAGGAGGATTAAGCTACAGCAAATATTGATTTACAAATACGGGCCGATTAAATTTGAGCAGCTGATACAGTTATCACCTTCCAGTTTCCTTCCTTGCTCCTTTCCTGGAGGCTGGGTCCCTGCCACAAGGACAGCTGAATCGGCAGACAGAGCTCCTCTGGGAGCACCAGAGTTCACTGCCTTGCATAGTGGAGTAGCGCAATGCCCACGTAGGGTTGCCTGAAGAGGCAGGGCTGGAAACTTCGGTGGTTTGAAAGTGAATTCACATGCTGTTCACCTGCCTACCTAGTCAGAAGTGGCCACATCCAGGAAAGGGATGGGAGGACAGCTGGAGAAGTAACGGTTACTGCTATCTGACTGAGCATGCTGGCTCACAAACAGACGATCCCTTCTAAACTGGAACGCACAGGCATTTAGCATGCTCTAACCAACATCCCATGCCTTCAAACAAGGTTACGCTCCTGTCCACTTTTTACACTAGAAGACTTGGTAGATCTGAGGAGCTGGCAAGTGTCTTCACTGCGAGAGTGACCTGTTGAGGACGTAGGAGGTAGCTAGTGCACTAACACTTTGCACCCTTGCTTCCTTTGGGGTACTGTCGTTGTGGCAGCTTCCCTCCATGTCTTATGTGATGGCACTTCTCTTTCTCGTGTAGGTCAGCATGTCACTGAGAAGACGGGGAACAGGAGGGGTATCTAAATATATCCAGGAGATGGCAAACATCTCCTCAAGATTTAGAAACTTCTGTTTGTGATTTGTGGAAGAAAAACAATGAGGTCATGAACATGGCAAAAGAGATGGAGAGAAAAAGCTTAAGAAGGGAATGGAGGAAACAAGAAAAGGCTCGGACAAGGCAGAAAGATGAAGAAGGTGGAGGAACACTTACAGGTAAAGCTCACGCTCACAGTAGAGAGAACATCTGTAGTGTCCCAAAGATGTGGTATTTCTAGAAACACGTGGTAGTTGGGCAGTGCTTTTATATGACTTCACTTGTTATAAAACTGTTAAAGTGTCCTGGTCTCACAAAACACACGAATACTGCCAGAACCACAGATAACTACGTCCATCTTATTTTTTCCCCCGCTACCTTCATGCATGCTATATCTGAATACAGAACTTCACTCTTTAGGCACTGCCTGACCTTGGCAACAGAAGGTTTTGTTTAGTTTTTCAGTGAATGTGCCTGATTGAACATGATTCACATGTTTTCTTAGTGACTGCATGGGCTGCATGGGACATGGCTGTTTTTCCAAACTTGCTGTGATTCAATGGAATTCAGGCATTTTCATATTGAACATCTGTGACTTGGGGAGGATCCATGTGTTTTCTCAATGAATATGAATGAAACTGGCAAGGGCCTCAGCATTTCCTTCTTGCTTCTATGCTTGTAATTATCACAGTATATAAATATACAGAGACTTTCTCAGAATGTGGCTAAGAAGATCTGACAAAATCTAGCTTTTGCTCAGCCCTGTCTCTCTATGTAAGGAGGCAAGTCAGATACAGTGGATACGATCTCCTCTGTCTTCCCTCCTGTGCGTGCAGACACACACGTGCACTAAGACTTCTAGACCTACTTTAGAACCTAATTCTCCCTCTTACCTGGATATGTGGAATTGTTAGGTCCTAACAGTGTTGGAAAAAACACTTCTCTTCCCCTTCCCCGCCCCTGCGTGGATATATCAAGGCCTGTGACAGCGCCTTTGCCCCCTCCTCGGAGAATGGGTGCTCTGGCAGCGGTACTTGGGTAGTTCTTTGGTGACTTGGAAAAGTGGCAAATAGCAAAACAGCTGCCCTCCCAAGCGCCCCTTCATAGGAGAGGACTGAGCTACAGTAACTCCTCCGGCTACTTTATTATCTTTGCCCTGATTTTACTTGTCTGTCCTAGGATGAATTTACTTTTCTCTGACCGACTGCCAGACTCTTGCCAGAAAGTTGAAATTAAGTTTGGTAAAGGACCAGTGGGAACAGCAAGAGACTGTTAACTGTTGAAGTATTGTACTTAGCTTTCACGGAGAGATGGATGGTTCGCACTTAGCATTTATATGATGCTGTATATTCTCAGTGTCACTGAAGAAACACTAATTCATCCTTAGACCGTTCCCAGTTAGATACGGGAGTCAGGAATAGTGAAAAAGGAAGGAAATTCTGGTCTCGCTGAAGCTGATGGAAGTTTCTACTTAAAGCTTATTTCTGGTAAATGCTTCCCTGCCGTGCTGAGCACTATTTACTGACCTAATGCTAGCATAACGAGCAAGCCTTTTCATGGAAAATGAGGACCAGAATATTAAGGCGAGGAAAATCCTTGCTGAACTGAGCAAACCCGTTTATCCTCGCAGATTTCTGTCTCATTTAAATTCTCCTCCTTCCTGAGGCGCGCCTCTGCATCTAGAGGCAGCCCGGGCGCTAGTCACCGCTTTCCCCCATCAGCAGCCACGCCAGCTGCCCCGAGGAATCAGTTTCGGCGAAGACCTCTCTCTCCGACTTCAGGGCGGCCGTAGAGCAGGGCCGCGCCATCCAAACACTGCGCGCCATATCCGCGCGTGGGGGACGCGGAGTGGGCGGGCGGCGGCCCAGCAGCGCTGCGGGGCCCGGCGGGACCCGGCGGGGCGGGGGCTGCGCGGGGCGGGGGCGGCGGCGGCGGCGGCGGGGAGCCGCCCTCCCCGCCCCCTCGCACAGGCTTGTCCTTCCCAGCACCGGCGGCGGCGTACGGGATTTCCTCCCGCGGCGGCGGGGCGAAGGCACCTGCTCGGCGGCGGCGGGGAGCGGCGCGGTGCAGGCTGCCCGCGATGCCGGCTTAGCGGCGGAGCATGGCGCGGCGGCTGCGGGGCGGCAGGTGCCGGGGCGGGCGAGGCGGCGGTCCCCCGACGGGGCGGGCGCTGGCGGTGCTGGTGCCGCTGTGGCTGTGCGCGGCGGGCGGCGGCGGCGCGGCGGCGCCGGTCTATAACCTCAGCCTGGCGGTGGACGAGGGGCTGCCGGCCGAGACGCTGGTGGGGGACATCCGCGCGGGGCTGCCGGCGGGCGCGGGGCCGCCGGGGGGCTTCCTGCTGTCGGAGGGGAGCGGCGAGTCGGCGGTGCTGGCGGACTTCCACGTCCAGGCGGAGACGGGCATCATCCGCACGGCGCGGCGGCTGGACCGGGAGCGGCGGGCGCGCTACAGCTTCGCGGCGGCCACGCTGCGCGGCGAGGTGGTGCAGGTGGAGATCGCGGTCACCGACGTGAACGACCACCCGCCGCGCTTCCCGAGGGACTGCCTGCAGCTCAACATCTCGGAGCTCAGCCCGCCCGGCACCGCCTTCCGCCTCCCGGCGGCCCGCGACCCCGACGCCGGCCGCTTCGGCACGCAGGGCTACGCGCTGCTGGAGGAGGGCGGCGCGGCGGGGGAGCCGCCGCTCTTCCAGCTGCGCTACGGGCGGCCGGAGCCGCTGGAGCTGGTGCTGCTGCGGCGGCTGGACCGCGAGCGGGCGGAGGCGCACCGGCTGGTGGTGGAGGCGTGGGACGGCGGCAGCCCCCGGCGCCGCGGCCGCCTGCGGGTATCGGTGCGGGTGCTGGACGAGAACGACAACGCGCCCGCCTTCAGCCGCGGCGAGTACCGGGCGCGGCTGCGGGAGGACGCGCCGCCGGGCACCGCCGTCTGCCGCCTGCGGGCCACCGACCCCGACCTGGGCGCCAACGGCGAGGTGCGCTACGCCATCAACCGCCGGCAGAGCGACCCCGACGGCTACTTCGCGGTGGAGGAGCGCAGCGGCGTGCTGCGCCTCCGCCGCCCGCTGGACCGCGAGGCGCGGGCCCTGCACCGCCTGGTCGTGGAGGCGCGGGACGGCGGCGCCCAGCCCGAGGTCTCCAGCGCCCTCGTCTCCGTGGCCGTGCTGGACGTGAACGACAACCGCCCCGCCATCCGCCTGCTCTACCTCACCGAGAGCGGCGGCCCGCGGGTCTCCGAGGGGGCGCGGCCGGGCGACTACGTGGCCCGCGTCTCCGTCTCGGACGCCGACGAGGGCGGCGGGGCGGAGGGCGCGGAGGGCGGCGGCGGCGGCATCGCGCTGGCCCTGCTGGGCGGCGACGGCGCCTTCGCGCTGCGGCCGGCCGGCGCCGGCATCTTCTTCCTCTGCGTGGCGGGGCCGCTGGACCGCGAGAGCCGCGACCTCTACGAGCTGCGGCTGGTGGCCACGGACGGCGGCGCGCCGCCGCTCTCCGCCGAGGAGCCGCTGCTGCTGCGCGTCGCCGACCTCAACGACGAGGCGCCCGCCTTCCCGCAGCCCCACTACCGCGCCGCCGTCTCCGAGGCCGCCTCCCCCGGCACCGCCGTGCTCCGCCTCAGCGCCTCCGACGCCGACGAGCCGGGCTCGCCCAACGCCGAGGTGCGGTACGCGCTGGAGGGCGAGCCGGCCGCCCTGGCCCTGCTGCGCATCGACGCGCGGAGCGGCGCCGTCAGCACCCGCGCCCGCCTGGACCGGGAGCGGCAGGCGGCGCTGGAGCTGCGCGTGGTGGCGCGGGACGGCGGGCGCCCGCCGCGCGCCGCCGCCTGCCGCCTCAGCGTCCGCGTGGAGGACGCCAACGACAACGAGCCCCGCTTCGAGCGGCAGGTCTACCGCGGCCGCCTGCCCGAGCACGCCGCGCCGGGCCGCTGCCTCCTCCAGGTGAGCCTCCGCCTCGCCGCGGGAGGGGGCTCGGCCCCCGGTGGCGGGGGCGGCGAGTCTCCTGCAGCGCCGAGCCGTCCAGCCGCTGCAGCGAATGGCGGCGCCGCGCCTCGCCTGCCGGTGAGCGCCCGGCCGGGCAGGGCGTGCAGGGCGGAGCTGTCGCGACACGGCGTTTCAGCTGCCTGGTGGGCGCGCTCCTTGGCTGCGGGGCCGCTGCCCTCAGGTGCAGCGCCTAACGGCGTTGCCGCTGCTGTTCAGCGCTTCGACTGAGCGCTGGAGCGCCGTCAGTGGAGCTCAGTCAGCCAGTGCAGTCGTAATACCGTAATCGTCACAAGTGCCCTTAAAAATCTGTTCCTCATCCCATAAAACTTGTGGCGTGGAGAGCGAGCGCAGCAGCTCGGATCTTCAGAGAGAGTCGAGTGTCGGCTCTCGTTAAATCCCAGAGGGAGCTGAGCTGCCCGTGATGCTTTTGAGGGCTTGAGGCGGTCCTCAGAGGAAAATCGGTAAGACCCGTCCCTGAGGGTAAGGGTGACCCGCGCTAAAGCGGAGAGAAGGCCAGGCAACGTAACACAGAGAGACCTGAAAGTAAAAAGCGCTTCTGGGGCCTTGCAATATTTCCAGAGCTCTCTGCTAATGAGGAGAGGCAGTTCACTCTGCCTTCACAGAAACTGATGAATGCTAATAGAAAAAATGTTCTACTTGTCCCTCAAAAAACCCTTTATTCTTTGCAAGTGAGGTTGAATGGAGGCTTTGCAGGGCCAGGAGCTGCCAGATAGCCCTTTTGCTTTTAGCTTGGAAGGACGTTTCAGAATTTATACCTTTGGAGTGAGCAAAGTCTTCTCCACCAGTAGAAAATTCACAGCAGTTGATCCTAGGTGAAGGTACAAATGTTTCAGAGTTTGTGCAGAAACTTGCATGAATTTGGGGAAAACCCATGCTTGAAGAGGAGACTTGGGGAGAGTTGCAGTGTGTTTTCTCACCACTTTTGAAGAAAAATCATTCTGTCTTTATCTCCGGGTGGCCTACTTAATTTGTTTATTTTTAAAAATCAGGAGTCATTTATGATGTTTTGGGTCTAATAATAATTTATTTCAACAAAAAGCATTTTCCTCTTTTTTTTAATTGCACTCTGAGCTCAAGAAGTACACAATTTGCACAGCTCTAAGAAAAACCAATCTATAAAAAGTTTGGGAAGATTGAGCTCATGGAGCTTTTCATTTCGTATCCCAAACTGAAAAGAAAATCCCGTCACTGCCCTTTCTTTTCCCTCCACCCCCGGGGAACAAAAGGATATCCTGCAGCGGGGGCCCCAGGAAAGCCCAGGAGAAAGTTGTTAACGTAATTTTAAAAATTCACCTTCTCCCGGGGAGGAGCGAGGGGCCTTACGGCAGCCCCGGCCCCTGCAGGTGGGCGCGGCGTGGGCGTGGGCTTGGGCGTGGGCGTGGGCGCGGGCGCGCCGCCGGCGTCCGTGGTGCTGAAACGCAGCGGGACAGAAGCCGTCGGGGTGCGCTGCCACAGCCTGGTACCGCGGCTGGAGTTGATGAATAGCGATTTTTTGCTTTTGATTTAATCAGATGGAAACGCCCTGAAGGATTCCTGAGGCGTTTTAAAGAAAATAATCTGTGATTGTGGTTTTATTGTTTTTTTTCTTGCAGGTTTTGGTATACTAATAGTGCAGGTTTTCTAGCAGGTCAAAGGTGTCACATACTGTGGATATCATCTGTGAGGTACTGAATTTTGAAAGCATCACCGTGCTGCCATAATCCTGTTTAGAGTGTAGAAAGAAATAGTTAGGTCCTGGTGGCTGAATGGTCAAACCTGGGATATTAAAGCCAAAGGTGAATGAGAATGAGGCATGGGAGACGTGTGTAGGAGGAATAGCAGATGAGCATCCCATGGACTGCCAGGGAAGGAAGCTGGTGTTTCTACTTGCAGGTTAATCCTGGATCATCACAGTGATGTCCAAGTTTCATACTGCATTGTTTAGTAGGCTTAAGCTTTAAACATACCCACCTTTTAAACTTTAAAGATGCCAGCCTTTTAAAATTATCCTCATACCTTTTCCCCCATTTTCCTTCTACTCAACCATTGTGAGCAGGAAAAGCTATCATGAAGGAGGCGGCTTCATTTTTGTTGCTCCAGGAGTTGCAACTAGTGATAAGAATGAAGAAAATAAGTTTTGGTTTGGCCAAGCTGTTTTTCAGGGTCTGTGGTATAAGTCCTGTCTCTAACTGGGCTCTTGAACTTAAGAGCTAGCATGAAAATGAGGTGACCACGGACTGCATTATTGCTGCTCCTGGAGAACTGGAAACGAACCAAGACACCAAAGGAGGCTGCTCATGTCACTTAGCTTCCTCTGCTCCACAACCCTGGGGGAGCAGAAGAGGACTACGGTTGTTTATCACACATTTGTGCTAAACATTTGTGCTCTGTTTTACGTTCGGATCACAATCATAGTAGCTGGAAGTCTTCTAAACCTTCCAGTCTTTCCCCTCTGCAAGCAGAGAGGCTCTTGCAGTAGCGCATCACTGAAGTCTTGTTCATTAGTAACCCTTGCTTGGGGACCAACTGGTGACGAACCATCGCTTTATAGATCGTGTGTCTAGAGCTTTCTGCCCTAGTGCTTTGCTGTAGCTCTGCCCAGCCACTAAATACTGGGCAATTTATTCCCTTGTGTTCTTGACTGCATGTTGATAATAGGAGATTTCTTTCCTTCTGGGAAATCTTTTACTCCTGCTGTGATTATTATTTAGGTTATCTTCATTGCCCCCCTACTCTCCACAAATCTAGCCCATAATGTGGGCTAGATTTATGAAGTGGATCAACTTGCATGTAAGCCTGTTTTTTACCGATTTCTCCTACTCTGTAGGAATTCACTGGTTAGAATAATTAACTGTGCACTTAGAAGACGTAGTTTTCAGCCACTTCTGGAAACACTGCTTTGTTCCGGGCATATGTATGGGCTTTTCTGTGTTGACAAAAGGCTCTCCCTTACAGTGCAGATTGACCAGTAAGGGAGAATCCGCATCCTGAAAAATAAATGGAATTTGTTTGCATCAGCTAGTATAAAAAAGAAATATGGCAAGGTAATGATTGCATCACTGGGGAAGATAACACAGGCGGAGATCAGAAATCTGAGCAGACAAATGGGAGAAAGTCTAAATGAAGAAAAGGGAAAATCAATGGGAAAGTAATGGGTTATCGGACATTAGAAAGTAGAGCAAAGGTATGCAGTGAAACACATAAGTAGATTTCTGAAGACTTTAACAGCATTTATCACATTTTTGTCCATTTTTGGATACTGAACTTCTGGTTTATTACCGGTTGTTATAGACACACCTTTGTTAAAATTTAAACTTTACTGGTGGGATGATTAAGAAGAAGCAAACCAAAAAAAGATACAGGCACAGGGAGGAAAAGGTGAACACAGTTGGAGAGAAACTGTAGACCGAGGCAATTTGCAGTAACAAAAGTGGAAGCAGCAGAAGCACTCTGTGTGATGTGATGTCAGCAGATGTTTTAGTAATGCTTTGATTTTTGCAGATGTATCAACATCCCTGTTTCTGCATGTAGAGGTACTGTGTGTTATTTTTGAGTGGTCACTGGCCTTATGGGTGACATTTCTTATTCAATTATTATGATGAACTTTCAGCACAATATGAATCTGTTTCCTGAAGATCTTCAGCTTGGCCTAGAAAGGGGATAAGATGGAGGAATAAGTGAGAGCACCTTGGGCTTTCTCCTGTTTTTCTTACTATACCTTTCATCCCATTCTCAGGGACCAACGTGATTACAAATGCCTGTGGACTGTTGAGTGATGGTGATGATTATGTCCTATTTCTGCACTCCTTGGTGTCAGCTTGGCAATTTTAGGTGGATTTAGCATCTGATGATGTATACCTCTGTGATGATTGCACCTCTGTGGCCTAAGAGTGTGACAAAGTGTCTCTCTTCTGAGCCATTCTCTTAATCCTATGAATGAATTAAAGAATAAAGCTTTGCCGTAGACCTGCCTTGCTAACATAGGTTTAATTCTGATTACAGATTTTATTTTCAAGCTTTTTTAGGTGATTGCAGTGCTTCTCAATACTCACGTTATGGTTCTCTTTAGTACAATGTGTCTCCAAATTATAGTACTGAGTTGCCAGGTTTGTCAGGATTTTCAGTCTTCTAGCTGAAGTGGCAATATATTATATTTCTCTCTCTCTCTCATGGAGTGGTCTAAAAGTTGATCTAAAGGGAAATAATTCAGCACATCAGGTTGGCACCAGTTTTCCTTGTGTTGTACCTTTTCCCTTGATGGGGTGGAAACACCCCATTCTGTTTCGTATCCTCCAGGGACTCCTGGGTAAAAGAGTATTTCTCCCTTACTGGGCTGTGCAGAGCTTAGAGTTAGAAAGAGATTTGGTGACTCTGGCAGCTCTCAGCTGAACTCATATTTTGAACTTAATGAAGGTGTTTATTTTGTGTTAATCAAATACATAGTACGTTCTGTATATGTTTCGGGCTTGTAGGTTAAACTTGCTTCCACTGCCAGGGTATGCTGTAGGTTGTAACGTACTCTGTGGCATAAATGTTGTTCACTTTATACTGCACATGCATTCTTATGAAAAGTATAATGAGTTATGTACCTGTAATTGCATCTGGAAGAGAATATTAATTGTCATGAATTAGTGACAGTCATGTCAGTAGTTTTTTACTAAATTTATTTTCTTTTATGGTTTATTAGAAAATACATGTTTATTGGCTTTAGAGTCATCTCTGACAGAGCAGAGGAAGAGAAAAAACATATGTTATCTGTCAAATGATAAAGACCCATATGCATTCCACTGTTATGACAACTTGCACTTTTCTGGTCCATTAAGGAGGCTGTTTTAACTCACTGGTTAGAGCTCCTCGGTTCCTTTTATTTAAAAATAACAGACTTTCTGATGCTGAGATTGTGGGGAGTTTGTAAATGCAATGACAGCAAAGAAAGATTTTGTTTAAAGCTCTTAAAGCTAACCCAGGTATACCAGAAATTACAGAATAATAAACCTGTGGGTTTCTGGAAAATAGTATTTAAAGGTATAATATATGTAAGAAGGATGCATGGGTTTTGAGGATTTTTTTAAGTGCTTAGTATATTTGAGAGAAGTTGTTCATTCTTACTTGAAATACACATCTCCAAGAGGTACTTGCAGAATGAGAGAGTTCTAAAAAAGACATTTTTACATGCATCTTTTCCTAATTTTTCTCTGCCTTCTGGAAAAGAAAAAAGAAAACTAAGAGGACAAAAAGGGATGGAGGATACATCCCTTCTGTGAGGGATGGAGACTTAGAGACTGTAATCTGCCATTGAGCCGCTGAGCAGGTAGCAGCATTTGCTGCAGGCTTCATTTTTCTTCCGTTTCTTTCCCTGAATGTTGAAGCAAGGACCTAAAAGGACAGTCCTTTCTCTGATGGTTTTGGTTCTGGATCATTTAGTCCACATTGCAATTACTGAAACCAGAAAAGAAGCCAGCAAACTAGGTTCACATAAGTTATAAAGAGCTATAAAATCCAACTCATCCTAGTTAGAGGCAGACAAAAAGAAGCTAGAAGAGATCAGGCCATACATTCCTCTGTTGGCTTCTTGAGCTTTCCAGGCCTAATTTTCACTGCATCCGATTTAAAGAAGTCAGCTGCAGAAAAGACAGATTTTGTTTGTTGACTTAGAATGCTACTGTGTTTTAAAACTAATACAATTGACAACAGGAAGACCAAACCCCAGACTGAACTACAGTTACAGCAAATAAATTTATCATCTAACCTATAACTATAATGCAAAACTATTTATTTGTTCATCCAATTCATATTATTATTTTACTGAGTCTGAAAGCAGTTAACATGTCATCATTTATCTGTTAGGTATATGATTTTGTAGCAATTATTTCTTTCTAAATTCACAACATATACCCTATGGCACTCCAGAAGCCATTCAGTAGATTCTCAGTAGATTATGATAGCTTTGTGGCTATAAAATCACTTTTCCTGGCTGTGCATAACTTTATGTGGTCTATTAATATGTAGCTTTAGAAGTATGGATGGTCTGGGCTCAGAGATTAATAACTGTCTCTTTGAATCTGTGCAGTAGTCTGCTGATGATTGCAGTGCTGAGCTGATTGCATGAAGGGAGAAAAATGAAAAAAATGAGAAAACAAAATATATTAATCATTATTTTTAAGTAACTTTAAATGAATAGGATTTCTAGATATTCTTTTGCTTAAGAATTCTAATATGGTGCCCTTCTAGCTTTTCAACAATAGGAAAACCGTTCTGTTTAATAATTGAAATGTTTATAAGAATGAGAGTCTGTTCCTTGATGCAGTCCTTTCAGTGCCAGCATCCAACACCAAATGGATGCTTTGTCGATGTAAGAAGATCTGATCCTGAAAATGCAAGGATGTGAGAAATGGGAGGTGCAAGCCTTTGACTTTCAGTGCTCTTAGTTTGTAGTTACTCTTAAATGTGGCAAGTGTTAAATTTTTAGTGTCCAACACATGCGAAAAACAGATCTCCAGAGGTAAGTAATTCACCACCGCCCATGTACTGAACCTACAGCTGTTTGCTAACTAAACCCACCACTTAGAGAACATATGAAACATTGAAACACGAAAAACATTGGCATGGAAACATTTGGCTTTTATTTGAGAATTAAAAATTATGTGAAAGTTTGAGAACAAAACCATTTTTAAAATTACTGCAGAAAATTACCTTTTTTCCCAGTTCTCAGGGAAGTCTTTTAATTGATGTCAGCAAGCTGGGTCTGGGAAGAGGGAAAGTTTGAAGGCTTGTGCGTGGCTAAGTCTGAAATTGTCTGCACACTTTGGTCTATAGCCATGATGAGCAAAGAGACATGCATGATAAAGGTGGTGTTGTTAGGGAAATGAGATGTATCCCTAGCTTTGGGGTAGTGGAAGAGGAGTAATGATATTAAACAGTCTTAATCATGTGCTTTATATTGCAGAGCTCTCTGTATTAAAATATTAGCTAAAAGACTACTCAGAGCACCAGTGGCAAACACAGAGTCCTTGAATATCTTTGACTGCTAAGTTTGTAGAGTTTTATGCAGCATAGCAAATAAACATTCAGTTAAGTGGCCAGCAAGTGTTCATTCATAGCCACTGACCTTCTGGAGTAATGACTGTGAACTAGTTTTTTAGATGGAAGGCATTCCAATTCAGAAATGTAGTGGTTTTGCTGGTGTTCACCTTTATACAAAGAGCTGACTTCAGCAGTTGTCTTATAATACACTCGAGCAAATTATTAATAAGCTGTAAATGGCTGGGTATGGCCTGTCTGTTCATTTATCAAATATTAATGTCAGTTTATCATCCATATAGATTTTCATAAATTGCTAGGTCAGCAGAAGGCTTAGTCTTTCCTGGAAGGTTTTAAAGCATTGGGAAATAGATGAGTTAGGAATCGCTTAAGTTCCAGCTTACTATGCAAACAGATTGACACACTGCAGAATGAGCCTTTTTATTTTACTTCACTGCTCGATTCATTCTTGAAAACAAACTTCTAATTGCATGCTAAAAAAAATCAGTGATTCACAGAGTCTGCATTTCTCTTTTAAAATGCATGAGTTTGATTTAGAACCAAGTCAGAAGCTTTATGGGCTTCAGTGTGTGTGTAGATAGCTTGGAGAAACTTGTTCTGCAGTGCATTAATGATAGAGTTTGTCTAAGCAATCCCTACTCCACGTTCAGTTTAAAACGGTAAGTAATATGAACACTGCTGTAGCAAGGAGTGGGGCGCTCTGTCCAACTGATTATCCAAATCTTGCCGCAGGTGTCAACAGTACGGAGGCACAGATATCAGCTAACAAAACACTTGGGGGAAAATATCACACAGCTCAGTTGACACAGGTGTTACATGTAAGAGCCTGTGTATGTATTGTATTGGACCAATATCCCATCTAGCCCCATATCCTTTTTCTCATAGACGCTAAAAGTGTACGCCCTGGATGAATGTAAGAATGGGGCAAACATACGTGAATCTTTCCCTCATGGATTCTCGGTGTTCAACCATTTTCAGCTCAAGGACATCCCAAGCAAGATAAGAGTTTCTACATATTTGTAACCCTGAATGGATTTTTTTGTGTGAAACATACCTAGCCCTCAGCTTTTCCCAAGTATCATCAGCCACGATGTACTGTGGCAAGGGGTGTGCTGATCAGCTACCTGCTCCGTCAGGAATCACCCCTTTGCTTTGAACCTGGAGACAGAGAGAATGATCGGTCCCAACTACTCATGATTTCACACATCTGTATATCACCTCTCCATCTCATTTCCAGTACTCATTCTTGTTAGCTGAAAAAAAAATTAGGGTTTGGCTAGCAGATACTCTTGAACACCGAATGCTGAAATGTGCCACTGGTGAAAATATAAAATTAAGCCTTGTTTACAAAGGTGATATAGTAGAAGAAAGTTCACATTTTATAGAATTTGATATGAAACAGTATCCTTGCTCTCAGTCTACAAAGAAAGTTTACTAATGTGTGTAAAAAGGCATTTCTGTTAGGAGGAGTAATATGTTTTTTAAATACTACTTATAAATCACAGTTCATTCAATCAGTTCTAAGCTCTTTGAGACCCCTCTATAAGAAGCTGTACAAAATCAGGAGCTTTTTAATTTCCTTGGCACTTAGGTGAAATCATTCTTCTCTGGTGAATGTTGAATTGCAAGGGATTTACGTCATGCGTGGAGAACACGTCCAGTGGTGGTGTATTTAGAATTGCAACAGAAGATGTGCAGATGCTTCTCACCTTTTTGTACTGAACTGCTCTCCTATAGAAATTTGTGTATATAATTTTATATATATATATAAATGTGCAGCAGATTAAACAGTTATATCCTATCTAACACATACATGACCAAATGTAGTAACTGTCAGCATTTACAGTAACTGCTAATGCACTCTAATGCAGAAGGGATGTTTGTAAGGACCTGTGTGCTGGCTGGCTATGCTTGGATGTAAAATCTCTGCCGATTCCTCTTGATAATTACTTGGTTAGGGTTTTCAGGGTAGATGCATGTACTCTGTACCAAACTAGGCAGATTACTGATGAAATTGTGCTGTGTACGAAGTCAATTCCTATTCCTCACTCAGTCCCATTTAAATCAAGTAGTGTAAAGGAAGTTTTAACTAGGCTTTCTTTACATGGGTAAACTTGACAGTACAACCCAAAGCCTTACTCTTCATGGTAAGCAGCTGACAGCGAGAGTTAGCAGAACGTGTTTTAAGGGACGATGCTTATGTTGCAACCCTTTTTTGTGCCTATTTCCTCACTTCCACAAGTTTCCCATTGATATGTGGGTTACTCTAGATGGATCAAATCTATGGACTTTGAAATAGTGCTTTGTTTAGAAGTCAGTTTTCATTCTCTAACTGAAAGTACAGCATTAGAGACACAGCTCTAGGTTCTGTCTCTTACTCCTTTGCACTAAACGAAAACAAGCATTACGTTTATGCCAGACTTTACTAGCTCCATTTCCTGCTGGATATGACTTAAAATAAAAATCAGGATACTGTCATGCCTATTTAATTGTGCTCACAGGCTGCACTGCTTTAAGCATAAAACTGTTGCAGTACCAACAATATTTGCTGTAATAAAAGCAAATGTACTAACTTCCAGCCTTGACAGATGTCTCAATCTCCTGCACTGACCTTGTGTACAGTGTTTTTGTTTCCTTTTGCTTCCTGCTCCCCATCCCCAGTTACTTCCCTCATGCAGAGAATTAGGTTGTCATGCTTATGTCTGCTCCACTTCCACTGGCTTGTGCCTACATCTGGTACTAGGAAAGGGGTAACAGGAAGGGCAGTTTTTTAACTAATGTCTGACTAAACGAATGCGAGACAAACAACTTGTGTATGCCCTGGTTTTTTTTAACAGTCATAAACAAACACATATGGTTTAATGCAGTGTCCACGGAACTGGATGTATCTTACCAGTCAGAGAAACTGCTGGAGACGACTGTACTCAGCCTCTGGTACATTACCTTCTACATGACCTTTGGTTTTCAAATATGTAAAACCCCAATAAATACAATTTTATACTACACATTCAGTTCTTCCTGCTACATTTTATAGTTGCTTTGAATTCTGAACTCATGTCCAGACATACCAGAGTAATGATTTACCAAAGCCTTTTCTCCCAAGTGTCCTTGTGCAGTGTGGCTGCATTGATAATAGACCTATCGTTTGTATGAAACTATGTTTTCTCATAGACTGTTATCAGTCACAGATATATTGATATCTTTATCTCTGCTTCCGTACACAAATGGGATTACATACTAAATATTCTCCATAGATATACAGGCACCTAATTATTTTTACTTAGGGATACATTATTAATCTTTTGATAGTCTATTGTCTTGGACATTTATCCAGTTTGATTCTGTAAGAAATTCCCAGCATTTTTATTAATTAGCTAATTTTATGGATACATTTCAGTTTGGTACTTTTATCACTATGATGCTTAATGACATTTCTGTAGGATCGATGTGCACTTACATGGCATGAACTCAATAAAGCATGTCCATCGTTCTCTTCTGAAAAGATTTTCAGTTGTCTTAAGACGCTCCCAAATGGAGGAGAATAAGCTCTTTGAGACAAGGATTATCCCTTTGTTAATGCTTACACTGTACATTGTACCATAAGTGCATGCTGTATAGATAGGTTTTTTAGTGTACTATTAGAAAATATGTTAATCTCAAGAATGTATCAACACAGAATTTAAACCTTAAAATTTGCAGTTATGTTTGGGGGAAGGGGAGCAGTAACCTGAATGTACCAACTCAGTGCTCGCTTAGTTTTCAACAGGTTGGTTCCTGTTTTGAGTGTTTTGTGTGATGTACTGTTACTCTTGCTCATGAAGACATCAAATACTATTTGATTTTACAGTGTTTTGAGAAATGAAATCACTGAAAGCACTTCAGATTTCTTGGGGCATGCTGTGCTTACACTTGTAGTTACTCTAGTGTGGCTCTGGGGTAGCTTTTAGCACCATTAGTACTAAGGGTCAGTCGGTGTTTGGAGCCCTGTCAGGATCCAGTTTCCAGCTCATGGTGCAAAAATAAGACGGGGCAAAAATTGCTCAAATTGAAAATTGGCTGTTTAACTCGGAGCACAAGATTCAGTAATGCTGGATTTTAAAAATGATTGAACCTGGTGATTCCTGCCTGCCTTCTGCTTTGTGTAGAACTATAAGCCTGTGCAAAGTAAGTGTAAAATGCTACCATATGGTAATACTATACAACAACATTGCACCAATTGATGGCTGCACAAGTTGTGAGGCAGTGGGGAACTGGGAGGCTCTTTTCAAAAAAGCTTTTGTTGCACAAGCGTACAGGGAGCTTAGGAACATAAGCCGCAATGAAATCAGCCACAACTTGTTCTTTGGGGGGTTTTCAGGTTCTCTGGATTTTGAAAATCCCAACTAATTTAATGTGTGTCTGTGGGTTTCTGAGAGGGAGAGAGAGCGCTGTATGCATGACGCTGTAGGAGCAAGGGGATGAAATAAACTCCAATACAAATGTGACCTGCTTTCCCAGAGCACAGAACTACTTCTTCATGTAACATTTTAAAACAATATGTGCTGCCATCACTAGTAATAGTAGAATAATTATTTTCCCCAAAAGTTTAATTTGAAAACAAAGTCACAACTTAGAAAATTCTTTTTCCTTTAGATTTACGTTTGTATAATTTTTAAAGGATCTAAGAGAAAGCATTTCATTCTGGTTTTAAAAAGAAAGAAGAAAGGCAAACCCCCATATATTGGGCCTCTCTTGTTTGTTTGTTTGTTTGCTCCCTTTTGTTACTATTAAAGTAAAACTCCATATCCTGGAATTTGTTTCTTTTCTTTTTTTAGCTGTCTTTGAAGTGAATGTCTTTAGCAATATTTTGGCAGGGCTGCAGTCTTACAATGATTTTGCTCTGATACCAGACTGCTTTTGTGTTCTCTTTCCATTGAAAAAAACAACCCCCAAATCTCTTAGGTTTGTAATTTGCAATTACAGTAAGGTTTAAATTTTCATGGAACTAATCAATAATTACTTTTTTTAAAAATTTTAATCTCCGTTTGTGCCTGTATCTGAGGAGGGGGAAAAGACCTGACAGTTGAAACACACTTTTTGAAAGGCTGACTGCTTTTAATTTTCAGAAATGTTTGTCTGAAGGGAGGACCCAAGTCAATATTTGGGAGTTAGACCAGAACATATGTTACATTTCCAGAACCCTGCAGTTATGGGACACAAGTTACCCCGTAGTTTCTAAAACTCTGTTGTTGAAACACCATGTTGAAAAACATTTATGTTTCCTGGGAGATTTTTTATGTCTATTGTATCTTATTGGAGGCCACTTAAAGCGTACTTTTTAAGACTTTGATTTTATGCTATGGCATTATTCTTACTAATTGCTTATAATGGAAACCATGTTTTAGGCCCATGAGCATGCACTAAATTGTGGTTATTTTTCCTAGAAAGCACGGATGAAAGTTAGAAACATTGCCGGGGATTATCAGGTGCAAATCTCAGTACCTGCCGTCCTCAAGGGCTCCCAGTGACTACATCTCCCCTTGCCCACCCCACATTTCTGGGAAGCGGAGCAGAACTGCTGCACCTTCTGAAATGCATGGGCAGGCAGGTGTTTTCATCAAGTCTCTGGCTCTAGCCAGACCACCGGACCTCTCTGCTCCATCATCTGTACTTAGTATTTTCCAAATGGGAACTGACAAGTTGACTGGTAATATTTCACCTAAATCAGTTTGCATTTGTCTTTTTTTAGGCTGGATCACTTTGACTCATAGTCATCCATGTATTTTTTTTCTCCTCTTCAGTTTCCAATGAATAAATTCCCAGATTACAGCAAAAAATATTAGTTTGTTGGTATGTAATTTCATATTTTGTCATTCTGTATTTATTACTTCAGTCTTCTAGTTCTTCTATATAAAGATCCTCTTGATCTTCTACATTGACAGCGCTTTCTAGTTTCAAGAACTGGTGAATGTTATTGAAGTGCTTATGTTCTGTTTTTTTTCTCATTAATGAATAGATTTAACAAGCTGGTTAGCAATACAACCGACCCACTTGTTACTTCCCTTTTTCAAGACATCTTGTTTTCATTTCTTCTTTACCTGGTTTCTTACCATATGATTCTTTGACTAATAGCTGTGTTGTCTGTACTAAATAAAATGTAAAGAAGTGTGATTTCCATTGGTTGCTTTACTAAATCCAGATCAACTTACTTGTGTGTCTAGAAAAATCCATTCTTGAAAGGATACTGAGGTACTTGGCAAAATGGTTTATTTTACCTTCTTTTCTATCTTATCTTTATTCTTTGAAACTTGTTCTAAAATTTGTATCTGTTTAGGTCAGGCTGATAGGACTGTAGTGCCCACATTCAGTTGTTCTCCTTTTCTAAATGTAGTCCCTCCATTTGATATTTTCAAGAAAGATGGCTTCGTTAAGATCTAGAATGGTTATGGCTGCAAGCTTGTAGTTTTATTTGTCAGTTCTTTAATAGTTCTAGGTTGGGTGCTCCCACTTCGAATGCTGTTTGAATTTTAACTTTAAGATGCATAACTTCAATTCCTGTATTCTCACTCTAGTTACGATGGCCATGATCATTGCTGATGGCAGAAGTGAGGAGGGTACTCCTTCAGCACTAGCACAATGGCCAATTTTAACAGTGTGCTATCTTCTCATCTTAGCACACCCGTTTCTGCTTATTCTCTTCTGTTCATGAATACCTATATATTTTTATCATGATTGACTGAAGTTCCAGACTTCTCTCATATCCAGACCCCTTTTTTTATTTGTCTTTGTTAAATGATGATTTTTAACATTACGTATTTATCACTTAAAAACTTTGAGATACATACTAACTGTTGTTTATTCCTCCGTTTAATTTAAACTTAGGTTATAATTACATGGTCTGAAGTATTCATGTCCAATGGCTTTATTATTTTCATTGATTTGTGAGTCTCTGAGAAGTTAAAGCTCCTCATAAAGAAAAGATTCCTGGTGATATTCTTTCTCCAAGAGCATTGTAATTCTCTCTGTATATCTTCAAGTCTAACCCTGGGGCCAAGGAGGCCTATAGCAGATACCCAGCTTTATTCCATGTGATGCTAGGGAAAAAATCCACTGAACAACATATCCTCTGAGCATTAGCTCAACACTTTACAGCTGTTAAAATCTCATCTTCTTGCTCTGAGGACTAACCATCTATGTTTCTCTTGGCTCATAGACTTGCATGTGAATTCATTCTGGTTGGTTTTTTTTTTTAATAACATACAGGTTAACTGGGGTTGCTAGTAGAGTTCCTCCTCTGGTGGGAGATTTTACTGGCTGATGTCTTAGGGATTTATTTCATTAGGCCATTCATTCTTTAAGCCCCTGGAATCTGAACCTCCGTGGGGTCTCTAAGCACCTTCTGGAGATACCATAAATCTTTCAAGCGACTGTTGGGATTCAGCCCAGCTCCTCTTGGCTTCTGCACCTTCCAGCTTTTCTTCATAACAAAGCTTTTCTCACATTTTGTTCTCACGTGAATCTTACGTGTCTCTAATTAAATAAGATCACATCTTCTTTCTCCTCTCTGAAAATTACTGAGATTGCCCCCTATATAGGCTCTTCTTTCAAGTCTTTTTAAGCTTGTGTTTTATCCGCTCTTAGTGAATTTTTCTTGTTTGGGTATTCTCTGCTCTCTCCACTTCCTCCTTGTGGACAAACAGGAGAAAACTCATTCCTGACTTTAATCAGCCTCACCCAAAGAAGCAATTGTTATTCTTAATGGCCAGTCATTCTGTCTGGTTGCGGTGGTATGGTTGGAAATGGTGCGTACGAGAGTTACTCGATGAAAACCCAATATTTATAAAACAATTTCCAAATGTCAGACAAAGTTCATGAGTTGTTTACAGGGAAGATTCCTGAACTGTCACAGTGAGTGTGGATATTCTCACTGCGCAGTACTAAAACTGCTTTTCTTGGGTGGAATTGTTAATGAAGCCTTGAGGGAGCCTCAAGAGGCAGTCAGTCATCTGTCATATTCCTCACCCTACTTTTAAAAATGCTCTAGAAAATTCAGGACTTCTGAATATTTAGAATATCTGTAATCCCTTTTAGAATTAATATTTATTGAATTAAATAAGAGGCATCTTGCTAAAAAGCAAGAAATAAGAATTGTGACTGGGGAGAATAAACATCTCAGTCCTATTCCTTTTGCCTCTGTGAAGTTCTTAAGTGTGAGTATGAGATCTTTGGTGGCTATAATTCAGCCTACTTTTGTTTATAACTTTGCTGTTGCGTGTACCAAATGGGAGAAAAGACGACGACCCAAGTAACTGAAGTACTGATGGAAGATTAAAACAGTCGTAAGGTATAAGAAGGAGGCAGACTAACAGAGACAGATGAGACTGGAATATTAAGCTGCCATCAGCAGTAGCCAGGAAAAAAAGGCATTTGGTCATTATCATGACTTGGCGGTCAGAAGAGAAAGATGACCAGAGCCAAGGGGAACATGAGGAATTGTCTCTGAAGAGAGTCCTGCAGAGTGTTTAGGTTTGTGTGAGTTGTGTTGCAAATGTATGCGATTACTGTGCTTAAAATAGTTGAAAGGAAAAAAGAAAAAATTTTAGTTTGGAGATGAATGCTGTTGTGAGAGTTTCACATGGTCAATAGGATTGAAGTAGAGTTCTACAAACTGCCAGAAATTCAATTAAGCTTTCAGAGCAAAAGGATGTATCAGTTTTTCTTTTGTATGTAATTGAATGCTGTCAAAGTGAAGGACACTCACCCAGAGCAGTTGTCTTTCTTACGAAGTTAAGGATTTGTGCAAATGGTTTTGTAATGACATGAAGCTACATATGATTAGCATTAAATGTACTGGTCTCCAGACTGATCTACAGGAACACTTCTAGCTGTGAGACAGGAACTGACCATCAGTTGCAGCAGCATCTTTTGGAGAGAGTCACAGTTACAGGCACTTCATGTGCTCAATATGTTCTGGTCATTTAAAACACAATAATGTAAGAGTGTGCATATATGAGGCTTCTGTCTGATACAAATTTCCATTGTGTAACAAACTGTGATCTAAAAACAAATTCAGCAGTGAGTGGGTGGGTAAAAGGAGAGTAACACATTTCAGGGAAGAGACTTCCTCTAAAGTAGTAAATATTTTTGATGCAAACCATAGAAGGGGACATGCTGATAAAGTGATAGGCAGGCTGGCTTATTTTTGTTTCGTGCTGTAAAAAGGTCCATTTCCAGAGCTAGATGTAAAGCTGATAGCCCCCTTTAATACCATATACATCTAGAACACCTTCTTCTCTTTAGATATCTGCGTGCTTTTTACCAAGTATACAGTAATCTGTCCATTCAAGATTCTTGTCATATTCTTTTGCAAAAATAAAGTGGTAGTGTTACTTCTTCTTTAAAAGATAATGAAAATGGGATTCAATCAGATACAGAAGCATAAGTTGAGCTCTAGTTATTTGGATACTCTTGTTTAAAATGTGAACTTCAAGAGCACTTTTTTGCATAGAACTCCTCTAGAATTATTCAGCTTGCTGGAATAGTACACATCCTCCTCATATGTGCAGTCATTGTAGACCTTCTTGCAAACTGCAATGTAGTACACAGATTTAGATATTTGGAACATCATGTGTATTTGTGACAATTCCAGGAGGATTTTATATCTTCAGAGAGTTAGTAGGCTGTAAGCATATTAATGTCTTCTAGCTGTGGCATCAATAATATGGATAATCTTTATGTGATAAATTATTCAAAAATTTAAAATACAAACATTAATTTGGTAGAGCCATCTTTAATTTGTTCTTTCAATCTATGTGTTTTGGAGTAATTTATCAATTTTCAGTAACTCCAGCACTATCAGTCAGAAGTCCTTTTAGGTGAATTTTTTGGATCATCAATATGGTTTTCACATTTAGACCAGCAGCACAGAATAAGTAGTAGCAGGATTAGGCTGTTATTGATATCTTCTCTGGTTCACATCCCCAGAGCCGCGGCTTCTGTTAGCTCTTTTATCACACTTATTCTGGTTCAGTGCTTCAGATCTTATCCTGCCTTGTCTGAACTGAAAAATTAATATGGGCTTTCAGTTAGAGTGAACCTGAAATTTATTTTATTGCTTTTTTCTATTTCAAATTAAATATGAAATTAACAAGGTGTTGCAGGCTGAATGAAACATTGACATTCTTTGGAAATAAAGCAAATTTTTTTGATCCTTCAAGGAAAGCAAAGGAATTAATAAATTAAATGTTCTGTCTTCTTTTCTGATAGCTCAGTTATTAATCCACTCATACAGGGACTGAGGGAGAAATCAAGCTCCCATTTTCTGGAACAGAGTGTGTGATATTTATAAGTGAAGGCTCTTCCTGATCATTAAAAACAACACAATTCAGACAATGTTTTCCACAATCACAGCTGTAGACTTGTGCTTGGAAAACATTTCTAGTCTTGAAGGTGTTCTTAATCATTGTGATGTTATTCTGGTGAGACACTGTAGCATGCCAGGATGTTTCCCAGGGAACTGATGATAAGAAAACCAGGACATGGAATTAATCTTGCAGAAATAAGACCTAAGAAAGGAAAGTTGAAAGAGAAAGAAAATTCCTGGACAGTAAAGCAAGGTTCTCTTTAATTAAGGAGAGGTTACTGTGAAATTTCAGGTTTCTTTGTTTGTACTCCCACCCTGTCACTGCTGTTGGTTTATTTCCCCCAGAGGCCTCTTTAGTACTGAAAGCCTGACTTAATTATCTTGAATTAATTAGTTCAATATAAAGCAGAGGACACTGAATATCAGTGGTTGACTTGGGAGGGACCTGCAGTGAAGTTGTAGAAACGGCATAAAAATGTGAAAGTCTTCAGGAACGCTTCTGCAGGAGCACTTGCGGGGAATGGTAACGAGTTGCTTCAGTGCCTAATTGCTTTGTCCAGGTTAACAATCTTAAAGGGGACAGCTTCATCTGCATTCACTGTGATGGGATGTAACACTTTAGGCAGTTAATTGCCTAATAGATTTAATTTCTGCAGGAGAGATTACTAATATATTCATTCCCATTCCCTAGAAATGTCACCTGTTCAGCATTTAATGTGCCCCTTTTCTTTGCTTGCCACTTAATGGAGTATTATATCACTGACCCCTGTGTTACGTGTTAGTCTTTCTTTGGTTAGTATGTGTTGTGAGCAGGAAAAAGGGATTACTGGAAACTTAAACCTGCGTATTGCAATTAAAACCTCAGTGAGTTTAGATGGTGTCCTGAATGTCTGTTGATCACAAAGCTTTGTATTTTGATAGTTGTATGTGGGAAAAACCTTTAGTAATTTCAGGTATTTGTAAGTCTCACAGACTGTATTTTCCTTTGACGAGGATTATATTTTAGTGAACTCTGCTTAACTAGAGTTCATGCTGTTGTTCCCTGTGACTAGAAATGGATGGGTTTAAGAAGTTAGCAGCAGATGTCTTTGTCATCTTTTTGTCTTTATTTAGCCATTTTGATAGTATTTGAAAGGTATTCTTAAGATACTGAGATGTGGTAAGTGCATGCCCAATTTAAAATCCCCAGGTTAGGCTATAGAGATCCTTAGGACAGTGTGCTACAGTTAGCTTGCGACCACATGGAAGTAGTCAAGTATTTTGCTGTTCACAAGCTTTATTATTCGATTGGAAAGTCCCCTTTACATAAAAATGTCAGGTTGTGGTGAGCCTGCACAGCAAAAGTTAGGGGTTTTTTTACATCTCGGTAGAGGTGGTACCTAGAAAACTTCTAGAAGTCCAGCAGATATTTGAAACAGATATTTTGGTGACTTTTAGACATCAATATTTTCCATAGGAATTGTGCAAAAAGATACATTGATTTTTCTCTATGATACTGATGTTTGTAATAAAGGGAATTAAAAATAATAATCAGTTACCTTTCCCACTCCTACCTATGCCAGGGTGCAGCTCTGACCCATATCTAGCCTCATGTAAAGCTTTTGGCCTCTAAACCCAGCAATACAGAACATGGAGCGTGCCCAGGTTACCGAGACTTTTCTGCAGTTGTGCTTTCAGGTAAGCCAGTGTTACTGAGCAGTGAGTGGGATGATTGATAGTGCTTAAATTGGAATGGGAGGGAGGGTTCTTTGCTCCCAGTCCTCTACACAGACTACAAAACTCATCTTGTTTGTTCTGTATTTTTCATATTTTATCAAGGTGTGTAGTATTTCTACCCTTTGACCATGTGACTAGTTTATTTTTCTTATTTGATTTGCAACTGAAGCTATTTCAGCTTCTTACATCTGTCTTGTACATTCTGTCTGGACAGATACTTTCCTCCCAAAGTCACTCATACAAAATGCATGTATTGCTGCAGTGTGCTTTATCCCATGAAACGCTTCATGTTGTAAGCAACAGCATAGTAAACTGACAGATATATGAACTGTGAAGACTGATTTTGATAGAATAACGTTTCCAAGTATATAAAGAAAATTTAGTTACGTGGGGTTTAATTCTAATTGTTCATGTTAAACTTTTGCATTATAATATTCATCAGCTCAATAGAATTATGTTAGAATTTTTCATAGCATGAGCCAGGATGGTGACTTGTTCTGTGTGCTGCTAAAAAAACTTGCTTATATGAAAAACATGCTTTTAATAATGCAGATGGCAGTAGATTATTGAAGAAGCTTTTATGTTTGTCAGCAACATTTGCATTTTCATGGTTTAACAGTCAGGAACACTTAGTAACATCAACGTGACAAATGCGGAACATTTAGTCCTGTCGTGATGCATTTTTGGTGTGTGGCAGGGTTTCTCTTTTTCTAATTAAGTCAACCAAAGACCCTGTTTTGTTTTTTCTTGTCTTTCTGCAGTGTGGTTGGTAAGTCTCAAACAGTCTTACCCAAGATAGTGGTCAGTCTGTTTCATTCTTGCAGAGAATTGCTGACACATATTGGCAGACTTTTCCAAACGTCAAAGCTTAGTCTATTAACCGTCATACTGCTCTGGTTCTGTCAATGTTGTTATATTTTTATATCAAAAGGTACATTTTTCTCCTGTATTCCTGGCCATGACAATTCTTTACTTCTAGTTCAGTAATTGCAGAGTTTAATGTATAGTCCTATTTCTGAATTCCTTGTCCACTCAAGTTGAAAGCTTTAATTGGTAAAAATGGGGTGGAAATAAGTACTCAGGGATGGTTTCTCAGCCATTTGTTCCTCTTCCTGCTGTCGTTCTTCATTTTCCCTTTTAGTACTGTCTGACTTGAAAAGGAGCAAGTGTCTTCTGTTGAAGCTGTTGATTATCCTTGTTGGGCAATGCTGTCCAAAGTTTTAGAGTAAAAGAAAAATCTCTCTTCCAGTCTAGTCCTGTCTTAAGCCCTTGAAAATGGCCGGTACCCAGGGCTTTACCGAGACATTTAAGTAACTGTAATCATATAGTCATCTAGCCTGTAAGTATAAAGAGGAAGACCAGTTTTAATTTTATTACTATTGGTTCTCTGATGTCTGTTATAATAATACTATTCCTGTTTATTTAGGTCGAGCTTTGGATAGCGCACTTGTATAGCAGTTTAAGCTATCTCATTGACTACAGTGGTACCAGCCATGAAGAACAGCAAAATTCCATGTGCTTGGCTCTGCCATTTAGATTTCCATTTGTTTCTGGAACTTGACAGCACTATTTTCATTAGTATTATAGCAGAAATTCATTATAATTGTAGAAATTCATCATAACCTTTCTAAGGTTTTCTACTTTATCGTTTTTGCTATTGTGAATTTTTGTCTACGTTTCTGTGATATTATGAAGAGAGTTACTTTGAACAAACTTTCTGATTCATTGCAGCCTGTCTTTAGATGCATGTATACATGAAGAGCAGCTTGATTTCACTGAGTCCAGGGATGTTTAACATAAGAATCAAAGTTTGAATTCTTTGATAGCAGTATTTCAGCAGGAATTGAAAAACTTTGTGAGATTATTTTAGTTGACAGTAACTGTCAAATTTTCAGGTGTCTTTATTGCAGAAAAATTCCACCCCAGCTGTGTAGATTTCCTAGGTATCTCACAGATAGAGTTTGTCAACAACTGTCCTAAAACAAATTTAAAGCCACACATACCTTCAGAATGACCGTGGGCAGTATTTTATTACAGAATGAAATCTGCTTTCTTCCGGAGCTGAGCAGCTGTAGTGTGTCCAACTGCCTTCATCTGAGGAGCTCCAGAACCAACAGGTCAGGTCCTATCGTGAAAAAGAAACCAACCGCCCACTTTTCTTGGTAAAACAGGATATTGACTCCTCACTGTGAAATCAGGGCTCAAAGGAGAATGAGAAATTTAACAGCTGCTTTTAGTTTCTCTTGAGAAGGCTCACATGCTTCCACGAGGCTTGTGTTCATTGTCCTTAGGCAGCAAGAAACCTGACTGCTTGAAAATACTTTCATTCCTTCCACTTGCCTGGCTATTATTCTCTGTGCCTGGGTGATGACTGTTTCCATGGCTGCTTATCCTCAGCTCTGACTGTAGAGGTTGGGTAGATGTGTACATGAGCAGGTGCGAGCAGACTTGTTTTCACAAGCAACTTTGTTCTTGAGGCTACATGACAAAAGCAAATGTGGATTTTTTGGGAGGAAGAAAACTCCACAGGGCAGAACTTGAAATAAACCATAAAGAGTATTTTTTCCACACTGGCTCTAGATGTGTGGCAGATGCAGTTACAGTAAGGAAGGAATTGTGCATGCATTATCTTCTGGGACAAAAGCAGCCAGTGTGGCTGACCTGCTTCTTCTTGGGAGTAGAAAGTCTTTATGGAGCATGGCAGAGCTCTGGTGCCACCTCCTCATTCAGACCCTTGGACTGGAAGCTTGGCACTGTCAGATGACATACACAAAGAAATTGTTAAAGTGTAAAATGAGGCACTACTGTGTAACGTTAATGACTGGAGAAGGAGCACATTAAGTCTAATTTATAAAACTTGTCAATGTACTGGGTTTTTGTTAATGTAAGGAAAAAAATCTCTTTTTCTTAAGCATGTTGAATAACGATACTATAAAAATACTGTTTTCATAATACATCCTTGTGAGATTTTCATTTAGTAGCTTAAGCTTCATAAATGCTTAGCTTGTTGAAATGGCCGTATTGAAAAGATGCACTTCTGACCTTCTGTGTAGTGAAGTAATATCTTAACAAGCTTTAAGATCTCCTCATCAGCTATGTTCAATGTGGTTTTGAAAATGAAGGGGGTTTTTTATGTCTGTCAGTAAGAATACATGAACTTCATAGGTAGATAGAGTAGGATAAATATCTATAGAGTTCTATCAATAAATAGAGTTGAAAATGTGAGAATTCTTCTCCACCTCCTCAACATTGTGTCAGATCTCCTTCTTCCTATAATGGATGTCAGCAACATCTTTTCTTTAGGCCCCAGATAACAGTAATTCTTTCTTTGGCTCTAATTCTCCTTCAGTGATTCTGTTCTTTCCTTTCCCTCTCCTTGTTCACATACCTGTGTTATCTGCAAGTGCCCCCCAGGCTCTCTAGAATCTACCAGTGCTTCTGGGAGCCTCCATCCTTGCAATGTGGGACCTGACAGAACCACAGCTGTAGATTCTTCCCACTGAACGGCTACTTCAGTGTTCATTGCTTTGAGAAGAAGGGAAGTTTTGTAATCATCTGGAAGGAATTTAATTTTGTTCAAGGGAAGGACTTACACGTCTGTCTCTTTCAGAAACTAGTGGTGCCTTCGGCCATGGTGCTTGTTTGCTTAAGGGAACACAGATATATTTCTTTCTCCTTTCTTTTGATGGTGCTGACCAAATACTGCTTACTTGGCGGGGGGGATTTTGTTTTAGCTGTTACCATCAGAAGAATAGTTTAAGGAAATGGGTTTTGCCTTCTGTTTTGATAAAGCTAAGGCTTGTTGTTGTCCTCATCCCTTCTGGAAATGATCTCCAAATTTTTTATGTCCATCGTGGAAAAAAGCATTTGAACATGTAATTTGAAACCGATGGTTCTGTTGCTTTAGAAAAGCAGTTTCTCCCGTAGGTGAGCCATTTCCAATGAAGAGGTCTAAAGATAAGGATGGGAACCTTGAATTTGACCTGTTATTTAATGGAGAGTTAGTCAAAGGAGAACAAACTGAGAGAGATGTGCTGAGTGACTGTGGCCACTGAGCAACGGCCTTGCTGCCTTTCAGTCTGGTTGGAGCCTTTCCAGGATTTGAAGCCGTGCTGTGTTCAGTTATCTGCTCTGTTGCAGTCCAAGTTGTGAGACCTAAAGGTGAAAAAACTTGTGATCATTGTGATTAAGTCCAACTGTGGCAGGAATGGGACCCTCTGAGGTGCTCTGGCCTTCTGAGTGTTTGGGAAGAACGATAAATTCAGATGAATACCAAAACAGGTAGCCTAATGTTCTGTAGGGAGGTTACATTTGATATGGGTGCTACTTGAAAGGTGGTAGGGTTTTTTAACAACTCTTCTTTTTCACCAGCACCACCTTAGGATTGCTAGAGTTCAGCCAGCTGTCTAGTATCCACATGTGAATCTTACTTACATCTTGGATACCTAGAAAATAGTGCTCTTATATTTGATAGGAGAGAGGGATGTTAGCAGTACATAAGCCATTATATTTAATTTTTCCCCAGTGGTTTTGTGGAGAGGAAGAGCAGGGACGTTTTATGATTTTCTGAAAAGAGCTCTGAAACCAGCTCAGTGCAAGCCCCATAACCCCTGCAAGGTGTTTATGGCAGTAACATCCCCAGCCGGGAGGAATACCGTTTCTTGGCAGTTCCTGCATAAACTTGGATGCAGTTCTTGTCAAATCTCTTATTTGGCTTCCTCAGGAATTGGGAGGTTATATTACAGGCAGTAAGTAAATAGAGGAGTTGAATAAATGGCGAACCAAATACGGTGGGCTTCAAAGGAGACCCTTCTCAAAAGAGTTTTAAAAGGGTATATGACATAACTGAAAAACAAGGAAGAATTTAAATTTGTGCTTATCCTACAAACCCAGATTGTTAGGAACAGCTTTGTAGTATGTTACTAATGAATATTCTTACTCTTTACTCCTCTTTACTCAGGAATGGGACTGAATGTCTCGGGCTGGTTACTGCTGTTTCATTTGTCTTTGTCACAGAAACCACTGTGAAAGAAGCTGCTCCTTTTGTCAGCCAAGCAAAAAAAAAAGTCCAAAAGTGTACAGATAGTGAAGCCTCTGTACTAAAAGTGTGTTTCTTTGTGCTTGGTGCTAATACACATCAACAGGAACTTGTCCTGTCAGAGGAGAGAAGGGTTTTCATTTTGCCAGTGCTGTTAGTTTGGGGCTTTTATGGGAACCAAGTGTACATTAAGGAAATATCTAAGAGCTTCCCACAAAATTCATAAAGTCTCATTACACTTGTTTACATTAAAAGGTCCAAATGCAGTTGTTCACATGACATTATCTGATCGCACACAAAATGACTGCTATGTGACCTTCCAAATTTGATAAAAGTAGTATGTAATTGTGGACAAGTTAACCCAATAGACAAAATAATAATAGTTACTTTACTGGGTGATTAAAGCCCGAAAAAGAGGGAAACTAGATCTGTTTAGATATTACTCAGCCAAAGAAAATAAGGACTGAGACCTCAACAGTAGCTGAGATTTATGGGATTCTGATGCTCACTGAAAAAAAAGGCTTATATCAACTATATACTAGCTTAAAATTAATTCAACATTTGTAACTTTACATCTATATTGTAACTGTATTTATGTGTTTAAGCATGTTAATGTGAGACAGCTGCTACAGCTTCATACAGAGATGGAGTCCACATGATGAGCCATTTTTGCATGCAATAGAGAGGATCTAGTACTATTCAGACTTTGAAATGTTGTAGTAAAATGCTGTTTCAGCACAGACCTTTGTTTTGGCACTAAGCAAGCAGTAAGTTGTATCTCACTGAAGATCTTTCTGATTTCCACTGGTTCAAAGTTCAAAATTGTAGATGCTTGTTATCTGCAAACCAGCAGAAACAGCTTACTTTCCTAACTGCTATTGATAACACATGTGAAGATGAGAAGCTTTTAAAGATTACCAAGGTGTCTATCAATGACTGATATGCCCATGGATGAAGTCAGATGATCTTTGGAGTTATCATCAGTGGTGCTAATTCTTCAAAGAATGCAGAGGAGCTGCATGTAAAGTAAAGCAGACAGATATACTGCAAACACACTCACCACAGGATTTGTTCACTAAAGACTGTGCTTTTCTACACTTGGTCTTTTGAGTTGTGTCATTTGCTGTCATGTAATTCTTGCTTTTTGAATTAATGAGTTTGTTTTTAAGGTGAGATCGCTCTGACAGACACACTTATATGATGAGCAGTTATTCATTAAGGATTTAATTCTTCTGTTGAGTTCTGTGCTAATTTTACTTGCTTGAAGAGGCTTTGAACCACTGTATTTTGCAGCAAGAGACATTTCTCACTTCAGTCATGAAATTATCCCATTCAGTGTTGACATACCCTCTTTGCTTTTGTTGCTGGAAGTCTAGAAATAAATAACCATAGAATTGAGTTTTAGAAGGGGAGTTTTTACACTTAATGCATGAATCCTACTGCTTGTTTAATTCCTGAAATGCATTTTATTTTCCCTGTTGCATTCAATCTTTGGGCGTTGGTAGCTTGAGCTGTGGGCGGGGGTCTTTATCTGTAGTATTATCATCTGTAGCAGCAGTCATGCCTGCCCACAGCTGCCTGGAAGCAGAGGGCTCTTGTGAAGTTGTAGTCTAACACACCTGATCGTTCCAGGCTTCCCATAATTTGTCTTTATCCCTTTACTGATTTTGCAAAACATTATCAATACTTAGTAGTAATTTATTTTCATTATCTTCAGGAAACTTATCTCTACGTGATTGATTTGGGCACAGGTATCAGATGAATACATGCCAGCATGACTTTGTTCACATTTTATCACTGATACTATTGCCATGGAGTGATGTTATTTTCTATACTAGGTGTGAAATGAGCCTTGATAAAGGCACAGAGTCTGCATTCCTTTTCCTTTAAATGCCAAGGTGATGACATTATAAAGCTAATGATCATTTTTCTGAAATTTCCCGGTCTATTGCTAGCGTATTAAAAAATAGTGGATTTCTTTGCAAGGGGAAGGATTATTAAAGGAGGGTGAATATACCATGGCACAGTTTGCTTTGAATTTTGTTTTAAATGTATTTTTATTAATTCCATAATAAACAAGAAATTCTATAAGAGTGTTTATTTGCAAAAAATTGTAGTTTAAGGATTTTGAAACACTGAAGATGTAATTCTCCTGTAATTAAAGGAGTCATTGAGACTGGAGGGAAGCTAGAGCAACTAGTAGTTATTTTTCATCATGTTTCATCATAGATTAGATGGCAGGACAGAAAGGAGACACTTGCAGGGAGGAAAATAATGCTGAGAAAGACCTTTTTCTGCATGCTGGCCTGCATAAAGGGCTTTTCTTTTGTCTGGAACCCACAGGTGGTGACAGTGGGGTTAGTTTCAAAATATGTTGGAGTGCAGTCATGGTCGGTTCAGATCATTCCTTCAGGATTTCATGCCGTAATAGAGAATACTGCCTACGCTGGGAAATGGATTTTGACATACATTTTGCAAATGCCTTTGCGTGCTACCATGATAGTGTTATTAGAATCCTGAATTCCATGTGCTGCAGAACAGTAGGAATTCACAGCAATGTTGCCATGTGTTTTTGTCTTTGGCACAGAAGCTGTCATGTTGTTTCTATCGTTTTTGTCTCTGTAGTATAATTTTATATTAATTTTATAGTGGAATTTTGTAACTTCTTTCCTGCCCTTTCTGAGAATTGGGTGAAAAAAAACTTTAACTGTATTTCTTTCCTATCCTCTCTCATGGCTTTAGAAAATGTTTTTATTTTCTTTCTTCAGAGAATTTCTACAATTTTCTTTCTGTCCTTTCTTTGGTCTCAGCCTATCCTTCTTTTGCCTTCTTGTATATTATGTACTTTAAAGGGTATTGGCATGTGGCCATACATTTACAAAACAAATATTAACTTGAATTTGCTCTTGGGATTTTGAGTTTGCTGTGTGTGTGGAGCTGCACATCTTCCTGGAAAAGCTGTGGCAAGCAAGAGCAGTGCATAATGATGGTGTCAGTGTCTTTACATGAAAGCTTGTTCTTCTTTCCTTCAATTGTTTTGGTTCTTTACGCACCAGCAAAATTTCAATTGAATTAGCTTTTTTGACTTGTTCAATTTACTCTATTCTTTCGCTTTAAAGTTGTCTTTCTAGTGTAATTAATTTAGGTTACTAAACTTTCTTTTAAAGTGGAGAGGCCTCCTTTTTTTTTTTCTTTTTCTTTTTTCTCCTGCTAGTAGGCTGAGATGGAGGAACTGTAATGACTTCAGAAAGAGTATTTTTTTGGCTCTGAAATTATCTTGGAAATTGATGTTATTTTTTATGAATAGCTGAATTACTCTAATTTGTTGGAAGTAGATCTTTACGGGATCAGAAAAGAAAGACCTTTGCATTGTGGGCTGTGAAAAGGCTGATACTGTAGCCATTATGGTATTAGTATTGAGGGCAGCTTTAGTACAAAGGACTGTACCACTTGGTACCCATGATGTGTATCTGTTGCTTTCTCTGAAGGCTGAAGACCTGGATTTCTGTGATCATCTCATTTTCCCAGAGTTTTGTGCTGAGTTTCCCCTTCGCTCCTTTTCTGCTTTTGTGATGAAATTGCACAGCGTTGTGTTTCACAGTGCTCAGTCCATGGGTTGATATTCTCATGGCTTGTATTCATTATCACTAATCATAATTCAAGTCTTGGTCTGTCCTGCAAAGAATGACTAAGCAGCTCCTGATTTTGATGTATTCCATAGCTTCTTAAGCAGTGCCTATAGAAGATGCCTGTGAGTGTAAATGAAGTACTCTTTTATAGAAAACAAGGTAAAATACCACAGGATTTAGTGGAGGATCGGTTTGCAGTTCCAGCTTTTTGAACTGCTGTATGGAATAGCTTTTTATAATTGTACAGGAAATTATATAAGAGGTTAGAAAATAACTTGGAGAAAAAACCCTGATTTTTGTTGCATTCTGTAGTTTTATTCTCATTCTAGATTTTATTCTAAAAATAAAAGGAAACATTATTTTAGCTACTCTTTAGTCTTGTCTTTCCAGGCCAAATATAGTATGATATGTGTGCTGTGATCCTGCTGTGACGCAGGAGGGACGGGAACCATTGGTGACTCAAAAATCACACTGTTACTATTAGGACGAGACAACTGAGCCTTCTCACCATTATTTCTAATTAGAAGAAAGGTAAATTCAGTTCGTTACAGAACAGATGAACTGGCTCTCAGTACTTGCCTGTATGGTCATCCATTCTAACTGCAATAACATACGACACATGGCGCTCCAGCAGATTTAAACTTGACAGACGGTTCATGAATGACTGTGTGCCTACAGTTCACTAGTGTTGTCATTGGGAGTTCCGCAGCCAGTGTTACAAACCTTTACTCTTTAACTGGTGTGGCTAACTGTGGAGAAGTAAACCGAATCCTGCAGAGGAGGAGTGGGTGAAAAGGAGAAGGCTGCAGGAAATGAGACCATGATGTTGGCGTTGGACAAGTGACAGAAGAACCAGGAGATGATGTGAAGGGTCTTTTAAGGATTAGTTATGTTTAACTGATGAATCTGTCTCCTTTGGCTTTACTGGAGACTGCTTAAATAGTTTGCAGGAGTTGATACAGTCAACTTCCATTAGCTGTAATTGTGCGTTCCTAGCACAACAACTAGGCAAAAGCTGTAGGCACTTCCTTGCCTAAATTTATCAGCTTGGATTTTATATTACAAAGTGTAGTAGTAGTGCATGTATGAAGCAGTGCATTTATTTGCTTGATATTTTCTCCTGATAACGGCAATCTTTTGTGAGTAAATAATACTATGGTTCCTATGGACAGTTTTCGGACACAGAGAAACCATTTTAAATTGTCACTAGTGAGAGAAAATAAATGTAAATCTTACTGTTCTGTCTTACAGTGCCTTTGAAGACTGCCTCTCTGGCAGGTGGAGAATGCATTGTAACTTCAAAGAAAGTTTTGCCCCTCAATGAGAACACAAAGTATGCAATGTGTGTTTGCAGCCCAGAAAGCCAACGGTATCCTGGGCTGCATCAAAAGAAGCATGACCAGCAGGTCGAGGGAGGTGATTCACCCCCTCCACTCTGCTCTCGTGAGACCCCACCTGGAGTACTTCATTCAGCTCTGGGGCCCCCAGCGTAAGAAGGACATGGACCTGTTGGAGCGAGTCCAGAGGAGGGCCACGAAGATGATCAGAGGGCTGGAAAGCCTCTCCTATAAAGACAGGCTGAGAGAGTTGGGGTTGTTCAGCCTGGAGAAGAGAAGGCTCTGGGGAGACCTTCTAGCAGCCTTCCAGTACCTAAAGGGGGCCTACAAGAAAGCTGGAGAGGGACTTTTTACAAGGGCATATAGTGATAGGCCAAGGGGTAATGGCTTTAAACTGAAAGAGGGTAGACTTAGATTAGATGTAAGGAAGAAGTTCTTCACTGTGAGGGTGGTGAGGCACTGGAACAGGTTGCCCAGAGAGGCTGTGGATGCCCTATCCCTGGAATTGTTCAAGGCCAGGTTGGATGGGGCTTTGAGCAACCTGGTCTAGTGGAAGGTGTCCCTGTCCATGGCAGGGGGGTTGGAACTAGATGATCTTTAAGGTCCCTTCCAACCCAAACTATTCTATGATTTCTGTTGTTGTTTATTTTTTTCTGTAAATCTCTTTACCTTGCTTACAAATCTCTTTGACCATATTGCACAGCCTAGCAGATAATTATTATAATCAAGTACTTGGCAAGCATCCCCTGCTGTGTGGCAATCCTGTTTAGCTCAGCTGCTGTCAAGAAGGAGCAGTTTCTTTTTTCCATGTAGGCTATTTATGAGTGTGTGTTAATGGTAAGGTAGCTCTACCAAGAATTATTAAAGACAGCTCACTGGTCATGAGCTTTGGCTGCTACTGACATGGTCACTGTGTTCAATTATTTCTAGATGTACTTCCAATCCATTCTGCATTCGCTTCAAAACACACTCATTTTATATCATCCCACCTGTGCTCCTGGTGCATGCAATGTGCATGACATTACCAGATGTACGTTCAGGCTGGGCTGCTGGAGCGTTAGGTTACAGATGTGAAAGCAGCTCAAATGACAGAGTTGTGAATCTTAATGGAGCACAGAGGCTATGTGGAGATCATGTTTCTGTTCACTGTCACAAAAAACTGTGTCTGCAAAACACAGCAGTTGACTGCTAAAGTGCACAGGCTTCTCTAATTCTCTAAGTGTGCATGTGTAGAGCTGGTGGGCCAGATGGACTACACTGACTTTGTGGTAGAGCAGGTGCTTTCCCACCAAACCCCATCACTCTCAGCATAATTAATTCTTTCATAAATTTCTGAAGTGTCTTTTTTAATACCTTTTAAGAAGAATCACATTTTAAAATGTTATTTTCCTGCTTTTTTCCTGTTAAGATTGCTCTCCTCATTCTTAGTTTTCATCTCCTGAAAAGTCTAGTTCTTTGATGGTAGCACACATGTATATTCATGGTGGGTTTTTTTTCCACTTGGAAATGACTTTTTTAAAAAGTCAATTTTTAATTTTAGCTTTTGCAGTTAAGACACTGGGCTTCCTCCAACTGCATGCCTTCGCCCCCCCCCCCCCCCCCCCCCCCCCCCCCCGCTGCCCCCCATCACTTCTCTGCTGGAGTTAATTTGAGCTGCACAGGTGCCATGCTTGCTTTAGGCCACGTGTGTTCTTCCATTATTCCCTAATGTCAATCTGTATTCTTTAGCCTTTCTATCAGTTGATTTCAATGACCTGTTCTGTGCACCGTTATTGCATCCTACCTTTAAATCTGCACACTGAATACTTCTAGCGTTACAGTAAATGGTGTATTTCCAAGCTTGAAACATCTGAAAATTAAGCGAGTTCCATACTTCATGGTGAAGTGGATCTAAGTGTTAGAAGTTGTTGTGGAGGTATGCCACAGTGGTGTCTGTTGATGCCAGCTCCCACGATGATAAAGATCTGAAGAAGGTAGACCAACCAGCTACATCTTCCTTCTTGGTGGAGGACTCTGGCACATTGATTGGGGTCTCTCCTTTAAGAGATCACTTCATGCCTTTTCACCTTTCATGAGTAAGTGATCATTAGCAATGATTAGTTATTAGTCATTACCAGTGTTCCCACAGGCTCAAGAGACCTTACTGCAATCCCTGTGGACAGAAGCATGGATGGACATCAAGGATTAGTAGATCATCATCAGTGGAGAAAGATGATCTGGCACTGCTCCACCATTTTCTAGGACACTGTCACAGGCTGAGATTTCCCTTTTCTACAGTGCTGACCAATGGCAGCTTCATACTCAGTCAAGAGCATAGGGGTTTTTTTAGTGCTGAATGATGGGAGTCTGCAGATCCGTTACAGCTTGCATTGAGAAGCTGGGCTGACTGATCTCAAATGTTTCCCATTTGAGAAATGGGAAATAGAAAAGAAAGATTGGTATTGTTTATCTTGGCCAGAAAATGAACAAAGGGACACAGTAGAGGACTTACGAAATAATGAATAGTTCGGAGTAGATATCAGGAGCTTTTCACTCCTTGTCTAATAACATAAAATACTCTATTGGATTGAAAAGGCATAAATTAAAAAATGATGAGATAAAATTCTTCCTGAGTAGAAAATTTGTAGCCATGACTTGTCTTGGCAAATAGTGTAACATCTTTGGAGAAAGCTTGGACATTTATGCACGTAACACAAGTAAAGACAATTAATTCAGAAAAGTTTGGGAAAGAATAAACCCCTGACCTTTGGTTATTAGCCTATTTAACTGTTGTTATACTTAGGTTGAATCCTTCATGAAGGAGGAGAAGAAAGGAGAGGGGAAGAGAGTAGTTTTATTGATTGTGGGGTTCTTACATCTTACTCTGCAGGCTCTGGCACTGGCCATTGTCCAGGAACAAGGTCCTGGACTAAAGACTCAGTTGTTCTGCTCCAGTCTGAAGTTTTGTGTGTCTATAAAGTTCTGTCAAAAGCTACAGTTTCACTTGGGAAAGAAGGAAGGAAAAAAAAAAAAGAGGTTGTAATGTGGCGGGACAAACTGGGAAACAAGCTCTGATTCTGTGCAGTGGAACAAGATCTTGAGAATAAAATACGCTGGTGTATTTACAAGTGAAGTGGACATCAGTGGTGCAAAGTGGAAAGAGCACACACTGTAGCCCAGATATTCCCATCTCTCTACTGTATGCTCCCCAGTGTCTCTTGTGTGGCTGAAATATAATAGCTCTGTTGTGAAATTTTAGCTGCTGTGATTCCCGTTTGTATAGTTTAACAGGAGCCAGGTCTCTGTAAGAAACTGTTTGTTTAAAAAGTTAAATGAAAAGACTGCTGTATAGCTGCTGGTGAGGGGGAGCTGCCACTCTCTGCAGAGGCACGGGAAAGGATGGAACCAGGGCTAGGGATAAAATGACATGGCAGAGGTTGGGAAAAACAAGCTTTTTTTTTGGCCAGATGGTGAAAAGCTCCAACAAAGGCAGCTGAGATTAACTAGCATCATGGACAGGTACCAATAGTATGCATGAGAGATGGAAGCAATTGAGAGCAGAATCTCATTATTCAGCAGTTCCCTATTCTAACATGTCTTTTTAGTTTCTCCAGAAAATGGAGGAACATTACACAACAATGAAACTTAAAGAGTTACAAATTTAGCACATAGATGTGACAAAACTGTAGGGATCCTTTTGGCTTAATAAGAATATCTGGTCTGCTTATAGTTTAAATACCATGCTACAAATGGTCTCATCCATTAGTTTGAGAAAAATGTAATGAGGAAATAGGGAATGGATCGTCTAAAAGTAGCACATGTGATAAAGTGATTTAGTATTAGAGACATACTGTCTGAATATTCAGGGAGGCCTCAATCCTCCCAAAACATATGGATGTACAAATTCTGCATACACCAAGTTGGACATACACTTCTTTTTGGAGTTGCTATGTTTTTAATTTTTGTTTCTGCAGAGCAGATATTGAAGAATGCCTCTACTTGCCAGCACCATCTCGCTCTTCTGATCGCTGAAGCTGAAATTCATTCCAGTTAGCTGTTTTGATCACTGAAGGGGCTACATCTAAAATGCTCAGAACCAGTCCCCAGAACAGAGTATTTCCTTTTCCTAAGAGAAAGCAAAAGACTTCAGAGAATTCTGGAGCTGAGCAAATGGACCTAGCCGTCTGGTTTTCATCATCTCCCACTTCAAAATAGCTCTGACTTCTGCTGTGCAAGAAGTATAGGAACAGTGTAGGACTCCAGTGTCCTGTTTGTGGGAGAATTCCTTATCGGAAAAAAAGGGATGCTTCCATCTGTATCACTGATGTGGCCAATTTATACCCCGTCAGCCCTTCTCATTTCCTTCCCGGAACTTAATCCATCTGTTGCTTTTACTAATTAAAATTTGCTGCTAGTACACAGTGTGCTTTCCTTAGATGTTATACTATAAAACTTAGCCGCATTCTGTGCTTGTCGATGTGCTTGAGCTACTCCCACATACGATGTTCCTTTTGTTATGTGATGTATTTTGCAAAGGCTTAAGGTTCATCAGATATTAGATCATTCTATTTAAAAGCTCTCAACTCATGCAGCAAAAGCTATTGATGAATAAAGTAAATGGAGTTTGTAATGCATCAGCTGAAATGGGCCGGGGTCCACTTGTGCTGCAGGTTCGTGGCTATAGTATTGGTTATTCTCTCCCCTTTCTCTTTGCTTTGACCCTGTTAGTTGGCTCTGGACTGTTCTGGCCTGGAAACTTTTGTAACTTGGCATTTCTTAACTTCTCAGCTGCGTAGTGGGTACGGCCCAGCAGGACAGTCTGCTCCTGGGTCCCCATCTGATGAAGGTGTATCTGTCACGTGGTCAAATGAAATGTGAACGTAATGCACCATCTGGCTGTGTATCCTGACGTGCATGCATGTAACATGCTGGTCTCGTGGCTGTCGTAATTGGTGTTGTGCACAGAGGCTGTATGAACAGAGACAGATCATAGGAGAAGGAAGGCTGGTGTACCTCACGGTTTCATTCAGACATCTAGCCTGGTCTGCAAAGGGGATAGAGGTACTTCTGGCCCCATAATTCTGAGGTGGTGTAGTTAATGACCTAGATGTTACTGTGTTCATTTGAAGATCTGTAGCTTGTGAAAGGATGTGTACACACAATTAATTATTGATATGTATGGCTTAGTTGGCATGATAATGCGTATCAGGTAAATTTTACCAGCCCTTCACTGAACAGAGTTTTTGTTGTATGCATGATAAATGTAATTCTCATAATACTAATTAGGATTTGTAGTTTGGGAGCAGGAAGTAATTTATGGTAAGCTCTGTTTTAGATATTGAGAGTGTTTAAAAGCTCTGTCTTTAGAACAGCTTGTGTTAACTTCAGAATGGTGATGACTTTGTGGTGCTTCTGTATATCATTGCTTAAATATCATGGATCTTAGGTGATGTCCTTTGACTTTTTGGGAGTGGCTCTGCCACCCCCACATATTCAAAGCTGGTCCATCTGAATCATATTTGTAAAATATATAGCTAACTTAAATTGAAGAAGTTGCTGGTTTAGTTACACACATTTATTGTGCACTTGGTGGGTTTTGTATTTCAGACCAAATAAAGTACTAAAGGCTTCTTTTTTGTTAGACAATATCCCAGATTTTGCTTCGTGTCATGTGATTGAGGTTAAGATTTTGCATGTTCTGTGCCTTTTGATCTTTCTTATGATTGCTTATTGTTGCATGTTGTAGTCTGCTAGCCTCTAGATTGTGTGAGTGTGAGACTTGTATAGAGCAAAAATAGCTGGAAACATAGACATGCAGTGTTGGTGAGTTAGGAAATAAAATTGGTATGTATATGAAAAATTGATTTAGAAGGAAGGAGGGAAGAAATGTCTCTATACTTTGTGTCAGGCTTCATTTCTGCACCAATCATTATGAGATATATAGATCCCTTGCTAATTTTTTGTCTACAATGAACAAAATACAAAAATATTTTTTCAAGTGCTATGAATACATTATTCAAGCTGTGAGTTTGGCCATGTTTTAAATTTTCCATAAAAGCAGAAATGAACTGAGAGCCCTCATCTGCTTACTTCCAAATATAAATTGACTATGATTTATAAGACTCCAGTTATACAAAATATATGCTTTCCTTAGGAGAGAGTTTATTCTTCTTGTTAATGCTTAGGGACACAAATTTTATGGAGAATAACTGAAAGTAGTGCAGGCCATATTTCTGAGAGCCAAGCTAAGGTGCTCATTGATGATCAGAAGATGTTATTAATAGTGTGGTTTTGCAGATAAGCACATTAACAGATATTCGTAAGGGGACAGGGCAGTAGGGGCCAGCTTTCTGAAGAGATTCAGGTGCCACAACCTGCAGATCATTCCCTGTGGGATTTGCAGAGTTCTGTGACTTCTGTGGACACACAAACACCTTAAAAAGAAAAAACAAAAAAAAAATCCCACAAAACCCAACACCCCCCCCCCCAAACCCAAACAAACAACAAAAAACCCAAAACCCACAAACCAAAGAAGCCAATCCCCAACCCCCCTGCTTCTAACTGGCATCGTACTCCTTCAACAAAATGGCAAATCACCACCTTGCAGAGCAAGGAGCTGGAAGCAGAAATGTTACTGACTGACCACTGTTATCAAACGCCAGAATACTCATGGATTTTTTTTTTTTAATTTTTTTTTTCCTATCTCCTTTCACATATTCCCTGTGGGGCAATTCAAGCTCATATTTTCTGTCATCCTAACTGCTGGAGGACATGGGAGGATAGTCAGGCTCCAGTGTGTAAATGAGCAGTGTCTGAACACTGGAAGGCATTTCATATTTGTTAATATTTGGCAGACTGTTTGAGCATTCAGAATCAGAGTGTTAGAGGTGCAAAGTGATAGAAACCTTTGCCTACCTATGCTGATGTGTCCTGTAAAGCCTGTCTTGAAGTGGTGCTGTTGAACCTCACCATGCTGATCAAAACAAAATGAGACAAACCAGGATGATGATGATAATCATATTGCTGTTATCTGACCTACACTAGTACCATTGGCTACAGTCATTACAAAACCTGATTTTTAATGGATGTAATAAAAATACTTGTTTTTCAAGGGTGTGTGGATGAGAGTAGGTAAATTAAACAAATCCATTGTCACTTAACTCGTTGACTCAGGTAGCAGTCAAAAGGATAAATATTTGTAAAAGAAGTATGGCTAGAAGGAAGCCCACCACTAATTGAAGAAATAAATAAGCTGAAAAGGCAGGTCAAAAGCTAATGCCATGAGGAATGCAAAAGAACCTGTCTAGCTTTGATCAACTTGCTTGTTTTGGTTTTTTTGAGGAGGACTCCTTCCTGATTTATGGAAAGGTGGTGACCAGTCAACTTGCTGCCTCAGCAAACACCCATGTGCAATGCATAGAATAGCCATAGCTGTAATACAGGCATGGGAGGGATGGGGCTCTGGGTGGATCCTCTCTGAGACCTTCTCTGGGCTTGAGCAAAGCTGTACATTTTCTGAGGTAACCTTCTGCTAGGGCTCTTTGGGCCAGTAATGATATCTCAAAGGTTGCTTCTCCAGTGACAGCAGGTCTCCAGTTGGCCTGCCATACTATTCTTTCCCATATGTTAAACCACCACATTTACCAAACAAATGCAGCAATTTAGGCAGCCCACGCATGGTCTTTGTTTACTATAAAGGTGTGTATTGGGTTTGCGTGGCAAGGTTTTGGTAGTGGGGGGCTATAGGGGTGGCTTCTGTGAGAAGCTGCTAGAAGCTTCCCCCATGTCCGACAGAGCCAATGCCAGCCGGCTCCAAGATGGACCTGCCGCTGGCCAAGGCCCAGCCCATCAGCCACAGTGGTAGTGCCTCTGGGATAACATATTTAAGAAGGCAAAAAAACCTGCTGCACAACATCAGCCAGGAGGGAGGAGTGAGAATACGTGAGAGAGAAACAACTCTGCAGACACCAAGGTCAGTGAAGAAGGAGGGGGAGGAGGTGCTCCAGGCGCCAGAGCACAGATTCCCCTGCAGCCCGTGGGGAAGACCATGGTGAGGCAGGCTGTCCCCCTGCAGCCCATGGAGGTCCACGGTGGAGCAGATATCCACCTGCAGCCCGTGGAGGACCCCACGCCAGAGCAGGTGGATGCCCGAAGGAGGCTGTGACCCCATGGGAAGCCCGCGCTGGAGCAGGCTCCTGGCAGGACCTGTGGACACATGGAGAGAGCAGCCCACGCTGGAGCAGGTTTGCTGGCAGGACTTGTGACCCTGTGGGGGACCCACACTGGAGCAGTCTGTTCCTGAAGGACTGCACCCCTGTGGAAGGGACCCATGCTGGAGCAGTTCGGGAAGAACTGTAGCCCATGGGAAGGACTCATGTTGGAGAAGTTCGTGGAGGACTGTCTCCCGTGGGAGGGACCCCACGCTGGAGCAAGGGGAAGAGTGTGAGTCCTTCTCCCCCTGAGGAGGAAGGAGCAGCAGAGACAACGTGTGATGAACTGACTGCAACCCCCATTCCACGTCCCCCTGCGTCACTGGGGGGAGGACGTAGAGAATTTGGGAGTGAGGTTGAGCCTGGGAAGAAGGGAGGGGTGGGGGAAGGTGTTTTAAGATTTAGTTTTTATTTTCTCATTATCCTACTCTGATTTGATTGGTAATAAATTAATTTCCCCAGGTCGAGTCTGTTTTGCCCATGATGGTAACTGGTGAGTGACCTCCCTGTCCTTATCTTGACCCATGAGCCTTTTGTTATATTTTGTCTCCCCTGTCCAGCCGAGGAGCGGGAGTGATAGAGCAGCTTTGGTGGGCACCTGGCATCCAGCCAGGGTCAACCCACCAGAAGGTGCAATAACAAACCCTTTTATTCTGACAGCAAAATCAATTTAAGAGATTTCTACCCTGGCTGCTCATTGATCCTTGCTAGTGTGACTCTGAAGTGAACTAGGAAAAGAATTTTTGAAATAATCTGACTAAATACAAATAAAGCTTCTTGGTTTTTATTCTGTTTTCTCTTTCTTTAAATGGAGGAATTTAGCTCTGCTCTTAGTGATCTTGTTCACAGCGTGGCTCCATAAATAGTTGTATCAGTCTAGCCAGGAGTATTGGTTGGAGCATTATGGTTTGTGGGCAGGAATTAGCAGCTCAGACTGGTTTTGGGGCTTGGAAAATGTTTGTACAAACATGTGTAAGTGTGCAGTTTCATCTTGTCTTAAGTCCATATCACTGCTGAAAGAATTTTTAGGCTCTACCTGGACTGCACTTTCCTGCCACCCTCTTACCATTTGCCCTGGGGTCAGCTGCATCAGGAACTGACTTGGCTGAAATCTAATGTTGCACCAATAACGAAGTTTTTATGATGAGCTTTTACTGGATCATCTCCTTGATCTGACTGAAAGTCCAGTTGCACAAACTTGTGTGCCAAAAGGAAGGGGCAGCCGGGTGCAAGGTTGCTTATCCACTTCTGCAGTTCTTCTTTCTCTCCTTTGTAGCATCCTCCTGTAATTTGTCTATTAGAGACACCAGTATAGTCGAAAGATCTTTTTATCGTTAGTGTTCTGTTAAGGTTATACACCTACTCTGCATTCAGGACATGTATTTTGATCATTTAGGCTCAGTTAGATAGTATATCACACTACAGCTTTATAAATACAGTAATTATGTTGAGTGATCTAAGCAAAAAATTGAATTCTTCTAATTAATTTTAATTAATGTAATAATACCTGCTGCCAATAAGTCATATTATCGATTTATTGTTCTAATGGGAAAAACGTCCTAAGCAACAATTTAGCCAGTACCTTAAGTCATGCTTTCTAAACCATCTTATTAAATATAATTTTAAAATTAATCCTGCCACCAAAAGTTAAAACATGCTTCAGTGCGAGATCATTAAAATAACATGTTCTGTACAAAATATTTCTTTATTTGTGTGATAGATATTCTAGATTATTAAACCCATGACTCTTTGCTTTGTGCAATTAGCACAGAATAGGGAAATTTTTGTGCTCTGCTGTTGCTTGGCAGAGGTACTCAGACTTGGAGCTCTGTAGCTTACTAAAGTTAATGAATAAAAATGGATTTGTACTTAAACTTTTAACAGTACATAGCAAGGTTTTAGCATGTTATGAAATCTGAAATTATAGCAGTGTATGTGAGCAGCATTAATGAATGGATGGGCTGCTTTTACTGAAAAGTAGGGGTCTTGACTTTGATGATTAAATAAGGCTTTAGTCCTGCAAATATTTGCTGGTCACTATGAAAATTAGTTTTCCTTCTTCAGAAATATGTTCTCTTTTCATTTCTGTTCTTCCATTTTGCATAGGCAATAAAAATAAATTATGTTCTATTTGGTTATATTTGCACAATAAGAAGGAAGGCAATGTAGACCAAATAGACCGACAGAGTAGATGTTCCTTTTTAGCAGATGTTTTTGGTGCTGGAACCTAAGCTTCCTGCTCCCAAAACACGTTTTATAACCACTACTCTTCCATATAATAAGTAGGCATTAGCAGCACTGCTGCTTGCTATGAATTCGGACGTCAACAACTGTATTTGTTGATCCTATTGGTGTGTTAAGAGTGATAAGGGCATGTCTTCCAGATTGGACCTGCTTCCCACACTTCTGGATCCCGACTAGCGTCAGTGGGATTTAGTGGCTCGTGCTGTTTTGCAGGAGGCATAGCAACAAAACTGAAGGCATGTCAGGAACTTTTGGGTTAAATAGGAAAGAATTCAGGCTCTGGCTAGCATCAGAGCAGGAATTGCAGGTTACTATACAGACTGAAATGCCCAGTTCTTCCTGGATCTGGACTTGGCTTGCTGGATGACATCTGGTTTTCAGAATGAAAGCATGATGCTGTAACGTACTTATGCTGTTTTCTCTTCCAGTGATTTTCATCTTTCTTGCTTTCTGTAGACTAACTGAAAGCAGTAAATCAAAGATATGTCAATATTTTTATTGGCAGGTTTGTTCATTGTCATTAGTTATGTACATAGACGAGCAGAGAAGGCAAAGAGCTAAAACCTCATAATCATTCATCAAATAAAATATGTTTCCTTTCATTTACTTGGCTTGGGGAAGATACAGAATGTTATAAAAAAATCAGTGTGTTATTAAAAAGATAAAAATCAGTGTGATCTGTTATGAGAGATTCGTATGTGAAGTGGGGTTAGTCCTACCTTGTTTTAAAACCTCATAGTTTCTTGGGAATTTCTATACAACTCATGCGGACCCCCACATGCAAAAAAAAAAAAAAAGCAGGTAAGCACAAAATGCATTTGCTGAACCATTTTGTAACTGTTTGAAAGGCCAAAACCAAAAGCCTTATCATAATTAAGAAATCTAATGCTTACTTGAGGTTACAGTGAATAGCACGTTGCACATGCTGTCACTGAGCACAGAGGGTGTCCACCCTCTTTCTCTGCTTGCGTTTAGGCTTCTGTACTTTCACTTTAAAGGCTGTTGAGATTTAATTAATGAATGTTTCTGGTGGGACTTTGAATGAAGCAATTATGAGCACCTTTGGAAAACTGATGACAGTTCTGGAGTGACCTGAGGGAATTGGCACCTGCTGCAGGAGAGGTTAGCAAGGTCGTGTCTGGGTAGTGCTTACTGTCAGTTGTTCAGCTGTGGTAGTCTCCATGCTATAGTAGATGAAAAGAAAGCAGAAAGATTGACATTAGTCAAGTCCATTCACCTTACTAGCACAGTGGAGATATTTTGCATCAGAGCAAGGATGAGGACTAAGGATTTTGCTATTTTTTGTTTTTTCGAGTATGTGGTACCTGTGGTGGTTGGCAAAGTAAGCATCAATGCCAGTTGAATGTTCAGCTTAAATTCCGGATATTATTTTGATTTGTGGCTTTCCAGGTGGGGTCCAGTTTGAGGATGAGGAGTGGGGCTTTCTCTGTTGTCAATGCAAGTTGTTGTTCAAGGACAGGCTGTTAAGTCCTCAGGCAAACAGTTCCTGTTCTTGAAGTCAAGGCTCATGCCTTTAGGACTTCAGCAAGTAGATCTGAAGCTTTATTCCTATTTCTGTACGTTAAACCTGCCGTACCAGGGAGATGGGCAGTGATCGTGCATGTTGAGACAGACAAAAATCCAGAGAAGTAATGTATTTATTAAAACTCTTGAGGTTTGATGTCAAGCATTATTGTCTGCACTGCCTCAGGCAGCTATGAGGTAAAGGTCATTGGTTTGTATTTTATATACTATTTTCTTGCCAACCAGGGTTATAAGTGAGGGCACTGAATTGAAGACATCTGATGACGTGTGTCTGGCAGCTCACGTGCTAATCTCACAGGTACGGTAACACTCAAACGACTCTTGAAGAATATCAACTACCAGTTATTTCACTGCCAGTATTTCTACAATCTCATTTTACTGACAACATGCTGCCAACACAGGCTGCTCCTCTCCTTCCTTGTGGCCATGGACCTGGCACGAAGGTCTGGTGTAGCAGATACTTCCACAGCACTGGTGGTCAGCCGTTCTGGTGGCCAGCCGTTCTGGTGGCATTTGGGCTGCCTGCATGTGGAATTGCAGCGCTCATCTGGTAAGGGTCTGCCATCAGGCATTGCCATACCACCATGAACAGGCCTGCTGTCCTGTCCTTCAGTCCTTTAAGTGGAAGGATGTTGGACTTTGTGTTGGTGACGTCTTCAGGACAGGACTATGCTTACAGCATTCATCAGCAGCATAACTCTATCGTTGAACAGTTTCCTTTCAGTTTCCTGGTAGTTTCCCTATGTCTGTATCCGTCTACTTTGTCCTGTCTTACATTTTGATGATGACTATTTTGGAGTAGTGGAGTATGCTTTTATTTACCCTACATTCTGATTTTCGTTAAAACTGTCTGCTGGCAATTAACTTGCTTTTCACAATATCAGTACAACTGAAAGAATTAAACACACTTTTTATGCACAAAATAAAAATCTGTCTTACGCTCTGACCTTAAGAGTCCCCCAAACAGATTTTATGAGCTATGAAAGCTGCATCTTGGTTAGCTGAAATCAAACGGAGTAAACTTGACAAAATATGTGGTATGGGAGCAATTCTTAAGCCATGAAAAATTGATTTAATATTTTTTAGTCTCATTTAATTGCTGTCAGAGATGACCACTGTCATGAGTTATTTGGCCAAACTGCTTGCTCTTTCCCATTGTAGTCTACTTTTATTCTGTCCATCTGAAAGCCATAGAATTAATTCTGGTCACCTACATGTGAAATTCAGCATTGCAAAGCAGTCAGCTTTAAGGCTGCATACTCTAAATCCTAGAAATGGTCTTTATATAGGTCCTGAATTTTTGATCCGCACATTTAATAAGATTGTATTTTCTGATGTGGTTTTGTGTGCACAAGTCATTTCTCCCATTTTGCATATAATATAAAATATTTGCTCTGCTTTTCAAAATATATTCAATTGTTACAAAACAGGAAGTAATGCCTAGGAAAGAAAGTAAAGAAAGCTAAATCTATAGACAGGAACTTTATTTTAATCTGTTGAAATGGTAGGATGACACAGTTAAATATATGCTGGAGGATTTTGAAGCAGTGGAAATGAAAAAAAAAAGGGGGGGGGGACTTTTCTCTTAAAATGCCTTGGTGTTTAAAACAATCTTGGCTTTAGGAGCTGATATAATTCTCTATAATCTTGTTTACTATTAATTTATTGGTAACACTGTTTCACGCCCGTAAAATATGGGGACGTATTGCCCATTGCTGTGAGTTGTCATTGTTCCACTGAAGTGAATGGAACCAGCTGAGGATCTGCCAAACGTTTGCTTTCTGTAAGCTCTAAAGTCTCACCTTCCTCAGCATAGCACTGAAAAATATGTTTCTGTTCCCTCCTATTTAAGTGTATTGCCAGCATTTTTTTCTCCATTCAAACCTGCCCATGTGTTATAAGATTAAAGTGTGAATAAAATCATAAACCTAGATGAGGTTAATGATCCTTACACAGTGGTTCCCTTTATTTTCATTTCTCTAAGATCAGCCCCTCTTTCCGTATGCAAATAGAAGGTTATTTCTGTACTTCCAACACTGTCTAATTTTCTTTCTTTCTTTCTTTCTCTTCCTACACCCTTTGGTGTCTACCAGTTTCCACCATTTATTCTCCTTATGCAGTAGTCTGTCTGAACATCACATAGATGGATCAGGTTTTTTTAATTGTTTCCCTCGGTCCCCCTTTTTCCTTGTCTTGAGAGGATGTCTACATTCTGACCGTTTATTACTTTATTGGTAGCATCAACAGGACAGAAGAAACTTTCTTTTTCTCTGATGAATTTGCAGTCTAGACAGTGTACAAACAGACTAAAGGACATAGGCTACAGAAAGCATGACTGACGGGAGAAGTCCAGCCAGTAGCTATCCATACCATGACTTTTGTTGGCTTTTAAAAATGTTTCTTGGGGAAATACTTCATCCTGTAGTTACTTATTCCCAAGTTTACACTCCTTAATAACATACGTCTTCAACTTAGTGTATTGAAAACATATTTGGTGAAAGAATGAGAAAGGCCCTGTAAGCATAACCCTTCCTTTTACCCTCTTTGTTTTCTCCTAGATGCCAATCTCATATTCAGCCTGTCAGAACAGAGGTGTTACAGATTTGGTAGTCTCTTGCCTCCCACATCTCCAAGGCATATAAATCCTTTCAGCTCTACTGCCAACATACAACACTCTTGATCAATCCACTGTGAAAATTCCTGCTGCTGCCTTCATTTCCTCCTGTTTGGACTGCTGTAATTCACAGCTCTCAGGCACTTAACTGCTGTAATACTCCGTAGGATTGGTACTAGCGCAGTATGCTATCATAACCCAACGTGTTTTGGACAGTGACTACCGTGTGCTTTAATTTCTAAAATCTGTGATAACTTGGTCTCTTAACTGTATCACAAAACTTGAATTTGTTAGCAGTTTTTCACTGGATTCCTTCTTCTAAATCAGCTTGCATCGACTTGATGATCTTGGGGGTCTTTTCCAACCTGAATGATTCTATGATAATAGTTAATTGCTCCCCTGACCTCAGGTATAGTGCCATTCAACCTCAGCTCTGTCTGCTACAGTAAATTTTTCATTCACTTTTAATTCCAGATTCTTCCCTCTTCAGATCAAAGGTTCCATGGTGAGTGATTGAAAAAAGGACTATTATGTGGGTAGAAATTGGATGGATGTGACGGACTTGAACAGGGAGAAAGATCATATTTTTGTGAATGCAAAAATTGATGCCACTTAGTTCTGCTGCCTGAGAGATGATTAAAGTAATTGAAGTTGATCACAATTAGACCTTCAAATTTGTATTGCTTTGGACTGAAGCATTTTTATTTAAATTCGTCATTCATTATGCCTTTGCATGTATTGTTCAAAGTCTGAGGACTGCATAATTTACAAGAAAGAAAACAAGTTGCTGAACATAATGGGCTAAACTTCTAACAATACCCTCGAATTTCACACCCGTAATTAATCACCCACGCTCAATTGCAGGCATAAATGTTAGCATTTACACATGTAACTGCTTGCAGGCACAGGGAGACAGAACCTTTCAGTATTGTCACCCGCATTAGATTTCAGGCACAAGAAATAAATTGAAATACTTTGTTTACAAGAGCCAAGTGAATTACTGTTCCATAGCATCAGGGTGGCAGAGTACCAAGAGCACACTAGACTTATGTTTTATTATTTTTTATGATAGAAATAACAAAGTACAAGGCTGGTGAAATATGTGTGTTGTAGACTTGATTTATATACAGCTGTAAAGCATTTTTAGGGCCGGATATTTGTTTGGCTGAAGTTGAGTGTGAGTTTTGCCTTTAACTTACCCAAAACGAGCAGTTGGACTGGGGGCAGGAGCGGCCGCATGTTGCACCCTCTGCAGCAGCTATAGGATGCAAACTGCAAGGGCATGAAAGGGACATGAAGGGCTCTGCAAGCACAGGGCTCCCCTGGAGGAGCTTTCTGTTTGCAGCACCAGAAAATCTGGTAAAATGGCCTTCAGTGCTGTGAGAAACCATTTTTCGGGGGGGAAGATGCATTGGAGTATGTGGTGCAATTACAGTCACAGTGGTACCTCTTCTGAAATACAGCAAATCTCGAGCATACCATGCAGAAGTGGAGAAGTCCACAGGGTGCTTAAAAACAAACAAACAAACCGCAACAAGCAAAAAAAATAATTGAAATAACGTGTATCTTTTGGGCTATCTGTCATTTTAAAATTCTGATTGAAGTAACTGGTCTAGAGTAAGTTTTAGCTTCATAATTTGCCTTGGCACTTTTTACTTGGTTTCCCTTTCTCCACTTCTATGCTTCAGCCTTCCCAAGCCATGTTTTCATTCATTTGGTTTTAATTCAGTCCCAGTTCAGTATCTCAATGCCAAAACAATTTCTCTGTGGGCAAAGAAGTGAGTGTGTGATGAAGGCACTGACTGGTTTTTAAGGCCGTGTTTGTACTAGTAGGAGAAGCAGCCAAAGGCTGTTCTGGGGCCATAAGGCCAAATGACCTGGTACAGCTTGTGTCCATGCAGCTAAATTCATTTACATCCCCAGAACAGGATGACCTCATCCAAACTTCTTGCTAGGAATAGTCCCTGGCCTGGCCTGCTTGGTCTTTTTTGAAACAGTGTCAGTCGTTTGTATGGGCAGTCATGTGCAGACCTCCACCTTTGCCCTGTCTGTGGTGGAAGGCTGTGGGTCTCACCTTACCAACCTGGGTCAGGTGCAGGCGATGGCTAGCACAGGTCTTCTCTGTGAACTCCCGCCACTTCTAACTCTTGGGCTTCGTGGTAGTAAGGTTTCCAAAGCTCCGTTAAGGTCTTCAGGCATTGTACTTTCACAGGTAGGCTGATGGAAAAAACACAGGATTTGTCATCTTCAAAGAATAAGTAGAAAATGAAACCAAGTGAGGAGGAGAAATCCTGTAAGTATCTCCAATAATGACAAATTAGAGAACTAAAAATACTGGCGCTCTCAATGTATACATACTTATATAAATTATTTTCTTCTGAGATGTTTGTAAATTTAAGTGAAAGCTTTCACAATGGAACATGCTAGAGAAGAGCCAAACTCAGCACAAAACGTTTTGTTATCAGAGATCTTAGGGCAAGAAAATTGAAGGCGCAATGTACAAAACTATTCAAATACATATTTAACCAATCCACCCCTGGTCCAAAGAGCAAGAGTTTCACGCTCGAGCATCCTCTTGACTTGACTTTTGGTGACTGGTGAAGCAGCACAGTTGTGTCGTGGTGCTAATGCAGCTGGGCAGCATTTGTTCCTTGGCCCTGTTGGGGATGCAGGGGGGGGTGGGAGGTCTCTGGCGCAGCGCTGGCTGCTCAGGGCTGTGTCCACTTGGGTCTCGAAACTCCAAGGATGGAGACCCCAGCCCCTCTGGGCAGGGAGCCTCTTCTAGTGCTGAATCATCTTCACAGTGAAAATATTGCCTTAGGTCCAGCCAGTACCTCTCCAGCTTCAGCTTGTGACCACTGTTTCCCCATCTCCTGCCCTGCCCTTGAGGACAGAGCCTGGTGTTGTCTTTCCAGTAACCTCCTCTTGGGCATGGGAAGGCGGCTATTAAATCCCCCTCAAAACTTCTCTTCTCCAGCCTAAACAAGCCCAGATCCCTCAGCCTCTCTTCATGCAAGGCACATGTATATGGTATTGCTACGGTAAGCATTTATTAAAATATTTTAAAAGGTATGTTGATTTCTGTCTCCCCCCATGTGTGTAAAAAGAAAAATATTAGTATTAGAAAAAAACTTACAGGTATGTTCTGTATTAAAATTTAAAATCACCTGATGGTTTTAAATTATTGGGTTTTTGTACTTTCTAGACTAGTCAGTGCCTTAATCACACATTCAGTTAAAGGGCATTGACCTCCTACTGTTTGTGTAATGCCTTGTGAGTCCCTTAAAACCCAGGTGATGCAGCATCTTGAGAGTCACCCCAGGTTTTCACGTCTTGTTTGGGATTTACAGCAGAATTCACGCTGCTTTTTAGTTGTACTTAATATGGCTGAAAAGAAAAGATGTTAGGCTTGTTTGTCATTCAGCAGTTACAGATGCGTGCAAGACTACACTGGCAAGGTAATTAAGTCTCTCGCAGGGACTTGCTGCCGTCTGCGCATCTCTTGCTTTGTACTGTGTATGCACGTGACGGTCACGTTTAGTTGTGTTGGTAGAGCTCTGGCTCCTTGGAGAGAGGACTGGAGATTAAAATCCCCTCCAGTCCTTAACTTGTATGGATCATTGTGCCACCAAGCCCTCTTTCAAATGAAAACTAAATTAAGCTCTGAGGACTCTTTTAGAAAATACATTAGGTAAGAATGTCTTGCAGCACTTTTCTGATCTCCGGGTGATGTGATTTTCATAAGACCTACCTCCACTGGTAAAAATAACATGAAGGGAAAGTAGCTTAAGATATGGCCTACTGACATGGCTTAATGTGTGTATGGCTTTTCCAGTTATGGGAAGTCTGCTTGGTTGAGACAGTCATTGACAGTTAAACAAGTAATGTTACAGACAGGTCTAATCGATCTTATATGCTTGTTGCAATAATTACACTGTCAGTAGCTGAGTCATTATTTTACAAACTGCAGACAGATGGCTTAGGTAGCAGAGTGTGTTTGTATTTATTGTGTGTGTGCACATTTGCTTTTACAACACAAAGAGGTAACTTTAAAACAACATGTCTGTGATTTTTGAATGAATGAGTAATAGTTTCACTGGTTTCATTTTTTATCTCTGTTGTTTCCCTACAGGTCAAGGCAACAGATGCAGATGCCGACCAGTTTGGTGAAATTGAGTATTTTCTTTACGATGGATTTCATTATTATGAAAAATCCAAAGCCTTCCAGATTGACCCACATACTGGTCAGATCTGTGTGTCTCAAGACATTGACAGAGAAGGAGATCCAACCACTTATGATCTCTTAGTAAAAGCTACAGATGGGGTAAGTTTCACCTTTCCATACTGCCAGATTTGTGAATGCATTTGCAAATTTGGATGTGCTGTATACTTTTGAATGAGAATGTAATGAGTATGTAAAAATTGCATGAATTTGAATAAAATTTCTTACCTCTACAGAAGGCAGAAAGTGATGCTTCATGAACCATAAATTTTGACCCAGATTGATAAAATTGGCTGTGAAATCCCTGATTACTCCTAAACAAGTTGTTGAAAACCATTTCTAGGCTGTGTTAGTCTCTGCTGATTTTTCTGCTCCTCTTGGAACCAGTGGACTCCAGGTTACCTGTGCTCCCTGCTTTCAAGATGACTGCAGCAGTAATAAACCAGTAACTTGTGCTAGAGTTGTGTGGCTACTGTAGGTTCCAGTGATTTTCCTGGATAAATTCCTTGTCCTTTCTAGCTAGCTGATGCCATTGCTGCTGCTGTGGCTGGGTATAGCCTCCCTGCAGCAGCATGTCTGAAAGTTTTCTCACTTTACAAGATCTGGTGCTTGGAAGTGGGTATTCATGGTACAGCGAGGACAGGGTGGTTGTATGTGCCTGAAATAGTCCATTTCAGAGCTCTGTTTGGCAAGGAGGGTGAGATGATGTTCGTTGTGGTGGGGACACATCGAGATGTGTGGGTGTGGACACCTGGTCTACCCGGTGCCACATAACAGAAAATTTTGGTAGTGTGACTCCTGAGAAAGACTGGAAGAAAATAATGCCTGGGTTAATTTTGTTATGAAAGTATCCAAAGGCGATTTGCAATGAGAGGCCCATAAGGAGACCAGCTAGTACTTTTCTTAACTTTCTTCAGCTTTAGTAGTGAACTGTAGAAGAGGCTGAAGAAAAAGGTTACTGGTTGTCTTCACATGTTAAAATTAACATAAGGACACTTTTGAAAATGTTATTCAGGTCACATTTTGCAGCACAATTTGAGCTGAAGAACGTTGAAATTAAGTTATTTCATGCTATACAGTCTTTATTTCATACTTTGAATATTAACCTTGCATTTAAGATACTGTCCTAAGCGTATCTAATATAAATTTTTAAAAATGCAGTTGTGCTAGAAATACTGTATTTTTCATTAAAATGTCTGTGCTTTTTGTTACAGTACACTGAAGAAACTTAGTGAACTATTATTTCCATATTCATGAGTAGATGAACTTAAATAGCTGCAGTTGATGCTTGGTATTAATTGTTGCATTTTGAGAATGTCGCAGTTGAGGATATATTTGTATGCTGTTGAATTTGGATATATGTGTAATAGTTAAGCAATTCACCTGCTTTTTTTTAGCTATCACTATTCAGTGTTTATTTCAGAGGCTACAGAAGCATTCTCTTGTATTAATAGTGCCTTTTCTTCCCCATAGATTTCTTTTGAGGAGAAACAATTATATAGGAGTATATTCTTTTGTTTGTTTGTATGTTTGTTTCCTGACTGTATCTTATTTGAACGTCTACTAATTTAAGAATGTAAGTCTTTTTGTTAGGACAGTGTCTGTAATCTTTACAGCAGAAGTAAGTCTATGTGATCATTTTGGAATTTCTCTGATTTGTGATTTCTGTCTTCAAAATTCCTTTCTAGGCAAAATTTTGTAGTCTACACCTGAGTACAGATATCCAAGCCTTGAAGAGTAAAGCAGTCAGTATTACAATGTATAACAGCAGAAAATTATGTATTCTGCTATACTTCATCACTTCATTTTTCCTCTCATTCACATGTTTTGAAGCTGTATAAATGTAAAGAACACATACACATATCTGGAATATCAGGATTAGTCTTATTAATAAAGGCTATGTGAGAGCTGGACAATAGCAGTGAAATTCTGACAAGTTTCGAAGATATCCAGTCTGGTCCAGAAGATTATTTTGAAAATGTAAAAGAAAATAGGTTTACGTGAAAAAAGCTTGATGCATTTTTTGGTTAAATTATTGCTCTAGTGATAAATCTTACATCAAAAGTTAAAGGAAAACAGCCAGTGCATTGAAACTACAGAGTATTTAATTTATAAATTGGTCTGTCATTTATCTTCATTTAGGGACCTTGTGTTTTCAGAAGTTTAATAATGGGGAGAGGGGTTCAATTTTTGATTGCTTTGTCTGTGACAGGCAGGACTTTATCTTTTTACTGGAAGTCAGCACTTTGTAGATCCCATAGATTTCTAAAAATTTGCTCATTTGACACCTAAATACTAAGGCACCTAAATTCAATATTAGCTTTTCAAAATTGTCAGTAGACCTGAACTTATGTTAAGCCACTCTCCACCTTTACAGCAGAATTATAGTAGGATATTTTATCTCCTGGCATTCCGCTGCTGATTTTGATGGATTAAAGACGTTAGGTGTGGGGTTCAAAGTAGAGGCTATGATCAGGGGAGAAATGTGTACAGAAAAGACAGAGGAAGAGTGAAGGGTCACTGTTGACAAAGGTGGGGGAGAGAGATGAAAAGGAAAGAAAATAACAAAGTTAATTAGAAATAAGGAGGAAAAGAAAGTATTTTCCAGGTGGTGCTCAGTTTATCTTACAGCAAAACTATCAGTTTCCTCCACCTGTTCATGCCTACTCCATTACACGGTTTTGGAGCTTGTTGGTCACATCTTTTATGCATTATGTAGAAAGCGTAATTGGAGAACTGAAATTGCACACAAGAGCCTGTGGAGGGGCAAGTGGAAAACAGATTCTGTTAAACTGGTGTTAAATAAACATCCCATGAGAGCTTGTGGGAGCACTGTCACTGATTAAGTGGGGACAAGACTGATCATAGTATTAGCATTTAGCCTTTTCAGTAGACAGCATCAGTTTTGGTCCCAAAGTCACTTACTTCACAAACATATTTGGTACTCCTCCTTGAAATGCTTTTATATGAAAAGAAATCATGTAGCTAGGTTTATAGAAAGGTATTTGCACTGAATCCCACAGCATCTGCATCTAGCCCTCTCCTTGGGTCTCTGAACTGTGGCAGACTGAGAGCTGTTCCAGTAAGTGAGGGTGACCCTCCTGTGATTCACATGCCAGCTCTGCCTGGGACACCCCCCGTTCAAGCTGCACCCTTAGTCACAACAGCTGTATTTATGCACTTTTGACAGATCAGAAACAGTTTCAGTAGGCATTTGCGGAGTCTGAATTTACAGTCAGCTGAAAATTTCTTGTAATGATGCTAAAATTCTAATTTTTTTTCTCTCTCTGGAAAAAAAAAAATCAGATGAAAGTATGTTGCTTGGGGAACTTCCACAAGCACGAGAGAGATTTAGATCAGAGATACTGTGAAATCAGGACTTGCAAAAGGAAAATATGGAAAAACAAGAATTCTAATAAAAGTATATGCATGTTTCCAAAGCAGTATAGGGGACAAAATTAGTACTTTTTTTGTTTTTTAATATGTGCAAATTAAGTCTGATATGTTTTAATTCTTCTGTTTGGCTTTGTTTTGTTTGCTTTCACAAAGTGATTGAAACAGACACTCCATTGTGTGTTATTCCCTATATGCTCGGGGGTCTCTAAACTACTGCATATGTAAATTTATGCTTCCTTTATGCTTGTTTTGTGTACTTCTGCCTTAAAGAATCTTAACGTGAATTCATTTTTGTACAGGAAACCTTTTTTTTTTAACAGCACACATTTTTGCTGCTGTACGGTGGCAAATTTTGTTGCTGTCATGCATAGTTCAATCATTTTGTGTATTCATTTGCATTTTTTATGATGCCCATCACCGCTCTTTTTCTTTCAACCAAAGAAACAGTAATGATTGCAGCTGTTAAAGAAAACCTGTCACAATCCAGAGAAAATTAATTGGAATAATGCTAATTTAAATTCTGTCTAGTGGCATTTGTACTGTCTGCTTACAGACAACAGTTGTCTGGCCTTCAAAGCCAAAATCTGAGTTGCACAATCTTGGGGTTGGTGCACAATGGAGTGTCCGACCTTGACTCAGGGAGGAGCTGGCCCACACAGTTTTCTTCAAAATCTGGGGAAGACCAGATGACCTACGTTTGTGAAAGCTGCTACCAGGCATGGACCAATTCCAGCAGCAAACATCTCTGTAGGTAACACAGTACACATGCCAGTGTACCGACTCTCTTCATCAGTGTGGCAAGAAGTTTCAAGAACTGCAGAGCACAGGCAGGACATTCTTCCACTCTTTGTCCCCCACCAGTATAAGAGGTGCCACACACCACATCTGTATACCCTACTGAAAGTCCAGACGTTTGGGTTTGTGGGGTTTTTTTGTCTTTTCCCTTTGCAGAGTGGACTGGCTTGGTTTTGTTTTCTCCAAGTGAGGTTCTTGAGTGCTGTGATAGGACTGTGCTTAATGATGATTTAAAGGCTGCCATTTGGGTGGGAGGCAATTAAAAGTCTTATAATCTTAATACTAATCAACTGGAGATGAAAAGAAGCATCCTTGTATCTTTTGTAAGGAATGCTAGGTCTTCAGTTTTTCAGCTGCTACATAATCATTGCAAAAGGTTCAATACACCATTGGCAGGTGTATTAGTGACTCTCTTACTGCCTTTCTGCGTAGAAAAATACTTTGTTCTTCATCTCTTGCTTTTTGGTAAACCACACTGCTTGTCCCATTCTCTTTGTCTTTTACACTGAAGCAATTGAAACGTAGAGATAAGCACTCGACGCTCACAGGCAAAGCTTCTGAAGAAGTCAAGGCTTTTGAAATAATTGGCGATGTCTTTCTATTTTGACAGCATTATGACTTCAAGTTGACATATCTTTTAGGTTTAACAAAAAAAAAAAAGAAAATAAGCCTTCATGTCAGAGATCCTGTATATCACAGTTTAGTTTGGAACAAAAATTTGACAGCGCAGTTCACCGACAAAAATGCTGTGGTGGAAATCGTGATGGATTCTTAAGCATTTTACAGCATCAAGATGAAGAAATACAGCTATTCAAAATAGCACCATTTCTACGTATTAAGCTAGAGTCTCTCCTGCCAAAGGCGGGATAATTTTTTTTTTTTTTTTTGAGACATGATAAAGAGGTGTACTAATAGCTTTATATTTTCATATGGATTTGGTCCTGCCAAAGTAATGAAAATACTACTTGTGGTTATTTTGACTTGGTGGTAGTTTGTTATGTCCCCCTTTTGTTCCACAGGGGACACAACTCTCAGGAGTCTGACAAAGAAGCCATTGTAACTGTGACCTTTTGTTGCATCAAACAGCACAACAATAGTTAAAAATACTTGAACATTTGAGAAAAGGGATTTCAAAATGAACAACTGTGGCTTTCTGTTCCTTGTAACATGTTTTGACAAATGTAATTTTCTGTCAGCAACAGACTTGTTTAAATCAGCCTTCATATTTTGGAAGATCTACTATATCGGGCTTGTTTCTGAGTAGATGAAGTATATCCATGTGGTTAGAAATAGAAGCAGTTTGTTCCTTCTCACTTGGGATGATACCTAAAAATTTTCATAGCCAGAGCAAGAATTGGGCCATAACCAGTTAATATTGTAAGTTAGTAAGTTAATATCATACTTGACTCCTGTATGAGGGGATACACTGCTTCTTCAGGAAAAGAAGGATCTGTCTCCATCATAAAATTTGGTCTGTCTTCTGAGAGAATAGATTCCCCCATATACTTAGAATTAATCAATTTCCAAAGACTTTGCAGTCTTTACATGACTCTTTAGGATAAATACAAATTGGCTGCAGAGTGGGGTAGGTTTTTTTTTTTAATGTCTGTTTAGCAATAATGAAACTTGGAAGAAGCAGTTTGACACAAGTTCTCATGAGTTTTTGCAGTTTGGTTTCATGCTGTTCCAACCATCTTTTTAGATGCTTTTTATTCTTGACCTCACTTCTTCCTTGGCCCTCTTCCCTTAAAAGTGTTTCTGATTTCTGTCCTAAAGTACCTGAAAGCTGTGGAGCCACAGAGCATCTTCTGACAGTGAACAGAGCACATGGGGACCCCTTTTTAGCTCCTGTGCAGGGATTTCCTTCCTATGGAAATCAGGGTACTGGGGAAGGGACTCACACTGAAGTGGGTTTGGGGTGTTGGCAGTGAGCCCACTAGATCTGCACATCTCCACTTCTCCATATCAGCACAGGGTTTCATGGCTGTCTCAGTAGTTTTGAGGCTGATGCTAGCCCAGTACCCTTCACAGTCCTGGTCCCCAGGCATGTGTCCTGGCTGGTGGCTGCCTCTGCAGCAGCGTGAGCCCTGGAATTATGCCATGCCTTATTTTCTTTGGAAGAAAACCCAAGTATGCCAGGAGCATGTGGGCCAGATCTCCTAGTGTGCAGGTGAAACACAGACATGTGATGCACAAGATCATCTTAATTTTCTACATACTTGAGCCTTCATGGGAATGTCACAGCCACCCAACAGAGGTTACTACATGGAAGAAAAAACCAAAACAGAACAAAGCAAAAATCCCTATAGAAATGTGGAAGAGAATGTTGATAGTATTTTTTGCCCACAAATAAGTCTGAACGTGTGGACATAATAAGCAAACCCTCAAAAACAGTTTTGGGGGGGATTGTTATGCTGCAGGGCAAGTCTAAAGGTATAGTATCCAGTCTGAATCATTGGATAGTTTCATGAAGGTCAGGTTTAAAAATAATTGACATGAACAATTAGGTTGCAGAAATATGCAACGTAGTTCTTTTTTTATATTGTAGCTACTGTGACTGCAAAATTAAGTTTGGACTAGCTCAGCATAGCTTGTCATGTGTATGCACCAACATCTGATCTGTGTCAGCGGTTTCCGTAAGTGACTAATTGGTACAAGCACAGCGTGCTCAGTGTCACTGAACGGTGCAGGATTCTTCCTCTGTCTGTATCTTAATGTACTGCGTACAGCATGTGCAGGCTATATATACGTGTGCCGCTTTGTGCCTCCATTGTCTATGTCAATGCCCCAGCATTCACCATTAGCTGTGCCACAAGTGGACAAACTGCTTTCTTTTAAAAATGTTTGTAGTTGTTAAGGCTGCAAAATAACCTTGGAGATATGAACCCCTCCAGACTGATGGAGGGAGTCCACAGGGTGTATGAGGTAGTGCCTCTGAGAAGTAAATTGCCATTTGTTTCACTCAGGGCCCTGTTAGGTCTGCACTTCAGCACCCACAGAATTGTCTTTTTTCCAGATCATCACAAAATTCAGTGCTTTGCCATGCAAATTGTGATTTTGCTGTGGCATAGTTTGATAAGCCAGCTTGCAGTTGCTCCTTGCTTTTCCAGTTTCACTGAAGAGCAAAGCTAAACATGGTCCCGTGGCTGCCCACGTGGTGTTTCAGTGGGCTCTTGGTGGGCACCTGTAGCAGGAGCTTCAACCGTGTGGAGAGCAGAGCAGTGGCTGGGCTGGGGTTGCAAAGCAGTATGGTGCCGAAGCTGCGACCAAGGCCTGGCTCTTTTCCCAGCCCTTTGTGTAAGGAAAAGAAACAAGAGCAGAGAAGTTGAGCCAAGCTCCCTGGAAAGCGTGGCGAGACCTCTTTCCCTGCAAAATCACAAATGCGCTGGAAATAATTTTATGTAATCAGTTATGAATTTTACATCAACAGATCATTTCAGATTTGTGCTTCAGTTGAATTTGGTATTGTTCTGTCTCTGTGTACAGAAAATGAAGGTGTGGGTATGTAGACAAGCACATGTGCGTACATATGGAGATATATATACACACACACACACTTATATATACACAAATATGTATGTATGTATAGACACACATACACTGCATGAGCAGAACTGCTTGAACCTGCCAGGGTGGTAAATTGAGGATAGGTCTTGCAAGCAGCAGCCTGACAGGTCAGCTTTTGGCTGTCCTGCACTGCTCTGCTCTCAGTCTGTGTTCCTAATCAATAGTTGAAAAAGCCTCATGTTCACTGTTATGATGGTCGCGCTTTTAAATCTGAAAGACTCTAAGATAGGAAGAAGTTATTCCTGAGGGGCATGTGTTTCTGGGGCAGAAAGCCCTGACTTTTATCTGTGAAGGAATAAGTGGGGTGTAGGTGATTACAGTAAAACCAAGTGAGGTTAGACTAGCAAGGATTTGACATGTGTAGTGTTCATTAGTATTAACAAAAATAACTTTGTGTTCAGGCCTCACTGTCGTAAGAAGTTGAACTTCTTTGTGTACTCAGTCAGCCCAGTGGAGTTGTTCTGAGCGTGTAGGTTGCCTAAATGCGCTATTTTGGGGTATTACAGATACCGTAAGTTGTTTTTAACAGACATTTTCATTGCTCAATATTGTTGCAGCATGTTCCATTTCCTAATGATGGGCTGAAGCCAGATGTGCATCATTCTATTGTGTACACTTTTAAAATTGTTTTTTGTTTTTATCTTTCTGATTTATCGAACAGGGTGGACTGAGTGCCCAAGCTTTTGTTCGCATCGAGATAGAAGATATTAACGATAATCAACCTGTTTTTGAACAAGCTGTCTATGTGACGAGCATCAGCAGTCACACACAGCCAGGAACAGAGATCGTCAATGTTGTTGCCACAGACAGAGATTCGGGAATATATGGCGTTGTCACATATGAACTGGTCCCGGGAGAATTTTCTTCTTTCTTCACAGTGGATACATCCACAGGTACTGTATGAGTCTATGATTCAGAAACGCTGTAATTATACAACATGTATCTTTTCCTTGACAATGCTTTTTCTATTTGGAGTCGTCATACAGTTGAAACTTAGATTCTGCTGGAAAATAATTCTAGAGGAAGATGGAGGACTTAAGTTTAACATGAAGCCTTTGCATTCACTGGAATAAACAGGAGAATGGGAAAAATAGTACATGCCAGTACAATACAGGACAAGCAGTATGCCACTTATCCACTATTTTCAGCCATAAATCTATTCATCATTGTAAGAAATAATCAAAACATTACTTTTTACAATAATATCTGATTCCTGAAATGTTTAGGTTTTACTCTTGAGGAGCAATAAAAGACCCTTCAAGATGCTTGTCCTTTCATTTAATCTCTCTGTTTCTGTCCTAATCTTCTTTCCTCACACTGTGCTAGAATAAGTCCCCATTCTGCTCACAGTCTTATAATATCCAGCTGCCTCTCTGTTTGACTCAATGATTAGCTTTGTAAGTGTCTTCCTGATGTGACTCTTCGTCCTTCTGGTTTCTGGAGAGAGGTTCAATGAAGGAGTGACGATGAGAGGAGGAAAACAATTATGGCAAAAACAAATCTGGGTGAATTTTTTCGAAGACAGGTTGAATCTCACAGATTGAATTACTTTTCCCATGGCCACAAAGCAGCCCCTGTAGTCTGCTTTCTAACCTTAAAATAGTTATCAACGTCAGCGGGAAAGAACATGAGCAGGGTATCTACAAATATCCACAGTGTCTTTCAGGGGGTGGTTAACTAAACTGCAGCTACCATTTTACTTGAGAGCCAGCCCTTGCATATGAATGTATCCTGATCAGCAGTTTTGCTTTGTGATGATCATGGCACAGGGGATTATTTTATATGTTTTAAGAATTCTTTTGGCTGTTGTATGTGTGTATATATTAGCTGTTGGGCATACAAAATGTTGCAAGGCTCTATTCTTTCAAAATGGTGCCTATTTTCACTTTCTTACACCGTCCCCGAAATATTCTGATGAACAGAAGAAACTAATCTTCTTAGGAAGTCAGTCTGCTTGTCTTGGCTATTTCAGAATTTATTTAACTGTGGACTTTTAACTGCCTGTCAAATCAGATTCTCTGGGGCATAACTGATGCCAAAAATATATAGGTCAATCAATAATTAGGGAGCTGGATCTCCACAGGCATTTAACTGGTCGTTTTAAAACTGCCCCAGCAGGCTTGTCAGAGAGAGCCCCTGTGGATCACGCTAGTGGCACTGGCTTTGCCGCAGTCCTCTCTTTTGAAAGGCTTCTTCCTCAGATTGTGACCTTTTGGCCTTTTTTTCCAGTTTTGGCACTTTGTATAGGAAAAATGTCATGCTTAATTGTGAAGACCATATAAGTTTATAAGTTACTATTATCTTGCGGATCTATCATGGTATTTTATCAAAGGCAAACCAAATTCAGGGTGAAGTTGCTTGAGGTCATTATTGCTGACATTTCATGATGAGAAGAGCATTTAGGTCAGAGACACTATTCCCAACATTACAGTGCTTGGAATCTGATTGCACTTAATCAGATCTCCTGGGTAACTCACAAGGTCAGACTGTGTCTAATTTTAACTTATTAATATTAATGGTGTCTGTTGTTTTTTTTTTTTTCCTGAAGAATACACTTTTTCCTTTTATATTCTTCCACGTCTACCTACAAGAGTGCTTATGCTCAGTCACTGGCAAGCAGAATGATTTTTAAACTCTTGGCAAAAATAAACATTATAAGCAAAATAAACATTAAAATTGCCAATTTGTCACACAGAGGTTTTGCAATCTTTGTGGATTAAATAGCTGCAAAAGCTGTTCAGTATTCAGAGGGAGATGAAACAAGTGGCTTACTGTTAGGGCACAGAGACCCTGAGCTCTTCCTCCTTACTTCTTGTTAGGATGGTGACATTTTCCAGTTTTCGTTGTGCTAAAGCTGTCTTCATATGCTCTGATATATGGCCTAATTTAGATGTGTCTCTCTGAAGGTTATATGAAGGACTTTAGTTATGTAGGCTGCATTTTGTGAACAGAGGGCAATGGACAAGTATGACAAGAAAGAGGAATTCTTCAGGAGGTGGATCCCCAAACCCATAAGCCAAACAAGATCATATTACAGTTTTGGTCTTTGGTTTTCTGATCTTGTGGACGTGCAGCCTGTTACTGATGTGTTCTGCAGTTTTTCCAATTTGCAGTATGGCATATTCTATTTTATCTGCTCTTTTCATTATTAGAGGACCTCAAAGGAGGCACAGTGACGGTGTTGGAGTCTTCCATGAATTTGCCTTACTGATAAATTTTATTTTTAAAATGATTCATTTCTTTCACTGATAGAGCATTTAGAAATGAGGAATGAAAATCAGTGCATTAGTCTTTTTGACTTATTATGTTCATTATAGCCCTTAGCATTATACATGAAGTGGACAGAGGTATTTTCAGTATTACGAGATTTAAATTAATTAGTAGCTAACAGTTTGTTACATTACACTGCAATACATTAAAATCATATGCAAGATGATGCTGTTCTCCATGGCATTGTAATTTCTATTTTATGGCATCTAGATTGTGGATTTGAAAATTTATCTCACTGTAGTTTTCTTTGGAGGTGTTTTTGGAGTGCTGCACTTAGAATATTTACTAAAGATTCACTTTTTCCCCCCATTCCCTTTTTCATTTTTAAAAGAGAAATGGATAAAATAATGAAATAAAAACTGTAACCCGAATTCTTCACTGCTATGGCTTGCTTCTGGCTGTTGCTTTGTTAAAGCAATTGTATGGATGTATCAAGAAAGCTTTTAGCTTTGCATAGTGAGCTGTGTTCACAATACAGGATATCATACCAGCTGGTCAACCACTGACTGTATAGAATATATCAATGGTGCTTTTGATACATAGATATTATGAGGTCGAGCCACATCCAAGCTCCTTAAAGGGGCTCCATCTTTTGTTTCAAGCACTGTGATGTGGATGTCGTATAGAGATAAATGGGAGTGGGAAGGAAGACCCTTTCATTGAGCAGATAGATATTCCATTTAAAAGTTTTTGAATTCTAAACAAGTCTTTATTAGTGATATTTGTTTGCTATTTTAGCTTTTAGATACTGCAGTTCTTGTTTGTGATATGCTCTTATACTCATATATAACATCTATTGCATTTCCCTTTGAGAAAAAATTGAAATGAAGTATTTTTCATTTGATTGATGATATACTGTCCACAAGAAAAAACACTTTAAGAACTGTGTAACTAGAAAAATGTATGGATAGGGAACTGTAAACCAGTTCCTCTGCTAGTTCGTGACTCTTGCTGTCATTTGTTTCCAGTGTTGGTGTAAACAACATCTTGGCTTCATTATGTTTCCTTTTGTAGATATCTGATCCATGCATGATCTATGAACAGCACTCGTGAATTGATTAGAACAGAGCAAGTTGAAGAGCTCTTCTGGCTAAGAAACTATTTGAGCTATGTTTGTTTAGTTTCCCATCGTTACCTAACAAGCTATCTGAAGGACAGTGTATTTATAGTTGTGGCTGAGCAGGTAATTAAAAATGTAAGTCACAGGATACAATCACAAGTGTGGCAGAAAACCTATGCAGTGCTTAACTTTAAGACTTTGGGATTAACAATTGAATTTATAAACTTTCATTATGTTACAACCATTGATATTTTCCTTCACCCAAGGGCATATAATTCATTTTTCCATTGATCTTAGTGATACCCTTCTTGAGAGCTGGATAAAAAGATGGTTATCATCTTACTGTAGCCCTGGTTCAAGGAAGCTGTTTCAAATCAACAAAATTGATAATAGTCTTTGAAAATTATTTTGGGCCGGTGTGACTTCATGTGACAGCCTTCAAGTAAATGGTCTGTTCATATTCTTAGAACAAGTCCTCTAGCTAGTCACTGTGCGCAGAGAAAACTCCCATGAAGGTTAAGTAAAAGGCAGCAGCCATTGGTTTATGTTCATTTGAAGGTATTAGTGATTTAAACCTAGTGTGAAAAGGATGTAGAGAAAGTAGCATTCACACAGTGTACATTACAGCAGTATAAGCATTTAACTTTTAGTTTCTATATAAAATATTTAGGCTTGAGTTTCTGTGAATTCTACCTAAATTAGATGCCCAAAACAGAGGCTATGAGCTTCCTCCTTTGTATTTTACTGAGAATGTTTCTGTGACTGTGGTGGGTTGACCCTGGCTGGATGCCAGGTGCCCACCAAAGCCGCTCTATCACTCCCCTCCTCAGCTGGACAGGGGAGAGAAAATATAACGAAAAGCTCGTGGGTCAAAATAAGGACAGGGAGATCACTCACCAGTTATCATCATGGGCGAAAAAGAACCAACTCAAGGAAATTAATTTACTGCCAATCAAATCAGAGTAGGATAATGAGAAATAAACCCAAAACTTAAAACACTTTCCACCCACCCCTCCCTTCTTCCCAGGCTCAACTTCACTCCCAATTTCTCTACCTCCTCCCCCCGAGCGGTGCAGGGGGACGGGGAATGGGGGTTTCAGTCAGTTCATCACACATTGTCTCTGCTGCTCCTTCCTCTTCACACTCTTCCCCTGCTCCAGCGTGGGGTCCCTCCCACGGGAGACAGTCCTCCACGAACTTCTCCAACATGAGTCCTTCCCATGGGCTACAGTTCTTCACAAACTGCTCCAGCATGGGTCCCTTCCATGGGGTGCAGTCCTTCAGGAACAGACTGCTCCAGTGTGGGTCCCCCACAGGGTCACAAGTCCTGCCAGCAAACCTGCTCCAGCGTGGGCTGCTCTCTCCATGTGTCCACAGGTCCTGCCAGGAGCCTGCTCCAGCGCGGGCTTCCCACGGGGTCACAGCCTCCTTCGGGCATCCACCTGCTCTGGCGTGGGGTCCTCCACGGGCTGCAGGTGGATATCTGCTCCACCGTGGACCTCCATGGGCTGCAGGGGGACAGCCTGCCTCACCATGGTCTTCACCACAGGCTGCAGGGGAATCTCTGCTCCAGCACCTGGAGCACCTCCTCCCCCTTCTTCACTGACCTTGGTGTCTGCAGAGTTGTTCCTCTCACATCTTCTCACTCCTCCCTCCTGGCTGCTGTTGTGCAGCAGTTTTTTTCGCCTTCTTAAATATGTTATCCCAGAGGCGCTACCACTGTTGCTGATGGGCTGGGCCTTGGCCAGCGGTGGGTCCGTCTTGGAGCCGGCTGGCATTGACTCTGTCGGACATGGGGGAAGCATCTAGCAGCTTCTCACAGAAGCCACCCTTGTAGCCTACCTGCTCCTAAAACCTTGCCACACAAACCCAATACAGTGAGGAATTTTGAGATCTTTCCATTGACTTGAATATACTTGGATCAACCTTTTGTCATAATACCATCTGTTACTTACTTACGCCAAAAAACACATATTGAATACAACAGACGAGCCTTGTTACAAGAGCTGGTCAGTAGTTTAGCATTAAAATTTTTTCTTCAGCACAAAAGTACAGCTTCTGCAAAGTGAGCATTCTTTTGAGGAAATTTTGACTTGCTAAAAAAAGAATTCATTTCCTTTAAGATGCATTCTGATTTCTTTTTAACCAAATAGCGTAGGGCATCATGCGACTAAAATGTCCTCTAGGAGATGTAGAGCAGTCTAGGAGCTTAGTCTGTTGGAGAAGAATAAAAGGAGGAATACACCTGAAGGACATGCAAATTTAAGAATATAAGAATTATTAACTTAATCAGCCAAAAGGCAGATTTAAGTCCAGCATCTTATCTCTTTAACAGTGCCTGGTAATGGATGCAAAAAGAGAGGTTAAGCATAGAGCTTGTGCAGAACAGTCCCTCCACTGATACTTTTTTCTTGTTTTGACAGTGTGCAATTTAGTGCTGTACAACTTCCATTACTGTACTATGGCACCATATGTAAATGCAATTTAATGTCAAACTGACTTAAAATAAACTTTTTGATTTGGTTCAGAGCACCAGAATAGATTCATTCTAGTTAAGGCTGTTGACAAGTTTTGTTTTATTGAAGAAAATGGAAATGTTGTTGTTTAACAGTCACATCTTAGGAGATTTTCATTGCATGAAAAAGTTTTGATTTATTTCTATTACAATACAGGTTGAAAACAAAAGTTGAAATACCAAAATTTCTTTTTTTGGAAAAAAAAAAATCTAAAATTTGCTTAACTCCATGTATTATACAATGTTTAATACATAGCAGATTGTATTATGCATCAAAGTAAAATGGGGATGCATCATTTCTAAAGAAAACAAGGCCATTTTTGTGATGATTGATTGATGTTTTCATATAGTATTGTAGGAAAAAATAGTTTATTTTTAAACTACTTTTGGCGTTTTCATAAGTATGTAGTACATTTGCTAAACATATGAAGAGGTTCACATAAATAACATTTAAAATTAGGAGTGTTTTATTCTGGAACATTTTGAGGCCACTTTTTTTTAAACTGCAGTTTCTTCAGTTACTGTTTTTCTGATCTTTCATGTGAAATTGATAGCATATTCAGAATGCTGCAAATCAGAGGAATATGTCTGAGATATTGGTTTAGCTCACTAAGTTTTCACCTTTGAAGACTTTTGTTTGAGTTAAGTCACAAAGGAAAAACAGTGGTTTCAGCTGAGTAATTTTTGGACATTTACCTTCACTGAGATATCATCTAATGAGAAATCTGACATAAAATATTCTCCTCGAAGCACAAAAAATTTGCTGTAGTAAGTGTGACTGCAGATTTTGGCCCTGAAAGAAAGCTGTGTAGCAGAACAGCATGAAGAAATATCCATAGTAACAGCTCTTAATATGTGTCTCTTTTTTCTTTTGTGAATAAAATCCAATAGAATCGACCATCTACAAAGAGAAAAATTCCTACAAGCTATGTACCAAAAACTCAACCATGCAATTGTGGGGTGATATGTGTACTTGAGATTCATTGTGCATGATACAGTGCAAAATATTTACAAAAATACTCTAGCCCACCCCGCTTTCTTGTAGTTAAGTCAATGTCAGATCTCAGAAACAGAAGAACCCACCAGATGAGACAAAGAGCGAACTTCCATGGCATTGCACAGTTGATGTGGGCTGATAACAAGAAAAATGGAGAAAAGGAAAAAATTATGCCCAAACCTCCCATTTTGGAGGAGAGGAATAACGTGAGATTTGTACAGTAAAGTTCAGACAATCAACACTTTTCTTTGACAGAGACTGTATGGGTCTTAAGTACAGATGTACTTAATGTACTTCATGTTGTCAGTTAACCTAAAGAAAAGAAGAAAGTGGCAGGTCACACAAAGAGAGCAGACAGCCTTGGCAAAATGCCTTCACACTGTTGGACTGTTGAAATGAACGTAGCAGGAGAGTGTATGTGGTAGAAAATCAGTTTGGGAGGATTAAGATGAGCATGTGGAATGTTTCATAATGCTCGTAATATAAGAACAGCAAATATATCTTATTGGGCTTATATTAGGCTTCATTCTGTATCTGTGCTGGAAACATGCATCTTTTGGTATAGTGCCCTCAAAGAAATATCATCTCCAGTTACCATGGCAGTCAAGTTTTGTTAGCAGGTTGTGCATTGAGCTATTTTTGGATTTGCAGGCTGGCAGCTTGATTGAAAAGGTCCTTGATTAAAAAGATGTTTTTTGAAAACTTCAATAAGCTAAGCAAGCAAAGTAACCAGGCAAGTGGACCACCATGGAAAGAGGTATCCAACACTTGAGGGAATTAGCTGTGCGGGAGATGGTTTGTGTCCAAAAGGGCTTGTGTCCCTTTTCCAATCACCTTGTCAATGCCACGTTCCCTAGAAAGTGATCCCAGCTGCTTGGCTTCCCTACCCTCTAATTCCAGGCTACTAGCCCCATTGTCCTAGAATTGGAGCAGCCAGGTGATAATGTGCTCACCTGGACGACGGCTGAAATCTTTGCACATATCCCGCAGCTCACTCAGGGGGAAGGGAGGGAAAACAGACCTGATGCTCAGGTGGATATTCTGCTTGTGAGTAATGGAACTGCCTTAATTAGAAGTTCGTATTTTGTGTTGATGAATACTTGTTAGCTCACTAAAATTGTCTGTAACCTGTAGTATTTAAAATATTAGTGGTGTGCTTCTGGGAGAGTTGCAGTGTTAAAACTGCATACATTAGTTTATAGATACAGATACTGGTTCCTTATATTGCAGATTACCAACCTGGTCAGATTTGGATGAAGTGCTCTGGTATAGACTTTCATATGCTAGGCAAAGTCTTGTGATGAAACACAGTATGTTTATGTAGTATCGGTTGTAGACACTAAGTTATTTTATTTATATTTCCTTTTCTAAGAGGAAAACTGTGAGTTTAGCACAAGAATCTGCTAGAGAGGGGTCAAAAGCATCCCCAGTGCAGGGGTATGAGGCTTCTGTAAAGTACAAATGTAGATAGGAGACTGATACAAGTTGAATCAGTTATTTACTACAAAAACATTCAAATACCGAATAGTTTCAAAGTTGAAATAATCCTCTTATTCACTGAAACTCAAAACAGTGTTTGTGCCATCAAGATTAAGCTTTTTAAAGCCTTTTCCAATGAGCTGAAGCTGTGTGTATTACAGCAGGTAGACTGTAAATAACAATGTAATTCCTCATTAATTCTTTCCTTTCCCCTGATAGTTATTAAACCAGCTCTTCAAACAGTACATTTGGCAGTGTTGTTATGGTTACCATTAAGCTTCACTAAAAAAGGTGCATTTTAAATACAGGTAAATTGCTAAATCTGGAACCTAAATGTGATGCTAAGATTAGAGCATAGGCAATGAGTCAGATAAACTTAAATAGGAATGTCAAGCAGAAACACTATCGTTCCTCCGTCAAACAATGATGGTTTAATATTAGTGCAAAGTCTACACTTCCTACCTGCATCCACCTCTTGGAGGATCACTCTGTCTATGCTCATCCCGAAATTTTTTCCAGCACATAAAAAGCAAAGCTGTACGTGTGTCTCTGCACTGAGAAGCTGGCATGCTAGGTTGGGCAAGACATGCTCTGAGCAGATCAGTGGGTCAGCACTGACCTACGCAGTATTAAACAGCAGGTCCAGCAGCCAGCTTTGAAGGTGAATTGGGGTGATGAACTATACGTACCTTTTTGCCATCTGCTTACTGTCTGAGCTGCGTGTCAGGTCATGCCAGCTGACCCATCCTAGGATATTTGAAGAAATACTGCCATCATTTAAAGTTGTTAGGGTGTTCAGTTTCGTGGTCTTAGGGAACGCTATTGATAATTGTTGGTTTTATTCCTCTTGCCATGTTCTAAAGTTGCTTTTTTATTTCATGAACAATGAGAAAATATCAGAAGCTATTTAAATGAGTACACATTTCTATGCAATCCAGACTTTGTTACGGAAGTGAGTGTGTCCTGATTTTTATCTTTGCCTCTGCAGTACTTGACTAGTGGAAAATGTTTTGTTTACCTACAAATGGCTATAAATGTAGGGCTGGCTTTTGCTTTGCTTACATGAGGACCCTGTAGAAAAACAGATAGGTTTTCAAAGTGGTCAGCTAGAGGTATGTGTAGAAATCCTATTGGGATAACCATTATTATTTCTGCCATACAAAAAGTGCTTTTGGTGAGTGAACCTACTTTGGTGATGTATGCTGTTGTAATGTTAGGACTGAACACAGGATCATGAAGATGATCAAAAATGTATTTTAAAAGAATCATTATATGCGGGTGCCAGTCTCCTGCCTTTAACTCTTGAGAAACAGCACTTAGCAGCTAACCCACCTGTGGAGTAAGGTGCATCTCCACAAAAGTAAGAACAACAAAATCCCACGAGAAATTTTGTCATTGCCAGAGGATGGCGGATGCCACGAAGTCCTGGCTTTCACTAATGCATTTGCACATTCTGGGTGAACATGGGCTTCATTTATCTTTTGTTGTTGATAGGCACAGAGTGGAGAGCAAGAACTTCTTGGAAGTTAGTGCCCTAGCACGTACAGTGAGTGAGGAAGTATGAAGCAGATCAAAGAGCTGACAGTCATGATTTTGCCCTTCATTAGTACTAGCTCTCACCGTACAGTGAATCCCTGAAACCATTGTAACAATTTATGCTGGCCAGTAAGCACAGACTGTTCTGCAGCAAAACATCTATAAATTCCAGTGTGGCTGTGCTGAGCTAACCTGCCCTGGAGCAGAGCTGTTCCCAAACTAGAGCCTGCAGTGGCAGTTGCTAACATGCAACCAGCATTGCAGATTCTGTCTAAAATGTGTATGCAAATCATGATAGGCAGTCTCTGTGTCATGTTTTTGATTTATAAAGGTTGGAATCTGCAGTCAGTTGCACCCATGCAGGTCTAGTCAAGAAAATAAGATTGCCAAGGGGTGAGGCTGGATGTTAATGCTTCATCTGGTACATAATTATATGATTGTTCACCTGTGAAGCAGAATTGATTCCAGCTCTCTCTTGTGCAGAATGGGGAATTGCCAGAGGTAAAATCTTCAAGGCACTGCAGTAATATAAACAACAAATTTAAAAACTGGGAATTAAATGTTATTAAAGGCAGCAGATAAGACTGTCCATATATATGGGGAGCCAAGCTGTAAGAAAGAAGGTGGCATTTTTCACGCGGTGACTTCTTAAAGTGGAACCACACTTGTGTCTGTGTGGTCCCCTGCTGGGAGCTTTGGTCTCAGTAAAACGTTCCTTGCAGAGGAGCCGTCTCATTGTTCCTTTTCCATCGTCAGCATTTCTAGAAACTGTTTTTTCATAATGGAAGAATATATTCTGTACCACAGCAATCTAATCGTCTTTTAAGTTCTCTGAAGCCACAAATTGCAGGCTGCAAAGGACTATGGTAATAACAATGATAAGCCACTGTCTTTTCTCAATTACAGAACAGGAAAGAAAGGAAAACTGTGACTTGTCTTCAGCCTGTTACTTAGCGAGGCATACCTCTATTGAGTTTCGCACACTGAATGCATGACTTACACAGCTAGTTCCTGCCGTGTACTTCTTGCAGTTAACCTCATGTTTTTGCCTTTGCAGTGTAGTACTAGGGGATCTCCTGCACTGTACTTCAGCAGATCAAATGCAGCTAGCCAGCCTGCTCTGAGGTATGCTGGCAGCTACTTTTGATGCAAGCAATCATGACTGTCCATTTTAGTCACAGTCCGGTGTTTTTACCTAACCATATAGAAAGTAGGATCCCAGATGCTGCTTACTTCTACAGCTTCTTTCTTGTCATATGGTGCCATAATAGAGCCTAATGTGGCATGTTCCCCAACATATGGTAGAGCTGTCTCAAATGTCTGTATAGATTATATATCACCAGACGCAAAGCTAATGCCCAGTCCTACAAATGCTGAAAGAAACAGAATGTATATAATTAAAAGTCAAACTGGGTTATAAAATTTCCTGCATACCACAGTTTTGAGGCTGGAAGGAACCATATGGAAGACATACACTTTTTACTTGGAATCTGCCACTGTTCTCAAGGCGTCCCTGGTCCTGCAAGAGAGGACTGAGTCAGCGAGATGTACTTGCCTATTGCCTTCCCTCCCTAGGACACAGCAAAAGAATGAAGAGAGAAAGCAAAATATTTTATCCATTTTCTTTTCTGTCTGCTTTCTGTAGCTGAACTGGCATGGACTGTGCTGTAATCTGTCTAGGTCACCCGAGAAGGAATTTTGGTTCTGAAATATTTCTGTTCCACCAGAATTCCTGGAGTGGAGCACTGTTTGCTCCACCCATTGCTAAGGGATGTTCTGAAGTCATTAGTTACTGCTTTGAGGGTAGATGCTTTTCTGTAGAAGTTTTCCTGCTCTTCACATACATCTTGAAGTATCCAAAATGGAATGAGATATTTTTGGCCTTGTCAATAGAAAAATACCCAATTGGTCAAGTTAGTAAAATACAGTTCATTTTGGTTTCATTTAATTTGACAGCAACAGTGTTTAAAATCCATGTTTATACATTTAACCTCTGGAAAAAAAAGGTTAAAAACCTTTTTCCTTCGAGCTACAGTTGCTCAGGTTACCTCAGGAAATGCCAAAAGTTTATGTCCTCGGAAGACTACTTTGTTGAGCTAACTAATCATAAAACCCAATCATCAGAAGACAAAAAAGAAAAAAAAGGCCAAAATAAGGTTGATTCTTGGAAATGCATCAGTTATTGGCATAGGAGCTGGATCACCAATGAATTCTGAATCCATCTGTATCTCTGTTGTGTTTTTTCTGTGGTTTGTCACACTGGAATAAGTGTCCTTTGTTGTTAGAGGAAAGCATTCTTCCTTGATCCTGAAGACCCTTTGAATGCATTTTAAGCATGTCAAGACACAGTTTGTTATTATAGTGTCCTTATATAATATATATAATGTTATTATAATGTGTAATTGGAAAGTATACCACATGCACATTTGAATATTTATAAGGATTTTATGTATTTTCCATTTTTCTGCTTAAAAATGCATTGTAGCAAATTAGCATTGTGGCTTCATGCTGAATTTTGAGAAGATATATTGTAGTTGAATCATGACTGATTCTCCTAAGGCACTTTGAGTTAAATCTAATTTTCACCCTGTCTGACAAATAGGACCGCTAAATGTCTGACTTGAATGCCAGCCATCATCCCTACTAAACCTGTCTTGAGAGCCAGGAAATTACAAAGGTAGCTCAAAGTTTAAAGGTTTGGTTTTACTGAGCTGCTAGAGGTTTTGTGTCTTCACCAGCTTCTACAAAAAGCATAGGTGATTTCTTAAAAATATCTGTTGGTATGTAGAAAGTTGTCCCTATTAGTTGAGTCACTTGAGTTTACTGCAACCTTACTACTTAGCTCAGTGCAATTTTAGCATTTAGTATGTATTTAGTTAAACTCAGTCATTGCTAAGAAGAATTTTCTTGCGTTTGGTCACCTCTCATCTTCATTTTCATCTTGAAAAACTTATTTACAAATAGTTCCCTGTGTGTTGCAAAATCTGTGACCACCAAAGGGTCTTAGAATATTGATGGGTTTTTGTCATCTCAGAATAAGTGAAAGTGTTGTTCCTCCTGCTCAATGATAGCGAAGATGCTGGAAAGGATAAGACAAACCAGTATTAATGGTCTCTAGGACATAATTACATTTCCTTATTCCATCTTTTACCTGGCTGAAAGCACCTGGTCTTCGACTGTGTGCCTCAGGTTATAATTTAGCTATACAATTTATGAAGTAACAAACATACTGTGATCTGCTGTATTGCTCTATGAGCTAGTGTTTACCCCTAAATTTTTAAGTATTTATGTTCACTTCATCTAAACCAGATATTTTAGAGTGCTCTGAGGGCTAATGATGTATTTGTGGGTTTATATCTTAATTTATAAATCCTTAATTTCCTTGCAAAGGACAATGAATGACTGTCACAGAACAAATAAAGTATCAGTTTTGAATAATTGTTGTGGAACGCTATGAACATCCCATAGAGAGCTATGGTTTGGATGTAGTTCTCATTGCTGAGACTGAAGTCTTCACTCAAACAAAGCTTTCTCTGAAGTTCATACAAGCTTTTACTGTAGAAGAAGATGGGACAGGATTCCTGCCATGTTCATTCTTTCTACCCATCCTGTCATCTTAGGTAATAATAGTTAGATGTGGGTTTTTCTAGTTGTATAGAGAGTATTTGAAAATGGGGCATAACTATCTGATATTACTAAAGACTTATTTTAGCAGTCAGAAGAGAATGTATTTGGAGACAGCTAGTCTCATTCATCGGAGTTAAAGGATGAAAATGTATTTATCTTGAGGAGGACACATCCAAAGTGCTGTATTTCTGGACAGAGATTGCATTTTCTTTTCAAAGAATTACTTATTTCATATACTTTATATAAAATGTAATTGTTAGCAGCTTACAAATTCAACAGACCTTAGAATTCACTATTGAAGGGTATTTTACCAGAAACTTGTGATCAGACAGCAGGTGATTGCTTCCCAGATACTTTCGACAGAGCCCACTGCTCCTAAGATTTGTATTTTGGGGCTTCAACGCCATTTGTGTGGATGTTTTATTTGGGGACTTATTTGAGCAGAGTGTCTCCACAGCCTGTTTGAAATAAAGTTAACTTTACTGTTTGCAAAGATAAATTATTCTTTTGAAACAATAAAGTGGTTTTTTTTCCCTAATGCACTTCCAGATTCCTATAGACTAGTGCTGGTAAAACTGTGTGTTTCCTAACATTGCTGAAAACTCAGAACAACTCCACTGACTCAATGAAGTTGTTAAAGATTTAGCTGAATCTGTGTTTCTAAAATCAGAATTATGGACACTGTGTTTTGACACAGAACTTGCTGTGTGTCAGTGGCTTTGTGCATGGTAAAGACCATATAATTTGAAAAAATTTGGCTCTCAAAAAGGAATTGGGAGTGCTGCTTTTTGTCCACGTTGTCTGGCCTTCTCTTAGAGTAGTGGTACGTGTTGAAACTATTTTGACAGCCTGCTGAATTTTAACTTACTTCATTGCTCTTTTATTTCTGTGTACTTTCAGGAATTATTTACCTGATCTCAGCTCTTGGCCACCTGGAGCGTCATGCGCTCTTCCTGACTGTTTCTGCACGGGATGGGGGTGGCCTTCCCTCTGCCATCAATGCAGCTGTCACAGTAAACATCCTTCAGACCGCTTCGGCGCCTGCCATATTTGAGAGGTCCCGGTACACTTTTTCTGTTCCCGAAGATGCACCTGAAGACAGCCTGATTGGCACCGTAAAGGCCAGAGAGCCTCCAAGTAAGTTGCATGCTCAGTGAGAGATTACATTGCATTTTTGTTGTGACCATTAACTGGAAATATCTGCAGATAATTTTTTGTTTTTTAAACTTGCATATTATTCATTCAGCCTGTCGAGCATTAAATAGTATTTACTGTTGGTATCTACAGCAACTGGTGTAATCGCTGTTGTATCAGGATGCTCTTTAGAACAGATGGAGATTCGTGGTGCTCTCCTTGGTAGTCCATGGGGATTGGCAACTGCCTCCGTTTTCTTCCAGATGGATTTCTGTAATTGTAAATGGGGTGATGAGAAGCATGTTGTGAAAGCGTAAGGAAAGGTCTGTGTGAGGGTGTGGCTTGTGTTAAAGCATTAGCCATACAAGACATAACTCAGAGCAATACTCATGATCAGAGAGTATTCAGAAGTTTCAGAGAATCTATATGAAGTGCTGCTGCAAAAAAACCCCAAACACCCCCCCCCCCCCAAATCCCAAACAAACAAACAAACAAACAAAAACAAAACCGCCCCACATTTTCTCAAATTAAATGATGAAGTCCAGATGAATGTTTATGGGACCTTTTGAAAATTTATTTAATCCATTTGCTTTCATTATCATTTTTAGAGGGAAATGCATTAGCTCCTGCCAGGCCTTAGTCATAAAAGACCCTGTCCTAAGAGCCATATATATTTGGTTCCTATGCAGACCAGTGGGAGCAATGAGTCCATGTACCAGCTTGATGATGGATCTGTACATGTAAGGTGGTAGAGGCAGAGGTTTTATATAAGTTTGATTAGTCAGGTCCTCCCATTTTCTTCTTCTTGGAAGGACAGTGCATTGACCACTGTCCTCAGGGTGAGGTAGCACCTGTGGAGCAGCCTTGGTAATAAGCCTGAACCTTTAGATAGCTTTTGCTTTAGGTAGCATCTGATGTATAAGGGTTATAGCAATGGTCATCCATGAACAGTAAGTTCGGTGAAATGCAGTTCTTTCAGAGAACTGCCACCTGTTTCATTCCTTGCTATAGTGAATGCCTATGTGTAGTGAAATTACTTTCATGAGACTAATTTATGGGAGTGTTTTTTCTGTATTTTAGATCAGGGCAAAACAAGAGGCCATTATACTATTTTCTCTATGGAGTTTTATCATACTAGTGAGATGAAAATCAAACGATGCACAAGAGGACAAACTGTATGCAGTCATATTTTACTGAAGGACTCCAGGGACAGGAAGAAGGAAGCATAAAAAGCCCAAGAAAGTCAAACATCTGTGTAGCTTACATTTGTTCTGTTGAATTTAATAGCATGCATTCTTCACAGATGTTCTTACCAACCTTCATGTTATCACTTTCATCTTTTTTTACATTTTTTGTTATTATTTCCATTTCTAGATTCTTTAGAAGTGGTTTCTTACAGAATTTCCTCCGGTGATCCACATGGAAGATTCTCTATTGACCCCCAGTTCGGTATCATCCGCACCAAAAAACAGCTTGACCATGAAACTCAGTCTGTTGTGGTGCTCACCGTTCAGTCACAGTTGGGTAACTCCCCTGTCTACAGTAGCACCCAGGTCAACATATCTGTGATTGATATTAATGACAACCCTCCGGTATTTCTTACCAAATCTGATAAGGTAACTATTTCACATACCCAGCTTCCTGGCACTGCTGTTTACATTGCTCATGCAGAAGACAAAGACAGTGGCCTAAATGGGGCAATCAAATATAGTATTGCAAGCAAGCAGTCAAATGCATTTAGCATTGATCCAAGCCTTGGAGTGGTAAACCTCACCAGGACGGTGTTTACAGATAAGCAGCAGGAATATACTCTACACATAGCAGCTGAAGACTGTGGAAGTCCTCCTCTGACTTCTTTGCTGATGTTGACGGTGATTATTGAAGAGCAGAAGATGGGCCCTACTTTGGTTTTTCAAAACTTGGTGTATCAAGTAGAAATCAGTGAAGCTACCTCTCCAGGTGCCCGAATCCTTCAGGTTCAAGCCCACTCACTTGATCCACATAGCGTGACCTCCAAGCTGGTGTATTCCTTAGAGCCTAGCACAGATTCTGTTGCATTTGGAATCAGCTCTGATTCTGGCTGGATTTATCTTCGGAAACGTTTAAACTATGAATGTGCACAGATACTAAGCGTTAGAGCCCTGGTCAGCACCTCCGAGGATGAAAACCTCAGGCAAAATGCAAGTACATCAGTAATAGTTAATGTCCTGGATGAAAACGATAATTCTCCCATGTTTATGCGTGAGAGCTACTTCTTTGAAATGGAGGAAAATCCAGTTCCCAGGGGAGTGGTTGGCACCATTACAGCTGTTGACAAAGACTCGGGAAGAAATGGACAACTTTCCTATTTCCTCTTGTCTGATGGAAAGTATTTCAAGATTAATTCCAACACAGGTAGCTTTTATGATTTGTAATCTGCCTAATATTGCTTTTGGAAAGCAGCCTTCCCTAAAGGAATGGAAGTAAAGTGTAAAGCTTTCAGGAACTGCTGTGAATCTCTTGGGTTGATATGTGAATATTCTGACTCAGAGCTTCACAATTTGGGGAATGAAATAGATCTTATACATGTTCATGAAGAATGAACTAACCCTTAGGATTTGATTTTTTCATGACTTCATGCTGGTCACTTGGTCATAAGTTTCAGTGTTTCACTGTAACAAATGAAAAGAAGGAGTTTTAAGTTATAGCTTCAATAGTTCATATGAGGAACTTAATTGCCTGTGATCAAGTACAGTTGAAAAGTACAGATCAGCCATAAATAACTGTAAAGGTAACTATGACATTTGACAGTTACAATGATTTAAAATATTTGTGAAAACTTCTGTAAGTTACATCAAAACTGAGTTCATGTTGTACATGGCACCACAGAAATCAAATTGGCTGAGAGAAATTTTTCATGGCACAGGTTGTACTCTGCAGTGAATCCCAAATGCTTTGAGTAATAGGTACTGTGTCCACACAGTGTAACGCCACAGACCACAGCATGGAGAGCCTGGACGAAGGGAATCCTGTAAGGAACACAGGCACTGTAAATAGTCCGGTTTAGCAAAATGATATGTAGCGAGCAAAGATCTGCTGTTTAAAATTCCTGTTCCCGGATGTTCTGTCCTCATGGGGAGTGAATAAGCTCACAGAATTTCTCTGTATGAATCTCAAAATCAAATTGTCATTTCAAAGCAGGTTCCTGTTTATGGAAGTTTAAAGGCAAACAGGGTACCAGGAGTTAACCAAGAAGATCTTAAAATAATGTGTGGTTATCTGTGTGAAGGACTTTGGTGAGCCACAAATCTACAGCTATATTGAGCATGGTTGAGCAGATGAAGAGAAGATTGGGTCAGATTTATTCACTGGGTTTACCAGAATGTGTAGGAGACATAAAGGTTCCCGATTAATGTACAGACATTGTGTTGAGAATTTCCTAACCCAGGGGCATAATAAAGGCCATTTGTCAGCAGTTAAAACCCTGTGCTCATATATTATCTGTCCTGAAGTGTGGTGAAGAAAAGGCCAGATGGATTTCTTTGGAAGGTCAGCGCATTGGTTCGTACTGTTTTATACCTTTGCTCTGGGGTATCTGCTGTACAGTAAAGGATGTAATATGGTACTAAAGTACAAGTGCAAACTGTGATTGACAGAACGTTTCTATGGAATGGAGCTTGGAAAGCTGAGGTTTTAATGTCAGGAGTAAGGTGTATCAGAAGACATGTATCATTATTCCACGTTAAATTAAATGTATGATTACATGTAGTAAGATGAGTGCTAGCATATAGTAAATATCCAACTGCCTTTCTTCTTCATTTTCTTTGTCCATCAGGTGAAATCATAAACTGGGTTGCACTAGACCGTGAAAAACAAGCTCACCACCAGCTGACCGTGCTAGTGACCGACCACGGGTCACCGCGGCTTAACGCCACAGCCGCCGTGTACATCGCGGTGAGGGACCTCAACGACAACAAGCCCCTCTTCCCTCAGGCGGCGCCCGGGCAGGAGCTGCACCTCAAGGTGGGTGCTGCCGGCGGGATGTGCTGCCTTGCTCCGAGCACCACCCTGTGGCAGGAGCCCAAACCCCCCGTGCTGTGAAACAGTGACAGCGCGGCACCGAAAGAGAAACGTAACCCTTTCTTAATTGAGACTCGGGTATATTTGGGAATTTCAAAATTTATCAAATGATTACACTTCTCCACCTTGTATGCTGTTAGATGTAAAGGATATACGTGTATAATTTTATTTATGTATACGGTAGAATCTCTTTCGATTTCTGACATCTGAGTCTGCTGTACTAAAGATTTTTGAATTAGCAATGTATGCAGACCGTAACAGAGGATTGCTGGAACTGTATTATTTAACCGTTTCCTGAAATGCTCTTTGCACTGACTGTAAATATTACTGAAATGGAAAATAGAGCAACAGCTAAACTCTTGTGTTATGGCAAGGAATTTATTTTAAGACTCGCTGTTATCCATGTATATTTGCAAATTATTTATAAACTGCTTGATGACAGGTTTTGGAAGGGCAGCCGTCAGGGACACTTATTACCACTGTCTTTGCAAAAGACTTTGATTCTGGAAACAACGGTGTTGTATTATATTCAATAGAATCAGGTAAGAATTTAAAGTGTTATTCATAAGAAAAGATACATTGAAATAACTAGAGTTTTAGAGGTGCCATGTATACATACAGGATTTTATGTCTATTTTGTGTCTGTTAGAATAAAGATGCCTGTGTAAATAGGAATCAGGACCATCATATGTCTTATGAAGTACCTAAGGAGGTGCAAGCAGCTACCTTTCCTCCCTTCCTCCTCTGCCTCATCTTCCCAGGGGTTTGGTTGCTTGTGTGGCTGGCCAAAGAGCGTTCAAACAGCACTCAGAAAAGATTAGGACCGTGATCTTGTACTGTACAGTTTAGTGTTTCAGTCAGTTGTTTTAACATCTTAAAGGAAAGATGATCTCCCTTTTCCCATGACCAATTGAAAATTTTCCTGCTAAAAGAACGGTTCATGACAGTCTGAGACAGGGATCAGAAGGATCAGCAAATAATCTGGGCAAACAGTGAGGCTTGTGGGTTTTAGTTCATGTTTCACCCCTTTTTTAGCACTGTGTTAGCCTGACATAGCGTGGCCGCTTAAAAACACTTCTCCTCTTTAGTTTTCCCCCTAATTCCTACATGTAGTAGTTCGCTTCTGGGGTAAGCTGTAGGATCCAGTTTTGTTTGCAGTGAAATCAATAACAGAGCAGTCCTGAAGTAGAACATGAGTGGGACTGGGGCATTAATACTGGTAAGAGACATAGATGTGATCTCTGTTTTTGCTGCATACCACTTGCTACACTTTTATGCAAAAGAGAACTCCGTCTGTAACCAGTGAGGAGAACATGCCTGTTCCTCCTGCTTTGCTTTGCTATTGGTTCAAAACAGCAAGAGGTGCCAAGAACAGAACTACTTCTTTTATTTTGGTACCTGCTCTATTCTACCAGCTTAATGTAATCAATACCTTTTAAACTTGATATTTGTAGTCTATGGTAATTTGCACATAGAGCATACTGTTTCATCAGAGCAAGAAAACATTTCCCATATTTCCATCCACTCAGTGCATTTCCTCAGGTGTTCTTTTCTGTGTAGGCAGAGCTCAAATGTGGGCTTGGTTGGTTTAAACTCATTACAACTATTTATCACTGCAAAGAACAAAATGCTGCAAAGCTACATTACTCCTCACTCTTAAAGAGCAAGGGAATCTGTAGCCTCTCCTTGCCAAGGCTGAAATTACCAAAAGATTGCTGTGGATTATGTTATATTGTGTTTTTATGTACCCTTTTGACTTCTGTGGTGTAATGGAAGGACTTCAAGATCCAAATCCACAAGGGCCGGAGAACTAACTCTGCTCTCTTCCACCAAGAGATGCTTAAAAAACTGAGACATTTAACAACGCTATTGAAAATTTTGCAGTTGAAATATATGTAGATAATAAAAGACTGTAGGGTCAGTTTATGGCCATACTATTATTCCCTTAATTTGGATACAAGTGACTGCCTCTTCCAGAGGGAATTGGAGAGAATCGTAGACTTCTGCATTGTGAATAATAATATTTTGCATGAAATGGTCCCCCTTAAGAAAAAGGGAAGGAGTAGTACCCAACCCTTTGTTTGAAGGGTGATGGCCAGGCAACATGGGAAGTGTTCTTCAGGGGTCTCTGCCTCTCTGTATATCTAACTATATCCCCTTCCTTTAAACAGCACTTTGGATTTCCTTACTGGCTTCACTGTAGAGCCCCAGAGGGGAGTAAGTAAGAGTTCAAATTACAAAAATGACTAGCAACATAAAATATGATGGGTCTTGCAAGTGCTGTCTCTAGAAAGAACAAAAGGATAAAAACAGCAGCAAAAAAACACTGAAAGAGCCCTCCCAGCCTTGGAACTAGATATTTTCCCGATAAACAAATCCAGAAACAGCTGAGCTTCTCTGATACTAATTTTTGTTGTTGTTGTTAGTTGGCTCACAGCCTTCAACATCTGGTCTTCTGTTTCATGGTAAAGTTCTTGCCTGGTTTATATTTAAAATAGTATTTTCTAGTTTTGGGACATTGTTCAGTACTAAAATATGAAGAAGAAATATGATCTGATTTACAGCCATATTTGTTAAACACAAAGACATCAGGTTAATTGGAGGATAGCATGCAGACCAGTGCTCTTTTCAACAGTTGAGGGACTGCCACAAGATTAAGAGCTGTGAGTGTCAGTGTCAGCTGTTAAGTTTATAAGAGTCACTGGGTAATTTTTAATGTTCTTGAGACCTTAAAGAAATGCCAAGATAGCAGCAATAGATTAAGCTATGCAGGAGGGCTAATGACAAATGCCAACAAATTACATAAGGAAAAATCTGTAAAAGAACTATGAGGCTTCCACAACAGATTAATTTTAGCCTTCAGAGAAGTGTTTCCTTCAAAATGCCCCTCCCTCTTCCCAGAAAATCAAAACAGGTCATCCTTAAACATTCACGTGTATGGAAATGCACAATCATATGGCCATACCTCTACTTTTGTGTCATCACTGAAAGAGTAACCTAATTCAGAGAGAGGTGAATCCCAGCTATGTGTACTATTCCTTAGTGACACTGGCAATTGCAAAGTGATTTGCCTGACCTTCTTTACGACTGTCAATAGGTTATAGTATAGCATTTATAACAAAAATTAGTCTGTGTTTATAGTGCATCATAAACTATTGCTTTGTGTGTTAAGACTAGCACCAGCAAAGTAGAGGCTTTTACAGTTATATTTGAACCAATTCTGCGGATACATTAGCACTTGACCACCAGAGTGTTAGGAGAAGCCTAGTTTACACTGCTAACACACAGAAATTGGCAACTGTTGTACATATGTCTGTGGACAAGTACTTGTTCTCCAGGGTGATTTGCAATCAGCATGCAGGGAGCATTCCTAGACTTGCAGAGGGCTGTGTTTCTGCAGCAGCCCCGTGGTGTTCAAGCTCTTTGGAAGCCATGGCATTGCCTTCCTCTTTTCCGTTAAGAGAAACAACTTTTCTTTCATCTCAAAGGAGAATGAGATGGCCAAGGCACTAAGTATTTTAAAACCTGGGAAAGATACAGTTCTTTAGGAAATTAGGTAAAAATATGCAGCTAACTATCACTGCGTACTGAGGTCACGAATAACTGAGAGAACTCTAGTCTTACTTTCTGTCTGCTTTCTGGGCCAGTCTGCCTGAATGCCAGTCCCTGGAAGGCTTGAATATTCTGCCAAGGTTCACAGCCACACATTGCCTGGGGTTTCTCAGGCCATCTTTTTTTGTCCAAAGCTGCAGTTTCTGTGATTATGTTTGAGAGCACAGAGTTGAGAAAGTGCCTGGGCTTGGGAGAACCTCATGTAAATGAAAGCCTGACCAACAGGTTGGACAATGCAGAGGTGGAAAATTGAAGTGAAAAAGCGTATCCGTTTATTGGCAGGTTAGGGTAGAGTTGCAAGCACAAGAAAAGACTGGGGCCATTAGAGTCTAGTTATAGAGAGATTTTAATTTTTTTCTGTTCCATGCTTCATCTGCTCTTCTCAATTTCCTTCTTTCTTATCCATTTCTCCTATACTTTCTTCCTTTTCATACATAAAGGGACATCTTTAGGGTGTATGATATAAGCAGCAGTTGCCTAATTCAGATGACTTACAGAGATGAAAGCTGAGCAAATGTTTCTGGAAGTGCAGGGAGCATGAGCTTTTAGAGCAATGAATGACATGCTCTTTAAGTGTAAAACTTAAAACCGCCTTTTCCCTTATTCCTCACTTTGAACTTCCAAAAGAATGAGGAGGAGGATTTGGAGTGTATTTAGAAAGTGAGCAAGCCACCACTCACATGCACTTGCCCTCAGTAATCTTGGGCAAAACTATTCAAAAGTGGTCTATCTCTTCTCTTAGTACATGTCATCTATTAAATCAGTTGAAAAGCAAGATCTGTCTTTAGGTAGGCTTTTGAAATTCAGAAATTGAAGAAATTGTTTTAGCTACAAAATGTAGTATAAAAGTTTGATTAGTCTGTCTGGATGAAGGGAAATCCATTTCATAAGGGTTTTTTTCCTTGAAGTTTTTTCTGATTTGGAATCAAATGGCTACACTTTGAAATTGCCCGTGAATAAATTAAAATATAGACTGATAAAAATACCAGAAATAAGATTTTCAGTTTTGACTGTCTTTATAGCGCAGTACCAGATAAAAAAGATGAAAATGAGAAACAATTTGAAAATGGAAGTCCCAAGAGGTTCTGGTTTTATGCAATATCTCTTCCCAACATTATCAGACTTTCCTGTTACTTTTATCACCACCAAAATATGCGCAAAACTGACCATTTCATGCAATATTTGGATTTTAGTGGAATTGTCGTCTCTAGTGAGTAACGCTATTGGTAATTTATTTTCTGACGAGCTCTCTTTTAGTTTATTCAAAAATGTAGATTCTGACCATTCCTTTCTCCTATCAAATAAGCTTCAACCCTTCAGAAGCTCTGTGGACTGACACCTATTTCAGTTGAGCTTAGCTATCTATGTTCTGCTACTTGAAACAGAAAAACACGTATTGGTCTTTATGCTAAGGGGTACTGACTATCCTCATCACTGCTGAAGCAAGGGTGAATACTCATAGCCTCATGCTTAGGTTGCAATTATGTACTTGTAATGTTTTTGTTTGCTGATTTTTTTTTTTTTTTTAACTTTTTTTTTTGGTTCAGTTTGGTAACTGTAGCTCCATTTCGGTAGAAATACAAAGGGAATAGTTTTTGTGCACTTCTGTTTACTGTTTTCTTTTTCTTGTTAGTTCTCCCTATCAGTTATTTTAAATGTCAGTTTTAGCAAAATGTTAAAAATACACGCATGCAATTCACATTATGTGTTCTGGTTTTTATATCTCCTCTGCCTTTTGCTTAGCTGGGATTTTGTGTCATGAAACATTATATGGAACAAAATAGCATAGCTGTGAATGTAGACATACTGTTGGGACCTAAACCAGGAAAGTAACCAAAAGCCATTTATGAAAACAGTAATATAGCAGCATTAATATTTTGAAACTATCATGAAAAAAGCAGAATGCAGGACTGTCTCATTCAATATAATTGTCTCTACATATTGTTTCCTTTTGTTGGCAATTTCCTCATTACGTTCCAGACTGCAAGAGTCAATCCAGAAGGGACTCATGGAGCATTAGAAACCTATAGTCAGTCAGAAATAGCAGAACAATATTGGAAAAAACTCCTATTTGTTGATTGTGAAAACCTTGTTTTCTAACTAGCCTGCTCAGTGTTTTTTCAAATTATACAGGCGCAAATATTTTACAGTTGCAGGTGAGGTGATTGGATACAAAAATGAACATCTATATGTGCAGGTAACTGATTTGCATGTGCAGATTTGGAGAACGTAAACAGCTTCATGCTCACTTAGGTGCCTACGGAAATATAGTTCTTTATGGGTGTTTTGTATACTACATCTGCACTGAATTTATTTTTACCACAGTTGCTTATTAGAATAGCATTAGAATGTTATGCTGCATGACTTTGTTTAACCCACTTGTTTAGCACAGCTTATTAAAAATGCGCATAGCAAAAAGTTGTTTGCGTAGTATTTTAAGAGAGAAGTAGTTACAACAAAGTCAATTTTCTCAGTTTCTGGTAAGGTATACAAAGTAATAGATACTTCCCCATTTTTCTAAAAATTGGAGAGTAATTTGTATTGCATTCCTTGAAAATGGGCGTAGGTGGGTGTCAGCCTCTTTTCCCAGGTAACAAGTGATAGGATGAAAAGAAACAGCCTCACGTTGCGCCAGGGGAGGTTTAGATTGGATATTAGGAAAAATTTCTTCACTGAAAGGCTTATCAAGCGTTGGAACAGGCTGCCCAGGGAAGTGGTGGATTCACCACCCCTGGAGGTATTTAAAAGATGTGTAGATGTGGCACTTAGGGATGTGGTTTAGTGGTGGACTTGGTAATGTTAGGTTTACAGTTGGACTTGATGATGTTAAGGGTCTTTTCCAGCCTAAATGATTGTATGATTCTAAGTCACAAAGAGCTATTTACTCTTCTATTGTAGAATTTTTCTTTGCAACTCTAGAATAAATGTAATATGATGTATCTGCAACTAGTAATTTTAATCAGAAGTTGCTTGTTATTAGCACGAGGCCAGTCCTTGATGAAGAATGTAAGCATAATTTCCAATATTCACATGTTGCGCTGCAACAATTTACTGTAAGATTTTAGCTACCCCCAGTTAGCTCCCGGTTCAGAGTACAGGCAGGACAGGCAGCATCACTGCAGTTACGGTGTCTTAGGGGTACATAGGGCTCTTTGCTGACTTATAGTCTGCGAGGGACGTGAGCCAGCTGTGTATCTATCCAGCATCACTTACTTGACCCTTCATGCCAGTTCAGAGACTAAGACTTAATTCTTTCTCTGGCACTGCCTGCCAACTTATGTTGGAAGTAGGAGTACCAGTCCTGGAGTGTGTGGTGCTCTCCTGATGCACACACCATTGGTGTGAATAATAGTGGTACAAAATTGAGCAGTTGCTTTAGTACTCCATGGCGTTTCTCTCTGTAGCTTTCTAAATCCAGAGTAAGTGGTTTATAATAACTATGTACTCAACGAAGGAAGAAGAGGTGCACCAAATGAGCCAGAGAGATCAAAATGAGTGCAGCAGGTTCCCTTTCCTCTGGGTCCTGCTCTTTCTTACTGTTAATTACAATTTTCAGTACTGTGGAGGCAAGCTGAAGAGATCTGCAATAACTCATATCCGTTTTTTCCCCATAGAAGAGGATACAGGATACTTCCAGATTGATGCTGTCAGTGGGGAGTTAAGAACAACCCAGTCTCTGTCACATGCTGAGAGATCAGACTACAGAATGATGGTCACAGCCAGGGACCAGGGGGTGCCTTCACTTCAAGGACATGCTGCCGTTTACATCCAGGTACTTGTTTATGTTGTACAGATAGAACAGTTATGTTAGATACTTCCTTTCTTTGAAAAAACAGTTTTGGGAGAAGCTAGGGAAATAAGCTGAAGAAAGGAAGAAGTTCAAAATTATAAGCACCTTGTAATGGTACTGTGGTAATTTTCTTCAGCCATTTTTCTGTTGAGGGAGGAAATGAGAGGGCAGACTCATTTTGATTTGTTAAAAATATACAACAGCATTCTGGGTTGTCGTGCAAATAGATGTTTGTGCTTTAGTAGGAGGTCATTACGAACACTGGAAAAGAGAAGGAAAATATCCAGGTAGACAGAATGAAAAGCAAATATCAAGAGGGACTGAAAGTGGAGGAGAAAGTAGATCCCCCCCCATGTTACTCTCTCTTCTAAATTCTGTCTCTGTAACCCTGTATAAGGATAGCTCATTCCTTTGTGCTGGTTTATACAGGGCTGCTCTGCATGGGAGTGTGAAATCCAGCGTGTGCTCTTTCCACAGCCGGCCACCTGCTGTTCATCGAGCCGCAGTGGGGCTGCTTTGCCCAGGCCGCCTGCGTGCTCCTTTATCAGAGGTTGAATGTCACCGAGGCTGCTATTTTCATGTCACCCAAAAGATGGTTAATTTTGAATAGCTTGGGAAAAAATGCTTCAGTCAAGACAAGGCAAAAAGTTCCCACAGTTAAAGAGATTCTTTCATTTTAAAGCATTAACTTGGAACGCTGCAGCAATCCATAATGAATGAAACCCTCTAATGACATAAGCAACCCTCAAAAAACCCAGCTATCTGTATTTGGCAAACTGCGTAACGTACCATGCTTTCTTTGTCACATCTGTCCCTGTGATGCTGTCCTATGCAGAAAGACAGTTGAAGTGCTTCAGAGTAGGGGCAGAGATAGCAGTATTCAAGTCGTCTGTCTTTGGACCCCTGTGATTCAGAGGGTGAGAGACAGTCTTGTCCCTTTTTTTAACATGGGAATGAAAGACAGAGTTACGGAATGACTGGCCAAGGACTATTTGAACTCTTACGGAGCATGTTGAGTTTGTTTTCTGGCTTTGAGGCATAGTTAGGATAAATATAGTCACAAATAATAAATGATTAAACTCTCAGTTAAGGAAAACAATTTTCATTACACTATTCATAATAACAATGGGAAAATATTGCAGTCTTTGTGCTTTTGTTGCAGGTAATCCCACTTCCCAGTGGGAGATCTGTCTTCTCTCAAGATTTCAAGCACTTTGTTGTACCTGAAAATTTTAAACCTGCACAAGTGTTGAATTCTCTGAAGTGGCCTGATAATCATCTAACAACTAACAAGAAACTGCATTTCAGTATCGCTAAAGATGACGATGATGATGTTCATTTTGAAATAGATAGCTTGACAGGAGACCTTTTTCTTTCCAAGGAACTTGACTATGAAACAGCTTCACACTTCCTTTTGCAAGTTATTATTAAGGATTATAATAATAATCCTCCACAGAATAACACTGTCTTCCTAAGTATCGATGTAGAAGATCAGAATGATCATTCTCCGTATTTTCAAGACGACTTTGTAGTAATTGGCATAGAGGAAAATGTACCTGTTGGCACTCTGGTTTACACATTCAATGCAAAAGATGGAGATGGCAGTTTTCTGAACAGCAAAATACAGTATTCCCTAGAAATGAGTAACATGGGTGAAAATCCATTTCTTATTCACCCTTTGTATGGCACCTTGACCACAGCTTTTCCACTAGACAGGGAGATTACTCGCTCTGTGATCGTTACAGTGTCTGCAGCAGACCAGGCAATAAATCTGACTGATCGCAGGCTTGATTCCCTGGCTGTGAAAATTGTTATTTTAGATATCAATGACAACAGTCCCAGTTTTAAGTCTTCGCCTCTTTCCTATGTCGTGGAGGATGTGGAGGTGGGCTTCCTTGTGCACCGCATAATTGCAAAGGATCCTGATGAGGGAAGAAATGGACAAGTTACATACCACATTCTTTCAGGCAATGAAAACAAAGCATTTGTATTGGATAAAATCACAGGTACTGTAACTTCTGTTCTCTGGAGTTTCTTGTACTGTGCTTCTCACAGTAATATTTGGGAGTGCATACAATGCAATACTAAAATACCACATTACTATGGTACTCTACCCAGCTAAGTTATTGTCCTCAGGGGTGATTACCTTGGGCAGAGCACCACACGAGCATGGCAGTACTACTTGCAGTAGGCAAGCTCAGTGAGACTCAGCTCAAAAATTTCTGCATGACACTATTACTGTGTTGTGTAGGTGTACTGGAGTGCCTTCCAATAGCACATGAAGGAATGTGGGAAGAAAGTGTGTGCAGTGAAATACTTCATTCTCATTTTTGCATGATGCATACTTAAAGCATGTGCACACACATATGTTGCTATACATACACACGGAGAAAGGCAAAGTCAAGATCAAGGAATATGCATTACACTGTGGGTGGAACATGTTCAGTGGAGGCTCAAAGTGCTGATGAATTTCATTCTTCAGCCCTCTGGAATTCTCTGATTCCTGAATGAGTTCTGTAACTATTATACCATCTGCACACAAATGCAAATCTCACCCTAATAGTTGCAATATTTTCTGGTTCTTATTCTGATTTTGAATCCATTATGTGATACAGCTGACACTGATTTGTAGAACTCCTAATTGCATAACTTCTGTGCAAAAGAAGGCAAATATTTAAGTTAAATAAAGTTAAAAAGTTAAGCCCAAAGTTAAATAAAAAGGAATCTTTGAACTTCACTTGAATATTCCATGAATCCCAGTTGCCGTTGATGTCAAAATGAGTATTTCTGGGCCAGTTAGCACTCTAAAGGGAATCACAGGTAATGATTGACTCCAAAGTCTGGAAGACTTGCAGCAGTGGCACAGCGTACATGGTGATGCTACATTGAAGTTGTGAGTGCTGGAGCAACTGGGATCCTAATCTGGACCAGAATACTTTTTTAATACCTTCTTTCTTTATAATAGGACTCTTAACTACAGCCCAGCTTCTGGACCGTGAGATTCAGGAGCACTACAGTTTGACAGTCATGGCTCTTGATGACGGCAGCCCAGCTCTCTCTGCCACGCAGGTTCTAACCATCATTGTTCTTGATGTGAATGATGAGACCCCGATATTTCTGAAGCAACTTTATGAGGCTGCAGTTCGTGAAAACCAAGATCCAGGGGAGTTTGTCATAAAGGTGGAAGCTGTGGACAGAGATGCAGGTAATTTCTATCCTTTTGCTATTAATTTCATTGTGGACCATAGCAGACCGATCAAATCTTGCTGCCTGTTGTGCTTGCGTGTACAGCCATTGTGCTTTTCCCAAGGTAATGTATGAGTTTTGAGTTTCCAAACATGGCTTTTGATTCAGACCCTGAACCTTTATTCAGGGCTTGGAGGTATTCTGGCTTGCACACTCAGGTAGCTTCAGCTCCGACTGGTATATTAAATGTAAAATGTGCGCTTGCATGATGCAGAGTAGCTCAGCGTACTGTAGTTTCATGTGAAGATAGCCGGTGTGCTCTGGTTATAAATCAGCGAACAATTTTCAACTCAGGTAAAGTTAATATTTGAACGTTTTGTTGCTCTCAGTCACAGCATTTTGGATAGTTTTAAAACAGTTCACTAGACAAGGGTCCTTCCTGGTTTTGTAACAGAACCGGCAAATGTGCACTAATCTTTTCTGACCAGAGAGGGGCACTGTCATCCAAGATTTTCCAGCTAGTTGAGCTGTGAAGGGGTCGTGGAAGCCGTTCTGGATTTCAAGTAGGATTTTACATACAGAAGAATGTTAATGCATTGCTTTTCAAACATACGCAGAATAGATGAGTGAGAAGGGGTGGTTCGTATGCTCTTTGAATCACGGGTAAGGACTAAATGTGAGAGAGTCTTTGCTAAGCAACAAAAAAATTCCCTCCAGTTCTTCAACTACCTGCTCTTTTGAAATACCTAAAATGCATATGATGTTACAGGTAGTCTGTGTGCTGGAGAGCGTCTCATCTTAAGTAATACCGTGCACAGTGCATACAGTTGGTGTAGCATGAAGCAGTTACACAGAGTCCGTGTTATGCAGTAAAGAGAAAATCTGGAAAGAGAATTAAATATTACAGTATTGCTGCAATTGGCCCAAAGGTGGTCTCAACTCTGTGAATTACTTTCTTTTTACTGTGGGTTCACATTCTGCACATCTTTAGAATTGTTTAAGGTTGTGCTGTCCAAAAAGTAGATAAAACAATAGATCTAGTTAGTAAAATAATTTTCTGTATTCAGTAAGATTTGTCATTTTAATGAGCACGTATTGAATACAAAAAGCTGATATGAGCTCAATAGAGGTGCTATATAGAAGAGACATTTCCCCACAAGTATGGAAAGTATTTAGAAATTAGGAATGGGTGGGTAGCCCTGTCTATGAAAATCTTCATGACAACTGAGCAGTGTTACAGTCTACCTCTGTACCTCGCTCTTCCAAGTATTTTCTTTCTTTTGTGGATCACGCTATTAAAAAAACAGGTAGTATTTGAAGTAAAAATTTGCAAGATAATAGAGAAAAGAAGTGGGAAGTTGCTTGAATTCCTCTCCCTCCTTTCTCTGTCTCTTATATTTATTTATTGCACATCTTGTGGGAAATACATCAGAAGGGAAATTTTGGGAGCCGTTAGGAGGAGGGAGTGGGGGTGGTTTGGCAGCGTGGAGAGGAAGGGCATTCCAAGTGTACTGGGTGGCACAGTGTGCGCCTGCCTGTGCAGACACTTTGGGCTGGAGCACTGTTGTGGCTGATGTTTCCTTCCTGCTTTTTTTTTAAAGTACATTTTCCAGTAACCACAGTCCTTCTGTTGGGTCTTTTTCTCACATTTGCCTGATTTGGCCCCATGTCATGTGAGTGTAACAGTATTGTTCCAAACAAATACCGAAGTGATGCTCATAATGTAAGAAAATAAGATTCATATAGGAGTCATATAAATATAATGCTACTCACTTTTCTTACGTTTTTGGAACAGAATTTGTGAATAAGATGACTCCTCTCATGGTGTTCTTTATTTTTTATATCACTTCTTTTTACTTTATTTTTATTCGCTCTTTAAATTGCAGTTCACATCCCAGTAATATCTGCATAGTCGCAGTGGAGGACTTTCCCCCCATCACAGATTTTTTTTTTTTTTTTTTTTTTTTTCCTACTTCATATATTCCCTGACTGACCACAGGGAGGAATAATTTTTGCTGACAATATCAGCCATCATCAATTTTTTTTTTTATTTGTCTTTCTACTTCATTCCCTGTGAAGGGAAGAGGGAAGGCAAGCAGCCATCACTTTCTTTGTGTTTGACCGAAGCTTTAAGCTTTCTTCCAGTTCAAAAGGTGGGGGGTTTTTTGTTTTTTTTTTAAAATCGCTACTAAAATTTTTGCTTGTCATGATTTTCTTTTGCCTGGATATCCATGAAACATCTTGTTCAGCCAACTCCCTCCTGCACATTACAAGAGCTGCACTTACTGCAACTCTATGTTGCCTCACTTTCTCTAAGTCCTCTTACACTGTGGGAGCTCTCCACCCACCTGAAGGCCGACATCTAACAGCACAACACAAGTAAATGCAAGTGTAAAGACACGTGTAATATGGGTAAATGCTGGAAAAAATGCATGAGAAAGTAAAGATACCTGCAGCATATATAAGATACATCAGGGATTTATCTTGAGATATGTCTTTGCAGAAGCTCTGAATGAACTGAACTAGCATTTGTCAAGGTCTGCTTTTAAGCTGATGTGCACCTCTGTGGTTCAGTAGTTATGTCTGGAGCCTTAGGAGAAAAATCTCAGAAGATTAATAGGGACCGCTGACTTAGAGGTATGAGACAGGGCTTACTGCCATTCACCAGACATTTTGTCTTGCTCATATTCATGGATTACCATGGTCTTAACAACACTAGCATTATAAAGATGAGACTTGAGCCTAGATTTGGGGCAGGGGGGACATTTGTTCCCATTGCTTCTTCATTGATGTTGGCACTAGACATGTAATGCTATGGCTGCTGCTTCTGAGAAGCTGTGGGAACACAGGGGATGCCTGTGATGTGGCGGGGGAACAGAAAAAGGGGCTGAAGCTTTTCCCTGGCTGCAGCTCAGTCACCATGCATCCACCCTGCCATTTGGCCTGCAGGGAAAGGGCTCCTTGCCACTGGCCAGTGGCAAGGAAGGGGCTTAGCTCCTCTTCCAGCTCATAACGCGCAGGGACAATAGTTTGTTTCTCATTTCAGTTTGTAATTTCAGCTCCCAAAATGTGACTAGCACTACTGAATAATTAACCAACAAGTTAGATCAAGTGCAAATGTGTCAGCTGCTGTGCCATGGTATGTGAATTCATAGAGTCATCACGCCTCTCTCTTGGGCATGGTGTGCAGCTTTCTCCTACTGCTAGGTGTATGCTCCTAGCAGCTGGATATGAGAAAGGAGGCAGTAAGTGCTTGGTAAAGAAATTTAATTAAGGTGTCACATATCTGTGTCTTTAAGTTTTAAGTTTTGATTTCAACAGTGTGTGAATAGTCAACTTGGATGGCACCTGTATGTTTTTTTGGCACTGTCTGTAAATAAAGATGTCCCTTGTGAAATCTGCCAGTGAAGGCATTGGGTTGAAGCAGTTCAGTTGCAGGAGACCAAAGGCTAATAGTTAATATCAGCCCTGCAGGGTCACGTGTCTTTTTTTTCCATCTGTAGCATATTGGTGATTAAGGGTAGATAAACGCAGGCAGAGCTGTGAATGTCTTTTTAAATGTAGTTGAATGATATCTAATACGGGCAGATCAGATAGTGTGTGTTGGTAACCTTAAACTTGCAAGACATTCTCCTTGATTGTCCTTACTGCTGTGTTTTTTCTCCTTTCTTCTGGAAAGCTTGAAGGATTTCTGTAACTAATTTTTCCTTCTGCTGTGTATTGTGTCAATATGTCCCTCCCTTGACTTAGTTTAGGTGCAAATGCCTTTACAGTAATAATTCTCTTAATCAAATTTCAGTAGCATTGTCAACTATTCAGCAAAGCTATTCAAAGGCAAACAAAGGAAATCATGGATGTTAAAAACTGTAGGTTTTAGTGCTGTAGTAGTACACTGGTGTTTCTCCATCAACTCCAGTGCAGATTGTCCTATTTTTGACTGCAGCAGATGAGAACAGGCAGGCGGTGTTTGACTCTGAATAGCAGTTTTCGTATGACTGGGAGTGCTGTAGTTTTCCAGGTGCACCAACTGTCTCTACCTACTCTACTAAAAGACTGGTTGTTGGTTGGAAAAACACGGAATGATTGACTGAAACTTAGAAAAATTTGGGGGGGGGGGGGGGAAGCGCACAATGGTACAAGCCCTTCAAGTATAATGTAGGATTAAACTCATTAAAGTTAATAATATAAGTGTGATGGAGATGACATTATACTTTCCTCAGGAGGGTGTTGAAACTAGAAGAAATATGAAAGAAATTATTTTATAACCATAATAGGTAAGAATCTGGAGTCACATTTCCTGTTCGACTCAGGCGGGCAACTTTGAAAGAAAAGTTTTTAAAAGCCTGTACAGTTTTAGCCTATTTCCTAGAGAAAGATAGGAAGGCTAATATCCCTGTACTATATACAAATGGTAGGTCTGATTAGGAACTGAATGGAGTTGGCATTCACAAAAACTTGGAGGGAAGGAAACTCTTTAACCTTCCCTTCTGGAAATCCTGTACGACTTTATAAAACCAAGCAGTATCATTTCAGAGACTGGCTACAAGTGGGAGCAGTCTAAAAGGCCTGAGATGTGCTGTGGGCATGTCCACCAAATTGGCTTTTCTGTTGAAGACAACTAGGAGATGGCTGCCCTGTGAGCCCTGATGGGACTTAGGCACCTGACTGCTCAGTATTATGAATATTTAGAAGTGGTGGGCATGCCAAGAAGTGGATGTTTTCTCTGAATGTTTATACTATTCAGTGTCGTACTGTATAGAGATACTTACATTGGCTCTAAGTGAAGTTAAGTGGAGAACCAGAGCGGCCAGAGCAGCCCGGTACTCTGCCCGACATCCTGTTGAGAAATAAACTAACTACCTCGGGGAGAGCAGAAGACAAACGCATGTATTCCATGGTCTAAGTTAATGCTCTCTTGCACCATGTTGATATGTCAGCTTGTTTGGAGACATGCCCTGGGTGCCTAGAAATATTGCTGGGGTCACTTTGAGTGGCTGGAAAACTTAGGCACAAAGCAGCATCTGGACAAGGATTTTGAAGATCCAAATTTTGAATTTGGATCTTTTGTGCTAATGAAGAAGCAGTTACTCACTGCATTAAAATTAATAATTTCATCCATAACCCATTTCCCGAGGAGGGGGAGAAGAAAGAGAGAAATCTGTAGACCTGGATGTGAGGAGAGTGGCTGTGTTTTACTAAGACTTCCATTCTGCTTTCAAGGACTGAATTCCTTGCTTCGGTATGAAGTCTTACCAGGAACTGGTTATGAGAAATTCAAGATGAACTCGGACAGTGGAGAACTCGTAACAACTGCATCAATGGACAGGGAAACCCAGGAGGTTTTCAGTATTAAAGGTAACAGCATGAAATATCTATAAGTGCCTGTAAAATGGGGAAGTAAGAATGGGTGTGGTGTTACTATCAGCGTTACCTTTTTTCATGCCGTCTGAATTAGATGGAATTGGTAAGATCTTCAGGTACAGAAGAGCATGTGCTTTTTGCATAGCACAAACAACTCTCCTGTTCTGCTATTATTAAGGAACATCTATTGCACCCACAACCATTGTATAAAATTTGCTTTCTTTTTATTAATCTTAGTTTTGGTTCGAGATAGTGGAACCCCATCGCTGTCGAGCACGGTGACAGTTATCTGCACAGTGCTGGATGAAAACGATCACTCTCCCACATTTCTTCTTCCTGCCTCTGAGATCCGTATTCCAGAGAACCAACAGCCTTCTGTCATTTACATTACCCGGGCTGTAGATATGGATGATGGCAATAACGGAGCTCTGAAATACAAAATAATTGGTAAGTTACACTCCATCATTTTTGTTAGTATAAATCAGGAAGTACAGCAGTATCCAAATTTTAGACTAGTCTTGATTTTACCAGCCCTCCCTAGCTCCCGTCTTGTCCACATGCTTCTTTCATGCGGAAAAAAAAAAAAGGTCTTTCACCCCTTTGTCAGCATTAATAAGCACTTTCCAGGCATACTTTCAGTCTGCTTTCTGGATTTGAAATAGTACAGAAAAAAAACCCAAAAAACTACCAAATGCTAGAAGGAGGCATTAATCATGAAGGCATAATTTTGTCTTTTTTGTTATAGTTGTGGAATTTCTGAATGTAAATATACCCCTGCAAATAAGTACAAGAATTAATCTAATTTTATTTATTTAATTTTATTTCATGAGAGCTTCTTTCACCCAGCAATTAGTAATGTCATACTTGGTTTTCATATTGCCAAACTCTCCCTGTGTCTACTATGCCAATGTAAGCTCCACAGCTGTTCAAAGCCTCCTGTAATATCTTTGGACAAATACAAGTTTGCTGTGCTTACTTTGGTTTGTGGCTTTCAGCAATAGCTCAAATGTAGGCAGATAGCTACTGTTGTAACAGCCAACGCATTTTTCTTTGAAGAAACAGTTATGAATTCCTTTGTTTTCTTGGTTTTAATTTCACTATCTTTTATGATCTTTAATTTAATTACCTTTGGTCTTTCTACATGTTATAAAGTATGCCATTCACTGTTACTAAAACCACTGACTTTTCTGTTGACTGCTTCATATTTACCTCCCCCTCCCTACACCCCCCAAATCAAGACCTTGCACAACTATTCACTTCCAAGAGACAGGTTTGTAGAAGAGAACAAGGAGCAAGTAATTACAATTGTCAGCAATGCTTTATAGGTTTCTGGAATTTGTAACTAAGGTTGGGAAGAGGTCACTTTATGCAGCAGCATAGTTGCAGGAGATTTTATAAGGTGTGCTGCTTTGGGAAAAAAGACATACATCTGGCAAAATAGCCACTCTGTAAATTGATATGACATTCTGTATTTACTGTCATTGCCACCCACTGATTTAAATGAAATGCACGTTTTAATTCGTATAAGAGAAATAAAATATGTGAAAGGCACATGAGTGCACCAGCTGTACGAGCAATTGGATCATGTTATTGCAATTAACATCGCGGTATTCACAAGGGATTCTTTTTTCAAAAGCAATTGTTTGTGATCATTTTATTTTTTATGTGTTTGAAAGGTGGAAATGTTGGAGAATACTTCACACTAAATAACACTTCAGGAAAACTGCTGGTCACTCGTAGCTTAGACAGAGAAGACGTCAGCAATTTTACTCTTGTAATTGAGTGTCATGACCTAGGCAGTCCCTCGAGAAGCTCCACTGCACAGCTCTATCTAACGGTCTTGGATGAAAATGACCACAGCCCATTGTTTGCAAAGACCCACTATCAAATCTCTGTGAGAGAAGACCTAGAGGAAGGCTCAGCCATCCTGGACCTCTTTGCTTCTGACGAAGATGATGGCTTGAATGGCGAAGTTACGTACTCCCTCATTGATGACACCTTCGGAACGTTTGCTATCGACAGTGTAACGGGGTCTATAGTTACTACAAAGGCACTGGACCGGGAGACCAAGTCCCAGTATACATTTAGGGCTGTGGCAAGTGACTGTAGCACCCATTTGCCAAGAAGCACCACTGTCACTGTTGTGGTGCACGTTGATGATGTCAATGACAATGATCCCATTTTTTTGCAGAATCCTATCAGGGCCTTTGTGCCTGCTGAAACCCCTGTGAATGAGACAGTAGCCACTGTGAGAGCGGAGGACGTGGATCTGGGATCAAACGGAGCTGTTGTTTTTAGTTTGATGATAGCGGAAACTGTATTTCAGATCGACGCGAAGACAGGTGACGTCATTCTTCAGGAGCCCTTGGCTTCCAAGGACTTCAGTACCCAGCTGCTAGTGATGGCTTCAGATCAAGGTATCTCACCTCGAACAGCCACAGCTATGGTCATTATCTTTACAGAAGAACAAGAGGAGGAGATTTCATTCAGCCGTAGTCTGTATGAAGCAAGCGTGCCTGAGAACAGTGCAGCAGGTGGGCATCAAATCCCAATTAGTGTTCTTGCGGTTGCAAATCCCTCCTTTTGGAATGGTAATTGTAATGAATAGTATAGGGAAACCTTTTTCCTGTGCAGCAGCAGGGAAAAGTTAATTTGGATGTAGCAAATACCTGTCTGCCCTTTTCCAGTGCACCAGCATGAAAAAGAATCATGGTCTGTTAGTTGGAGGCATTGTCTGGCTCTTGAGTTTGCTGCCCATATACAACAGTGATGCTCACATTAAACAGAAAGCTCCCGTGTCAAAGGTGGTGTGTTTCCATCCCTCAGCCTGGGAAGCCCTGAGCATCAGTGGGTTCACTCTTATAGCAAAATGACTTTAATGATGGGTGGACAGCGTTTACTTGTCGTTTCACTTGTCAATGCACACAAGCTCAGACGAGACGAGTGCTGTGTACTAGTTGCAAGATGACATTTCTTGTTTTTGCAAAACCCTTCATGAACTGTAGTAGCTTTCAGAGATACTCTAAAACCTTACTGAAGTTTTGGACTTTCCAGAAGAAGGAGAATGGGGGGTGGGGTGGGGTGAAGGGGAGAGAAGTTCGGAGGCTGTGGTACATTGTCACTCAGACAGGCTTCTACAGTGTATCTCTAGGTAGAGCCTGTGCTATTGAATGCTACCTATAGACAAACCAGCTTCAGTCACAAGGTGCTTACAGATTTATTTATTTTTGTTCCGTATAATGATGAGAATTACTGCTCTACTTTTTCTCATTCAGAGAATATTAGTAGTTATGCCTCCTGCCAATTAGATATGGTAAGTACCTTTTCCTGCTTCAGAGGATGGGCTCATCCTAATGAGGGGCAGAAAGGCATGCCTTTCACATTTTTCTGTCCACAAATCCCACTGTACAATTGACTAGATGTATTTAGAGATCTGACCTGCGCTATATTCTTGTTCAAACACTGCCTCGTGAGGTGCATCTTGAACAAGTCGTTTATTCTCTTTGTAGTTCAAATTTCCCTCAGTAAAATGAAAGCAATATTCCTTTATATCCAATGGGTTTTGTGAGACTAGTGAATTCTTAGATCTTGAGTAACAGCCTATATATTTGATTAGGAATCAGTAAAAAATAAATGTGTTAATGATTTTGGAAAACCGATCAATATCCTTGGATAATTACAAACAGAATAGAGAATGAAGGGTGAAGATGGCTGTTGCAGTAATTACTGCTGTGGTTACTCAGCCATTCCTTCCTCTGTGCCTGTTTGGGACTGCAAGCCAAATTTTCAGCAGTGTATTTTAAGATAAGGATAATGCTGTGAGTATTACTGATGTTTCAATTAACAGATCGAAAACTGGCAATAAAGTGTATTTTTGTTTTTTAAAGTGACCTTTTTTTTTTTTTAAACCATAGATGAAATATTTTAGTTTCAGGCTATTTTTTAAAAGTTGCGATGAGTGATCAAACCACCAAGCATCCTTCTAGCTCTCTCACTGTCTGTCAAAAAACATGTGGGATTTTGGAAAAAGTGGAAGACTTCCATCAGAAAAGAGTGGAGCATGCTGTAGCCTGGTGGTTAAAACACTCTCCTGAAATATGAAAGGTGTAGATTCAAGTCTCCTCAGGCAGAGGAGCATTTATTTCCCTTTTACTCCATACTGAGCACTCTGAGTATGGAACCTGCAGGATAAGAAGTTCTTTAGTGTTCTTTAAATTTTTTTAAACCAGTGCTTCATTTATTGCTTCTATTACAAATGAAAAAAAAAAAAAAAAAAAAAAAAATCCCTAAACACATTTGTCCTGACATTTAAAAAATGCTTTTTATACCATGAATTTGACCAGGATTTACAAGTAGTTTTGGACACCCTAAAATTGAATTTTTCTGTGAATGTGAGTCACAGATATACCCCAAGGCCTCCAAGCCCTGTTTTACTAGAGTCAGCACTGTACAGTAATTAATTGTGTGTCACTTTGCAAAGGAGTCTGCCCTGGGGGAATTGCTGCTTCCAGAAGATACAGTTCGGATGTCATGGCAATGTGTGTTAATCTTTCGTTTTCTGTCTTTTCATTGATCTACCCATTGAGAGTCAGTTGTGGTGATGTACGGGGGCCCTCCATCCTAGGTGTCCGGAAAGCAGAGAGACCAGGGTGTTTCCAGAGGCGAGCCCTGGGCTCTCAATTTTGTCTCTCCTTTGCTGCAGCAGGCTCGTATTTTCAGAAAGTGTCGTGAGAACCTGTTTGTCAGGCTTCCCAGGGGAGTGTAAGGTCAAGGCCCTGGGGTTTCGGTCTCTTCAGGAGAGATGGGATTAACCTGCATTAAAATTACTTTCTAGTTAAAAATAATAAGAGGGAAGGTAGGTTTTGTTAGGTTTAAAGAAAGAAAATAAAAATCAGGGCTTTGTGGCAATAGATAAACTGATCTGATCCTAAATTTTCCTAAGTGTAGATACATTTCTGGGTCAGGCTAGACAATCCAGCCTGAAATTATGGAAATGACCCAAGGAACTGTGGTATCAGAATGCCACAGTCACATGTTCTCCCATTCAATCTATAGAAAATATAAATAAGATTCAATTTAACTTGTTTTGATTAAAGAAAATTTAGCAAAGCTTCAAGGTAAACAGGAGGGTTTCATCCCAAAATGTTAGTTTGTATATTTAATAAAAGTCTATTTGCCTAAGAAGATCAAATTCTTTTAAGAATATGAGAGATTTTACCAAATACTAATACTGTTTGGCTCCATTTGTAGTATTTTCTTATTTATATAAGCATAAGTAAATATCAAATATTTTACATTTCAGTGGGAAGAAAGCATGATTATAATTAAAACTCTCATAGAAGTGAGCTTACAGGATATATGTGATCCTGGGACCCCTACAAATATGAATGGTACCAGTGTATTCAGTCCAGGGGAGATTTACATTACGTACTGATTATTTGTAGAACTGATATTAGTAAATGTGGCTTTTCCTCCTAATTTTATTTCTACTTTAACTAATAGAGTGGGAAAACTCTAAGTTTATTTTTAAAAGAATCAAAAATCTGAATAGTATAAACAATGAAAGCTATAAGCCAAGGGTCCTTAGTTTTAATTTAGTCTAAACTCGTCTGGGTGAGTTTAGGCACTGGGTGAGTGCCTCAGCAATTGATCCTTGTGGTCAGATTTTCTTTAAGTGTTTGACCTCAAAGTTTAATGACCTTCAGAAAACCCCATTCTTCTACTTTTTGTTTAATATTGAATATTTAATGTCTTTACATATTATAAACTGCATTACAACAGGCACTTAGAAGCCAGTCAATAAATAAGCAAGTCACTGTGGTCTCCAGAGGGTAAGAAACCTTTATTATTCACCAAGCTTTCACTTGAATGGTTGTTTGCGTAGCACTTCCTCAGAGACAGATTCACCAGTAAAACTTGTTGACTCCTCTATTTTTTTTTTCTAATAGATATAAAATATGTAGCCTCTTATTCTGTAAGTCATCTCTTACTCTCTGTGCCCAGTTAGCTTTTTCTTTCATGAGCAATTAAGAGGTCTCAAGAAATAATGGCAAGGATGAACCAGGGTTAGATGACAAAGGAGGGGAAAAGAGACTACTATAATGAGTACTGAAGAGAGAAGAAAAACAGTGATATAGTGATATAGTAGCTCAGTTCTGGTATATATGTTATGTCCTAACACAGAGTACAGCGAATGTTTTTGAGCCTATTTGACCAGGTAGGCAAATACTGTCCATGCTGCCATGCTCCAGTTTCAAGTCAGCAGACATAATGTAAAGGTTGGTGTATAGGCTATTTAAAGCAGTTTGAGATACTTTCAAATGCAATCAGGTTGTCTGTGATTGAACTGGAAAAAACCTAAATATAAACATTTAAATCACTCTTCCTTTAATATTCTTAGCTACTTCAGAAGTCGATTGCATAGCGTTTCAAGCCAATCTGACTGCTTTCCGCTATGATCCTGATCTCCCTCCTTCCTTGCACTAGCTTCAGTGCTAATCTCATCCTCGTCGTGCCATTTCAGTGTGCTTTGCAGCCAGAAAGCTACCTTCCTCTTAATTTTCTCCAGGTTAAGTGTTACATGTTGTCACCTCTGCTTGAAGCAGTATTTGAATCATGTATACTTGAAATTGTGAGCTCCAGGGGATGGGTACTGTCTTTTGCTATTTACCTGTATGGGGCCTGTTTGTGTCACAACAGACCTCAGAGTTTGGTCATATTTTTTTGACAATGAACTGTAAAAATTCACTGTTTGAAGGAGTCATTTTCTGTGAAAGGTAGCAGAAACAGAAGAAATTTGTTCTCTGCCAAAAAGAAGTTGTCAACAATTTTAACTACATGAAAAATATGAAACTTAAAGGGTTAGTATTTGAGGACCCAGAGCAACGATTTATTAACCTAACCCCTGAAAAACAGGGATTCAAGTAGAAATGCTGCTGCTTCCTTTATTTCTGGTAGTTTTTCTTCTTAAACATGCAAGCAAACAAACAAAAAGACTGCTGACAGCGTTAGAAGATAAATAGTGACATTCTTCAGACCTTGAATTTTTTTCTTATCTTTAACTCTGCTCTGAGGATGCTATGAATGATTGCCCTTGCAGGCTTTTGTAGTAAATCAAAGTTGCTTGGCAATGAAAATTCAATCTACAACCCCCTGGTTTAGTTCCTAAAAAAATAATGCAGTGTTCATATCAGTCTTTACCTATTGGATGGTTGGATCTTACTTCCAGAACTTTTCTAGTAAATATCTTATAACTATATTGACTAGTACAGAAAATTACATCTGTCAAAATTGACATATTTTTGCTTTTGACAGTCAGATTTTAGGAGCAAATGACAAACCACTTAAAACAAAATTTCCTGTTTTTAAAAATTAATGAGTAACAATGCTAAAATAAAAAAGGTAGCAGATAGTTGTAAGAGCAACATTTCCTCTCATTTTTAGACTAAAGATAAAAGTCCTTTCCTCCAACATCCAGGACACTGAGTGTGAACAGCATGCCCTTTGTAATGTAATAAAATAGCTAGTTGTCTGTAATGCTGTTTGGAAGAGTTCAGGTTGCACAGTAACCTCACTCCATCACAGTTGCATGGAATCAATTACAATTAAATTAAATAATTAAAATCCATTAAAATCAATTGCCATATATGCTAAACAGTTTCATAACTCACTTGAAAAGAATGGTTATTTGGAAATCTTGATAATGCTTTTTAAACTTGCTACATTTTTGTTAAATGTGATGATTCTGAGCAGGATAATGTATTCAGTTCCACATTTTTCCTCTGATCCTATTTCAAACAGGATTTTTATTTCATGTCTTTTGTATTCTATATTAAATTATTGCTCTTTTCATGGAATTTGGATTCTGCTTGAATTGACACATAGCTATGCATGTAGTTTAATCTTTTCATTCTCTCTGTCAAAAGATGGCTAACTAAAATTTTAAAGAATATTTCATTTAAAATATTGTTCAAAAATCCAAACTGAATTCAGAGAAATGAAGGAAAAATAAACTCTTTATAGTGATTCAGGGGTAACATGCATTCCTATGATGCACAAAAAAAGGACTATTTTCCTTAAAAGAATTCATGAAAAGGTGAGATTTAAATGACCGAAGGTGGCATAACCTGAATGAAAGGAATACATACGACTTAAGGTAAGAGGTAATTCCAGTGGTACCTGGGAGTTTGCAATTAGGAAAAGTTAAAAGTCATCGTTTTATTTAGGCAGGTGATGAAGTTGTGATCAGATGAGTAATTTACTGGGTGAGGAGGGATAGACAGTGCCTTGCCTATGAAGTTGTAATGCAGTTAAAGTCATGGAGGAGTTGTTTTTATTGTCTACTATTTTAATTCATGAATAAGCACCTGGTCTAGTACATAGGTGTTTGGCTGTGCATCTGCTATTAATCACAGTAATATAATGAGAATAAAACCTTCTGAAGTGGGCATGATCAAAATGTCTTATTGCTTCCATAGGTACATCATTTCTAACTGTAGAAGCTTTTGAACGCAAATTTACAGGAGAAAACATAAAATACAGCATCTTCGGTGACAAGGAAAGCATATTCTCCATACACCCCATTACAGGTACACTTTTATAAATATATATTTTTTTCAAGTGTCTGTGTGTAGCTTGAAGAGTGTGGTCTCTAAAATATAGCAGGTTCCTACCACAAGAACAAGGGGTAGATATCTTAGAGTATTACTCTCTTGTTACAGTGAATAAATCCTTAGTAAAACCAGGGATGTGGAGAGACCTGCACTATTGTAAACTTCATGTGGAAAGAAATTGAACACCGGTATACCTGTTTAAAATGCTCAGTTCTGATTAACTATTGAGCAGCAGGTGTTGGGAGTTGATAAACTACTGCTTTGTGATCCAAGCTGAGACTCCATCTTGTTTCTCATCATAAAGTTGCCCAATCCTTGAAAAGACTCCTAATGTAGGAAGCATTAGACCCGTGTTGAGTTTAATGCTCTTTGTTTCAGGCAAACCTTGACAACTCTGAAAGTCAAGTTTGTTTATTTTTTTGGCGATTGTATTTGCGTTCTCCAGCAGGTCTGCTTTCACCTGCTCTTCAGTCAGGAACTTTGAGTGGCAGGAAAGCAGCGCGTTCCCTATGTGCATTTATGTGCTCTCATCTGAGGTGCATAAGAGAGCATAGCTGCTCTGGTAGCCTCTCAGCTCCTAAACATCTGCAACAAAAGAGTTTGCCTTCTGAATAGCTATAGTCTTTCTGGGAGGGCATATAGCCACTGTAAGCAGTTTTCCTCAGAAATAATGTAAATAGTTAGTACTCTTAACAAGTGGCTTTCTCTCTGAGTTCCTGGAGGCTTTAATCTCTGATTATTCTGATGTCTCCAGGCATCATGTGGTGTACTCCTGTAAAGCTATCATGTTTGATGCTGATGGACAGTTAAAATTATTTTGTTTTGTTTAGATGAGGGACACTTAAAGTGCATATGCTTGATTTCCAAGTCCTCCTTATTTCACTGAAATAAAGCTAGAAAGATTAATCTTAAAGAACATCTTAGACCCAGACAAGTATATCCCCAAGAAAGTGAATCTTCTCCAATATCACCTCCAAAAAAAAAAAAAAATATCAAATGGAATTTTCCTTTCTTGGATCAAGCCAGGCTGAAAAATGGTTACATGATGTTTTTAAGAGTCTCATAAGCACTCCCTTCACAAACAATAGTGGAATTTCTATAGCAGTGGATGTCACAAGTCTTCTTTTGAGATATTTGAGCCATTGTGGTTTCTTCTGTTTCCTTTCTTCTGGAACCTTTCTTCTGTTTCTTAGAAAACATTAATTGAAGTGCAGCCTTTCAGGACTTTTAAGAGCAGTTCTTACCTCAGCATTAATTTTGACACCAGTAACTCTCTATCCATTGTTTCTACAGCAGAAGTATTTTGAGCTATATTGATGCCCTTTCTATCTTAGGTATTCTAAAAAGCCAAAGGTCTGCTCTACTTGTCTTTTCAAGCACTGATGTTAAGTAACTCCATTTTGGAGAAGACTTTCTTCCATTCTAGGGGGATTTATTATATTGTAGAATCATATAAAGCATAGTAGGAAGTGACCCAAAGACATGAACTAGTCTGTCCTCTGACACAGAAGGGGAATAATTGTGCCGAAATCCGACAGAAGTTTGTCGTGTTCTTAAAAACCTGCAGTGATAGCGATTCTGCAAACCCTCTCAATAATCTGTACAAGTCTTGGCGGTTGGAAAGTTTTTGTTCATACTTATCTGAATGTTTGTTGAAACGATTTAAACTTATTACTTCTTAACCTGGTAACAATAGACATAAGACAAAGGCAAACCCCCTATTCTTTACATATTTGAAGACTGTTACCCTGTTTCTTCTTCATGTGTACTTCTCTAGAATGAGCAACTCTGGCTCTTTCACTTGTTCCTTCTAGGTGATGTACCTCAAACTTGATTGTTTGCTCCACTCTACACCAGAGTCTTTCAATTACTCTCTGCCATCTTGAAGTGTATTCCTTCTGTCACTATGTATTTTGCTTTTTCTGTATACACAATGTGATAATTTTTAAGTGTTGTGCTTTGAAATTTTTATGTTCGAGATGCAATTCTTGAACACTGGACAGATCCATAAACAATAGCCAATCATTGCTGCTTATCTTAGAAAAGGAAAACTAAAAAACACTAGCTTGGAGAGCCACAGTAGATGGGTTCTTAGGTTTGGGACATAGATATTCATGGCATCATTACAGAAAAATCAATGCAAAACTGAATTTGAATTCTAATGAAATTAACATACAAACTATGTTTGATGTTTAGATGTAATGAAGAATTTTGAGTATATTACTATATTACCTAGAACATCGAAACAATGACCATGGATTTCCAAGGACCTTTCAGATTTAATGTGGAGATGTCTAGTTGTACTTGTAGTCTCAATAGTTTTCACTGATTACTTTTGATAGAATAACAGTTCGGACAGGAGGAGGCTCACTGCATCAGAACGAGTCAGTGTTTTACCTGTATGTCAGTCAGATACAGAAATTGATACAGCTATTGCCTGATTTGGATATAGATGGAGGGCTAGGTGTAGCCACTCAGATGAGGGCCAAGAGTCTCTTCAGACACAGCTGGCTCACTGTCATGTGTCAAGGAGCACACGTCGCGCAGCCACTTTCTTCCTCTCTATTCCTCTAGAAGTAAATCGGCTTTGTTTTAGGAAATTGCCAACGTGGTGGTTGATCAGTGAAAACTTAGCTATCCAAGATTTGTACAGTAACTAGCATGTGGGGGCTGATGTTAGGTAGAGGAAGGACACGGTGGGGAGCTTGCTGGAATTCTGTCATGTGTTCAGTGGAGGAGACCGTATATGTTAGGGACTTCATAACTGCATTTGTGTGTGATTTTTCCTGAATACATATGTCACATCTTGATATTTTTTTATTTTTATTTTAATAAACCAGGTGCGATCACCGTAAAAGAGCCAAAGTTTCTTGATTATGAAGTTAAGAATAAAATACATCTTTCAGTTTTGGCTGAAAATAACTTGAATTCAGCGCTCTGTCGAGTGACAGTTTTGATACAAGATGTGAATGACAATGTACCTAAATTTGAGCAAAGCTATTACAAAGCATCAGTATGGGAAGGCCAAAGTCCTAAAACAGACATCATACAGGTAAGTGGAAATATATCTTCCCGAGCCCAGTGCTGTAGTTAAAAAGAAGTTTGGTTGATCTGTCATGACTACCGTCCTGCTAGGTCTGTTGTGGACCACTGTCTCTTAAAAAACGAGAGTAGAGTTCTTGATGTTGTTACTACTTTGCTTGAATATCTAAAATATGCAATGACTTTTTTCTAGGCCACATTTCAGATCTTTCATTCAGATTTGTTAAGTTGAAAGAATTCTTTATCTTCTTAATAGTTGTGCAGCTGGACTTTAAATTCTTTTTTTTTTTTAATTTTCTATTTCTCTCTTCAAGTAGTTGAAAAATACTATTCAAAGCTGTGGTTCTGGTTACAATATAGGCTGGATATTGCCTTAATGCGTCTACTGAAAGGGCTATAGCAATAAAAAGAATACTTTCAACTCATCAGACTAGTAGAGTCAAACCCAAGTGTTCAATTTAAAATCTGATGCCTAAAGAGCAGCTTGTCTCAATTTAAATGTGCAAACACTTCTTCCTCTGAATGGATCCATTCTCCAAAAGTGTTTCCAGCTGGCCATGTTAGAGCAAAAGAAGACATCAGTTGGACTAGAAAAACGCATAATTTCCTCAGTACATGTTCTTGCATTGCAAGTCAGGTCACAGTGAGGGTCATGTTAGGTACTAAAGATATTCCTCCTCTAGAGAATAAATAAATGGAAAGCTACAAATGCCTCCAGGGCAAAGTGATTAGAAACTGATGGACATTGTATTTAGAGAAACATATGTCCAGGAATGGATAAAAATCAAAAGGCAGTCAACCCAGATGTGTAGTCAAAATTTTATGACAGAATACATTCTATTATGTTGCCTTTATTCAATCTGACTGGTTGCCTCTGCTATGGTTTGGATCCCGTACTCATTATAATGCTTGTTCAGCAACCAGAAAAGTACAAGGACAACTCTTCAAAGAGTCAGAGGAGTCTTTGAGAAACCTGTTCACTGCTGTTGAATGTTATTTATTCTGTTGGTTTTATAGCTTGCCTCTGCCCTTTTTACATTTTCTGGTTTGTATTTTAAAAAGTAATTAATGAACTATTCCATGAAAGCTCTGAAAACTTAATAATTTAATTATTTTATCCTTTGTCTGTGTAGCAGTAATACTTTAAGGGCCAGCCCCAGACCCCTGAGAAAGTGCATTTTTGTGCACTAAACAGAGACAGCATTCTAACAGCAACCTTATAGTAATATAAGCAGTGTAAAATGATTACATTCAGCCCTAGTGCTTTATGTAGCTGAATTTCAAATTACTCAGGGAAAGAATTCATGTGCATCCTATTGCAATTCATGAGCAGATTTTGTGACCTCACATGACACTCATGTTGGGGACCAATATGATTATTTGCTCGAATCTGTGCAGTCAAAAGGAAAGTAACCAGAAATAGATGACTGTAGTATAAAGTTTTTCTTTCTGAAATCGCATTCTGCCATTTTGAATTAAGCCTCAGTTTTGCTCCCAAACAGGTATTTGCAACTGACTTTGACAGTGGGCTGAATGGAGAAACTGAATACTCAATTTTATCTGGTAATGAAAATGCAATATTTCTAATTGATTCGGTACGAGGGATTTTAACAACTAATACAGTCCTAGATCATGAAAACACTTCATCTTACAGGTTTGTATGCAAGGTTCTTATAAAAATGTATTCTTCTTTTTGTTCACTTGAACTTGAGATTGCTTGTGTTACGTATTTTACAGTTTTCTGTTGATATCCATTACCCACAAAGCCTGAGTGCAAGCCAGACAGAATTGAGAACAGCACTAAAGCTGTCCATTTGTACCATGGATTCTAGCATACTTCTCAAATTTAGGGGAAGAAATGTAGTCTTGTTTAATCAATGGCAACACTTACTGATATAAGTGAGTGTGATGATTCATTATAGGAATGATGACAGTTCCTGGATTTTAGTTTATTAAGAACTGTACAGCCATTCCCTCTCTGGAACCATTTTTTATAAATATGTAAAGACACAGAGAAAACACTCAAACCAAATCCGAGAAATAGGGACATGTTCTGTTCTTTAACAAGAACATAGTTCAAATTTTCTTCTCCATAATCTGATAAAGATGCTTCTGTAAGCTGTTTCCATCTACAAGCTGTCTTGTACTAAGTATTAGTTTTTTCCTGTTTTCCAAGAAACCGTGAGTAAATATGATCAAGTGGATATGACAATTTTTCTTTACAGGTCATACCATAATTGGAATTAGAAAGCAAATAAATCATGCCTTGAAGAGAAAATATGAGTATGCAGATTCATTAATACACCTTTTTAATATACTGCAATCTCTACAAAAAGTAGATATCTGTGTATGTGTCAGTAGAAATTACCTTTTCTTTTTCCATATGGTTGTGGCATCAGTTAAAGTATTTGCAAGTTTTCCTATCCTCTGGGGCCTCAAAGTTTTAAAATGTCCAATCAGAATTCTGATGAACCAGAATAACTTTTAGAAAACCACATCAAAAAGATCAACAGAATATGATATTTTTTTTAATATCAGTGTAATTTGATAATAGTGTCCTAAAGGAAATACTTTGTTTTAACTTAATATACATAACACTTCATTTGGAGTTTAATTTTCAGTTTTTCACTGAATCAAAAACATCAGTTCTGATTTTTAGTCATTTAAATAGCGTAATACATTTTATTTGTAACTAGTACTTTAAAAGAATGCCTGGAATAAATCCTTCAAAGGAAAGATGTTTACTGTTGATGAAACATTGAACATGTAAGCATAATAATTCTCAAATGTGTCTTTAACTGGGAGCCTGATTTATTTCAATATTTATGTTGGAATTCTAGCCTTTTAAATTGACAGTTTGTTCGAGGAATCTGAAGCTTCATATTCCTTCTTTTTATTAATACGTTATTAATCTGTACATTGTTAGGTGAAAAGTGAATAGCAAAAGAAGCTTTCAAAACTGTTTTCCTGTTTAATTTCAAAATGTTACCATTGGTTCTTTCAAATTTGCAAGGAGTTGTTTATTTTATCTAAATTGAACATTTTCATCCCCAGAAGTTCTAAGTCCCTTATAATAGGAGTTATAATGAAAGTGTTGACAGAACCTTAATTTTAATGCCTTGGCTGAGATGTTTTTATGAGAGTTTTTTCTTGAAACCTTAGAAAGTGATTATTTTTAGTAAAATATTTCCATATGTATACCTTACCAATATTCATTCTAGAAAAAATACACTTTCTATATGGAATTGTACATGGTCACTGATTGAATACTAGCCTGCAATTCAAGTTATGTGTTCTGTTGGCGTCAGAAACCACAAGGACACCCAGAGCAGAGCTGGTGTGGTTCAGGAATGGAAGTGCTGCAATCCACAGCTTGAGTTACAGCCTTGGTATTCCATATTGTCATGTGAACGTTTAGGAAGTAATATCTATTTGACACTTTAAACAGAAACTGTGACTTAGAAGAAAGAAGGAGAAATAAAGCATTCAGAAGATCTGCAGGGAGACCCAGAAAATATGACATGACAGGCAAACCGTTGTTAGTACACAAAACATTTAATTGAGATGCCAGGCTCTGACTTGTATATCCTTTCGCATAGCTTGATGTTTTATTTTTTTGTCTGTTCGTTTTTTTAGAGCACCTTTTGAGTTAGATTTAATTTTGAATTCCCTTCTGGATAATTTTTAATACTGGGGAGTGCTGAAGTCTTCCAAATAATCTTTGCTTACAATAAACATTTGCTCTTTATTGTTCAGAAGCTAGTTCCCACAGAGAGTAAGCATCCTTTTATCCATGTTTATCAGGTCGTTACTTACCATTTTCTGTGCTACATTATTTGTGGAAATCAAAAGGTTGTTAACAGAATCTACTACCCATCCTTACACAGGTGTAAAATGGAAGTGTACAGGCAAACTCTTTTAATCTTACAGTGAGATTTTGGTCCCACTAAAATCAGTGGGAACTTTGCTATTGTCAAATGGTGCATGTATTCAGGTTTTTCACTTTATCACTTACATTTATAATATAATAGGGGGGCTATTCTATATCTCTGCAGACATTTTGGCTGAATATTATGTTGGATGTTTTCATATTACCCAATTTTCATATTCCTGTTGTCCCTTTATAAACAATGAGGAGATCCAGGTTCCTCCAAAGGACAATTCTGTACTTAAGTTTTAATTCCTGCTCTGAATTACCAACTGGAGAAATGTGTGTTATTTGAAAGAGTCTTGCTAGCTTTTTTAACCACCTACATTTGGTATGAAATCAAAATACAGATGACTACTTCCTTTTCTTTGTATGATTTTGTTATGTTTTTGCCACCTAGAATCTTCTGGACATTTTTCATGCAAGACACAAAAAATAAAACTCCAGACAGTCAACCTTACAGAAAGAAAGATGGAATTTAAGACTTGCAATGAGGAGCAGAAAGGGCTAATCTTTTTGTTTGTAATTTTTCGCCTGCTTATAACATTGGTGGATAATTCGGTGATTTCTGACCAATAGTGACAATTACTGCTTCCTTTAATTGTAGGTTGGTTGTACAAGCTGCTGATAAAGGAAACCCCAGACTTTCTGCTACAAGTATTGTGAGGATACAAGTGTTAGATGTTAATGACAATGCTCCAGTTGTCCAACCACTAGGTGAAGTGGAGGTCCCAGAAAGTAAGTGTGATACTACAGTTAAGTTTTGTTAAGACTGGGATTTGTCAGATAACGATAGTGCTTTTGATGATTTGTGTAACCAAGCAACTGTAGTAAAAAGGATAATGGATCATATTAATACTGAAATATCAAAGTAAATTGTGATCTGCTTTTGTCCTCAGAGGCATTATTCTTAATCTTTAGACATTGTGTTTAAGAATAGTTTGGAACAAAACCATAGGCAATTCAGAAAGAGGAAAACAAACTCTGCAGAAATACATCTGTAATCTGTTCATTTTGGACTCCAGTGTCATATTCTTCAGATGTCTTCAATTTCTGCTTTTCTCCAATAAAAGTACTTGGTGTTAAAACCAGCATTGCTAGAAATGAGACATTTTGAACTTCATTGTGATGAAAGAAATAATTTCTGTAAATTTGAATGAAGCTTTAAAATGCTTTGTAGCTTAATCCAGTAGATGATCATGAAGAGGAGGACCCAGGACCTCCTGAGTTCTCATCCCAGCATACATCTGGTATGTTGTGTGACATTAGCTCAACATTTGCAGACCTTGAGTCTTAAGCCCAGCATTTTCAAATACAGGCATCATACATGTGATGCATTAAGATACACAGCAGAAAATTTATGAAGATTTAGGTGCTGAAATTCCAGTACTCCTCCTGTTAACAAAAGATATCAAGGCTGCCTTTCTAGTGATATTTTTTAGCCTTTCCTAAATTTAGCTCCCACTGGTAATGACAAGTACGGGAGTCATGGATGCACAGCAGCTGTAAACTACTGGCTACTTATTTAGGTTTTTGTATTCTGTTTAAGAGCACTTGCTTTAGGACATTGCACAGCATTTTTGAAGCTTAATGCCCCAGGCATGCAAATGGGAAATGGTTTAAGTTTCTGTTAGCTCCAGGCTTTGTTAGATGATCACTGATAGGTACAGTTTGCAATCCCCGATGCTGTCAATTTGGCACATGACAAAAGCTGCCTGTATCCAGTTTCTCAATCTTATAGGACTATACCTTGAGCTTCTCAGATTTTTGTGCCACGTAGGTCTGGCTGGAGGTCTTGTTTTTCTCTAGTGACCTTCTCCTCTTTTGGCAAAGCTTCAGAATTGCATTCACTGGTTCTACACAGGCCAGGGGACACTGATGCCTCAGTTAAATATTCTTGTGGAAGCTTGTCACACTGTTCAGTAAATTCCTGTCACCTACATGCTTGTGGAAAACCATGGAAATTCCTGTTGCTGGTGAAGAAACAGTTATGGCTACACTGGATCTGGGAAAGTCTAAAGAAAACCCAAATTAAAATTGGGATAAAGGAGATGCATTTGAAGAAATCCACTACTGTTTCCATAGCATTTCTGGATATTGCTCTTATTCTAAAACACAAAGTAAAAATACACCAAAAGCTAATACAGAAAGATTACATATATCTAAGATTCAATATTGCAAAATAGGCAAAATCTTCAGAAACTGTAACATCATCTTTTAGCTATGACATTCTGAAAATTATTGTTTCAGATGCCCTGCCTGGTTTTACAGTGACTCGGGTGTCAGCAAGTGATGCAGACTCCAGGCCAGCACTTCAGTTTGGTTTTATTTATGATAATAGTCCTGGAATGAAATTTGCCATCGATCAACACACTGGTGTAGTCACAGTGGTGGAACCATTAGATTTTGAAGAAACTGCTGTGTATAAGCTGAGAATCATAGTTTCAGATTCTGTACATGAAACAGAAGCAGAACTCACCATCCTTGTTTTGGACGTCAATGATAACCCACCAGTGTTTACTCAGGATTCGTATCAGGTGGGAACGTGGCAAATGGAAACAAACGTGTGATGTCTTTCCGTATATGATGATAAATACTAGGAGTGCTTGTTTATATTTGTCTTTAAAATGCATTTGAGCACTGAGAAGGAAGGTCTCTGCGAACTATTACTGAGCAGAAACAAAGCAGAGTTCTTCTGGGAAATGCCAGCCCCTTCCTTGGAATTCTGCTAAAAGGACTGAGGGAGTTGTTCAGTTTTCATGTTTGTGGTTTCTGACTTCAGAAGGGAAGTGGTGTGAATGCTAGCTGTACTCCATACACCATGCATTCATTACTAGGAGTTACTGGATATAATCCAGACCAGTTTGGGGAGCAGGGTCCAAGTGTTCAGAACTTCCTTCTTCTGAGAGAACGGTAAACAAGTTGGTACATTTATTCTGGCCTCATTACTATGGCATGAATTTCTTCATTTTCAGTTACACAGCTCCACAGAGATGTAGCAAATGCCCCTGTGGTAGGTTATGCACATACAGTTTGTAATGTGTAATCCTGCCTTATAGCAACGGCACTCATCTAGGAAATGCGGGATATGAGTTTTGGCCTCCCCAACATCCCCTGCTAGACTCAGGAGGGTACAGAGCACAGCTTTTGGACTTCTGGACAAGCATTTGAACTGCTAGACTGTTGTAGAAGTCAAGTTGTCCGACAATGTTTTGAAACAAAGCTGGTTTAGCGACTATGGACAACTGTGGGCCACTAAGATGATTAAAGGAATTGGAGCATGTATAAAATAGAATAGAATAGACTATTTCAGTTGGAAGGGACCTACAACAATCATCTAGTCCAACTGCCTGACCAATTCAGGGCTGACCAAAAGTTAGAGCATGTTGTCAAGGGCATTGTCCAAATGCCTCTTAAACGCTGACAGGCTTGGGGCATTGACCACCTCTCTAGGAAGCCTGTTCCAGTGCTTGACCACCCTCTCGGTAAAGAAATGCTTCCTAATGTTCAGTCTAAACCTATCCTGGTGCAGCTTTGAACCATTCCAATGCGTCCTATCACTGGATACCAGGGAGAAGAGATGAGCACCTCCTTCTCCACTTCCCCTCCTCAGGAGGCTGTAGAGAGCAATGAGGTCACCCCTCAGCCTCCTTTCTCCAAACTAGACAAGCCCAAAGTCCTTAGCTGCTCCTCATAGGACATGCTTTCCAGCCCTTTCACCACCCTTGTTGCCCTCCTCTGGACACATTCAAGGACCTTCACATCCTTCTTAAATTGTGGGGCCCAGAACTGCACACAGTATTCAAGGTGAGGCTGCACCAACGCTGAATACAGCGGGATAGCGGGATAATCACCTCTGTTGACCGGCTGGTTAGACTGTGTTTGATGCACCCCAGGATGCGGTTTGCCCTCTTGGCTGCCAGGGCACACTGCTGACTCATATTGAGCCTGCTGTCGACCAGCAACCCCAGATCCCTAAAAAAATATGGAACGCTTCATGAATTTGCATGTCGTCCTTGCGCAGGGGCCATGCTGCTTCTCTGTATTGTTCCAATTTTAGTATACGTCCTACCAAAGTGAGCATGATATCATACAAGGCTCTCAAGGGTAGGCCACTAAAAGGGTTTTGGCCTGATTTCATCAGCCCTAAGGCTGTGGGGCTTGTGCTAAGGCTCAGCACATGAAATGGCTTGGAGTTAGGGTTAGGGATAGGAGAGAGACAAAGCCTAGAGCTCCAGGTGGAGTTAAGCTGCAGTAATGCTGCCACAGGAAAGGTGAGGTTGCCAGCGGAGTTGTTTCCTTAGGACTTGTTTGTGTGGGGCTAGGCTGTGTGGCTTGGGCTGAGGCCCAAGAGAGCCTAGAGCATGGATCGTTCAGCCTGGAAAAGAGAAGGCTCAGGGAGGATCTTACCAATGTGTGTAAATACTAGTGGGGGGAGTAAAGACGACAGAGCCAGACTCTCCTCCGTGGTGTCCAGTGACAGGACAAGAGGCAGTGGGCACAAACTAAAGTACAGGAAATTCTGTTTAAAAATCAGGAAAAACTTTTTTTAAAAACTCTAACAGTGACTGAGTACTGGCACAGGTTACTCAGAGAGGTTGTGGAGTCTCCATCCCTGGAGATACTCAAAACTCAACTATACAGAGTCATGGGCACCCTGCTCTATGTGACCCTGCTCTGAGCAAGGGTTGGACAAGATGACCTCTGGAGATGCCCGCCAGCCTCAGTCATTCTGCGATCCTGTGAACTCAGCTGTTTGCTTGACTTGGTGCTTTTTGTGTGTGGTGGATGTGCTCAGAGCCAAAAATATGAGGCACTACAGAAGACTTGGATTTAATAATGCTTCATTTATAAATCTCAGACAGATTTAGCCAAGAAATAAGTCTAAACATTTGGCTTAGTAAAGAAATTTCAACCTCTGAGCATGTGCAGGCACAGCAGTTTAGTCACTTAGATAACTATGGGACATACTGCAGGCACCTGTGAAACTTTCAGGTGCCTGAGTTGTCAGGATTTGTGTAAACTGTCCACTTAAACTCGTAAGTCTAAATTCTAAAAAAAAAAAAAAAAAAAAAAAAAAAAAAAAAAAAGCACTATTAATGCTCAAGTGATTTTTAGACCTTGCCTTAAGTTTTCCTCAACCCTTGTATGTGTCTGACTTTGGAGAATAGTTTAGGCAACTACTTGCTTGTTCAAGTGCTAGGAATTTTTTTGTAGATCGGAGCAGACATTACAGGCAGGGTTATTAACTGATGCAAAACAGTGTAGCTCTATTGACTATGCTAACATAAACAGCTGAGCTTTTCTCTCCACAATCCTGATGTTCTGATGTGTTGCTTGGTCAGTAAGATACACTGCTTCTTTTCGGTCAAAGATATGTATAATTCCCTATTCATCATCCTGTAATTTTTACCCTTTTATTGTCCTTTCAAATGTTTTTGTATTTATACTTTTCATATATAGTTTCATATGTATATATGGCTATTATAGACATATAATCGCTCTGTTAAAATGATTTAAACTAACACTTGAAGTTGTGACAAAGGCAGCCGCTGTATCATACTGTTCAATTGAAATTGGATTTATAAGGTGGAAGGAAACTTTGGTCACAGAAGTACTGTATCTGGACTTCAAATAATGAAGTTCTTAAGAAGGGAAAGGACTTTCTTGGTTTCCCAGATTATATGAAGAAAAAAGGGAGCATTCTGAAAAACTGAATTCTAGGAATAATCCAGTGATGATTAAGTGCTCTGGTGCTGGAATTTTCAGGGTACCTGTTGGTTTTTTTAATGGTCAATCATATACTCCAGACAGGGACTGCAGACTGTATTCCATGTACGAAAATCAAAGTGTTTCTGAAAGCAGGGAGAAAAGCCAATTTTAGTTGCCATCCATTGCAGGTATTCCTTCCATTAGTGTACTATTGAAAAAAGAGATTCAGTGATTCTCTGAAGTCATTGTCATAATGAACTAGAACTAGATGGATTTTACTACTGTTTAAAGTTTACTGTAAATTTTGGCTGTATTGTATGCATCATTTTCAATATCTCAACTCTTTATAGTTTTGTCCCAGAAGAAAAGGGGTAGGTGAAACTTTTTCCAAAGCTGGGAACTGTGTTTGTTTTTTCCTAATAAGATCAAATGAAGGAAAATGTATTTTTTATGTTCAAAATCTTTTATTAAGCTCTATCAAAACTGTAATTTTGCTTTGTATGTCAGGTGAGCTTGTCAGAGCTCATTTCTATGGATGCCACTGTTCTGACAGTCTCTGCTGTGGATAGGGATTTGGAGCATAATGGAATGATTTCCTACAAAATCCTCTCTTCCTCTGAGGGATTTTCCATTGATCACAAGAATGGTGAGTCTGTAAGCATGGTTTATTATTTCAGCTTTTTCAGTGTAAATTGAAGAGTCCTATTGCACTTCCTCACCTGTTGCCAGTGATCACTTGAGTTCTGGAAATCTTTGGTGGCCAAAGTCCACCATATGTTTTGGCTAAGTCTGCCATTATCACTGAAGAACTGATCGCATCAAAGGCTGGAGTTCTCAGTTTGTCCCTGAACCATGCACGAGGCAGCTAGTCACAACATCCTATAGGTGCTATTCCTCTGATGTGATTTGATAGAAAAGTTGCTGTACATTTTGCATTGATTCATAACATTTCAGCTCATGTATTAGATTTCATTCAATTTACGTTCATACTTACTATTTTTCAGTATAAGTTGAACCTAGAGTAATGGAGCTTCTCTACAGCTTGGACAGAATGTTTTTAAGATTGCCTCTTTAGAGAGCTTATGTTATCCTATAATCCTAAATGGAATTTAGAAGTTTTCTAAATTGAGAACACTCTCTCCAAAGTACATAATTTTCTTCAATAGTTAAGAGATTTACCAATTTAAATTTTCTGGCCTAATGCAACACTCTGGGAGGTGGAAAACTGTGTGTCTCTCTCTCTTTGTATGCATGTCTACATAAGATTTTTGGGAATATCAGCTTCAAAGATTACTAGATACTGCAAAAATGATGTGCAACTATTGTTCAGTGAGCAAGTTCTTATTGCTTATTTGCTGTTCCCAGGTGTTCACATGAGATGAATTTTTGAATGCATTGTTTGTTGGGTGATGGTAACTACAAACACTGAATATACAAATGTCTCACCCAGTTGAAGCTGTTTTCTTTTTTACCCATTTGTTACTCTGTATTCGCCAACCTGTCTTTATGTTTGGCTAGTGGCTGTTTTCAACTGTGATCAGAAAATTGTCACACAGCGTTGTCTCTGTAGTGCTTAGCTATACACCGTGAAGAGTGAAGTAGAAGTAGGTGGCTTATGATGGTTTGGGTTGGAAGGGACCTTTCAAGATCATCTAGTCCAACCTCCATGTTTAAATAAGCAATTTGAATGGAATATGTTTACATAACTTATTGGGAAACCTGTCTAAATAACAAACAAGTCCATAATGCTGTTACTGGATTGCAAGCAAAACAGAACTAACGACCTTCAGTAATGAACTCGCACAGCATAGCCATCTCTAATAAGGAGCCTTTATTTCCTTAGCTTTGTTTTGCCTTTTATTTTATGCAGGTTCTACATTCAGCCTACTACTAGGAAGAGAAATTTTTGCTGATCTAAATGCAGTATGTGTATTTGATACTGCATCATTGTAGGTAGGCCTTGGCTTTGCAGCGTTAGCTGTGATTTCTTAGAATCATAGAATAGTTTGGGTTGGAAGGGACCTTTAAAGGTCACCTAGTCCAACCCCGCTGCAATGAGCATGGACATCTTCAACTAGATCAGGTTGCTCAGAGCCCCGTCCAACCTGACCCTGAATGTTTCCAGGGATAGGGCATCTACCACCTCGCTGGGCAACCTGTTCCAGTGTTTCACCACCCTCATCATAAAAAATGTCTTCCTTATATCTAGTCTGAATCTACCCTCTTTTAGTTTAAAACCATTACCCCTTGTCCTATCACAACGGGCCTTACTAAAAAGTCTGTCCCCATCTTTCTTATAAGTCCCCTTTAGGTATTGAAAGGCCTCAATAAGGTCTCCCTAGAGCCTTCTCTTCTCCAAGCTCAACAATCCCAACTCTCTCAGCCTTTCCTCATAGGAGAGGAGTTCCATCCCTCTGATCATTTTTGTGGCCCTCCTCTGGACCTGCTCCAACAGGTCCATGTCTTTCCTGTGCTGAGGACTCCAGAGCTGGATGCAGTACTCCAGGTTGGGGTCTCACCGGAGTGGAGTAGAGGGACAGAATCACCTCCCTTGACCTGCTGGCCATGCATCTTTTGATGCAGCCCAGGATACAGTTGGCTTTCTGGGCTGCGAGCACACATTGTTGGCTCATGTCCAATTTTTCATCCACCAGTACCCCCAAGTCCTTCTCCGCAGGCCTGCTCTCAATCCCTTCATTCGCCAGCCTGTATTGATACTGGGGGTTGCCCCGACCCATGTGCAGGACCTCGCACTTGGCCTTGTTGAACCTCGTGAGGTTCACAGGGGTCCACTTCTCGAGCTTGTCCAGGTCCATCTGAATGGCACCCCGTCCCTCAGGTGTGTCAGCTGCACCACTCAGCTTGGTGTCGTCTGCAAACTTGCTGAGGGTGCACTCGATCCCACTGTCTATGTCACTGATGAAGATATTAAACAGTATTGGTCCCAATACAGACCCCTGAGGGACACCACTCATCACTGATCTCCATCCAGACATTGAGCCATTGACCCACTACTCTCTGGATGTGAGAGAATTACTTTGGGGTATACAGCCATTACAGTTGAGTCATTTTCAAACATGACTGATTAGATTCAGCTTTTGGAATCACATTTACTTGCCTTAGTGAATGTGAAGTGGGCTTTTGTTAATTCTGTTTTATTTTCAGGTTCAGTGTTTGCTTCGGGACCAGTGACACAGCTGGAAAAGATTTCCATTATTCAGCTCCTGATAGAAGCCACGGATGGTGGCAGTCCCACTCTGAGTGCAGTTACCTCTGTAGAGGTGCACGTAGAAGATGTAAATAACTATGCCCCTCAGTTCACAAGGGTTCTGTACAATCTCAGTGTGAGCGAGGATGCCTCAGTTGGAGAAAGTGTCCTCACATTTTCAGCCATCGACTGCGATTGGACACGTGAAAACACATATGTTGAATACTCTATTATTGATGGCAATGCTGAGAATTTATTCTGCGTGGAAACAAGTGTCATGGAGTCAGAAACATCGTACAAACTTGTTGGCAGTCTTGTTTTGAGCAATGTTCTTGACAGGGAAACGGCTTCTTCTCACCGTTTGATCCTCCTTGCCTCTGATCGTGGAACACCCTCATTGAATTCAACTGCTACTGTGCTAATAACTGTGCTGGATGTTAATGATAATTCTCCAGTATTTAGCAGCCCAGAGTACCATATTCATGTCAAAGAAAGCATCCCTGTAGGTAGTCACATCGCTGAAGTTTCAGCAAATGACTGCGATGCAGGCACTAACGCAGAGATCACTTATGCTATCATCTCTGGAAATGACAGGGGACATTTTCGCTTGGATGGGAAAACAGGATCAGTGGATTTGATGAAAACACTGGATTATGAGGATACTATGAAATTCACTTTGATCATCCAAGCCACAGATGGAGGAGCTGATGTAAAAAATGTGGCTTTTTCTGTTGTTCTTATTAGCATCCTAGATGACAACGATTATGCCCCACTGTTTTTGTTTCCCAGCCTGAGCTGCATTGTCAGTGAAAATCTGCCTACCTTTTCTTTTGTGTGCGCTGTTAATGCACTGGATTTTGATAAAGGCTCCTATGGACACCTTACCTACTCCATCCAGTCTTCGTGTTTGGCTCATCGTGAAGCTCCTAGAGACCATGACATGTTCTTCATTGATCCTTTGACAGGAGATATTCATACAAAGCAAATGTTTGACTATGAAAGTCGGAATAGGTACTGTCTTATAATCCAAGCAAAAGACAAAGGTGACTCACTGGCTACCGTTACAGTTCAGGTAGATATTGAGGGGAGAGATGAATTTGACCCAGTGTTTACACAAGATCAGTATTTCTTTAATCTCCCTAAGAAGAACGAAGCAGGCCAGTTGCTTGGCAGAGTGACAGCATCAGACAGTGATGGTGGATTGGACGGAGTTGTTCATTACTCCCTGCTAAAAACTTCTCCATTCTTTTCTGTGAATCAAACCAGTGGTAATATTTATTTGACTCAAACTGTTCACAGAAAGAAAAATGGCAGCAAAAGGAATGATGACACCCTGGAATTGTTGGTAAGAGCTCATAGCCCCAAAACTGAGTCAAAGTTCGCAGTATGCACCGTTTTGGTAAATGTTTCCAGTTCTTCTGAGAGTTATCCCATAGTGTCAGCATACAGCCTGACCGTTAGCATTTCGGTCTCCTTGATAGTGTTCCTACTGCTTGCAGTCAGTCTTATTGCACTTATTCTGAGACATAAGCGGAAAGATCTGATGAACTCTTGTGTGAAAAAAGAAGCAGTATCCTCCTCAGCTACTGACATGAATTCAGCCAGCAAAGATAAGGACTGCCAGAAAATCCAAAGTACTGAGAGCAGTATGCTTCCCATGGGTGCCATAGCAGAATGGCTGAGCCTAGCAGGAATCGGAGAGGGGAAGGGTGATGGTGTCCCCTGCAGGCATTCGGACTCCAGTGGCCACGGTTCTGCTGAAGGAGAAACTGCAGAGGATGAGGAAATCAAAAGGATCAATGAGCATCCTTGCAGAAAGAGCACCGGCTCAGTGCTGAGCGAGCGTGGCTCACGGGTGCCAGATTCAGGGATCTCAAGAGAGTCTGATCAGCTCTCCTGTCAGTCTGGAGAAATGGATGTCATGGCTACCACACAAAGCATGGAGAGGGTGCAGGCTATTAAAGGAGAAGGCAGAGAAGAAGCCTGTGACACAGCCTATGCACGTAAAATGTTGTCTCAAACACTTAAGAAAATTGGAATAAAAGAGAAAGACATAATGACAGACCTCACAAGAGAACATGTCTTGATGTCAGATAGGGAGGACTCTGGGTATGATTCGCTTGCAACTCTTGGCACCTCTGATGAGGATCTCAGAGGTGGTTATAACTGGAATTATGTGCTCAGCTGGGAACCCAGATTTCAACCTCTTGCCTCAGTGTTTAATGATATTGCAAAACTGAAAGACGAAAACGTACACATTCATAGCTTCCCTAAGGAGAAGACATCTCTTGTTTTCCCTCCTCCCTTGATAACATCAGTAGCTCAGCCTGGCATAAGGACAGTGCCACCACGAATGCCAAATATAATATCAGGGCAAGCATTTAAAAATTACCCTCGTTCTCCCCTTATCCATAATCTTGGATACCCTCCACCAGCCATGACCCCCAGTTTTTCTCCTTCTCTCTCTTTACTTACCGTGCAGACGCCTACTGCTTCTCCAGTAATGTCTGATGGGAAAATGATAGGACCGTGTCATATTGATCTAAGCCATGAACTTGCAACAGAGGAAGAAATTCAGGTGTAGGTTGTTAACTGATGGTAGTTTATGGTAAAAAAAGATGGCTTAAAATGTATTTTGTTATTGTTTAACAAGCAAAATATGCCTGTCAGAGCTATATCACCAGTATTCTTTCTGTTTTCATGAGCTGAAAAATTTAAAATATAAAATAGCCACAAGCTTGGTAATTATCCATCTTGTTCTTCCCAGAATACACTGTGAGGCCATGAGGCTTCTCCTCTTTTGGCTCCCAACAACTGTGGTTTCCTATGTAAATCACACAGCCATGTGCCTGATAACCAACTTGACCAATTTTACTGCTTTTCTCATAAAATATGTCAATAATAAATAAATGGTAGTAATTCTTTACTGTGGAAAAAATTTATTAGCATGCTGGTGGGTTCTGACTGCTTCTGTGGTGGTATTAGAAGAGGGTACTAGAGGGATGTGTAAGTATGGCAGGACTGGGGGTGGGCAAAGAATAAAGCAAGGATTTTTACTGAGCTCTTTCTCGAGTGTTTGCCCAGACTTCCCACATCTCAGCCCCTGGCTCCCAACAACCTGTTGGGCCTGGTGCAGTTTCATCATCTGCCATGGCTCCCCAGCGGGCTTTATTAGCTATCTTTGTGCTGTGGAATCCTGCTTAGCAGTTTCTGTGCACCTTTCGTTTATCTCCTGGTGTAAAGCCAGCGAGTCATGATTATCTGAATAATAACAGATCACCCTTGGAAAACAGAATAACCGGTGGTAAGATAAAAGCAACCATCTTCTCTATTACTAGATCTAAAATAGATACCTATTGTTTTTCTGTCCTATTACAGAAGCTGTCCTGGTCCCCAGGCAACTGTAGGAACAGACAGTGTTACAGTTCTGAAGGGCTTGTATGCCTCCACCCTGGTCTTTGGTCCTGTGCTAAGCATATCTTTGCAAGACCAGATAATCTGGCCTTGTTTGTTGTATGTATCATACATATGGCATTTTGTGTATGTATGTATATCCAGACACATACACATGCCTGTACTGCTGTGTATGCTTGTATATTGTATCAGATCAATAAAATACACAGAAAATACATCTAGAGTAACTCTGGTTTCTCTTCAGTGTATATTTAAAAGTCTTTTGCATCACATGTATTAAAACTGGGCTATTGGGAAGGGTCTAATTGGTGCCTGGGAATCTGTTACAAGCTGGGTGTGTACAGAGGTATATATTGTACAGGTCATAACAGGCGGAGGAAAAGCATACAGTGCAGTTAGGCTGAGTGATCTTGTGGGATCAGCATCATGTGTGCAGTGGCTTTTGTCGTTTCCTCAGTCATGCATGTCAAGAGTTGCAGCCTGTGGGCTCATAACCTGTCTTTGAATAAGATCCTGTTTCTAAAGCTACACCTGCACTGTACTGTCATGCAACAGGATCCATCCTGCTATGCAAGAATGCTTCTTTTAAAGCTGGCATTTGTTCTTTGTACTGCTGTGGAGTATGAAACAAGACGTAGCTTAGGAATTCATTAGGATAGACAAATGTTACTCAGAAAGGAGACAGGATGATAAGTTCTATAGTCAGACAAAAACCTGTGCAGGGAAGAGGAAAGCAAAGAAGAGGAGTCATTCCCAGTTCATATCTGAACATAGAATATCAGTTTAAGGCCATTATTTCAGAATGAATATTATTCTCCACCTGTTAACATTATGCTATCTACAGCCTGTTTGGTTTTGACTTATATGTCTGAACTTGTAAAGTAATTTATGATAGAATGAGAGGTGTTCTTTGTGGTGTTCAGTTCTGTGCAGTTATAGTTTCAGGAAGCACACATGGCACACAGAACTACCTTTTCTATACAGTCAACAACTTTCAGCTAATCTGATTTTAGTTTCAGGTGGTCATGGTCAAGTGGCAGCTATTGCTCTGAGGAGCAATGAGCGCATGCTGTCCTGATAGGGCTCATCTTTCCAATAGGTGATTGGTGGAAGAATAAACACTTTACACAGCAAAACTGTGTTTGATCTTTCACATCGATGGCTATGAAGTGGTAGCTAGGGCTTCATTTCATGTATGGAGTCTAGGCTAATGGATGAGTACCTTTTTCTTCACTAACATTGCTGTTGCAAATGGAATACTATTAGCATTAGAAATCATTAGAAAGCATTCAGTCATCATATTTAGCACAAGATTTGGACATCACCATGCTAATGTGTGCCCCCTTCCTATAGTTCTGCTTGAAAAGTGAGAAAACCCTGTTTCTGTTTGTGCCCTTTTTGCTCCCTCAAATGCAGCTTGTTTTCAATGCCTTTCTGAAAAGATTAGATATGATTTGCATCCTATTTATCAAGTGCACTATATAACCAATGCATACTTTGTGCTCCTCTTAAGTGTTACAGCAATCTTTTCCCTGTCTCTTATGTTTTTGCTCATTCTGTATCAAACAGGAAACAACACTTAGCTGATATATTGTTGTTTCATATATAGTCAAGCTTAAAAATGTGACCATTGAAACAAGTGTCTGCAATAAATCACGTGTAGTTCTTTTAACCTTACTGTTTTTTTCCCTAAGTAAACAGTATAACTTCTATAATTTACCATGAGTTTAATAATAGCTTGCCTCGAAGAGGCTGTGTTACTTTGCAATTCTGTACACCAGTTTTAGCACTTTGGAGAAGGTACAGAACTTGTTAGTGGAAAATCATATTAAGCTCAAAATGCATAAGCTATAAAATAAAAGACAGTTGTCTCTTCTGGAATTTTGGCTGCCTGCCTTCTGGACTTGCTTGTTGGCAGCCTTGAAAACACTGGTGTAAATCACTACCAAATGGATATCAAAATTCCATCTACCAGTAGTAATCATTAAATTGACGTTCAAGCAGATTCCTTTGCAAAGAGGAAAAACCTTCATATTTTTAGGGAATCCATCATTTACAGATTATAAAAATATATGTACCTATTTTCTAAAATGATACTAAAAACACTAGTTACCTACACAAGTTCATATTTAGTTTGTATTTTATCTTTCACTGAAGACGGGAATTGTTCCTAAAGCAGTGTTAGAGAAAAATAGTTCCGATAAAAATGAACCCTTGTTGCTAAGTCTATTGCATTGCCGATTCCTACTATCATTTATATTTGGTTGCCATCAATTCTCTGTGCTGTATGTCACTTGTTTTCTTTAACTGACGTGTAGCTTCCTGAATAACTATGTTTAACTTTTCTCTTTGGGAGACCTGTAAGCCAAAAAATGCTGCCCTGACAAAAAACATTACTAGAACATCAACTAGCACCAGACTGATGATTGCGCCCGTATGGCTTTATACTTCTACAGCTCATGGAGTCAAAGGCCAATTGGCAATCCAGTTGGCCATCATAGGCGTGCGGGGCCATTGGGATTAGACCTCCTCCCAATGCGTGCTGACTACATTGCTCCTTGAAAACTGGCCCCCTGGGGGTGAAGGACACAGGAGAATCCTTGCGGGGAGGGAACTGGCACTGGTTGGCTGAGAACGGAGGGTGGTGTTCCCTAAAATCCTGTAAAAACACTAATTGGAATGGGAGGCAGTTGCGACTTTGTAATTGAATATACTGTGGTGGGAGGTTTATATTTAGAATTTGGCTTACTTTGCAAGTGAAATGGCTTTGCAGCTTCTTGCTCTTAGTATCTGGCACAACAGAACCAACTCACTATGGCAGTATGTGGCTTAGTTCCCTGTAGATGATATGGTTGGAATAACTAAGGTGTTGCATAGCTGCTAGCTCTGCTAGCTGTTTGCTAGCACGTATGCAAAGCCTAATGTATATTCAATCTGTGTATGGATTTGGATGTTCAGATCTCATTAAAAAGAGCTGCAGTCTGGCATCCAAATCCTCTTGGTGGCTTTGAAAATTCCACCATAAATACATACAACATTTTAAAAACGTTGGAAAAAATGTGGATGCCTAAGCAAAAGAAAAGGGGCCTTATAGAAAGGAGAACTGAGGATCTAAAACTTTCTGTTTTAGACTTGCACTTTATATTGCTGCTAGGGCTATTCTTCATAAAATGTCAGATACTTTTCTTCTAAAATGTATAAAACATAATAGAAGAGGAATATATATATATATATATATATATAAAAGGAATACAGAGAGGCATCAGAGTAGGCTAGAATTGCAAAATGGTTGTTTCTTGACACCTATGAGTTACTTGAGCAATGTAGAAAATACCAAATCCTTTAGCTGATGATAGTCACGAAAATCAAAATTGCTGCCCTGTTACTGTATAAATGTTTGACTGACCCAAACAACTCCTGTGCCGGATGAAGCATTAGATGCCAAACCACATGCCTGAAAATGCAGATGTCATAGTAAAGGACTGAAGTGATCCACCATGGTATTCAAAACATCAGTTGAAAATCTCATTACAATTGGAAAACTCAAATTTCTTGAATATTATGTTCAAAACAAAGGATTGCTGCACTACAAACTACACTTAAAACTGTCATCCATGTCCATGTCACCTTATCCACTTGAAAATAATCTTAGGTTTAACACTTTTTTTGAAGCTTAGAGTATTTAACACAATCCTGGTCACCTTCCCTAAAAATGCATGTTAATTGCCTATGAAAAGCTCTCAGAAAACTCAGAAAATGGAAGTTGAGCTGTTGATTGTGAGAGCTGGTCAGCCAACAGTAGCTGTTATATAAAGATGACATTTGAGAATGGATGGGGCTTGATGATGCCCACTCACTAGCCCAAGCTGGAGGAATACCTTGCTGTTGCATATATATGCCTACAGCACTTCATTGAAAACTTTAAAATGGGAAATTCAAAAGAGTTTCTAAAATGGTCTTACTGGTGCCATAACCAAAAGAAATGAGTAGCAAGTTAAGCTTGCTTGCGTTGACCTCAGAAATTCCTGTCTCAAGCCCCGTCTAGCTGGGTGTAGACTCATTTCCAGCATCTCCCTTTTAACAAACTGTAGGGTTCATTTAATTTCAAAAGGTTTGAGAATACTGGGTTCTGATCCAACACCCCAAGACTTCTTCCACTGATTTCAGTGGGACTTGAATAAAAAACGCACCTGGAAGAAATGGACAACATGTGTGCCTCCCTGGTACTGTAACAAGAGTCACTGGCAGCAGAGAGCTGGCTCCCTGGAGTGCAGGGCTGTAAACCAGCAGGAAGGAGCATTAAAAGAAGGGAAATCAGGAGCCTGGAAAAGAGAGTAGAACCAGCATGGGGTGGGGGGGGTGGGGGGATTGGAGGGGAGGTTCCTCTATGCTTCATGGTGATTGATGCAAGCCTTGCTTTATATGCTTATTTTGGAGTGACTTTTAGAGAAGTCTGAGAAGGTCTGTAAGGGAAAGGTCACTTACTGTTTCCTCGTTCTACTTTTATGTAAACTACAGTCTGCTGCCTGATTTGCTACTGCTTCTACTGAATGCACAGAATAATCATGCCTTCAGACAGGGATTTTTCTACTTGTCTTTGTCTTGTAAGCGCTTCACCTGAGGTCAAGTGCTGGGTAGAATTAGTTTTCAAAATGATCCTAATAACTGTTAACATTAAGGTAGTCGGGAAAGGTTTGGGGTTTGTTGAGTGGGTTGTTGAGTGGTTGTTGGATTTTTTGGGTTTGTTTGGGTTTTGGGGTGTTTTGTGGGTTTTTTTGAGAGGTGCATGTGTTTTTTCAATTTTAATCTGAACTCTGCAGTCATATAGCTTTTGCACTTTGAACTTCGGCTTCTGTCACACTAATGGAGCATCTTGTGCCATTGGCTGATCACACATTTACTGGGTAGAGACTGATAAGTTTCAGCAGCCTACTCTGGCAGCAGAATTGCAGAAAACTACCTATAACTGTTGCTGAATATCATACACTGTGATTGATCAATGATATGTTTGAACTCACCCACTTTTCCTCCAGATTTTTCCATATCTAGCTAAAATGTTCCAGTGTCCACCATTTTCATCCCTCGTATGTTTCTTGTAACTTAGTTTTAATAACTGAAAATTGGGGATTCTGATCCCTAATCAGTTAAGGTGTGAGCCAAGATGTGAATGTTTCCTATTAAAATAATGTGGTATGTTCCATCTTTATAATTAGATATAAATGAGGGTTTAGTAACACAAGCCTCTTCTTACCAACAGTTTCTGGATGGGGTTTAATGAGGTATTTTGTGACTTAAATTGAGTTAAGTAGTGATGTTTATACCATAGAAACAAAAAGCAACAAGGAAATTTGATTACTGCAAGTAGTGTAAAGATGAAATGATGAAGCAAGGAGGACATCTTGATAATTGAATTTTAAAACATGAGACTGAGTAAAAGGCACGTCCAGTTCATCCGCCTGCTTGAGACATTAACTGCTTAGGAAGATCCTGTGATAGCCAAGACTGCTAGGTAGTGCTTTGGGGAGTGTAGAGCTGCTGTCCTTTGTTACAGCTCTTTTGTTTTGTAGCAATGATAATGCTCACATGTATAAACAAAAGTGCCTGGTATTGTATCCCATGGCAGAATCAGTGATGCTTTGTGGCAATAGTGGGGACTGGTAGAACACCATCAAACCCATCACCCAATGAGGTGCTTAGTTTACAAAAAAACCACCTCAAATAAATAATAAAAAAGACAAATTATGGGGTGTTCTTCCTAAGAGAGAAATTCATTATGAATAATCTGAGCAAAATCCTTCCAGTGACTGCTGATTACATGCTTTTGAAATGTGTGTACATTTGTCTACTGTGTGTATCTCCTAAGCAGAGATGCTGTGAGGCTCAGCAATGAACAAAGAGGGTGATATGTGACAGTCTATGACAGAGAAGAGACGGTGGGATAAACTGCAGTTGAAAGGAAGAGCAAAGATACATACAGACATGGAGCAGATCTCTGTTAGTGAGGACTCCCTGTTAAGAAGAACTAAGTGCCTGCCAGCTCAGCTGGTCCAGAAGACAGTGTTGTGCTGCCTGCCAGGGACAGAATTACATGTTAAAGACCTGACACTGAGAAATAACCTCTGAGGAACAAAATGCTTCCTTTGCTCACCTGCAGTCTCACAACAAAAGAAACTCTCTGCTGGAGTCCGTCAAGGATAGTGATGAGAGGTTGAGGCTTCAAGAGCTTGCAGCCTAGATGACCTTCAGCAGAGTTGTGCCGGTCTGTCAAGAAGGAGAAGAGGATAGGGGAAGACAGTGCAGAGAAGGTCAGCGAGGACACACATAATTTCTCAAGCCTGGTTCTAGAACATGGAAGAGAAAAATCAGGTGAGTGGGGAGGAGATAAGGGAGAAAGGGGTCACAGAGGCAAGGGGAATGGACAAGCAATTTGGAAGTTTGCAAAACTGAACGGGGCCCTGATCAAATTGATACAACTTTGAAGCTCACACTGCTTTGAGCAAGAGGTTGAATTATAGACTTCAAGAGGCCCTTTCTGACCTAAATTATTCTATAACTCTGTTATGGTAAGAAAGAAGTGTTACCACCAAGAATAGTGATCAGGTAGATGATGCAGCGGGTGATGAAATGTCAGGTATGGTATTGAATGAGGTTAGACAGACACAACTGAAGTTCTTGTACGTTTCTCAAAAAGATACTTTGCAGCATGGTGAAACTTCAACTGCTCATGCAGGATGTGAAATCAAGTATAGTAATTACAATTGGATCACGAGTATCAAAAAAATGTGTGCTGTCCAGGGAGAGCAGAACTAAAGGCAAAAGGTGATGTGGTAGCACCGTACATTACTAATGTGGTAGGCTGTAAAGAAATGGGAAGGGACAGCAAAAATAAAGCTGTTTTGGATTACTGTTACTTTGGGAGAAGGTAGCCAAAGAGCTCCTTTTGGTTTTGGTTGGTTACAGAGCTTGCTGCAGTCTCTAAGGTTGGCTTAGACACAGGTATATACATACACATAGGATTTTTCTGTAATTGTACTGCTGGGATGTTTCTCTGTAATAATATATGCATGGCTGGTGAACAGATATTACTAATCATGCTAGGACCATATAGAGCTAACACATTTATTCACAAAGTTAATGACAAAAGGTGATTATATTAATTTTTATTTTGATAAGTAATTAACACGCTATGGAAGACTTCACTGTAGAAAACAAGCTTGTATCTGTAATCAAAAGTTAGTTTTGTTTAAATTAAAAAAACCCCACCTTTTCAGATAAAAGGAAGAAATAGGTATGTAACTAAGAATTATGTCTACACAACAGTATCTAGCCAGCAAAGAGAACCAAATTAGTTCTGAATGGGATGATGTGAATATCTGAAGCTGTACTGCCACATGCTTTGCTCAGGCTAACAGATTCAAAGTATATTAGCTCAAGTGGAACATCACACTGACATAGCTACACTACCCAAAATAGCTTTGATCATATTCCCTACTGTGTCATGTAAGCTAAATTCTAGGATTACTGACTTCAAAGAGCAAACTTTCATAAATATAGAGGTGAAGACATTGGGACCCAGCAGTCTGAATGCTGAGGAAGTTCAGTATTGTATCAAGCCAAAGATGTGAACATTAGCTGGAACTGTCTGGATAGCAAAGATTATCCAGGGCAATGAAAACAGGGCATGGACTGTCCAGTAAGGAGTGTTTATGTTTTAAAGGGGACAAAGTGTAAGAATTGCAAAAAGTCAGTGAATAGACTTCAGAAAATTACAACAAACTGCCAACAGTTCTTTGCTTATAAAAAGAAAGAAAAGAAGTAGGACCCCTGAAAAATGAGGTAGAGGTTAAAAATAATCGCTCCTGGCTCAAGTGAAAACATTTTTAGTCTTAATTTGCAGTAAAGCTAGTGATGATGTTGACCGTGGGATGAACAACAGGACAGAGCTAATAGTAAGGGCAGGGAAGGAAAAGAGACCACACATAACGTGAAAACATACCTCAAAGATCTTAATGTGCTCATACAGAAGGGAAAGAATAGCCTTTGTCCTAAGATTGTGAAAGAGTATATGTGTGTGGAATTAACATGCCCAACAGCATGGTATGGCATGGCATTTAAATAATTGCATCAAGGAAGGGAAGAGAGAATGCCACTAGAAAATCATGATGAAGTCCCCCTAGCAAAGAAGGGAAAAATAAAGTGATTCACACAACCCTCGAATGGTTACCTCCATCAGATTAGAATCAGCTTTGGAGAAAAATCATGACACACAGATGCAATAGTATTGTGCACAGGTTTCAGGGTAGGTCATGTGCCCAAACTCTGCAATCTTTGAGGAGATAACTCAATAGATAAATTCAATGGAATTCATGTATTTGAGTTTCAGAAAAGCATTTGACACAGTGCCAAGTAGGAGTTAATTCTAGAATTACAACATTATACATTTATTGCAGAGTGTATTGTCAGTTAGATGAATAGTGTGGTGGGGAGAGCACTACTAGAGAGGGAGCAAAGGGCGACCTTTAAAAAGGGAAGAACAGAGCTGGAGCAAGGTCATTGGTAGAGACAGATAGATTTTTCTGGATTGTTTTTCACAGATAGATTTTTCTGGATTGTTTAATATTTTCCAATAGAGACAGTGACAGACACAAGCCTGATTGGAACAGAGCTTGGTCAGTTTATAAGAGGGAATTTGGATTAATTTCGTATATGAATTTGTGAAACTTCATCTTCCAGCTATCGATTCTTATAATACCTTGTTCTGGTCTAGATTAAGGAGCACCTGAATTTCTGCTATGATTGCTCACTGTAACCAAATCTATTTTAATCTCTTTTTTTACCTACTAAAAATATTGACCTTTTCTACTGTCACACCATGAGTCATTTTCTCTAGTCCTTGAATAATTTTTGTGACTCTCATCAGAACCTACTTTTCAGCATCTTGAAATAAATCGAATTCAGTTGTTATTCCAATATTCTTATAATACCAAAAATTATTGCAACTTAACATATGTAGACCTGAAGCATTTGCAGCCAGTTCTTATTTGATTCTTGAACGCACAATACCCCAGCTTTTAATTCAGCTGTACTCATCCTCGTATGTGTTCTCTGACCTTAGTAACATTACCACTCCCTTCACTTAATAATGAACTGGGTAATGCTTATTGTCCCCAGATAATGTTGGAGGTTCTTCATGTTTCTTCAGTAGTACAAACCAGAAAGATGTATTGAACACTTTTGAATTAATAGTGCTTCACACAGTTGTATTTGAAGAAAGAATTTACCTTGATTTGCACAGAGAAAGAAAATACTCTCATTTGAAAACGTTGCATAAAACATGAATGCAAATACAAAAGAGAATGTACTGAGATGGTGGTGTCCAGGATCGTGAGTATTGGCACAGACTTCAGTGCTCTTAAAGGCACCATAACTCACAGAGCTCTGTTTAATCCATTAGGCTATCAAGAACTGCTATTTCTTGATGTGAATTTTGGATCAATAGAGTTGTTTCAAAATTTGCTCAGAGATTCAGATATTTAAAATATTTTGTTTGAATTTTCATCAAGGTATTTTGAAATCTAATAGAGATGATCACATTTAATAAATAATGCATGAAAATTCAAAGGCAGGTGCATTTTATTTAAGCTTCCAATTTCACGAATCTACCTATTTTTCCTCTTCTGTTTCCCTGCCTCTGTTTCCCCCCCGCAATATCTCTTCCTGCCAAAAATTGTTTTGGGAATTGAACTCAAATTGGGGAGCTGTAGTCAGATGACTGAAAGCACATTTTTCTATTAAGTATTGCATTACTGAATCATCTCACTCCATTTTAGAGATGTGAAAGTAAGAAAGATATGTATATGGGATATAGACAAAGATTGTAACATTTTCGGATTGTGGTCTGAAAAAGTCTCTCAGCGTGTATTTGGAAAGATGCACTATTTCTGAGTGAAGATGCTGTGAGTGAGTTATGTAGGTCATCTCCAAGAAGCAACAATAAGGCCTTTAGAATATTTCACACCACAGTGTGCTCTGTAGATGCCTGATATTTTACAGCAGCTTATTTGTAAAATATTTTAGTAAGTTTTAAAGTTTTATTGTTTCTATTTCTGTCTCTGCCTGTAAAGCCAAGCTCCATTAATGCTACAATTCCAGCTATAAAGAATTATGGGAGAGGAAAGGAACTTATAAATAATGCATTTAGAAGCCTCTAAAAATGATTTGCAGAACTTTTGAAACACTTCTTAAAGGGGAATATCTCATGATCAGCCACAGACAGAGATTTTTTTTTAACCATAGACAGTTAGGTAGGAAGAGCTTCCTGGCTTTTTAATGGAATTAAATCTCTTGTTTGCAGCCTAGGAGGGTCATTAAGCTTATCGGTAGCATTTATTCAGAGCAGGCTAATTCCAAGGGGGAGATTCATAGTTTATTTTGGGGGAGAGGAGTTGACTTGGGGAAAGTGGCACCCTGCTCGCAGGGACTGGGGTCTGAGTCCTCTGTGCAAATGAAGCTACCACAGCTGGATCCCAAGTTCCTGGCTGCTGAAAGTCTGCAAAGTGTCATCTGTGGCTCAAGGGCTGAATCAGTCACTGGATGTTATGTGTTAGAGCCTAAAATCTGGATGGTTTTCTGTGGAAATTTTGGAGGAAACATCCCAAACAGAACAGTAGTATCTCCTCCCCAGAAACTTTCCCAGCAGGCTTTGTTGTTGTTTTAAATGGGTTGTTGGTGGTTTAATTAATTGTTTTTTTCCTATGGATGTTCCTCCTGGTCAGAGTGCTGCAATACAAACACAATACAAACAGTTCCCTTCCCCAAACAGCTTTCAAGCCAGGGCCCTGTTTCTGTGATGGGACACAGGAGAGAGGTGTCCCACTCTTTTTCTTCTCTCTAACATCTCTTCTGCTTCTTGGCATCATCCACAAGGTTTCCCTCTTTTCAATACCTGTAAGTATAAAACTATAACTTAGCCATCTGGGGATAATTCAGTTGAATCCAGTTCTCCCCCAGGGCTTCAGTGGGAATTCTCAGACAGGATGGTTCTCTTAGATACATGGAAGAGTGCTAACAACATGAAAATTACATCATTTTATGCTTCCCTCTGCAATAAATCTATCGCTTTATGATTTTCACAAAACTCACTACTCAGAAAACAAATTTACAAGTCAGAAACAACTTGAATAAAGACACTGCAGAAGATGTAGAGGAACAAGAAGAAAAGAGGTAGCCTTCCTGTGGGAGCAGAAATTGCCAGTGGTTGAAATGCTTTTGGAAGCATGTGCTTAAATCCTGTGCAGTTTCACATTTAGATCTAGAAGATGTAGCTCAATGTACCTTGAAGAATTTCAAGAATTCCCTGCTGGCTTTCACCGAAGGAAAAATCTTTAACTTCTGTTATTTCCTTCTCTTTCTTTTATTGTAGACATTTTGAATGCTTTTCTCCCTTTTTCATCTTCCGATTCCTCAGTTTTGAAGTATTTCAACACTGTAAAAGCATCCTCAGTATTTAAGCTGCCCTAAGGAATGGAAGGCCAGATTCTTTTCTCTGTTACATTCACGTAAATGTTAAACAGTTCCTGTCATTTGCACAAGGTATAGGCAAAACAGAATACAATTCAAAGAATAACTCTTTGTTTGACAGTGGCTGCTGAAGAACAAACCTGGTGATCTTGAAGGGGAAAGCTGGAGGCTGGACAAACAGATAAAAAAGGAAGCGAGCTGAATGCTCTCCCACATTCTGTGGTTGTCAGATGGCTTGGCACAAGTGTCAGGTTTCTTTTTTTGGTGAAGTCCCTGAATTGCAGCTCAGAGTTTTAAGCCAGGTCCTGCAATTTCTGTCTTTGGAATGCGCTTTGTTCTCTAGTCGGTTCCTGAGGTGATCCACCCACTGCTAGGACGGACTTTAAAGTTGTAATCTGGTCTTTGTGGGATCAAAGGCAACCCATCAAAATGAGAAAGGCTCTTGAGGATAAATTCCTTATTCTGTATCTTGCTACTTGCAGTCCTACCCACTTATTGTAAAACCATTTAGCACATGATCAAAGTCTTTCTATGGCAAGTGACAAAAATTAAGAACTCAACTAGTGGGATTGGGAGCCCATAAAAGAAAAGGTAATTTAGAGTTTGGAAAAGAAACAACTATATTATGTTGCCAAAGGATTTCAAAGCTGACTCTTTTATTGAGTCTGACTTGGTTCTTGCTTGCCTATGCTGAGATGCTTCAGAGTATTCCAGTCCTTTCTACACTGGTAATTAGAGGTTGATTAACCCAACGTTAAAATATTTTTTGGATGTTTGGGAAAGAACACGTAAGTTGCTTATTTTGTACCAGATGCTTATTATACTTCAATGTGGAATACTGCTAAAATTAATATTGAAAGTAATTCTGCATTTTGAAAGAAATAGGAATCGTCATGGATTGTTTATCTTTGGATTTATGTTAACAGGTTTTATTCAGTTATAGCTGCATCTTTGCAAAAGAGTTGAAACTTGTAAAGCAGTCAAAACCTAAGATTTTACAGAATTTAAGAAATTTTCTTTTCTTCATACCTAACCCTGCCCCAGGTCATCCATTACAGCATTTTTAATATTAAAAGTGATTCTAGCATCATGTTCTTGCATAATCTTCTATGTGATATTAACTGGCCAACCTTTTTTGTGCACTTCATTTCCTCAAAGGGCTCAGAACTTGACATTGTGTGCTTTGATGAAGGACAAAATAGATAAATATATTAAACTAGAAGAACAGATGAGCTCTTGAGGAAAAAAAAAAGAATGTACGATAAGCGTAAATCATATAAATAACTTCTAGAGTTCTGTGTTTCAGTATTGCCTGCTGGATAACAGCGTTTCCTGCTGGTGTATAAATTCAAGGTAGTAATCTGTCATGCATCGTCCAAATGCTAAAAAGACTTTAAAAATAGGAAAAAAGCACAATAGGAATTTTCAGATGAGTCAGAATGGTGTTATCTTTCTTTATTCTTGCATTTATAAATTCTGACAAAAAATGGTTGCTCTTGTAATTAGTTGTCCAAGGAAATGATTCCCAGAAGAGGAATCTTATTTTAAAGAGCTATAAATTGACATGGTGGAAATTGCTTCATAAGAATGAAGCATTGCTTCTTTCTTTGAAGATTAATGCCAGAAGTGAAACCTTTCAGATGTTGTGGGAACCATTTATTCATGTAAAGTAAACAAAGATGTGCAAATGAGTGGTGCCTAGGTATAAGGAGGTATTTCAGGAGAACTCTCAGAAAATGTCAGTGGGTGCAGCTGAGGCTGGTTTTTGTTTGTTGCTTTGCTGGATGTTGTCTTACACAATTTCTTACATTGTTTCAAGCACAACCAAGCTTTAAAAATAGTCAGATGCGGCCACCATTAAAGGAAATATTCACTCCAAAAAGCAGAGGGGGTAGTTCAAGTAGCCTAACTTGGTCACCGGCCTATCAATTTCCTAAGCGCTTGGCCCTACCAAGGTTCTTGCCTAGTCTGAATTATTTACTCAGTCAGTGAATTCCTTACAGAGGCAACAGATGCCTCTGGAGATGTGCTGCTAAGCAACCAGCTGTTTAACTTTGTTGACTCCCTAACGACACTGGCCGTGCTCAGAAGGTGACCCAGCCACTGTCAGTGTCCCACAGAGTGCACAAGGAACAGCAGGAATCTCCAATTGCCTCTGTTCACCCAGGACTCATCCTGTTCCGTGGCTGCAAAGGAGTTAAAGCACTTGTCCAAGAAATAAGAGTTATGAGGTAAGACCTATCTTAAGGGGTCCTAATCACCACCATTTGTATCTCAGGGGAACCACTGGGTTTTCTGAGGGGGGACTCTCCCTTCCCGCCTTGAGCTGCTGCAAGGATTTCCTTCCCAGAAGGAAAGAGTGAGAAGCTGATTCTTTCAGACTCAGTAGTGCTCTTAAAAAACATAGTTGGTTTGTTGATTCCTTCCCTTTTACCTCTGCTACCCTATTCGTGCAGTCTGAGCATGCACAGGGCCCTCCCACACCTGATGGAGGTTGGAGGAAGTTCAAGGGCTGGATTAGCTCAGATCTTGTGAAAGCAAGCCCTGGATGATATTTTTTTAACATCATAAAAGAGAATTATTCTTCTTCATGGTGACTTCAGTGAGTGACAGGTTCTGCAGCAACATAGGGATCTCTTTGAAATCAGTACATGTGCTCATTGACCCCTGCAGTACATCCACCTGTAGACAACATCTTAGCCATGAGTATACAGCACGCTGTTTTTGAAAAGCCACAACTTTGCTAAATTAAAGCCAATTCCTTTCAAAGCATGCAAGAACACTAATTTTCATTGATTACTCAGTCATGGCCAAGTTTCAGATTTCATCTGTTTTTACTGTAGTTCTTCTGGAAAAAGTTTGGTTAGAATCACTCTCCCATAACCTAAAAATGGTTGCAGGGATTTTGCTTTGACTTTAAGGGGATAAGAAAAAAACCCCTCTCTTTAGGCATGGAAAACTTCAGCCTGAACAATGAATGATTCAGAAGACTGTGGTTGTGAGAAAAATGGGCTTTTAATTGGATTCATTTTGCTTATGTAACCATTTGGCCCCTATCAAGCAGCTGCTCTAATAATCATTTTGCTTATCAATGATACGTAGTCTCCTCTAAACCAATGTATCTATAGCAACAAAAATGTGCCACATAATATACGCCTGTGTTTGTATGCAAAGTTTTAAAAGTTCCTGCAAAAGTTTGTGGAAGAAAAGTCTGCCCAGGGGTCTTAATAGAAAGACATTGCTTCTGGCTCAGGAAATCCTTCAGCTGCAACTGGCTGAAGCTTGGGAACGTATTCTGGAAAAACTAGATTTGCTGGTTTAGATGAACCTTTGATCCAGTACACTCAAACTTGGGTGAACAAAACAACAGCAGCGTGAAGAGAAACTTCCTGTGAGAAGATTGAATGTTTACTGCTTTGTCCTGAGTTCCATGGAAGAAGCACAGGCTTAGCCCTCCCGCTGCAGCTGCTGTCATTGCAAATATCCTGAGTGCTTTTAGCACCCTGCTTTGGAGTTAGATGGACATGCTGAGTTTGTTCTCAGTGAGCTCGTGCACAGGATGCTTGGAGAAGGGTCTTGCCTTCCTGTGGCTGTGTGAAGATGAGGAGCTGGGGATTGGTTCTTGGGTTTGCAGCTGGCTTTGCTGTTGAATGACTCAAGCTGTTAATCCCGTTGGGTCAGCCACAGCGGATGAAACTAAGCAGTAAGACTTAGCACTGAAGTTCATGTCAGCCATATACTGGAGCTGACAGATAGAAGAGGCAAGCAAGCAATGCTTTTATGCTGGCTGATGGTGAAATGCCTTCCACTAACACAGTAGTCAAGTAGGTTAAGCCACAGGTCTCAATAATTAGACCATAAGAATTTGTAAAGAGGCACCTGAGAAGGGGCTGGTTTTTAAATGTGGTGGTCCCCCACACCCTGGGGACCTCATATAAATGTAAATATTAAGTCAATGTTTAAATGGACACAACTGGAGTCATCACTGTGGACTTGTTGGCCTGGCTGAACAAAATGCTGGAAAAGCTGAGGTGTGACTCAAGAGGGAATTAAACAGCAGTAAAATACATGCCAGTTCACAAAGGCTGAGACAGAGACTTGAGGTGAGGGAAAAGAGAATTTACCAATTTAATTTGATAGAGCTGTGATGAGGCTGTGAATTTACTTGCTAATGATTGCTGTACTGATGTGAGGTTCCTGGTATTTTACTTGTTTTTCCACGCTATATTTTAGTTTCGACACAAGAGGAGTGCAAAATCTGTATGACCTAGTCAATGAAATGAACAGGATCAGATCTTGGACTCATGCAGTTTCCTACCATTTATCAATGGCCTGAAAAGTAAGTTGCAGTTAATCCAGAGACCGTGAATGAAAAGTAGTCAAGGGATGTGTTATGGCAAAAGGGGCTCAGTCAAATACTTTCTGCTCTGATACGACCCTCTGTCTTGGCACAATGTTGGCCAGATTTGTCACAGTACTCAGCAATCCAAGGAAAGAGCTGGGAATTGTGGTGGCTAATGGATTAACTCAGGCTCCCTGTACAATCCTCTGGCTAAAAAAGGTGAGCTGAGCCTTCAGCCTTGCATCTATAATCAAGGAGATATTACGTGGTGTGGGGACTTTTTCATGTTTGTAGGTGGCACAGTGACTGCTGTGCAAACTCTGTCCTTTTCTGGCACTCATTATTCAAGAATATGTCGAATATGGGTTGGGTTTAGAGGTGAGCCACAAGAGTGGTAACAGCATTGTTAAGTGACACTCATTTCTCTCTGCTGAAGTTGTGCTGCTGAGCACCAAATAAATCCAGATTTGGTCAGATGAGAAAGGCCTTATAAGAGTGAGCCTGACCCTCTAAACTGCTGATTAGGGCATTCACCTCCAAGGTAACTGCTAACTTTAAAACACTGAAGCTCTAGGAGGAGGCAATAGCCCCATTTCACAAGTGAGAGGCTGCCTCTTCTGGCATGAGAAGTAGAGCCAAGAGGGCATTAAGAACAACAACTTCCTGTGTGAGATATTTAATGAAATAAAAGAAGGTCTAGACACACAAACAGTCTCATGTAGGTAAAAATAGACCCAGCTCTAGGAAAACCTAGGAAATTGCGCACTCAGGTTTGGAGCATAGTGCCCATGCAGTGATCATAAGCTCCCTGAACATTTTGAGCATTGCTACTTTGCCTATGAACTCTCTTGTGGATCAGCTGGATTAGGGAGTGTTAATGATTTGCAGCAGCAAGTCTCACTAGGAAGGCATTTCTAAATTGCAGTAAGCAGGACAAATAGTTATCCCTGACTGCCTGAATGGCAGACATACTAAGACAATAAGCTTTTGGTTTTGGTAGACAACCCCCAAAACTGGAGGAAGGGGTGAAGAAGGTTCAGTGAATTAAGTCATTGTAAAATCATCACCACCACCAAAAATGGATTTAATTGAGGGCTGAATAAAAGCATTTTTATTTTTAAAAAGAAGTCCTTAGTAAAGCAGGAAGCAAAACAGTTCAAGTTAATGACAAACCAAAACATTCAAACTTCTGAAATGTTTGAAGGTTTAATTATTTTTGGCCAAAAAATATCAGCCAAATCACAAAGAATTTTGGTTGACTTGAATAAACATTTTTTAGAGGAAAAGCATTTCTTCCAAAAAAATGTCACCCTTCTCTAGTCAACAGAACATTATAAACAAGCCAAGTAAAATCATTAGTCTGTTACGCAAAACTACGTAAAGACCCCACCAGAGAGTGATATTCCCTCTTGAGTATATCTGCTCCATCTGATCAAAAATGTGAGCAAGAGCTTAGATACGATAATAAACTAAAGAGTTTAAGGCTAAAGTTCCCTCCCTGCCCCACCAAAATTATGAAGTTAGGCAGTTTAATCCAAGTGGTCTAGTTTTCAAAAGCTCAGAGCACATCTACTGATCTGCAAGATTTCTACATTTTTGTTCTGGTTTTGCTTGTTGCCGTGGAGTCTAATAGGATATTTAGAGATGTGACCATTGAACAGGATGGTTAGGATTACAGCATGTGGCTGCTTGCCTTCTCCATGTGGTGAGCATGTTGGGCCCGCGTTCAAGTCCTTCAGCTGGCTCTTAGCTCTGGATGCTGGGTTAGGGCTTAGGCCCCACTCTTCCACAATGTTGATCAGTCAAGTCCTAGCTACATTAAAAGGTTGAATTTCAGTTTGTGTGCCACCAGCACAGCTGCGACATTGCAGACTGGCACACCCAACTGCATTGTGTGATGGCTCAGTCACAAGGGCCTGGAAGAGATCAGGCAAGCATAGAGGGTGGCTCCCTTGAGGAAACACAGCAAAACCTCCATCTTTCCTGTCTTCAGAATTGCCATTCACAAAACTTGTCCCCAAACCTCCCGTCAACCACTGCTTGTCCCCTTCCAGTTGTTCCCTCCCTCCAGCTCTTCTCAACCACGTTTTCCTCGAAAAAGAAACAAGTCAGAGATTGTAGAAAGGCCCCAGTGGATTTTAGTAATTTAAATAATGTGGGCTCAGATTTATTTATTTTTTAATGATGGACAGCATTAGAAAACTCAAAGTTAGTTTGGGTAGACTGTGAAGAGTTTGGGAAAACAGAGAGGAAATTAAAACAGTATTTTAAAAAGCAACAGGTTATTTCACAATAAAAATGTCATCTTTGGAAATACGTTTCCTTTTTATTATACATAAAGAGATAAAGGAGATGGTAGAGTCCAATATTTGGCATTTCAGGCTGAAGGTATTTAGATTAAGGAGGAAGAGCAAAAAGAAATATTGCATCTCCAGTCTGCTGTTTCTTCAGATGTGGCTTCAGTTTGAGCACAGAGGCATCTCTTAAGGAACTGCCAGATACATCAATGTCTCTGTAAAAATGAACAAAATGGAACTGTCAATTATTTAAAAGTGTAGATGCAGCAACTAGTGAGCAGTTTGCTGTGTCTGGCATTCCTTGTGAAGAGGGGTGCCAGAGATTTACTGGCAAAACACTTCAGCTAAGTGTTCTCAGATGAAAAAAATGACAGCTTCTGCTAATGAACAGTCAGTGCTGTGAGCATAAACATTCATCAATAGTCCCAGAGTGGAGGGACTGTGGTAGTGTCTGGCTTTGGAAAGACTCTCCTTTTCCTTGCACCCATGTGCACGTTTAGCCCAATCTTACTCTGTGATGGTACTGGAGCTGGAACGCGTACCACCAGAAGAAAGAGCAAAGAGCACCTGCTCCCAAGGACACAGCTCAAACGCTTTGGTAGTCTCTTCCCAGAGTGTTGCAACTTTGCTCCAGAGGCAGCTGCAGGAAGGCTTGCTGTATCCACAGCTCCCAAGGAAGGCGGCGAAGATCATAGGAACCCTCCCACATCCTGCCCCAGCCGTGGCCAACAGCGGATGCCTGGGAGAAGAGTACCAAACCCAGCGCAGTATGGTCCATTGGGGGCCTGGCATCTGCCGTGACACGTCGTAAGCTGCAAGCTGTATGGGCAAAATTGTGTTCAAGAGCCACTGCACTAACCTGTTTTCTGTTAACTGCCCTAATCTCTTTTTTAATGCCTTTAAACTTCTGGTTTCCATAAGGTAAGAACGATGCATTTCACCATTTAATTATGCACTGTGTGGGAAAAAGCCTTCCTTTCTCTTTGTGGCATTCAGAATGAATTGGTTTGGGTGATGTGTATGTTTGGAAATATTTCTGTGCAACCGCAAATGAATTACTAAGACTGATACAAGTGTCAACTTGATTTAAAACCTAAAGCATTAGATCAGCAGTTTATGCACTGCAGACACTAACAAACACTTCAAAGTGTTTTACAGTCAAGAACTTTAAAGAAAGAAGGCAGCTGTGGCTATGGCGCTAAAGGTTTAGTGTCTATTTGTGTGAAGCCCACGTTAAATGGCACAAATAACATCCTGACATTGCCAAAGTTAAATGGCACAAATAACATCCTGACATTGCCAAAAGCGGCCTTTGCAATGCCTTCCCCTCACCTCCAGATGACTAACACACAGATGTGTACAGCATTTGCAAATTGAATAGAAGCCTGGAATAGAGTTGGTATTTGCAGAAGGATTTTCTACAGTATTTGAGGAAAAGAACTAGGAATTGTACACATCAGCTTGATGTAACAAACCTTGCAAAAGTGTCCAGTCTCTAAGAAAGTACAGGCTGTGGTGGCCGGTCATGCCGTGGGGTTGAGATGCTTTAGAAAGTCGCTGAGGCTGTTAGCGAGGCTAACTGGGACTGCACCTCCCACCTGTCCCACTCAGGACTTCCTTAGGATGCCTGATGGGTGATTCTTTGGGCATGGAGGAAAGCATATTCAAAATCATAAGTTTGGGTCAATTGAAAAGCGTAAAATCAAGGAAAGACATTTCATTCTTTCCTTAAAAGAATAGACAAAACCAATAAAGCTGATCACACATGCCAAGGATATGTACCCAGGCAAAGGAAAGAGTTAACGTCGGTGGCCAAGAAAAATCCCTGCCCCCTCAGAGGGGGCAGAGGTGAATGAAATTCCTCTCGGTTTACATTTACTGCAAGAACTATGTTCTCATTTTAAACAGGTATTGCCGGTCCCCTGCGATAGTCCCCTAGCATAGTCCCCCTGCTAGAGGGGACTATAGCTAAACAGAAATAGTATACATCTAATTTAGTCAGACATGACTGGACAACTTTCATCATTAAATATTATCCATTTCATATTTAGCCTTTGGGGTTTTATTGTACTCGAACAATGCTTTACATGTCACTTTCCAGGCGGGAGGCATGATTTTAGCCAGTTTGCCACGAAGTGCAGTTTTGGATAGGTAACTATTAACCTCTGTTGTGCTCAATCCACTGCACGGGCAAAAATGTTAGTAAATAATATAATGGCTCCTGAAGAAAACTGCACAGCCATCTGTCTGTCTATCTATCTATCTATCTATCCATCCACGTCTAATCCATATGGACATGTCAGGACAGCAATAACAACACGTTGCTTCTCGTGTATTTTTTAAACAAAAAACTGAGAGCTAGAGTTCCTGTAGCTTTGGCAACTGAGGCCAGAGAAACTGGAGCAAGGCAACAGTATGAACTGATAAAGGTTAAACCCAACAACAAGAAACCACTGTGATTTGTTGTCTCAGGACACAACACATTCACAAAGGGTTTCTGTAACAATTGCAAGCAAGAGGGGTACCACAGAAAGATGCCCATAACAACATAACACACAAATAGCACAAGATAACGACAGCACATAAAACACAACCAAGCACAATTGCCAACAGCAGTAGACTCGCTGTTTTTTGGCAGCTGCTCTAGTATTTCAAGGGGAACAGCAGGTTCAAGCAACAACAAAAGACACTGCAGGCGTTGGTCGTGCCATCGGTAGTAAGTTTAATTATTTAGTAAGAGGTAATAAATAGCCTTTGTAGGATCCAATGTGGTCAGTAAACATAATTCTTGGGCTAACTCTCTCAGTCTAACTCACCAGTTAAAATTTCTCATTGACCCCAGCCTTCAAACTGACCACAGGGTGCAAAATAAACTGATTTAGCCTCACCCTCTGTCCATGGCCTAACACAGAGCTTGTACTGCAGGTTAAGTGTCTGTCTCAATGTCCCTGTATGAAGGCACCAGGATGTATCATCCTTCCACGTGTCTCACTTTTGTTGCTTCAGTAAAAATAACACATTTTTGCAGTTTCATAACTAATAGCTATTAGGCGAGGTAGTTATTAGTATATCTTCTCTGTTGTAGAGATATTTGGTATACCAAGGATGGACTGTTTCTTCTGGTTGTGTCCAGACCAAGAATATTTTCCAATTTCAGAGAGCTCAAGTTTTCCCCAAACGTTTGTTTTCTCTAAGCAATTCAGTCCTCTAACTTGAATGTCCCATGTGTGACATCCACAGTCATCCTCCCTGAAGAAGTGGGAAAACACCCTTTTTTACAGAGGCTTGGCAGAGAGTCCCCTGGTCCTAGCTGCAAATTGAACTGTCTTTGGCAGTCTCTTTCCCTGCAGCATGTGGGGAGATTCTGAGCAAAATCACAGCCTGTGGATGTAGGCAAAAATCCACGTTAAAACAACTACAAAACACCTCCGTCCAGACACAGCAGCACACCTGAAGAGTGAGTTTTCTCTGCGGCAGCTGGGCTCATACACCTGCCAATCAGGTGGGCACCACAAAATGCACAGACTGTGAGTTAATAAATTATATTTTACCAGTCTTATGGGCTCTTTCTTCTACTGATGTTTATATAAAAATGTTTTATAATCCTTGCTAGGTTTCTGCTTTATTTATTCACCACCATCTGTTCTTTGTCTTTTTTTCTCTTTTTCCAGGGTTTGCTTCCCATCTTCTTGCTTGTTTATCTTTCAGCGCAGCCCTTCTCTGCTGCTCCTGTGCTCTTCCTAGTGAGCTTTTCTCCCCTTGCTTTACTGAGCTGTGGTATTCTTTCCCATGCACATTTTACATCTGTGGGGGTACTTATGCTGCAGCCTTTTCTTTCTTATTCTACGAATAGTAGTTGTTACTTTGCAGGCTTGAGCTGATTTGGCTCATCTCGGTGGATTTTGCATCTTTTTTTACGCTCTCTTGCAATCTGCTGGTGTAATTGCTTTAGTGTGGGGCACAGAGGGGCTGAGCAAGGCTCCCTGGACTGGTGCTCGGCAGTCATCAAGCAAGGAGTGTGGTGGTGCTCCTTGCTCTCTCCTGCAGGAGAGGGAAGGGCAGGGAGACCAGGAGAAGTGGCTTGAAGTCACTCAGCTCTCAGATGTGACAGCAGGAATAGAAGTGGGGCTTCCACCTACTTCTTTCTTACCTCTGAAAACTGACACTCTTACTATAGTGTCCTTTCGGCACCTTTAGATATGGGCTGGGACTGGTACATAGGAGAAACTTGCCTGAGGAAGCCACCAAACATTGAAATCAGTCTGTTAGGTGTTAAATATAGACATTTCTAGCCAATATGGCAGAAGGAGACTGTAGCCAATTTTCCTCGCATCTATCACTTGCAAAGTTGTGTTTTCAAAACAAATGTTAAACACGAAAAGATTGATCTGAGCTGTCTGAGGTGATCCATTGCATCTTTTCTGTAGCTATCAATTAATAGCAAGAAAGTTACTGTTTACTGTCTCACAGCCAACTAAGTAACAAAATTAATTGGCCATATTTAAGACAGCTGCTCCCTACTTGTGAAAATTTTGGGAAAATCACTAGGAGGAAGAAAAATAGGGTTTGAGTGTTATTGAAAATAAATCTAGTTTTTTAGACAATGAAAACATTTTATTCTCTAAGTTAAAACAGAATGTATGCAGCCTGTTTCTAATTCACATTGTCCGTGAAATTGAAGCAATGTATTCATCTTGACTTTCATGCTCGTTGTCCCTAGTAAAAAATGCTCTACATCAAATGCTCATTATTTGCTGAGGTTGTTTACTGTTAAGTTTGTGTATGATTGCAAATTAAACAAGCACACTGAAACTCCATCATCTAACACATGGCCACTATTCATATCTGGCAAGGCCTGTTTTTCTCATTGAGCACTGAGAAACCACCTCAGATATAGTGTTTTCCTTGATATTGAAGAAGTGCTGTGTTTCAGATCTGCTGGACAGAAGGTATAGGAGATAAGCAGGGGTTTTTAATATAAAAACAAGTTATTTTATACCTAAAATAATGATTAAACCTGTTCTATGCAAGCAATTGAATATTAACATTAGCTTAAGAAGAGATAAGAAAGTAATGATCTCGTCAATGACTGTATGTACAAATATCCAGCAGAATTTGATTGATTAATTATTGCTACATCAACATTATAGTTGAGTGATTCCCGGGTTATAGAAACATTTTTTAAAATAAGCTGTTATTTTAGGGGTCAAATTTCTTGGATACCTCTACCACATCCTTTAGAAAGGATTTATTTTCAGAAGGTTACTGCTTGATGCTTTCTGAAGACCTGACACTGTCGGAGCCTCTCATGTTGAGCACCTAAGATGTGATACACTCAGTGCTATTATTTTTTAATTTTACCCACTTTCGTTCATAAAAATAATGAAAAAATCTTTAGAAAATCAGCGGATTTATCAAAGGGGAAAAAATATTTTCTTCACCACCACTTTTCCTTGCTGATGGATGACTACTTTCTAAGCATCAAGCCATGCAAGTACATGAAAACCAGTATGATCTCTTCAAGGCAGAATTTTCAGAAGCTTGTGAGTCAGCCAGGAGATGCTCCTGGCAGCACACTTGGCTGGTGGTGGACGTTGGCTCTGCTTGCCATGGATGCTTCATGTGGCTGGAAACACCTTCCGAAGGGGAACTACAGCTGCTTCACATGGACTATTGCTGCGTGCTGTAGGAGAGCTCACTGGCTGTTTTTCTTTTCTTCACCTCTAACTGCAACAACCCATCTATCATGGTAATTGATTTCTCTCCCTCAGTTAAAGATCTTCATCTGGTCTCTCCTATTCGGAGCCTGATCTTACAGGAGTCCGGGAAGCCGTAGCCTACGGACATCCGTGACAGATAATGCAGTAAAAATGAAGGATGAGGCACTGCCACCCTCAAGCAAAGCCCTCCGCGTGTCACACTGCTCTCAGATTTCTTTGTATTTCCTTTCTGCTGCCGCCGCTCTTGGAAAGGTGAAGCCCTGTGGTGTTGGAGCCCAGCCGGTATGAAGGCAGTCATCAAATTGTTACTGGCTAAGGACATGAGAAGCTGCAGCCTCAAGTTTGCAAATTACACGACAGCATCGCAATGTCAGTGTTGCTGCTCACTGTAAGCGCTGGATCTTCCTATTCCTGGTCGCCCGCCAGCGAGCTTCGCAACGGAGCAATCATCGGCTGCATCAGTGGGGTGAATGGCGTTGAGTCTTCCCTGTGACCTACAGCTGTGAGCATGCGAAATCACGGCAGGCAGGCGTCCACCGCTGGGTAGATGAAAGCTGTGTAATCTGTGAATGGCATGTGACAAGCTGCTGGGGAAGAAAGGGCTGACAGTAAAACGGGGAGAGTAGCATGTTTTATCTTCTGCGTGGCAGCACCCAGTGATAAAATAGCATTGGGATTTATGTCCCAGGATCTGACTTGTCACTGGCCGAGGAGAAACACTTCGTGGGACAAATAGCAATACCGACAGAGCATGCTTGTGCAACTTACTTACATTTCTGAATGACCCAAGAATGCCAGTGCGAGGTAATGGCTGACATCAAACCATGAGTTCTTTAGGCCTCCATAGGTTTATCTTGGTCTCATACCCTACACAATTTAACCCTTGGGTCTCCATCTGTAAATTTATCTTTTGTAAGACAATATAACTGAGCCAAAGGCATTGGAGGATGAGGTGACCCAGCTGAGTTAAATGGAAACTGAGATTGCTAAGTAGCCCTGGAAGTCAGGCTGCAAGTGATATATAATTGCTCATAAATGATAAACAATTTTGCAATATCACATTTGACATGGGGATGAAGTTTCTTAAATTCTGCTGTTAAGGAAGAAAATGATGCATTTTTTCAGACCATAAGGAGAAGTCGTATTTGACAGTGGAGCCAGATTTGCAGGAGAATGTAGGTGCCCAAAGCCGGTAGCAGGCTCCTTGCGAAACTGATAAATGGAGGGAGCAGCTGTCCTGGTTTTCCAGTGGGAGCCCTGGCACTGCCAGCTCTTCCCCAGGGGCTCCGGCTGCAGCAAGGAGGCACCAACCTGCAGGTGGTTTGGCAACACTTGGGCACAGTCCAGCACATTAAATCACTGGTGAAGGCAAGAGGGAGACTTTTCAATTCATCCTAAAGAGGACCTGCCCTCCATTAATTTAAAATAAAAATTACAGATTGTTCCAGTCATCATCTTATTTCCTACTATGGTACCTTGGTGAGAAGATGGACATTGTATGCTACCATGTCAGGGACGGATATGAAATCTCGCTTCAGAGAAAGCTCAAGAGGTATTTCTTGTCATTCTGATGCACTCAGTCCTCCAAAAAATTATTGTTTGCTACTTTCTACAAAATATGATTGCTTGCTATGTTTTTTTCACTGGCACAGAGCAAAATGTGTTTTAATGCTTCACCTCCATTCCCCAGCTCTGGGTAAGGCTGTGATTTGGGGTGGGGAGGAGAAAGGCTCCAGGCACAGGAATGAGACAAAATGTTCGTGTGGCCATTCGTGTGGCTTGTCACCAGCTCCAGGGGAGGCAGGCACGGCTCTTGTGAAGGCTCTGATGGCACTGAAACCAGCTGGGATTGCAGAAAAAGTGGACAGGAAGAAAAGTTCCAGCATGAAGAACCTGTTTCTCATGTGGAGAAAGTCCATCACAGGGTGTAAAGCCAACCCAGCAGTGCCATCACTCTGGAGGGACGTGGAGGGGTCTCAGTGCACATTAAAACCAGGTCACTGGTGCTTTTCCCTGACACTTTCTGCACCCGCACGGCACAGATGCACAGAGATACCTGCTTCTGCAGGGGCAGGTAGGAGACCTCCTGTTAGCTCAGAGCAGTGCACAGGCAGTGAAAAGGGCAGCGCTTCCCATACACGGGCAGTGGGGAGAGGCGCCTGCCGCCCATGGCTATTTGCCTGCCCCGAAGCACATGCCCCGCAGCCAAGGGACGCTTTGTCCTCCGGCATACGTGGTGCACAGACGACACCTTTCCTGATGCAAAAGCAAATTATCCACACTTCAGCTCCATGGGGGGACTTTCCCAAAAGGAGGGAGTGCCAGAGGGAAAAAATGAAAATTACATCCTTCCCTTTCCAAAGAACCCTCCTCCCGAACCCCTAGTTAAAATGCGAAGGTATGCTATACAAACCAGCAGAAGGCTTAATCATCGTGACTCAGCTCATGGGAAAGATGTCCAGCGTTTCAGGTGAACAGCAGCACATGGTTGACTTCCTGTGAGGAGAGACTACCGTTCGTCGTTCCCTGGAAAGCGCCTGATGTTTTGATTGTAGGGGATGTAAGTAATGGCCTGTTGTCTCTCACTTGCAAGGGACGCAAATTCCGGTGAAAGAAAGAGGTGAGGACAGCCAGGAGAGCAAACCTGGAGTCCCAGGCTCACAGAGCTGGGGTGGAGGTTGGGTTTATGGATCACCGAGATGCTCTTTCCTGTTGTCCTGTGACATCACCTGCACCCAAACCTTTTCCAACAAGTAGTTCTCGGGTCTGATCTTGAGTATCTCCATCCTCCACAGGCAGGCTTGGACAGCATTTAACTAGCTACATTGTGAGAACTTTTTTCTTGGTATCTAACCTAAGCATCCCCAGATGCAGGTCTGTCCTGTTCATCTAGTGCCACGTGGGCACCAAGAGCCTTGATTCTCCTTGCAGCCTTGCCCTTGTCTCAACTGAACCATGCCCTCTGCTTGCCTTTACTGAGGTCCAATTTTATGTCACTCAGCTTAAGCATTATATATTTTCAAGTAAACTATGGATGTTGGGCACCTAATAGCATGCATGTATGTATATGTGTGTATATATACGTGTTTATGTGTTTTTACATATATATATGAAGTTAGCACCAATCTTTTATTTTTATGTCAGCTTTATGGTATAATATGAAGTTAATTACACGTTCTGGATAAAAAATGAAGCTTCAAGGCAAGTAAATTTACTTGTAAATTCTTATAAAACTCCATGAACGCTTCTGGTTAGAAAAAAGAAGAGAAACCAAACAAAAAAGAACACCCTTTTTTCAACATTTGCCAAGCAAATTAGAAAAAAAAAATAGATTTTTTAATAGTTTTTCACCTGGAAATTAGTTTGTTCTACAAGTTTTGGATCATGTAGAATGTTTTAGTCAACTAGAAGTAACACTGAGAAGGGAAGTATTCTGCTGATGAAACAAATGCAATTTGAAATTGGGATCAGTCTGAAACCATTTCCCTTCTGTCTCTCTCAGGCTGGCTGGTAAATTGAGGAGAATTAATTGCATGGCTTCCACTGCCCCTCAACACAGGGGTGCAGGAATCCTTGTACCCTGGATTTGTGACCACAGGAGCCTGTGAATCACGAAAGAACATTTAAGCACAGGATTCCGACTACAAATAAAAATATATCTTTGTGGAAATCTAATGAGAAGATAATTCACAGGCATGTTTATTAGTAGGAAGCCATTGCATAAAATGGATGGGTAGGGCAAAACATTGATTAAAATACCACCCAGGTAAATCAGTTTCCCAGGCAATATATGGAGAGCGCTGCCTTTTAACCACTCTGAGGCAGCCAGCAAAAATGCTGGAGCAGCCTGCCAAATAGCTAGATGTTGCTGATGGAAAAAATTAGCCTCAGTACATTGGCATCTGGAGTCTGTGACTACTATCCAAAAAGAAAAGGGACTGGTGCTGTGGAATTGGGTAATTGCACTCCAGAAGCCTACCACAAGTCTGCTGTGGCTTTGTTGTTAAAAAAAAAAATTTAAAAAATTAAGTGTTTTTAATTAAAAAATAAGGCTTTGAAAGTACAGAAAGTAAGATGTTAGGGGAAGACATACAATTAACTGGATGAAAGGAATCACAGTTTCTGTTTGTGTCTGAGTAAAACACAGACATATATGCATATGTGTGCATGTGCCGGTTTGTGTTTCTGAGTATTTGTTTCTGTGTTAACTCTGTGTCCATTTCACAAAGAATTATACACTCCATTTACTTGAGATTCCAATGTATATTACTTGGGAAAAAAAGCAATTTCTGAGTACAGCCCATGTTTTAGCAATTATATTCCTTTCTCTCTTCCCCCCCTTTTCTGGTTTGGTTTTTTTTTTATTATTTTGGAGGGAGCTGTCAGATGCAGGCAATCACCCCCTGTTGTGATCCCCAGGGTGGGGGTGTAGCTGAAGCAACAAGAGTGGAGCAGCCAGTAGAGATAAATTACCAGTTCTTAATCTGAAAGCATGCTTATTCATAGGAGAAATTTACAGGAATCATGATACATTAATGCAAACCTTTTAGTGATCTGAATGGTCACAGTTTGCTTTACTGCTGATGTCCAGGGAAATGACACTGAAACCACTCTGCTTATGTTTCTGCATGGCACTTTCCTTTGAAGACTTTAGTTACAGGTGCTTAGAAGTCCTTCCCTCCAAAAGAACAATGACACATACTTCTCATATGTGCAACTTTAAGGAAAATCCACTTAGGCATTTTCCCATTAAATTAAAAATCACTGTATTTCTTGTACAAGAATGACTGAAGGGTGGTGTAGGTTTAAAACCTCAGGCCTAGCGGGCATCTAGTTCTCAGAGAGGAATATACTCAGTGCCAAGTTACCTGTTTCTAAGAATTCAAGAGTTTATCAGTGATAGAAAACTGCACAACATGTGGACATAAGATACTATTTTACCTATTATTCCAAATATACATGGATCTGGTAAAATCTGATCTCTCCCCTATCTACTGCAGAGACAGTGAGAGGAAGCATATTATCTGTCATAGACATCAATGGGACTAATCTTATGCTTAAAGTTAGGGGAGCGCTTAAGTGCTTTGCTGGATGATGGCCTAAAGGAGCATGTGTGCTGCACCAGGTACTCATGAGAAGGATCAGTAAGGGATGCAATGCAATTGCATTGTAACTCAGACTTTTCTGGATGTCTTTTTGGCCTTCAGTGCTATTTGTGTGTGTCTGTGACAGTAAATAAACCTCACTTTCTACAAACAGAGCGACAGATAGGAGGTGGTTCATATGCCGTGGTGGAATACCCACAGAACAAGACAGGTACTTCTGCCTGCCACAGCCTTTCCACACTACAAGCCAATGTGCAGGAAGAGGGAGGAAAAAAATTAATTAGAGGTCACTATTGGGTGAAAATATCTAGTGTCAAGAGAGGTGTTCAGAGGTGTTGTGTTGGAAGACACATGCTTTTTGTGTGGAATGATAGACATACTGAAGTCAGTGTTAATTTTTAGAGACAATTCTTGTATGTTCTATTAATGGTGGATAAGAAACATCAGTGATAAATCTTTGAAAATGCTTTTAGCCATTTCTAGAAAGCTGTTTTTCTGAAAAATCAAATGAAGCAGAAACAGAATGCATTCATTAAGAACAAGGCAAGACAAAGGTTATTACAGGAAAAAACCACATTGACTTAAGCACAACCTTACGCAGCAAAGCACTTAAGCAGGTCCTTAACATAAGGGCATACACCTAACTGCTTTCCTGAGTCATAGCCATGATTACAGGACATTTCATTTGCTCTTTGTAGTGTCCTCAGGTCCAGAGATCTTTTTGCTTTCACAAAGAAATCGCTATAATCAATCAAAATGCATTAACATTCACACCACTGGGATTATGAATTACATTTCTGTAATAAATGTGAATGTCATTTCCCTCATCTCCTGCTCTTTCAAGAGTCCTAAAAGTTTTATTTCAACTTTCAAAATTGCACTGAGGGCTTTGGCTAGGAGTTAGTGCTTCTGGCTCGCTTGACCTAATTTGGCAAGTAATTTTAAAACTACTTCTATTGTACGTAGAGTTGCAGGGTTTGAAATATTGCTCAGTCAGCTCTTATTTCATGAACGGTTTGTTTGATTAGGCGCCCAGGTGAAACACAATCAGGGGAACCTGGTGAGCTGTAAGCCCTCCGCAGGGAGGAGGAAATGAAGTGGATTTGCTTGCTCCTTGGCACAGCGTTACAGCCGCTCAGCTGTTGTGTAAAGGGGTATCACCTCCCTCTGTCCACCTTTCAAGAGCGTTGCTGCTGTGTTTTGTGAAAAGTCCTATTCTGACAACACCTATTAGGCATGCACTTGGGCATCTGCTGGAGCGACCCCCTAAGGGGCTTTCTTTAGTGGGCCTTGACTTGGCTTAGGTTTGATGAGCTGCCAAGGCTTGGGGCAGCTCCCAGTGTGGGCAGCAGGACCATGCTCAGCCCTTATCAATGGGGCGTCCAGGTCCCAATGCTCCCAAGTAGGTCAGCTGCCTGCTGAGCATGAGCTGTCGGGATTAGTGTTTTGGATTTAACCTTCTAAACTTGATCTGAGCCCTACTTTAGGTCCCTCAGGACTTTTTGTGGACTTTCACCTCTTAGAGCTTCCTAAAAGCCGCTTTGGTCAGGGTGGACTTCACAGCATCCATACGGTGATAAAGCTGAGCTGGCAGAAAGGACCCTGGTGCGATTGGGCTGTTCAGGGTCTCACCCATTTCTCGCTGGTCATGGTGGGCCCATGTTGGAGACACAAGCCCGCAGGCTTCAGGTAGGTTTTAGGACATGCAGAAGTGTGGATGCGGACAGCGTCCCCCATGCCCCACTGCTGCTGTGGCTGCTGTGGGGAGCCTGGCTCGCCAGGTCTGCAAGGATGAGGAGTCCCAAAACTACCGACAGAAATCCCAACGATAAAGAATTTACCTTCAGCAAGGAATTAATAGAAAGTATAAGCATGAGCTGTAGAGAGGAAGGAAAGCAAAGCAAACCAAAAAAACCCAGAGCATTTGTTTCCAAACTCTTAGCGAAACAAGACATGCTGTATCCTGAGGACAGAACAAGAAACCAGACCGAGTTTATATAAAGCTGCATGTGGAAACCTCCCTGGTAACAAAATGAGCAATAAAAATCAAATATCAATGAGAATCCAAATATTCATCTTTAAAATCACTGAGCAGTAAATTACACATCACAGACCTCTTCAGTCTTCTGGCAAAAGCTGCACAAATGGAAACTCCTGAACGCAAATGAAAAACAATGTGTTTGTTTAATTCTGCAGCTAGAGCAAGTCTCTGTACAAGCTGTGTTTTCTAAATAAGGCCTTTTTTGTCACCTGGGTTGAAGAATGCCTTTTTCCAGCATGACCTACAAAGCATTTAATCAATCCCGCTGGTAAAATTAAAATGGCAAATTCCTTCCTCCCTTGCCCGAAAGCGAAGAGACGGGCACGTTTCCTAGGACAATTTGAAAGGATTTGTCAGACATTCTTTACCAAAACCCACAGTCTTAAAATAAATCCAAAGGAACCGGGTGGGTTTGGTGTTAGCTCTCTGTCAGGAGCTTTTTTTTGTTTTCACCCAGAGCTGGATCACGTCATGGCGTCACGGGAGACTGCTCAGTGGTGCAGAGAGGGAGCTCCTGCTGTCATCTCCCAGCGCCCGAGCAGGAGAAAGAGGAGACTCCTGCTGGCCCGGGATGAGGAGGGAAGAAGTGCACGTGGCATTTGGAGGATAGCTTGAGCCCATCTCTTGTCTGTGAGCCGAAGCCGTGCCAGTTTATGTCTAATCCTTCAGGCTGGCATTTTGCCTTAAAACCTCACGCTGAAGAATGATCTCCTTTACAGGTAAGGGACATTTCAAACAAGCCAATACTCAATTCCCCATTTTTCCCCCATCGCAAGGCAGCAGCAAGCCCAAGTGAAGGCAGCTGTTGGAGCAGTTTCTGCTCAATGTGGTAGGCTGCAGAGTCAGGCCCTTAAGAAGCAGGGCTCTTCTTATGCGGAGATTGATGGGATTCAGGTCTTTCCTACCACCTTTATCCCTGTTATGATGTGACAGGCCCATGGTCCTGTGCTCCACAGGTGCTCTGGTTCTCTCAATGCTTTATGTGTTGGCGATAGCAAAGTCTTCCCTGCCTGAACTAGGCATGGACAAAAGACCAGTGCCTTTCTGAACAGCTAGTCATAAGGTGTCAGAAAGACCTTCACATAACTCATTATTATTTTTATTGATTGGAAATGAAGTGGTATGCCATCCGATATTTTATGAAGTAACACCCAGAGACTCTTAATATGAGGAGCAGCAGAATGGGGTTGCAGGCCCTTAAAAGCTGTTCTAGCAGTTCACTTCCCCAAACTGTTTTAAGGTGACTAGCACAAAAAGCTATATTGATGATTATTTGGATCTTCCCCCCTTCCCCCTTTGGTGAGCTGTGGTGAAACCATGTGAAATGCCCATTTTTGGTAGCATTTAATTGTGGATGTCTGCACAAGACATTTTAAAGCTTCAGTGATAGATTATGAACCCTTTCTTTTAAACATGCCATTACAATTTCCCATTATATTGTTGCAGTGGACTGAACATAGCAGCAAACCAAATCCTAAATCCCTAAAAGCAGTAAATTAAATGTGGCTCCAGTGGTTTTGGAGCTTGACCAACAAGTTATCTTTATTAATGCATTCAGGGAAAAGGTCTCATTTTATTACATTATTTTCTTAATGATAAAGGCAGTAATGGAATCTCAGCAGAACACACCAAAGGAATCTTAGTTTGCTGGCAGTTGGGTCAAATTTTTGTCTGTGTGTGCCTGGTACAGGGTTAAGACTTGGCAGTGTCCGACTCACTGACTTCTGTCTTGAAAAGCACAGTCTTTTGCTGCTTCTCTGTACTTGCTAGTTGACATTTTCTTGGCTTTAAATGAAATTTTGACACATAAATCCCACATGTCAAATGATATTGTAAAACAAGCATCCAAGTGTCAGCACATAGCCCAATAGTCTAGGGAGTAGAGAATAGAATAAGGAACACCTTTATGCAGTCTTTCATCTACATCCAGCCATCTGCAAGTAATTTGAAACCAGTTTCAAATGAAGCTAGGTTGTTTGGCCTGTTAACGCACACAAAGCCAAAGCAGAAGTTTGGAGTCTTCATGGCTTTTATTGACTTGCTAATAAGTAGATAAAGCCTTTATTTTCCAAAACTGTTCTTTTCTCAGATAGCCCATTCCAAAGAAAGCCTAATTGAAATTACAGAAGTCTCTTGCAGAGTGCCACAAATTCCATTTTTAAATAGCCTGCTGATACTGAAAGACTTCATGATGAGCCTTTCACTTGCAAAGCAGGGCTGGTGGGTTCCCCACTGATGAGCTGTTTTGTTGGACTTGGGAGGGAGACACTAATGGTACCAGGTTCCTACAAAACAGCACCAACAAAGGAGTGTGGATTTACATGATGATGGGCTGGCCCCAAGATTCACCACTAAAATACTACAGCAGGCCTCATGTAGCTGCCAGTTGCAGTGGGTACTTTGCCATACGTACTTCTTTTGTGTGTAGTACCATTGGAAAAACAGAACTGCAGGTAAGCCATGATTTAACACGGGTTTCAAGGGCCTTCAGCTGTGGCAAACTGGTATTCAGTAGAAATAAACTGCGCATTCAAATGATATTTTAGATATGAAGCCAGTTAGGAATTTCAGATGACACAGAAACATGGTCCTTGAAAAAAAAACACAACAGGATTTACCTTTGTTCCCAAGAGGAAAGGTCCTGTGGACCTCACTGTGTAGGCACTGTCAGTGAGACCAGAGAAACGTGAAAGTGAGCACCATGACATGCAGAATCCCAACTGAGGTTTGTGAAGATACCCAGAACGTAATTGGTATGAAGCAGGTGCAGATGTGAACAGCCAGGAGGGAGTACCACCTTAATTAAATGCAACTATTTATAGCTGTCTATCTATCAAATATTAAATATATGTGTATATATATGTGGATGTACATATATATATAAAAATATATAATTCCTATGAAAAAAATCAATCTGGTTTTAGGAAAGGGCATATTACGTCTGACTGAAAAAAGGGCACTGAGGAGGCTTAACCTTGAATTACTTTTAAAGGTGAATAAAAACCCAGCATTTGATTCCCACGTGATTTTACTGGACTTTACGTGATGTGACTGGTTTTACTTCACTTGCAGCGTCACGCTGGGGACAGCACACTGAGGTTTGGCAGAGGTTGACCGTGCAGCTGTGATGCTCAGGCTGAGCGTGCCCTGAGGACAGGTCCAGGTGGCTTCTGACTGCCCCCACCCAGGGCTCACCAGAGGTCCCTCTAGCACTGCCCACGGGCTGCTACTGACTGCCCCCACCCAGGGCTCACCAGAGGTCCCTCTAGCACTGCCCACGGGCTGCTACCGCAGGCAGCCTCCATCAAAGCTCGGGGAGATCCAGCTACTGCCCTGTGACAGGGGGGCGAAAGGGGATTGCGTGCAGCCAGGTGTGCCCAGTCTGAGGGCAATAATTTTGTAAATCCCGGGGTTGGTGTAGGAAGAGCCGAGCTTGGCTTCCTTCGCTGGATGTCGCTAACTGTGTATTTATTTGTGTAACTGGGCTCTGGGATTTTAACATTTTGCCTAGCACACTGACTTGCCCCTGGGCTGTAAAAAACCCAGTAACCCAATGGGCTTCACTGAAAACCACATGCCTATCTGACAGAGAGTGTCCAGAGCAAACGACCTACACCCACGTCATTAGGCATATCCAGTCCATTAGTTAAGTTCTCAGCTAGACAAAGAGATAGTCTTTACAGTTGTGCTTAAACCTGAAAAGAAACCAGTGGAGGCTGGCAAGACAAACCTGTATGGACAGGAACTGGGTAGTGGTTTTGGTTGTTTTTCAGCCTGGTGGGGCCTTTCAGCTGCATTTGGTGTTTCTGTGCTTGGGAAGGCGCCAGGACTGAACAGCACAACTCAGCCAGAGGCGCAGAGGTAGGTAAGCCCTCCCCATGTAATTTAAATGGTTGTTTGGACTTCAGCAAGTGCCTGAGATGCCTTCAATTTGTGCTGATTGTTTTTAAGGGCAAAAAAAAAAGCCACTTACAGCCAATGTATACGGTAGAGCAGAACAAAAGATGCTGATTTTTACAAGCAAACACTGATGGTACGAGGCTGGAGCTGAAAGAAACTCTTTTGTGAGCTACCCATATGACTAAGGCTTTTAGAGACCTCAGTCCTATTTGGTCTGATTCTTGGCTCTGTTTATTGTGCTGTCTTTTGACTTCTTGAAGTGACTTGTGACTCAGCGTGTGTGCAAGCAAGCAGGGAATCAGATGTAGCAACTGGAGGTGGTTTCATCCTGGCACTGCGGTCCTTAGCCTTAGCGGTGGCCAAGTGCTGAGCAGCTGCGCCTCCCTCCGGTGTCCTCCAACTCCCTAGCAGAAGGTGGCACCAGCACAATCCCCTGCCTGGGAGCTCTGAGGGGAATGCAATCCCAGGGCGTCGTACAGCTTGTCAACTCATCCCAGAAACACAGGGCCATGGCAGTAGGCACCATCCGCTCACCACAAGAGTGGCTGCGGCATTTCTGTCCGCTCTCAGCTCCTCAAACAGGGCCACCAGGTGCTTCTGGGGAAGTGGACGCAGCCTCAGCGGGTAATGCTCCTATTGCATTGAAACACACAGCTCTCACTCCTCAGCACCTGCAAAACCTGTTGAAGGAAGCTGCCAAGCACGGTAGGGTGAGTGGGCAGGAGTGCTGGATGCACTGACAAAAGCCAGCTCTCTGCCCTCTGTTTCAGAGAATTTCACTTTTCCAAGTGCGTCTGCGAGATGAGACTGCAGAGAACATGGGAGGGACCTCTAAGAAGATCCTCTTCTCCAGATCTCAGGCTCTTTTTCATCAAACTGTTTGCTGCAGTGACAGAGTCATTATGGGAGCTGTTAAAGCAAGAAGTACACGTCCATTGGAAGATGCATACTGGTAAATATGGGCCCACCAAGGGCAATGTGGAGATAGCAATCTCTGTCCACCATGCCCAGGAATTGTTTGGGAGAACAGGTAAGGACTGCTACCACAATATGTTTCCTGGCACTGCTTAATTTACTACCATAGATGGAGCCTATGGGAGCCTTGTCTGTTATCCCTGTAGAAATTTGGCCATTATTGTTGGATTAGATTCTAAGCATCACTTTTTATCAGGTGCCTGGCTTTCTCAGGACTTGTCCTGCTATCTTATTTCAGAAACATCAAAATGTATTTAGCTGACTCAAAAATAACAGTGGCTTTGCCTTCCCCATGCCTAGTACGGCCAATGTCTTTCCTTGCTAATATGTAATATAGGACACTACATGGCATCCCTCTTTGCTCAGCTGTGCAGCATAGAAATACATTATAACAGACATTTCTGTGAGAACTCGTGTAGCAGTATTTCATGAGTTATTTTCCTTAGCATCTAGTGACTGTTAGTATCAAATAATTGGCCAGAAGCGTTCTTGGTGTAACTCCCTTAAAATCCATGCAGCTCCTGTTAGAGAATATTTTTATTCACACATATTTATTTCACAATCCTACAATGTTTTATCTTCATGAATTATGAATTTAAGACTGACAGTTTTAGCATACCTGAAGCTGAGTTCACTGATGGACACTGCTGTTACAAAACCGTGCAGAAAAATTACGGGACCAAGTGTAAGATCTGGAATTTAAGCCATGTAGAGCTCAACCCATTTTTGAGGATGACATAATCGCACCAAAAATGAATGTGATCCATTTTATGTACTGATCTCATTCAACAGCTAGCAAATTTGTAAATGTGCTTTCAGAGATAAATTCCCCACTTTTCCAGTGAGCGGATATGGATTTCTTCCAATACATTCAGTTTCTCCAGTTCACAAGGCTACACCAGAAACTGGGTTCATTTCATACCTATGTGCAGCCAGCAAAGCATACCAACACACTTAAACAGTTTATTGATCTTGGCCGTTAACAACGGCATCACAAAACCAGTGATGCAAATTGCGTTTTGTGGAGTTTCAAAATTCTGTTCTTCCACGTTTTTGGAGCAATATGCCTAAGAGAAAGGGGAAAGAGCTAGCAGAAAGGTATGTTTCTGCAATGGCTGTAATTGTGTTAGACCAACACAATTGACAGTTTTATGGAGCTTAACTAGCTTCACTCATTTTGTAATTAAAAGTTTCATCAACGCAGCAGAGAATGTTGCATTTGTGGCCTCTTAAGACTTTGGTTTGTTTTCATTGCAGTGTTGATGCAGTTCAGACAAATAGGAGACTAACGCTATCTCAAGGCATAAGCTTCTGTAACAAATTTTACAGTCACTGCTTTTCTCCACTCAGGATTCAGCTGTGTGCCCTATATATTGGCAGGATACAGATAATGGTAAGATACGGTGATTTTTTTTTACAAAACTTGGTCGTCTTTCATAGTGCTGAAATGTATAACAAGCAGCCTGGTATGCTTTCCAGAAATTATTCATCATCAGAGACTTCCCTTATTCAGAAAAAAATGTCCCTAAGTTGTGTACAGTCATAACAAAGAAGCTTTTTCATGCTGCCAGCTTGACGATCACTGAGTTCATCCACGTTTTGCTTGTATACATCTACACATAGATGTACATAATAGGCTTGGGAGAAACTTCCTGCCATTTCTTTTTCTTACACATATCAGTGGCATTGTATAATGAATTACCTGAAGTATACGAGCAGATCAGCCTCATGCAACATATTCATCTACCTCACCAGCTGGATTAATCTACCTCTACAGCATTCAGGACAGTTTCAAATAGATGACATTTTAAAAAACTTGTGGCTACAGCAATGTTTCTTTTCTCCCTGAGTTTTTTCACTCACCACCAAAGGTACTCCAAAATGCAGATTAAAATTTAACCCTTGGCCAGAGACACATTTGAGACATTTGAGGCATATATGGGGTTCTGCATGCAGGGTGAAATCCAGAGCTGAAGTATACATTTTTCTTCCAGACTTACACCCAAACAGGTGAGAGTGTAAGTTGGTGTGAGTTACGTACTGGGATCTAGAATACAAGTTAGGAAGACCTAATTTAAAAGAGGCTTGAGTATTTGGCTCTTTGTGTTGCTTGACTGTAGGATTTTTCCTGGCTTGTTGGTCTGTGTCTTTCATCATTTTCTTCTGTTGTCCCTTTGCATGAGTGCAAAATGCAAAATGCTGGATTTGTATGTCTTGTGAGGGGATGCTTTTACTGATCTGCCGCATCTATATAAACCACATACACTATTCTCAGGAGCTGCCTGAAATAAAAAAGGAACTTTTTTTAATATCCCTGAAGGCACTGTGCTGAAAAGATATTTTTACTGTTAACACCATGACTAAATAAACAAATAAAATTTGAAAAGATAATAGCTGAATTGAAAACATTTTCATATTAGCATGATTTCTATTAAGTACACTGATGCTAGTGACAGAGATTTGGAAACATTTGAAACTTAGTCTTGCATTCAGTCTGCTATCTTTCCTTAAAAATTTCCTTGCTTTCCCCTTCCTCCCACATCTAGTTGTTGACCATGGGAATTCTCAATTTTACACAGACAAAGAGTCCTTATAGTCTACTCTAACATAGCAAACTTTCTGTCTGCCTGTTGGAGTCTAAAATGGCCCCTGAGTTTTTCTAACCAGATTTAGTTTATAAGGTTGAGAATGTGTACAGGAATAACGCATAAAAATACAACTGGGGCCTAAAATGTTAGGAGACACTGAGCATGCTTAGACATTGGCCTGGTCTTTATTAACATTATTCATGAGACTGTGGTAGGAAGGACTAATCTTCAGCTCCAAAGTGGGAGAAAAAATGTTTAAGAGGCTACAGTAGAATTTGGGCATAGTTTCTGCCTATATTTAAACCTGTAATTCTGGACATCCACTTTCATCTGCTCCATAACTTCATCCATAGCTTCTCTCCAATTCTCCAGACACCCAAGTCGTGCCTCTGAGAGGACAGATGTGTTTCCTCCTGGAAGGCTGCACCAGGGATGCATGAGTTTGCTCCCAGGAGACTAAGACTTACACAGCTGGAAAAGGATTTCAAGATCCACCCCAGCGCACTGGAACAAGGTCAGTTATACCTCCCTCATTCTTGAGAAAAGCCTTGCTTGGTCCTGGCCATAGAGACCCCACACAGAACTCGACATAGTGCTGTGCTATCTGTCCTATTGGAAGGTCTCCAAAATGTCGAATCTGAACCTTTTTCATGGTAAGCTGAGCCCTCTACACCTTGTCCTATTCCCAGGGACACAGAGAACAATGTATTCTTTCTCCTTGCAGCATGACGGGATAGTTACTTTCCCCTTTCTTGGTCTTTGCGTCTCAAGGGTGTCCTGAGCAGCCTCAGTTTGTTTGGCCTTTCCTCACAGGTCACATTTTTGAGAACACTCTTGCTGGTCTTTCCTCTGCACTCTCTCTAGTGTTTGTGTATTTTATCCGGTTACTATTAAATGTAAAATGTGGCCATGCAAAAAGTTACTTTTGGCACCTGCAGATGCTCCAAGTTGTGGAGACCTCCACGCGAACCAGGATTTCTCCACATCTGCCTGGGCCCTTCTGTCCTCTGTGGAGTGCCTGTAGCAAGAAATCCGTACATGAAATGAGCTTGCAGCAGCTCATGGGGGAAAAGGGAACATGTGTGAATGTCCTCTGACAGTTAAAAAGACAGACAGTGAAAGGATGCTTTACAGGGAGAATACTTACGATAACGTGCTGAGAAAAAATAAACATATTTAATTCTCCTGGCGGCCAATCAACCTTGCACAAATCTATTCCCCTCCGCTCAGGGGAGGCCTCAGGCAAGGTCAGCGGTACCCAGAAAGCAAAAAATGTTGAGTTTGGGAAAGCGATCGCACTGTAACAAGCAGCTGTTTTTGCTGAGATGCTCGCCTCTCCAGCAGCGGCAAGCTCCAGCAGCGGCTGCGAGATTCCCGTGCTCAGGTCACAGGGAAGTGGGAGCGTGGGGGACGCGCAGCCCTATGGGGCTGCTGGCTGAGAAGTGCCTTGGGTGTGTGTCTGCACCCGGCTGTGCTCCCTGAGCGTCCCCAGAGGGTGCACGGCTGGAGAGGGTGGCCGGCAAGGTTGGACCCCTGCTCTCGCAGCCCCCTGGGCTCCTGGGCACTCTTCGGTGGAGGAGGAAAGCCACACTCCTTCCCCTTGCTGCATCCCCCCAGGGGATGCCGCCATGTCCCACGCCCCGCAGGGAAGTGGGAGCGAGGATCCGTGGCCACCATGTCCCCTGGGGACAATAAGCTGTGGAGCCCAGGGATGTGTGGGAGCAACCAAAACGTGCAGCGCCCCGATGCAAGCAGTCAGCAGAGAGGATGCCAGCAGAGGGTGCTCCAGCCCATGCTGCCTCGCTCTTAGGTTTGCAAAGGTTATTACTGAAAGTTATCATCTTGTTTTGAGGAGCACCTTGCTTCCTCTGCCCTCTGGTTTGGAGCGTGGAGCTCTTTACACCACATGATTTAGAGGATGGAGTCAATTGGTGAGGACAGGCTGAGTTTTGGGTACCAGCTATCAAATACGTGCGGTCAATGGTTAATGACCGGTCTATAGAATAGAAGCAGACCTATAAGGGCTGTGACAAATGTGATGGACAAAACAACAGTTTGAGGAAAACACAATGTTCTTGTGGCAATACTGAGGACAGACAAGGAACAAAATTAATTCTTAAAAAATAGACATACCCTGATTTATTTTCCTAACTCAAAGGAGACCTCAGGAAGTCCTGTGTATTTTTTCTTCCACCTTTACGCTGTAACAGCTGATAGAAGCTGAGATTAAAAGTGTTCCCCACAAGCAGGGGAGTTGTACAATAATGAAACATATACCGTAAGTTAACAAAGTCATCTTACTTCCCTTGTTTTATGTCCAACATAACTTGATGCTAACCTTGTGGCAAGAGTGCAGTAACTCTTTAGGCAAATCCACCTATACATTGATCCACTGGTCTCCAGTGGCTGCTTTAAAGTCAAAGTACTCAATTTTTAGAGGATGTAAGTACAGGAAACTGTACTTACAGCCTCCAAAAAGAAACTGCAAGCTTAACTCCATTTCCCACTAAAAAAATGAGCAATCCTATTTTTTTTAATCAGGGTGAAATACATCAGTAATTACCTACTCATTTTTTTTGAAAAAGCATTGAAAACTGAAGGCATATTCAGTATGTCTATATAGTAATCCAGTATAGTTGACAAGGCTTTTAAAGCAGGCAAAGGTAACAGACACTGCCCAGAAACAATTTCTACATCTTTCTCTCTGCCGTTGCTTGTATTTCACTCTGCTCTGTACCTTTTACTCTATCTGGACCGGCTTCATAGTGTTTAATCTGTTCACTTAAAACGAAAGAGTGAAATGAGGAAGAACTGGTTTTACTTAGACTATTTCAGCCCTTGGCTTTTGAGATGCAGTGTCAGGTCCATACTTTGCATCCTGTCTGTACCACACCCAGAGAGAGGATTTAAGTAAGATCTGATACTGGTCCTGTGGTAGCCCAAAGTGGAAATGGAGCTGCACACCTTACGATGCTCAGTGACCCTGTGCCCTGTGTTTAGGGGTGGGATTGGATCACGCTGCCAGATCTTGTTCCCCAGACCACTGTAGGGTCAGGGCTTTCGGAGACAGGTTTTTACCTTGGCCTGCAATAAGATTATACACAGCAATAAGTCCGGAGGCTTCCAGGGATGGAGTGAGTTGAGGTTCCCTCCCTTGCCATTACATGTGAAATGGGCATTGTGGGAGGCAGAGGGGCTTCGTGGGGCTTCGTGGACTCCATCTTTCTGCAAGAGAGCATTAGTTTGTCATCCTCAGCCTCTCTCTTTCCCACGGTTTAATCCGTCCCCTGCACAGCCAGGGCTGGGACTGAAATGAAAAGAAATTCCTATGTCAAGCCTTCCTCTCTCTAGCTGTCTATCTCACTGCTCTTGCTTATTTGTAAAGAGATCAATGCGGCTGATACCTAGAAATTGCTTACACTCCTTAATCTCTAAAGTCTGTTTTAAATGGTGCTGCCCTGCTGCTGTAGCTCTGCAATGCTTACTTAACATTTCCGCCCTTGCCTCTCACACACTTCATTTACAAATGCTATTATTTTGATACGTACCAAATAGACTCTTAAGGCAGGCAATAAAATCTTGTGGGGTTATCCTTCTAGATGGAGGGGCAGTAATTTAGTGTAGTACAAAGAAGCATCAGTATATGCAACTTGAACCTGTACGACTTCTGTCAGTAAACTTTGATCCTCCGCATAGGGATGTGCAAAGAGCTGCTCAGCCAAGGAAGCAATCGGATGTCACAGTCAGTATGCATGTGTTTTGGGCTGCATGAAACATCACGTACTATGGCAAAGATATTTTATTTGCTCTTCTGATCATTTCTACTTTTATTCTTTAAATCAAATAACATTTCTAAAAGTAATGTTGTTTCAAAACAAAAGCATCAAAAGGTTTCATTCTGAAATTGCCAAAAGAAATTATCTGAATGTACATAATTCCCTTCCTCCTATCTTCTCTTCTTTGGATCCAAATGACCCAGGAAATCAAGCCAAATTTGTTATTGCTTCTATCACCTAACAAAATTTTGCTGTACTCAAACAATTTGTCAGCTAGACCCATGCAGCTTTGTGTTCAGCATCAGTGCATTTTTCTAAAACTGCTCCTGCAATTTTTGTTATTTATTATTTGCATTAGCACCTGTGGGTTTAGGGGTCCTTGTCTGGCTATGTAATAAAAACAGTCTTTGTCTCTGAAACCTCATCATTTTCAACATCTCTGAGGGATCTTGATGCATGAAATAATTCGGTTCTACTGCTCTGTTTGAATTAACTAGTTAGTTAGTTCTTTGAGTGATGTGCATACAATGTTGGATACTGTGAAAGAGACAGCAGGCATGACTCCTGACGAACCACCCCATAATATTTACCAGATTTAGATCTCCTCATTTTTATTCTATCTCCAGTCTAGAGTAGTCACATGAAAGACCAAATGAATGAGCTATAAGAAATTCACACCACGCAAGATTACTATAAGTAATAAATCTCCTGCAGTAAAGGAATTTGTATAGAAATAATAAAAGTATCGGATGCTAAGAAGAAGTAAAACCAGCTGTGTAATATAAAAGAAAATCTTTATCCTCATCTCACTGGTGAAAACTAATTCAAACAAAATCCATTACATAAATCATACACTTTGAAATTATTTACATAAAAACAGATGGAGAGAGTTCCTACTGCGACAATGATGTTTTAGCAAAGTATGTCTTCCACAGCATAACCATCTTTCTGCAAACAACGGGGTTTATTCTGCTGTCACCAGGGGTGTAAATCTCTGATAGCTCCCCTGACTTCCCTGGGGGCTCAGGTACAAGGCAGGGCAGAGCCTGTTCTCGTTGCCGGAGCATCCTGCGAGTTTCGTGGTTACAGCCTGCAGAAATGTTAGGGGCTACAGGGAGGCAGTTTTTGCATGCCCCCCGCTTTCTGGGGCTGGTGCAGCACGTGGTAGCGGTTCTCACAGCCCGTGGTATGGCCCGAAGGAGCACGTGCTCTGCTGAGCATTACCCAGCTTTGCTATTAATCAGCCCAATGTGCTTTTATGTATTTGCCCATTTATTAATTTATTTCCCCCCATGCTGATAAGATGTCAGCCCAAAGGCTTTTTTGTGGGCAGACAGGTGGGACCACATCCCTCTTGGATGCTATTTTCTGTCCCAGAGCGCATCACAGCTTTTCGGCTGGGCTTTCGCCAGTGGGTGCGGGATGTGCCCCTGCCTCCCTCCCTGCCTGCTGCTGCCGAGCACTTGGCTCTGCTCCCACCAGCCCGGGGACCACACCCCACGGCGGCTTGGGAAACCATGTCCTCTCTCTTTAAAGCTCTTCTGCTCCTCCCAATTATTCTTCTTTTTAAAAATAAAAAATGAAATCACTGTGATTTCTACCATGGTTCATGGTGCTTCTCCCACCAAAGAGTCCCCCGCAGCAGCTAATGCCACAGCTCCTGTGCTGCTTCTTCAGCTGCCGTCAATACCTGCTGCATGTTAGAAACATGTTATTCCTGTCAAAATAACAGCCTTCATTTCTTCCACACGATGGAAATATATACTGTCCGTTTAAAAATGTATCACAAAAATGAATGTTCATAAAATATGAGTCAAGTTTCCATATACCTTAATCAAATTCTAGAGGGTCTCTGGGGGATGGCACTTACACTGCAGCTGTGCAATGTGAAGTTTGTTCCAGTACTGATTGAAAATATTTTTGTGCTTCCTTCATTTTTGCCAGTGAAAAACCCCAAGGCACTTTCTGCAGGCTGAAGGCGCCGTTATTCGGGGTGACAGTGATGGGTCACAGAGATGGTGCGGAGAACTAACTAGTGGATTGGAAACTAGCAGAGTTCCCGAACCGACTGTCAGTCTTGAAACCTTCAGAATAAAATGTGTCTGTCTTTCTCATTCCCTATTTTTATTCCGCAGGGGAACAGACAGGACCAGGTTTGCATGAGCTATAGAGGTTGTCTGTAAAAGCAATGATGGGATTGGGTGTCATAGTTTTTAATATGCTTTCTTTTAAATGAACAGTAGGGTTTCTGGACTTGCTCGATGTGTTTTTCCCCTTCTGCCATTGCTTTCCTCAGCAGTAACCATCGCCCATTCTATCAGGCTGGTGTAGGACAGCTATGGCAGTATCCACAGTTTGCCCAGACTGTTTGCTTTCTTCCCAGTCTGAGCATCTCCACCCAACCCCAAATTTTCCATCAGGAAGCCCATTACCTTTGTGGTCTTTGCTCTTTCCCCATGTTCCTGGGGAGCTCGTCTCTTTGCTAGCCAGGAAACTTCCTCCCTCTGGTGACACGGGACCCTCCAAGGTTCAGGGCAGCAGTAGCAGGGCCTTTTCAATGGAGGGTTCTCCAGTCTGGAAGCTCTAGCTAGCATTAGGCTTTAATTACTGATTCAGGAAAGGTGTCCTCACCTGATGCATTAGGTGAACAGTTGTACAAGTCCTTCAGCTCCAGACAGACTTAAAAAGCCTAAAACCAAATCAAACCTCAGCCAAAAATCCTGGAATTCAAAAGAAGCAAAAGCCATCTCAATCCTCGAAGAACTCTGACCATGAGGCTCCGAACTTCATGCTGTCGTGCCACGTACGTGGTACCCACCTGGGGGAGGTGGAGGTAACTGGTGCGTCTTGAGGCTGACAAACGCTGCACGCTGCCTGTTGGCCAAGTTCCCAGGTGCAAGGGCTGGTCTCAGCTTGATTCCCACGATCGCAGCAGGATGAGTCCACGTGTACCGAACATGGCCCCTGTGCCTTCCCGGTTGCTTTCAGATGCGACTGATGCGGCGTTTTGAAGCCTTGGCACCCGAACCACAGCAATCCATCACTCCCAAAATGACTCTGGTGGTGGCTTTTTGAAGAATGACAGAAATCAGAGATCTGCCAGTGGAAGGTAGTTCTTCATTCACAGTGTGTTTTCCAGTGTTTTCTCCAATCCAGTTTTAAATGATTCAAGCAATTAGGCTTCCCTCTATCATTTCCCTGGGGTAGATATGCCACAGACTAGTAGACCTCACCATTAGGACATTTTTCCTAATATTCCACCTAAAATTTCCTTTACTGTTGTGCTGTCTCAGGAAAACATTTTGGTTGTATGTCACTGTCAAACGAAAGAGAAAGTCAGCATTTTTAGCATCCGGAACAGCCACCTCCCTAGTACTTGAGCTGATGTTCATTTTGCTGTTCAGAAGATTTGTCAGGCTGCTTCACCATTCCTCTCCAGGCATGACTTTATTTTTATGAGCTACCAAACCCATCCGTTTATTATTACTGGCAACAAGTAAGTTCCATCCATTCTTGAGGATGTAAGAAATGATCCAGCTCTAGACATCACCTGAGCAAAGGCACTTAATAAATGAGTGGAAACCGCAGTTAGAATCCCCACATTTCTCTTCAGCCTGCCAGATATTTGCAAAATGAGGAATTTTATGAAAAATGAACTGCACGACGATGTCAAATTCTTACTATTACATTTCAAGGTTGGTGATGATATCCCTTTTTCTTGGTCAAATTTCCAGCCACAGCTGCTTTAAGCTTTGACCCAGAAAACCTCTGCCTGCAAGCCCACGTTTGCTCGCTCCCTTCCTTGCTAGAGCATCCTTCCTAGACTTGTGCATTCAGATCTGTGAAACTCAGCCTATAGTCTCTGTATGAATTGACAAATACAGCTTGTGTCCAGATTGAATACTGAATCAAAAGAAATAGCACGGGAAAATATTTCATGCATCGTCTACTTTTTTTTTAAAGTAAAGAGAAGCAGTTGTCTTCTTAATAGTTTAATTTTATGCTCACTAAGGATGGTGAATCTCACCCTTTCAAAACGTCCTTTTGGTTGAAATGAGGAAGGAAATAGGAATATTCATCTCTGATTTTTGCCAGAAAAGTGTACAGAGCCCGCTTGGGAGATTTGTATTTGTTTATAGACTATGAACGAAGCTTACAAAGATGCTGAAAGCATGTGAACCATGTGTATTCTTCCCATAAAAGTAATTATATCCAGACGCAGAATAAAAATGGCTACTACAAAATGTTGCTGCACAGACCTTTTCCACCTCTAACTATTGAACATTGAGCATAAAGTCCAATTTTTCCAAGTTTTGAAATGTCTGCTCTGAAAATACTCCAGGTGTCCTTTCACAAGGTACTCTCTGGAAGAACATGAAGAAAAAGAAGAGAGGGAACAAAGGTGCATACCTATGTCTGAAATTTGGATTCCCCCTGAAGTTCTTCCCTTGGAGTTCTGTTGGCAGCAAGGGATGCCAGGACTGGAGATGGTTTTTAAGACTCGAAGCCAAAGATGTAAAAGGCTGCTGAAATGGGGAAGGGGCTGGGCCTTTTGTAGGCATTGCTGAAGGGTTTGACATGGTTTGCATAGCGTGTTCAGTGTTCATCAGTGCGTAAGAGCCCCCAAATGCTTTTTAATTTCCTGTGCGCCTACAGCACAAAGTTTCACAGCAATTTGCAAATGGCCATGGAAGCTTTGGCTCAAATCTTGCAGTCCTCACTCAAGCAAAATTTCCACCTGCTCAGAAGGCATCTTGCTTAATGCCATTTACTGCTCAGGGTCAGACCCGGAGAGGAGCTGGACCTTACCACTTGGCAAAGGCGGAGAAAACTCCTCTGATGCAGAGGGCAGGATCAGCTGGCTTGCCACCTCAGCACCCTGCGTGACACAGCTGTTTGTTTAAAAACAAAGTACTGTTGTTTGGAAACAGTATTTTACAATTTTCTTTGTATATCACCATAGCTTTCAGTGTTGGTTTTTTTTTAATTCCCTCCTGTGTCAGCCTGATTGGTGTCAGTAGGACTAAGTTTTGAGGTTTTAGCTGGGATTTTTGTTGAGATATTATTACCTTTGTGGACCTAGAATAAGAGATGCATGTTAAACAAAGTTGCAATTAAAGTGATTATTAGAGCCAGCATGTTGGGAGGGAAGGAGGGTTGGTTGTTTCTGTGTTAGCAGCACTGGTCTCCCAGGAACTGTGAGCAGAGCTGGGACAAGGTTTGTGTATGCTCCTTGTCACCAAGGTAATGTCTCTGGGAGTTGTGGGAAACAGCTGGGACTTCTGGAGAATGGGAAGGTTGGGTTTCTCTCTGCTGAGTGGATGTCCCTGGGACCCACCCTTGAGGAGGTAGCCATAGCGCTCTGTTAGATATTACCGGGCATCTGTAAACAAGTTAGCCATCGCTGCTGTATGTTTGAACAGGGTAGTGATTGCTTGTAGACTTTCTGATTGCTATTGTCGACGGCAAAAAAAAAAAAGCCTTGGTATGCTTATATGCTGCCTGTCAGATTTACATATGTGCCTGCAGACCTAATGGGCTGAGCTGATCCCTCCCAACAAGGCTGGAATTAATGAAAGGGCATCACTGAGTTCAGTGGAGGTAAGCCCATGTCAAACCAATGTAAATACATGTAAAGTCAGGTTTCAAGTCTGGCTTTATATGACGTAGCCAAAGTAATAGATACGAAAATAATAATAGGTTATTTTTGATCACACCCAGCAGTAAGTTCATTTAACTGATAAAGCCAATCGATGACTTTTAACTTGAGCATCTGCTATCAACAGACATCTGAGCCTTAGAATTAAAAAAAAAAATAAAGCTTTGCTGATACTTCAGATGGGTTTCATTTCACATTGCAAAGTTGCCAAGGCCAAGGGGAGAGGGGAGTGGCTGTAGGACTTAGCATTTTTACACACTTGGAGCAACGTTTGAGGAAAGCAAAGAGTGCGGGGCATAAGCTGGGGACTGGGCTACAGATGTCTGCTGGAGTTTGCAAAGTGTGTGTGTGCACATCATCTGTGAGCTATTAAGCTCTCATTGCTTTTGCCATCTAATATCCTTGTTCAGGAATGTACATACTTCAAAATAAATTAGACGGGGATATGGTATCTTGTATCTGTCTTAACTCATCTGTCTCTGCAGAAGGAAATTCCCCACCCCTGGGGTCTAGATCTTCCTGGTTGCCCAGAAGCAGCGACAACGATATTTGAAGCCACTGTCAACTGCATTCAGAGGGAGACGACAAGCAGTGAGCGCTCACGTGCAAATTGGTGTGTGACTCATGAAGTAGTATATGAGGGTCATGCAATGACTCAGGTGGACCCTGGATAGGGTTTTCAAGACCTAAACCAATCATCTGGCCTATTTGCTTAGAAGTTGCCACTGACTTTCAGATATTTATTTATTTATTATTCTGGTTGTGTAAAATATAAAAAAGAAGAAAGAAAAAAGAAGAAAGAAAAAAGAAGAAAGAAAAAAGACAAGGCAGTGAAGATTGCATTCCCAAGAGCAGCAAAGGGCAGGGGGCAGCCACCCGGCCGGGGCACCCCAGGGCTGCCCCAAAGGAGGGCTGTGCCCTGCCTGGGGGAAGCCAGCAAAGCCCTGCACCCCCAGGCTAGGACACCTCGGGTGCTGCTGTGACCCTCTCCCATTTAACACTGATGAGGGATTTCTCAGGTGTCTATTGGGCTGAAATTATGTTGCTCAGACTAAACATATTAACTGAATTACAGCAAATTAGTCCATGTTCCCTGGTGACTTAAGCCCTGTTAAAAGGCAGCTATGGTAGTTATCAGAGTGTTGCCTTTAGCTACTGCTTTGTGGATTCAGTGTTTCTTGCATGTAAAAAATCTGATCAGAGGTGGGTTGCTCTGTGACAAACAGGTACTTATTACCGGATCAAAGGGACGGGTATCACGCTCCACCACAGACCAACAAACGTGTCTCCTGGGGCCCCAGGCAAGCTTTTCTGGAGGGGCACTGTAAGCATGAGCGGCTGTTGTGGGCTTTCCCCCAGGCACAGTAAAAACCCGGGTGGCTGAAGGGGGCTGTGACGCAGAGGGACCACTGACAACTTCATTAATGCAAGCAGCAATAAGACTTACTGGGCCCTGCCCAAGCGATTTTCGTAAGTCAGTGCTCTTCCCTTTGGAGGCTTCCTCCCCACGGGAGAGGGAGCGGTGAAGGATGAGCTTGGGGAAAATTGCCATTTCAGGGCAGCGTTTGCCATGGTTTACTATTGCATATCCTTTGAGGGCTGCAAACATCTGCTGGGGACCAGAGCTGCACTGCTGAGCATGCAGAAACTTGAAGTTTCCACAGGCTACATAAGACAAGCCGTGAGCAAAATGCCACAAGTTTTGAGTCCGGCTGTCATCTGCTTTTCCGAAAGACCATTTCTTGTAAAGTCAGGCTCACCCTGGGTTGCTGGAAAACACAGGGCGCTTTGGCTGCTGGAGTCACCTTTCGCCCCTGGGAGCCTTTCACCTTGAGCTCCTTGCTCTGCAAGGGTGAGGTCAGTCCTAAGTGACCGCTAACATTTAACCGTTCAGGTGAAATGGCAGCGTGTCTCATATCATGTATTAATATTATTACCGCAAAATGGGCTGGGTTTGTTATTTATTAGTTTTTAAGGTGGTGATACAGGTAATTGTGTTTTTTTCTCTTGTAATTTCAACTAAAGAAAAAGCCATCCTAATGTGACCATCTACAGAGATTTCCTGAAAAGAGACCTTAAAAGGTAGGTTAATGGAACATTTCACTCCATCTATTAACCCAAAAAACAGAAATCATGTGTTTTCACTTATAAATATTTTATTAAAAATGTGTTATGTGAAATATTTCACAGTCAAGCAACGTAGCTGAGCATTTGCCTTCTCATGGCTTGGTGAACCTCAGATGCTAATCACTTTGGTTTTCAATATATATAAATACAGTTGTTGTCAGTGATATAAATTTAAAGCATCACTGAACTGAGACTGACAGATTAAAATATTTCTCCTGAAGAGCTGTATAATGTAGTGATTACAAGTGGAAATGGGACTCTGGTTATAGAAGGGCTCTGAAAGTCTGCAAAAGCTACATTTGGGCCCTGTGTGGGGCTCCTGGGGTAAACAGGACCCGGAAGACTTTGCTCCTGGCAGCTGGGCTTCTGCTTTGTATTGTGGTTAATTAGAAAAACCATGCAGCCCTGGCATGGCTCACTGACAGCCCTCCAGGTGGATCAACCTCAAATGCACCTTGAGCTTCATCCTGATACCTCATCCCTTCACCGCTGCATCCTCATGTGCTCCCCAGGACCCCCATGAGTTCAGGTTTCTCCTCGAAGCTCCTCTTCCCCGTTCTGCTGCTGAACCACCGGAGCCCCAGGTTCATCCTGAGAAAATGCCCTGCAGCATCAAGGAGAGCTTTGTGGGGAATGAATGGCTCCAGTGCTGCATTTCGGCTGAGGACTCCGCAGTCCTATTTCTAGGCTAACAGCTAATTTAATTTGGGTGGATGTTTGTCCTCAGAACAGCTCATTTCTCCTCAAAACAAGCTCCCCGTTCTCTCCTATCTGAAGGAGCTCTGCTCAGATGCCCGGGCCAGGGAGCTGACACAGGGGCATTGTTCGACAGATAACATTGGGCTGATCCCAGATTCCCAAAGGAGGCAAATGGTGAAACAGGGCCGAGACAAGGTCAGATTCCAGTTTCCTCTGGTGTTTGTATAAAGAGCAGATCAGATTTCATTCCGTCAGCTAAGATTCAGCTATGAGCACTGGAATAATTCATAAAATGACAATGTTTTCCCAAGTCTTCACTTGAATTGATCCTTTGGGGTTTTTTTTTCCCATTTTGTTCCTCATATCATTTTATTTCCTATTAAACAAAGTCACAGTGTGACATAAGCATAATAAACATTATACCTTAAGACCTAAAAAATCAGTGTTATTCCAGCCGACAGAGTATGAGCCGTGGCATGTGCAAGTGAGATTTCTTTTCACTTCATACTTTAAGAGGTTTCCTTTGTGAACAGTTTGGGAGCTTTAAGTTGGAAGGCTGTCTTATAACTGAACTGTGAAATATATGCTACATATATATGCATATGCATTCACTTAATATGTATTCAGCTATGTAACGGTGACAGAAGGATGGACATTTCCCTTCCTGTGCAAGAAGGATGGCAGGCCCAGATGCAATGGGATTACATACAGCACCGCGAGTCTGCTGGGAGGAGGGCTGGGAAGGGCATCTGGAGGCCTTTTCCCCATCCCAGGCAGGGTCACCTATACCTAATGTGTTCATGGTTCATCTAACTTTTCTCTAAATCCCCTGGTGCTGAGGGCTGAAAAAATTTCTTGAGCAATTTATTGCATGACTCACTACCCTTTCTGGTAAAATGTTTTTCTTAAGTCACAGCTGCTGAAGTGACAGCCCATCCTTTTGTGTCTGATCTGCAATGGACACAGAGAAGAATTTGTCCCACTCCGTTTGGCAACAAGTTTTTACAGGTAGTCGTGTCTCCCCTATGTCTTCTCTGCTTGGGATTTCATAACTCTCTGACCTTACCAGTCCCGTGGTGCAGTCTCCTTGCTCTTATCCCGACTGTCTATAAATGAGCCATGAAGTGACCCACGGGATTCAACCCATGCTGGACCGAAGGGAGGAACAACATCTAAAATAGTGTTCATGAGCCACGGGTGGCTGCTCCCGTGTGCACAGAAGATCACACACGCTCAGGATGGATCCAGGGGGCCAGTCATACTAGTTGGAAGTTTTGTCCCTGCCAGGTTTCATGTTCTCATTGTCAGTATTTAGGGCTGCAGCCCCCAAACACTCAAACCAGGAAAGCCATGCTGCAAAGCAAATCCGTGCTTGCCAGTTCTAAGCCCCTACCTTCGCTCTGGGAGGAGTGGAGATGCCCATTGCAGATGTGAGGCTGACATAGCCCATCTCCTAACACTACAGGCTGAGCTGAAGAGCCCTCGGGGTGCTGATACCTAAAAAAGTTTTGTGGGGTTCTGGCTGGGTTGCAAACGCCCCATGCAACCACAGGCCAGAGCTATGTGTGCCTCGGGCTGCCCAGGTCCCACCGCCCCAGCAGAGAGGAATGGCCACTTCTGAGCACCCGCACCTGGCATTGTCTCCTGAGCCACCTCTGCTGACCAGAACTTGCTCTTTCAAAAACGCAGCATGAGATGGGGGCAATGCCGAAGTGACAGGAGCATCAGTGCAGAAGGGACCATTTCTCTTTTAACTCTGGCTCTTGGTGGAGCAGGGGGAGTGCAGTGCCTCAGCTGCCCCCCTGTGCCTGCCTCAGCCTCCGTTTTGGGGTCTAAGGTGGGATCTGCAGACTTTCAGGACCAAATGAGTCTTCATTTCCAGAAAAGTTTTTCTTCAGCATGAATTACAGCATGATCTTTGTGGATACTTTCCTTGGACTGGGCACCCAAACTCTGCCTCTGTCACACTGTGACTATTAAAAAAGCCTCGTGGGGCCTTACCCTGCTTCTTCTACCAGGCTGCTCACTTACTCAGTTCACCAAAAGGTATATTAAAAGAAGTCGTACTCTTTCTCCATATTTTGTAAATAGTGGAGTCTTAGTTATCTTCTACTCTTAGATTAGATCCATTTTTTAATTGGTCAAGTCTTGTGGAAATCAGGCAAGAATCAGTGACAAGAGACTGGAACAAAAAATATCTCTAATACTTCCTCAAAAAGTGGCTCACTAAGGTATGAAACTGGAAAATATCATGGATCCACAGTGGGATAGTTCATCCCTGGAAAAATCCGTTTCTATGGCAAGAGGCAGGTTAAGGGCGCTGCCAGCTCGCCGTTCTGCAGGGCTCGCGGGGCTGGGGAGAGGTGGTGGAGGGACGTGCTGCGGTGGGTGGGTGCAAGCTCTGCGGCTGCTTCCCCAGCAGCGGTTTGCTGCCCCGGCTGAAACCCCAGCGGCGGTTTGCTGCAGGCAGCTGCCTGCCGGCCAGGGGTCACGAAGGCATGAGTCACCACGGCAAGGTCCGTGTCTGGAGGGAGGAAAAATGAAAAAAGGTTTGCAACTCTTAAATAGTTGGGGGATGAAAAAGCCACTGCTGACGGCTGCTGAAACCTAGTCTTTTAAACACCGTGATGATCTTGAGTCCCTAGAATTTTAAACTAATTAAAATAAAACTGGATGGAATTAATATAAACAGCCTCAAACCAGGCAAAGGAAAAACAAAACCCCATGCAAGCTGGTCTGATGAAGATTATGGAATGTAAGTGCCATTCAATTTTCTGGAATACCACATTATTTTTTATCCTGATGTTAATAGGAAAATATTTTACAGAGTCTCTCAATAGGTTATGTTGGACTTGATTCCAGTGTCTCCTTTTGCAATAATGCTAATGGCGAAAGAAATGCACATCAATGTTGTTTTAGCTGCAGTAGAAATGCCAGGGAACTCAGACCTACACTGTGCACTATCACCTCGTCAACTGGTAAATTACTAAATCGGAATTTTATGAAATTACTCAATCAATATTTGTGCAGATGGCTTCCAGGAAAAAGCACTTGTGTGTCTGTTTAACTCCAGAGTGTAACAGATGACTAGAGACAGGACATTTCTTTTCAGCCAGGCTCATACTGACATTTTAAGATAGCTTCCTTTAGATGCTTATTAGTTCTTGTAAGCCAGCCATTAAATCTTGCCTTATGTATTACAGTTAAAATAAAATTCAGTCATATACAAGGCCTTCAAGAAATATTATAGCATGTTACTTAAAAAGAAATTAAGTGCAGACCATCCCTTCAAATTTGTATTTAGTTTCAGCTTGTAGCATTTAGATGTTAGAAGTCAGTTACTTGTCTATAATTTACTGCTATTCTTTAACGAATCGTGGATCAGAGCAGTTCAGCCCTTATTACTAATTGATGGGTGTGACTTTTTCTTATTCCTCTCTTCTTTTTGCGACTCTAAACACCAGTCAGGCTCTAGGCAGCCTAACAGGTTTCAAGATGGACCAGCAGAGAGGACGCAACACCTAATTCTGTAGATTGCAACTTTAACCGCTGTCTCAGGTCGCAGTGAGGGATGCCTCATGGGTGAGGCTGCCAGACAGCCTTCTCCCCCTGGGGTCACCAGCCGTGCCGGCAGCCCCCGTGTCTGCCCCAGCTGTGACGGTGTGGGAGCTCTCCCTACAGCTCTGCTGCTGCGCCCTCAACTTCTGCACCCTGTGCCAAAGCTGTCCAGGTTTAAGCCTCTTCTTCCTCACTTGGCAATGCAGAAAAAGGTGGGAGACTCTTTCGCAAGCCTCCAAACCACCCTGATTGCTACGTACAGCTCAGTCATTTATAGTCCCATTGCACAGACAGAAGTGAGGTAGGTGCCGGGATCTAAAAAGCATGTTCTCTGTCTGACCCAAACCATTTCCACCAGCCTCAGGCTCTGTCACCTCTAATGCACAGAAATGTATTTCTCTATAAGTGTTTCTTTTCCATCCATCCTTTCCAGCCTCCCAGCCATGATTACTTACACAGGAGTTTTAGTTTTTCAGTGGCAAAACCTAATTGTCTGCTGTTTCACACTTGTTTCTGAAATGTTGTGACCACAAGGGAAAAAAGAGGACAAGACATTTCAGAAATTAATGGCAGTCAGGGAATGTAAATACAATTTCCCAGCATATCCCCAAGCACAGTGTATCTGACTTCAGTGACTTTTAGATGAGTCCTTCATCAAAATGCATCTTTGTTGGGGTTTGTACATTAACCGCACACTTCGCAGAGTTTTACTGTGCAAGAATAACATTACCAGATGTGTATTCTACTTTCTGATATCATCCTGAAAATGATTATGTAGTGACTTAAACATTCACTTAAAAGTCTTAGCTTTGTGGTAATGAGTTGCTTGTCAGAAAATGTTTATGATAGGACTCGGTACAATTCACCATCCATTGAAGAACTGCTATTAAACCCCCAAACAGCTGGCATTTTTCACTATCGTTGCACCCACCACAGTTGAGACGTTAATGAGCGATGAACGACTTCTCTGCAAGATCCATTCTGTCACTCCTGTGTTTTGCATGCCCTGCGAGGGAGAGGTGCACCAAAGTGCTTTTGAAGGATTATTGCAACCTCGCAGTAGGGGTGAAGAGCAGTTTCACTGCACATCTCAGAATGGTTTTGCCATCCATAGCTGCGCGCCCTGGCCTAACATTAGGATGCTCGGTCCTTTGGGGAGCTCCAAGGCTGGTCTCGCACCCAGGACAGGTTCTGCCCACCAGAGACGCCTGTGCAAAAAAAAACCCTAGTCCAAAGACTTTGTTTAGTTTGCTTTGATGAAGGGATTGAGAAAGAGAAGCTCTCTTGACCAGCACATAGTTTCACAAGCATTTCTCATCAGCCACAGTGGAAAATGATAACAGTGGAATTCTCAAAATAAGATCAATTTTGGTGATATTTCACACCAGGAAAATTCTTGCAGAATCCTCTGATTATTTCAACATCACCCTATTAAACAAACTGAATCCTCACAGAGGTTCATAAAGCCAGTTTCTCCACCAGAGTCCACACGGGGTACCTATGTCCCTTAAGAAAGAGGCTGACTACAAACGACAGAAAGGAAGACGCTTCAGTGACACCCACGTCCAAATCTGCTCAGCTCTCAGTGGCTCTGTCCTCATTCTTCATTCCCCTTTGTCTCCCCTCTCCCCACTCCCTCTCTGTCTGGATAAGAACCGCAGGACGTGATAAAGACTGAAGTGCTAAGGTTTTATACTCACTACACTGAAATGGAGAAGGATTACCACATGTGTGTTTGAAGTCATCTTACGAAATTTTCTACTTGGATACTTTATCAGTATTTGTAACACTTTTCAGCTAAACCCCCTAAGGGGTAAGTAACTCTTAAGGTTATTTTGGCCAAGATGACCTATGCATACATTTGCAAGGATGCATTTCTCTAAAAATTAGTTTCTTCTCTCCCCACAAAACCTGCTGCCTCTGTGGAAATGTTATTGCTCTCTGCTGAGCAGAGTTCTGCCCGTCTCCCTCTGACCCAGACAGAAGGCAAGACTCATTAAGCAAATGGGCCTGGCTTTAGTGGATTTGATGAAGAGGAACCTTCCATTATGGATACGGCAATAACAGCACAATATATACTGTAAGCACATCACCATTTTCCTTGGCCTAGGAAAGCTGGGTTCTGATTTTTTTTCATTTATTTAATCACAAAATGTTGCTTTTTAATGGCAAGTTTGTGTCACTAGTGTCTCCTTTTTAATAGCCTGTCTTAGAAGAAGTCGCTGTACACAACCCCAAAATATTTAACATAATGCGGGCTTGCAAACTACACAAAGTGCAGATTTATTTTCAAATACCCACTGAAAAAATAGCCCTTTTATAGTACCCCTTACATAGCTCCACATAAATATTTATATATGGCCTATATTTTAAAAAGCCTTATCCTTCTGCTCCAGAATCTTTCAAAACCAGCTGAAGTGAATACCTCAGGAGAGGTGACCTGTCCCAGCTGAAGTGCAGCCACGTCCCTGCTCCATCACTTAGGGCGCAACTGGACTTCGGCGGCCCTGCCCCAGAGCGGCTGCCTGCTACGAAGCTTCCCAGATTTCTGCATCCCACGCACAGCATAATTTGCAACTGGACCTTTTTCCATGCGAGACGCTTATTTTCCCTCCAAGGCTCCTTTGGCAGTGTACGCGGGCAGCGCACGGAGCCAGTGCTCGGCCGCCTCGCTGCTTCCCCTGTTTCGGGGCTTGTAGGCAAGTGGGAATGCAGTTGCTGAATTTCAGCCGGCTCCATCAGTGGGCCACAGACAGGGAGGAGCGAGCCCCCGCGCTGCCTCCCTGCTGGCAACCTGCCCTGGCCCAGGGCAGGGAGAGGCTGCTCTAAGACAGGTTTAATGAGTGTCGTTGCCAATTTATGACCATTCCTTCATGTCCTTCGCTTTTTTTTAATCAACACTTTGAAAAGGCAGCTGTGAGGTTATCGTCCCATAGAACATTATTAAAGTCTAGTGGAAGTATTCATTTAGTACCAGCAAGCTGGATATTTCATATAACTGCTACTTTTTCATCATACAGCATGTTATTAAATGTGTTTTAAAAACCAATTGTGGGTCCCATTTTACCAGTTGTATAACATAGATACTTGCCTGTCCAAGCAAAGCAGCCCAATGCATCAGTCTATTGAGGAGACATTTATGTGGGCAGGGTGCCCGCTGGGCTGAAATCTGCATTCAGACATCAGTTTCCTCCAAGGCCGGGGAATTTCTCAGTCATCCTTTTTAAAGAAGTTTTTATGGCAGTTTGTGCTACCAGAGAAACATTAAGGGCCCGCTCAGGGCCAAGGGAGGAGAAAAGCAAAAGAATGGAAGTGACCACTTCCAGCTGGTCATGCCCTCGTCCTGGGGGAGTTGGAGGAATAAAGGCTGTCTGTCTGAGCAGCGCTGCTCCAGGCTGTGTGCTCTTGTGCCAAGGTGGCTGTGGATGTTATCCCCAGAGCCTGCCGCGCAAGCAGCATGACTAAACCTGGCTCCTTTATCTCCAGCCGCAGACCCCCGCATTTTAGGGGCAGGCGGTCTGAATCCTTTTCTGGCTAAACCACTGTCAGTTGAACAACGAAGCTTTTTGTATTTGCACCAACAGCATCCCTGCTGTTGGGCGACCGCTGTGGCTCGCCATCCCTCTTGTCCCAGGGGCTCCTTCCAGCGCCTGGCTCACGCAGAGTCAGCAGGCAGGAGCTCACCGCGCTCAGTACGGGGGAGCCGGAGACAGTATCGCGCTCTGTGCGCTGCAACCCATTACGTCATCAGGACTGCGATTCTCAAAACCCCTCATGCCAGCAAGAACAAGAGTATATTTTATTGCCTTGATGAGCAAAGGCAGCCCCTTGGGTTCGGAAACTTGCAGGTGGCTCCACAAGAACAAGACCTTGCGTCTTAGCATCCAGCCCTGTACAGCTGGGACCCCATAAACTCCTTCCCCTGAGCAAGGATTAATAGTGATTCATGCCTGTGTGTATACTGTTAATGTGTGTGAGTAGGTTTTACTGAAGCTTAAAGGAAGTATGTGCCAAAGTACACACAACAATTCACTGATGGTCACTTTGTAAAAGTTTATAATGAAATAAATGAGAAAAAACACTTTTCCTTTAATTAATATGCAGAAAACTCTTTAAGCTGAGAAATGATCAGGTACTTTGAATGTGTGAAATATGCGCACCGATAAAGGAAGGGCTCGTCTCAGCACCAGTAAGACATTTGCATGCCTTGAAACCCCAGCCTCAGACCCTGTTTCTAGGCAGATGCATTTTTCCAAGGCTAAGCAGACAGCAGAATATGCTGCTGCACCACCCTCTGCTAAATGGGCTGTTATTCATCCTGCTAGAAAGGTTGTGCTGTGCTCTTCTCAGAAGGGCACCCAAAGCATCCGCCGTGATCTCGCAGCCTATTAAGTTCAAAATGCCACACTAACCCCAGTAAATCACTACAGATTCCCCATCCTTTTCCAGGAAATCTGGGGGTGGGGAGCAGGTGGAAATATTCCAGCTTACTCTGCCTTTGCAAACCAGTATGGTAATGATGAGCTACCATCTATCAGAGTCCCAGAGCCCAGCTACTGTACCTCGGAAACCAGTTCCCAAGGAAAGCTTGCCTCTTCCTCTTTAAGCACCGTGTAGTGCTGCATATTGTCTGGAGCCTCTTGAACACGAGACTTTCTGTCCTGTAGGAAAATCCAATGCAACATTTGGTTTTATCTGCAACTGGAACGAGCTTTCCAAATGTCCATTTCCCACAGAGGGGAAAAATTTAAGAGAAACATGATTTTAAAAAGTCAGAATAACCTATGACACTGCCACAGACTGGTCCACAAAAGCAACTGGCTCTGATACGGCTTTAAGTGTAGCTTTAGATACAGGAATAAACAAAAGTCTGGTGGCACGAGACCAGGAGGTGTATCCTCACATATCCTCAGTCACAGGCAGTTTCACCACAGGGGCGTTTTAGCTTCGGCACGCACAGCCACTGCCTCCGTTGTACGGCCAGGACGTCAGGATCCACAGTAACCAGGTGGATTTGGCAGCTGACAGCATTTACAGCAACGCGGCATTTTGGGGCAAGTGCTGAAGGGCGCGATGTCTGAGGTTCATCTGGTATGCTCCTGCATTTTTCCCTTTTTTAGCCACAAAGTAAGTGATGACTTTAATGTTTGTCTTTATAAAGTGAGTAGGAGTTATATTGGCTATACTGTTACTTGGCAGTCTTAATGGCACTATGCTCACGATTAATAAGGAATAACTGTCTTGCAATTCAGCCATAGAATGAAATGGGAAATTTCGGTAGCAGTAACCAAAGAAAATGTTGGCAGTGGGTGCTGTCTTTGGGCTATTTTTGCCTAACCAGACTAATGTGAATAGATTTTTTAAATGGTTCAAGCATATAAATATTCAAAGCGATGGCAATATATTGTATTAAAACCAGCGCGTTGCTTGGTAGGGCAGAAGGAAATAATGGCTCAAGGGTCTGGGAAGGGGAGACGGAACCGTTTACATCTAAGTCACTCTTTCACATCCAGCCAAGGTCAGCAGTAAACAAGAATCATATCGTTACCAGCTGGTGGCCCACAGAATGAGAAATAAATTGATAGTGTGAGTCCGGTTTCCATTAACGGAGGCAAATATCACAAAAACAGAACCAGAAGTGGAGCTAATTGACACCGCTGCTGGCTCTACCTGGGAATTTAAGGACAGAGCCGTGGTGGAAACCTGACCACCTTCTCAGTGTGGCGGGTGGTCCCACCAGAGCCAAGGTGGAGCCTGTCGGGCAACGTGTGCTGCCTTTCTTGCTGCCACGGTAGTGCGGCACTGCACCTTCCTCCTCTGGGGCAATGCGCCCAGCGTCCTGCACGAGCCCCACAGAGATGCTAAACCCAGAGACCTCCTCCCAGCAGGGCGAGGAGGGACCCCTTTACCCCCCTCTCTTCCCTGGGAACCATGCGCTCCCAGGACAAACAACTATGACCGATGGATTTTCACTGGCATTTGCATCAGTAATGGCCTCTTCCTCCACCTTCCTGTAATTATATGTCCGCTTGAAATAATAAAGTTTTAAAGTATAATACGTGAGCTTGGACTGAGGTGACAGCTGATGTTTATTATTATTTTTGTTGTTTGTTTCTTCTGGATTTTCTGGTGTAATTCATTTATCTAGCCATAATATTTTAGAAACACAATCAAATGTCATTTTAATTTGAAGCAAAAAAATACAGACTCATAATATATGAACGCTTAAAAAACGATGACTCTTTTTTTTAAATACCACGAAGAGAAGGTCAATTTAGCATAATTACATTAAAGAACAATCCCCAGAGATAAAGGGGAGGGGGCAGTAAAGACCTGCCAAAAATAAAAAGACTGCATGGGTCAATGGTCGCTTGATTACAATGTACACATTAAAATATGCATGTGTATATATAAGGACATACATGCCTGTACATAATCGTGTATAAACCAGCATGCTTTAACACTTAGCTCCAAATTTATACTTTACAAAATGGTCCTTTCATAGGTATTAAGAGAGCATGAGATCCAGAACTACAAAAGGAAGTGTGCTGGTTTGTTTTTACTTTTCTCATATGACAGGCCAAATATTGCCTTTCTTGACATTAATATCTGGAAATTTGTTACACAAGTAAGGTAGGGGGAAAAAATTAATAAATGGGACTCATTAAAGGTATTGCCAGAAAAAACTTACTAGATTTGGCCAGGCCACTGATTTAATCAACATTTTTTCTTATTGAAAGCAAATGTTCAAGTACAGTGGAGTTGAACTGGCTAACTGGGGAGTTTCAAAAAGCAGAAAATGAGTCTGTATAAATCTTCATATACCAAATATTAAATGGAAGATAGCTCTGTCTGCATATTCTGGGAAAAGTAGAAATAAGGACAAAAGGCAGAATAAAGCTCAGATGTCTGTGAAACAGTGCTCTCTGAGGAAGGAAGCAGCAGCTCTCCTTTTCTGTTTCTGGGCTGCTAGGGTGGTTGCTGGAGGCTGGCTACGCTGCGAGGACAAAGCCGCTGTGAGACGCTTTTCTCTCTCCCCAACATATTCAGATTTGCAGAAGGTTTCCCTCCAAGAGCTGGAGATGGATGCTGAGCAGCGGTTGCCAAGGCAAACGCTCCACGCAGGAATGCAAAGAGCTGCCCAACATGCCTGGTGGCTCGGCGGTGGCCGGCTCAGCCGGCTGTGCCTCCGCACCCCATCGCCCACCCTGGCGAGTCCAAGGGCACTTGTGTCATCTTGCTGGAAAAGGTGGCCGAATCCCAGCCGTGACGGATGTATTTGGGGGCAAAGGGAGAAGCAACCGAGGCGGTAGGGGTGGTTTTCCCCCGTCAGCCTCAGATGTCAGCACACACATGCTCCTCTGAGAGCTGGTGCCTGGTAGGGAAGTCCTGGTGGCTCCAGCTCCCTGAAATACCACCTGTGGCATGCATGCACCTTTATGGACCGAAATCAGGCCTTATAGCTCTGGGGAGATGGGGTGGGCAGTCCCGTACATCAGCCGGGTGCAAATGCTACTGTAGTCTGTGCCTGTAGCGAGGAAACTCTCCTGGCTTTCTGCACCAGGGCCGGGAGAAAGGGCCAGTCAACACCATCTTCTCTTTGCACATCAGCGCGGGAAAGAACAGCAGCATGTAAGATAAGATAAGCTTTTGCGTCTCATTTCATTTCCTTGCCTGATATTCAGCAGAGAAACTCTTCATGCCATGTGACAACTGGCACAGCAATGGGTTGAAGCAGATAAAAACACTAAGCAGAAGCTATGTGAAATGCCACATCTACAAGCAACCCCGTACAAGGCGGCTGTGCAAAGCTAAATATTTTCCTTACCCCTCTGTGCATGCAATCTGCATCTTGAGTCAACTATACCACCTTGCTATGGACAAAGATTTTGTTTTACGTACAGGAGTCTTAAAAATAGCCTTCAACTCCTGAACCCCTGTCTACAAATGCTCCTCCACTTTCAGCCACAAGCTGAAGCTAATTTTCACACAACATCTGCTGTAATGAAAAACATCTGTGTGGCTACAAGTTAAGAACAGAGAATTTATGGCCCATGTTCTTCTCATCTGACACTGGGAAGCTTTTGTGTGCATTGTCTATAGGTGTGCACTAGCTATATGACTTCGGGTCCAGACACCCACACTGTTTCTTTTTCAAAAACACTTTTTTTTAAAAGTCAGCAAGGAATGCTCATTACCATGATGCTTAGGAAGGAGTAAGTGATGCCAGGCTGACTCTAGCAGAGATGCAGGCTACTGTGCACAATTAGTTGTAAGGCACTGAAGAGGCCTGTCACGGTTTTTTGATCATCCAATGTGTTTTATAAAGGTTCCTCAGCTTGGACCAGCTTTCCCTCACTATAGGTAATTAGGAAAGAAAAATAAACGAAAGTAGGACTCCTCTGGTTGCAGAGGAGTGCTGTGCTCAACATAACCCCCTCAGCTGTACAGCGCCAGAGGGAGTTGCTAACAGCACTGACAGTTCGGGGAAGTGATTTATGAAGCTTTTCTTTTGTGAAAAGTTGGCACTAGACAAACTGTACTCCCGCTGCTGCCACCTCTGGCAAATATAAAACCTGAGAATATTCTATAAATAGACCATTATGTCCAGTGACTCCTCTTAAAAAGCATGATTAGAAACCAAAACAGCTTGATCCACATACATTTAATATATGTATCGGGGATTATGATACAGCAGCAGAAGAACAAGACGCACATCATACCACCTGGTACAAGAGAAGATAAGTAACCATTTGTTTACTTAGATATAAACCTGAAATTCTCCCCTGCTGAACATGTATTGCTGAACTAATCCACTCCGTTATACCAAACACATTTTTGTTTTTTTTTGTTTAAGTATGTCATTAATGAACAGTTTCTCTGCTGGTCTGGATGTGGCGGTGACAGATCTCTGTCCGTATAATTTCCTGCATCCCGTTCTTGTCGCTTTTCCAACAGCAGCAGTATGTACAAACTTTGCAGATTAGTACGGTGACAAGCACAAACTCATGTATCTCTTACACAGTTTCTAATGTCCTCATCCAATTGCTCATAGATACTATGCATGAACGGTGTCATTAGGTTAATGGGTATTAGCGGGTATTAGTGCTTGCTTAGACACCACCCCAAGGAGCAGCCCATGCCCTGAGGCAGCAGACCATTATGCTGTATTTGTGACACTTTAAAGAGTCAGTAAACTATTTTTAGTAATCATTTGCTGGGAAGCTTAAAATCTAAAAAAACTCTGATACTGTATTTCTGTATTTCACAGGAAGGATGCAGTCCAGTTTTGTGGTCAGAGATAACGTAGCACTAAGGAGTTCTGCATTATAAGAAATCCATTTCTATGCAAGAACAACTGCAGAGGCAGACGAGGAAGAGTGCCACATGCACCACTCAGGTATTGCAAGGCTGCTCATAATTTGGATGAAAAACAGTAACAGGGGTTTAAGGCAGCTTAAGAATGGGCTAATGTGTTTAACCTACAGATAACTCAATCAAAGCTTTCCAGATCCTGCTATAAGTGTACAATATGCTTAATCCAGTGCAAGAGATGTCATCTCTGCAACTTCCACACAGGTATTTCTCTGCTCAGTTGAGCTGTTTTCATTAAGGTAAATGGACTGCACCGTTACAATCAGCACTGAATCCACACACATTTCCAGGCACAAGTTAAATTCCCCATGACGGCTGGATCCTGCTTATGCCGAGGGGATGGAGAATGATGAGAGTATGAGATGGAGAGGGGATGGAGAGGATGAGAGTAAGCGCGGGCACACTTACACTTACTCACTTGACAGCTAGGCTGATGTAACACCAGCTGAGGAGCACCTCTGCTGACCACGCTAGCGTGAGATCCCCAAGTATCTCATGGCAGCGGCACCAGGCACAGTGGGGTCCTGCTCACCATTTTGCTAGCGTGCCCCAACCCGGTCAGGAGGCAGCGCCGGCAGCAATGCTGCCCGGGCTGGACTGCACAGCCAAGGCTGGAGCCTCGATAGCCCAGGCACTGGACGTGAGCTCTGTGGCACAGCTGATTTGGATTATCATCCATCTGCGTCCCTTTGCCAAAGCAAGCCAGAACTGAACTGTTGTGTTTGTTACGAGGCGAAAAATGCAGGAATAGCATTACAAAACTTCTCACAAATGAAGTTGCAGTGACTCCCAGAGGGCTGTTTCACATCACTTCTAATTCATGAGTCTCTAGTTATTACTGGATGCTCCAGCTAACAAGGCACTGGACAAAATAGGACAAGAATAACAAATACCTGATCTCCAGGACTGGTGATAACTACTCCTCCAAAAATGTACTGAAAGGCATCTATAAAAGAGCAATGGTTACTGACTTAAAAAAAAAATGATAATCTTGAGGATGAGTTAATATCAAATCCCTTCAACCTTTATAGCAAATGAAGTAACTTCCGCCTTTAAAATACGGGAAGAAGGTTTCCTCACAGCACAAAGGAGGACCATAAAGAAATACCTTCTCTGGGGACTTAATTTAGAAGGGCATAGTAACCTTTTTCCTACCCCATCACAACATTTGTCACCAAAATCAGATATAGAGGCATGTTTGGCTGGAGAGCTACAGGAAAAGAAAAATGAGGAATTGAGGTGGGCGTTTTGGATGACATCCATAGTGGGATACTGTGGTTTCAGCGTGCTGTTTTTGTCAGCTTTGCACCTGTCCTGCCTGGGAAACTGTGCAGACCAGCCTGATTAACACGAGTGAGTTTAATCAGAGCTCGAGAGGTCACCTCCCTGCCAAAAATCTGGGAGGTTTTTATAACTCACCTATGCCATCACATCAGCTAAATAAACTCTCCCTGCTCTTTCTGGAGTGGTGACAACATTTATTTGATCTGTTTGGCACCATAGATTAAATACAAAGCTGCACACTAAAGGGGAGAATTTTTTTTCAATTACATTTTAGGTGAGATGGAGCAAGAGTAAGAGAGAGAGAGAAAGAGCAAAGTCAAATAACCAAGGTGTTACATTAGAAAAAAAGGCCTTTTCCTTGGCACAAAGTAATTGGAAGTAGAGCCAGGAAATTATGATTCTAATACCTACTCTGTCATCCGATTCCCTGTGTGGTCTTGGGCAAGTCCTTTACCCTGCCTGTCTAATTTCTTCAACCTGTAAAATGGGGACAACCAACCACAGAGGATTTTGATGAGTACTAGCAGATGTTTTCACAGCACATTGAAAAAATGTGAGAATCCATGGATGTGCTATTATTACTCCCCAGGAGTACACCTGAATGAAATGAATCTGAAATGAAAAAATTGTATATAAGATGCAAACAACACTCCTCTTTCTGCAGTGGGCAATTTTATATTATTTAGTTTTAATTGAGTTACAAAAGCATCCTTACTAAGAATTCTTGCTTTAAAGCTGGCTGGGAAATAGCTTGTTGCAACATTTTATCATCAGAAATTTCTGCTGTTTTGACTGGATCCCTAAGATTTGTGGTATGTTTCTGTTTCTTAACTACTGGAGTATGACTTTAAGGATTAAGTTGCTGGAGAAAATACTAGAAAATTTAAAATTTGCTCAAAATTTGCTCACTCAGGATGAAATTCAATCCATCCCCTTCGAGGTAGACATGACTGGAGGCTGTGTTCTGTCTCTTTGCATTTATCTCTTCCTTCTACCAGTTTTGACAATAGAAGCCCCTCCTCAGAGGCCTCACATAAGAGAAACACAGGAAGGCTGTGCACATGGACAAATGGAAGATACAAGAAATTAAAATGGAGAGTCAGCAGGAAGACGTGATGAGAACCTCCCCAGCTTTGCTACTTGAGTCAACAGCTTTCACTGCAACTTGATGAGCCATACAGCAGAAAGCTTAAATAAAGCAGTTTGATAACTTGATGTCTAAAAGTAGTGTTCTTTGCTCTTAGTCAGTACCTTGCTACCGGTCTGATTTGCAAAGACACTGACCGTTTGCCAGTCTTCACAGAAATCCACGGGAGCCGAGAGACACTGAACAGGGTCAAAAAGCAAGCCCCTTGCCTAGGTGCTTCAGTCCAATGTGGAAATCCAACTCATGGTGTGTCTGTTTGAAATTTCTGCCTTAAATTTGCTTTCACATGTCTGCTATGCTACCTCTAGCTTCGGTACAAATCAGCGGATTTAGGGATTTCTTATTGGCTTGAGATACACTGTAAAGTCAATTTCCAGCAGCTGAAGAAGGGGCTAGGATTTCTTGCAGTGTGGAAATCAGGGTGTGACAGTACAAATTCAGGCTAATGGAGCCAATCCCGTTCAAATTTCAAACATTTGCCATCCCCTGGAACAAGTGTTGCTTTAGACAAGTTGCACAAGATGATAGAAGAAAACTGGGATTTCACTGCCATTCTCAAACAAAGAGCATATTCATTAGGAAAACCACCTCCTCCAAAGCACTAACACTGGCATATGTTTCCTACAGACAGCAAGGGCTTCACATCATATGTTACTCATTTACATATCACATTAACTAGTGAAGACAGCAGAAATCTAACGTTACTTCCTAACCAGCTCAGGATCTCTGTGCAGCTTATTAGTCACCTCTTCCCTCAGAGGGCTTCTGCTGCGCTGCGTGGTTGCAGTTAAGGAGTCACCAGATGGTGTAGAGTCAGCACTCCAGCTTTTTACACCCAAAGCCCACTCTTTTTTATTTTAAGCAACAGGTTATTTTATGAAAATCCAGCTAAATGAGGAAGAAAGGAGTCTCAGTTCGGGAGAGGCATGCATGTGGTGGGCGCGTGCATCAATCGGTGAGGACGGTGCCACCGAGCACCTGTGATGGTGCTGCTTGGTGTCCATGCAGACGGGCCAGAGGTGGAAAGAGCTCACGGTGAGATGCCCCGGCAGCACAGAGCTGTGCGTAACCTGTGGGCAAATGCATCTCACCACTTACCTTGCTAACGCTCCCAGGGCTGTACAACCTCGACTACCCGAGTGTTGAAACCATGGCCAGTAAAGGAATTTCAGTGTCATTTAATAACAGCAGAGCAGCTCAAAGTGGCCACAGAAACCAGTAACAAACTTTTAAGGAGGGAGGTCTTTCAAGGGAGCCCACTGATTTCTTTTCCTTAGAGGTGTCTGGGAAGAATTTAATTTCTTTGCCCCATGGAAGAGAGTTGTCACAAGCAATAGTTTTTTATGTGGCATGGTGTTGGTTTCATTTAAACCACTTAGCAGCCCTGCTTAAGGCATCTGCTTGTGTAACCGACCCTCCGCTGGTGCTCCCAAATCTCCAGAATTCATATGCTGTCGCGCCAGCACACTGAATGGCTTCCCAGCTCCAAAAATTGTGCATTCACAATGCCTGAAAGACAAGTAATTTCTGTAGCTTGCCACGTAAACTTGATTCAAGATCAAGTAGTGGTTTTAGGATATATGTCAATAGCTTTTGTTTAGTGCAGTTTAGCTGGACAATCACATACGTGATTGATGCATCAGGAAGTAACTTTGGGAGAGCTGAAGCAGATCTCCATTTTGGAAGCATTAAGATAGGTGGTTAGTCCTGTTAGAGCTGATGGGTTTCCTTAGGCAGGTAACTTTTTCAGGATCTTTCAGGATCTTCGTTTTTCAGGATCTCACCATGGTGGGGAGAGCTGGTGACTTCACCTGGAGCTCCACATCACAAAACCGGTGGTGGTGTAGCCAGCTGCATTAGCAAGGAGTGATACACAGGTGAAGAATAATCTTTTGCCAGAAGCCTGGCAAAGCTTTTCAGGGAAGTTTACACAAACTGTGCCTAAATTAAACTTGATTTAAGGTCACTGCTATTAGCCTCTCGCTTTATCAAGCAACTTATTTTAAAAAAAGGTTCTTCTTATAATACTTGGATATCAGAACTTTGTTTTTTCAGCAATAATCTGTTTTCTGTATTGGTATTTTAAAATAAAACCTTTTGCATTGTAGTTTTTCCACTTAGCAAGTGGATTATTGCCACTTAAAACAATGAGAGGCAAGTATTATCCCTTGTGTTACAGAAGGATCTGAAAAAATACAAAAGCAATAGAAATATGCCAACTTTTGTTTACACATGTGTGCATATCAATGGTTTTCTGGTGTAGGCACATGAGAGGAGGGCTGGGAAGAAAGTGCCGGCATGATTGATTGCATTTTCCTGTTCATGGTCATCTGTCTATGTGACATACATACAACAGTACATATGGTTAGCATAGCCCTCCTGACTCAGTGTATTTCACACATACCCACCTCAAAATCAAAGCTATAACTCCTTACACTTGTTTATTTTGCTGAGGTAATATATAGGGAAAGGTGACCCAAAGAAAACAAAATTAATAATACCAGAGAATTCCATTTTCACTCAAAACTCAGCAAAAACCAGACAAAGTTTTCTGAGGCATAGAGAAGGCGAGGGAGTACTGTGGCCACCTGACCCTTTTCCCATGGATGCTGCCATCTCCATCATCAATCCTTTAACTTCTTACTTATTTTTGGAAACTGTTCTCACACTAAATTTCCAAAAGTTGTTTCAACTGGGATAGAATGAATGAAAACTGAATTAGGTCCAACATCTTGTCTTTTATACCGGTAATATATTTGGAGAAAGGACTGTTTAAATCTTTTGTCTTGCACAGAATGAAGCACATTGCCCCTGCTACACAACCTGCCCATGAATAACCACAGTCTTTCAAAGCTACTTTGTCTCACCCCTCCAGCATTTTTCTCAGGTTTATATATCTTTTCTCAGGACTGCAGGAAGTATTGAAATCACTTTGAGAGATGCTTTTTTGATAATATTTCTGCTCCAATGCAAGGAAAAAACCAAACCAAACTAAACTAAAAAAAACCCCAAAACCCAACAAAACAGAAAAGAAAATTAGAAAGATTGATCTGGGAATTCTGCCGCTTAGGTTTTGGCTTTAGATGTAGAGTACTTGTAATGCTCTGAAGTGTAACCATACAAGATCTCTCCTCTTTCAGGGCTTTTAGGTTTCTTGAAACACAGTAGCCTTGTTTTGACACAGGAGCACTCAGACACATGGATGGTTGTTGCATTATACATCTCCACTGTTGATCCTGTATTTGCATCAGCTCATGGACGTGTCATTTAAAGAGACACCCTCAGTCTCCCAGTGGATATCATTCTGACTTTGGGTAACACGGCAATCCAGCAGTGTTAGATTACACCTGATATCAGAACCTGGTCACCATCTTCAAAATACACCTGTCATTTTTTCCAGTTTTGTAGTTCATTTATCAGAGAGCAGAGGACAGAAGATTTTGTACTCAGAGTCCCTGGGTCCACAGATGTCTGTTTTGCCCAAATACACATGAAAAAGGGGTTTTTCATATCTCCTTTTACATTTTATTTAATTTCAATTTAGTTTAAATTAAATTAATTCAGAATGAATTTAATAAAAATACTTTTTTATTTATGACTTTTTAAAAAGCTCACTCACAGCCCGTTATCAAGAAGTATGTTAGACCCAAAACATAGCTCTTGTTTCATATGCAGTATGAAGAATAATAACTATTTTAAGAATAAAACTGATACTTGAACAAAATTCTGTTATACAATACTCCCCTGTTGGGGAAAGAAAATAAGCTGTAACCATGGCCTATCCACTTACTTTTTCCGTTTCTAGTCTCCTTTTGTCTAAGGAACGTTGTCAACATTTTGCAGAGAGAACAAAGTGCCAGAGAAAGGAGTAAGAGGAATTTGATGGCTATCTTTCCAGCCATGTGTTTTCTTGTCTAGTTATCCCCAGCTGTTTGATTCAGCTCTGTCTGGGAGTTCGGTGCCTGCCACCCTGTACAAACATTACTATTTTTGGTGAACGCTCTTAGGTGCGACTCCCATTTCCCAGGATGCTCAGTATGATAATGGGGATCTGTCCTACCTCTTCCTTAATATGCTCGGGCCAGAACCTCACCAGGCATGTTTTGCTGTGGCTTTTAGTTCATGCTTACCTTCATTGCAGATGTCACCCACTCAAGTGCACCGGCAGCATTAGCTCTCCCAAACTTTGCAGGCTCTTGTCTCATCTTCTCTAAAAAAGGGATGGCAGATTGTTTTCACAGCCTGACTTCCATGTCCCTTTCCTGTTCCCTTTCACTTACAAATACAGTGGACATGCTTGTGGCAAGAGTATTTGCTAAAGCTGCAAGCTGGAAGATAATTTTGGAGACTATTTGAGGAGAGCACAGGGCTTTTGCTCCATGTTCATGGGAATATGCCACGTGGCTGAGCAGAACCAAGCAGGTTTGATCAGCAAGCTCTTAGCAAGCTGTTCAGCTCTCTACAGATCACGAGCTGCTTGCAGACATTAAAAGGGGATGGATTGTCAGTGGGTAATACGAAGTGCATGTATTTTTTGGAAATGCCAAATGAAAGCATTTGTTTTCCTTCAAAATGCATTTCTGTACTTGGTGCACCTTATACTAAGATACACAACTGCAAAGAGTCTTCCTCCTCTGTGTAATCTGCAGAAAGGTTAGAAACCATTATTATCCTTGTACTAAAGACTCATCTACTTCCTCGGCGAGGGCACAGCAGCCTCCCAGCCGTGCAGCACAGGGGCTTCTGCACTCACTCCCCTACACCAGCCCACGGAGCAGCACCAGGCCAGGGCAAGCTCTCTCTCCCTGCAGATTTGTGGCAAGAGGATGCACTGCCCTCGCACACCGAGAGGCTCGGGGTGTGGGTCTGCCCGGAAAGCTGCACTCAGGATGGCCAGGCAACTCACTTTGTGAGTGAGCAGTTCATCTGGAAAAAGTCCCACCTGCTTGCAGGCAACTCACAAAGAAAGAAGGAAAAGAAAGGCAATTGCTGAATAAAGTCTTCCGCTCAGATGGTTTTCCCAGGCCCAGTCATAACCTTCCCTCACCCAGAATTTGTTGCTGTAACCGAAATGTCACCGACCAAGCCATGGGTACAGTGCATGTGGGAAGAGCAAGACTGGTCCTACAAAAAGGGGACGGGCGAGCATCCCGTGGCCCTGCAGTGGGTGCGTACATCTCTGCAGCACAGACAGGGTCCGCCTCGAGGCCTCTGCCTTTCAAGACAGTCTGATAGGAAAAAGGTCCCCCCCCCGAACTCATCTTACACTAACCAAGGAAAACACACGTAATTAAATTAAGGCACTTTGTTTTTATATCAGTACAATTTATAAAGATACCAGTGTGACAGTTTCTAGGCACAGATATAGCCTTCATATTTTTTCTGGATGTAGCATGTTGTTTTCTCAGCCAGAAAGCTGTGCTAGGGAGACTCTTGGGCACGAAGCAATGCTCCGGGCCATCTTCCTTGGTAACGAGAAGGGGGGGTATCTGCCCTTAAATTGTGTTTCTATCTAATTAAATTCAGCAAGAGTGCCTTCTTTAACCAAAGCCAGTCACATGGAAGTATTTGGAGTGGGGAGCACTGATATCTGATACAAAAGTTCACACCAGCTGTCATGCCTTTCAAAGATGATAAAAAGTTCAATCAAGCCATAAGCTGGACCGTTACGTTTTGACAGTATATTTCCTGCTTCCAGAGTCTCCGGTTGTAACGGGATATTTTCAGCACAGAGCCAGTTCACTTTGGGTGTAGGCAACTTTATGAGTGCAGTTACATGCTGATGTGATGTGACGCTTAAGTTGAGAGCAAGATGTATCTCTGTTGCCACGTGCAGATGTCTGCAACATTTGCGAGGCATTGCTGTGGTGGCAGAGTTTGCTGGCAAGGGTCTCCATACCTCCTGTCTCAATAGCATAAGGGATTCTTCCCTTCCCACACTTTTCCTAGTAACACTGAGCACTGTCTTGTTCTGTCCTGTGTGCTCCCCAGTGGCTGGTTTTTTCTTTCTCCTGGAGAAGACGTGGAAATGAAGAACAAAAATCAAGCAATAGCATCCTGGCCAGTTTCAGATTGTATCCACAGCTGCAAGAGTGGGAGGTCCATTGAGGGGTAGCAAGTGGAGGAAGAAGGTGGACTGAGGCTGATGCACTACAAGCATAGAACATGTCCAGGGGAGGAGGCATAGGTAGAAAAAGCGTGCGAAGCACTGATGGCCAAACCGTTTATCTTGAAGTTTCCTCTCCAGATCCATGGTCCCCTAAAAGGAAGAAAAGTTTAATTTTCTCTCAGGTAAACAGCTCAGGATCTACACACAGCGTTTCCCTGACCTTCCTACACTCTGTGGGACAGCTGTTGTACCAAGTTAGGTTCAGAGCGGCCAAGTTTGGGGCCAAAAATGGTGAAGAACTAGAAAAGGGTGTTCCAGCTTCCCAGTGCCTTGGAAGAAGGTGGTTGCTGCCGGCTGAGTTGTCCATCCTGTACCACAAGAAGATGATCCTAGGGACTGCAAAGCACCCTCTCCAGAGGCACATGTGGAAAGGCTGCTATAGTGGCTGTGTGAAAACAGCATCTCTGAGACCAGTGAAGCACCCGTGTGAAGCAGGAGGAGTGGCACTGCACTGGGGCTGGGGGGCAGCCCACGTTACCTCAAAGCCCTGGAAAGAATTTCTACTTCAGCACAACTCTGTGTACTGTGGGTCAAGTCAACATGGGGCAGGTGCCTCTGGAGGCTGCCCCTCTCCAGGAGAAGGCAGACCTTCCTCCCAGGTATGCGGGGAATGAGGTGTCCCCTCGCCCTCAGAAAAAGAAACATCCATTTCGCTGGAAGACAGATGCTTGGGCATCATCTGGTGCCTGCAGGCAGCTGCCAGCTGAAGTGCTGAGTCCGAGCCTTGACTGGCAGCAGAAATGGTCCTGAACGAAGGCAGAATTATTGCTGATGTCATTCATAACATACCATCTTTGATATTTAACAAAACTGGACATGCTGTAAATTAAATTAATATTTGTTCATGGATTCATAAAATGCAATCATTGTCAATTAGAGATTATAGCAATAACCCACAGGGGGTGCAGAACAAATGGGATTTGGCTTTAGTTTTTAATTTAGGGGCAGACTGCCATGCCCTTGTTCACAATGAAATAGTGACTAACTTTGCAAAGATAATGGGCTTTTATTAGCACAAAGGGTCTTTGGAGTGGAGGCCTTGCAATCAGCCTGACCTTGATATTTACTGAAAATAGAACTATTTCATGTAGTCCTTGAAATGTTGGCAACTAGGAAATTGTGCTTGATTTCTTTTGCTCTGTGGGGGTGGTTGCAGCAATGGAAGCGGAGTAATTGGCAACGCAGAGGTAAACCCAACTGGGCTGCTGCATTGTGGCAAGATATTGCACCCAGTCATAATTTGGGCTGCTCAGGGTTAATGTTATTGGTTGCACTGGGACTGAGCCTGTGCCAGATGTCCTATCTGTACGACCTTAAGAAAAGAAAGAGCAGCAAGGGTTATTTTGAGACAACCAGCTTTCTCACAAAGTAAAACTGGATGATCCCAATAAATGTATATTTCACTTAATTTACAGCCTCCTACACTTGCCCATCAGAGCATATTGTGATATCCTTTTGCTGTGGGAGTGCGTTGCACAAAATCTAATCATTTCTGCTGAGTTGAGAAACTAATAAAAATAACTCAGGTACACGTTTTATGTGTAATGTTTTCTTAATCTTATGGACTGACCTAGGCATATTGCTTATAAAATTGTAGCCACTAAAAACCTAAGGTCAGGCTGAAAAAACTAAGGACTAAAGGTGGAAGAGAGGACTATCACAGTATTCTTCTTAGACTACTTTGTCTTTCTGTCATTGACCTGCTGGAAGCCACTGGGTTACTTTAGGAAAAAAGAACCTCCTAAAAGCAAAGTCCCAATGATCTCAGATTGAGTTCACATTGAGCAAAAAGCAAAGCATTTGACTTTCCTCTTAGAGTTCAACATCACACACATGCAATCATCCATCTGTTTCCTTAACTAGCTTTTATCTAGGAAAACAAGCCCAGTGAAGTGAATTTTGTCGAAGACCACAGGAAGACTATAGAGCATTGTGTACCAAATGGTAAATATTTGCTTCAGTATTACAATATATGCTTTGGCTTGCAAGAGCAAAAGAGAGTATTCGAGTGGTGACCAAGGCCCACGGTCTTGATGGGAAATACAATTTCACCTGCAAACTGGCTTGGTACTTTGGCCATAGGTCAGAGAAGGCCAAGGAGCAATGCTAGAGGGTAAAACTTTCAACCCGCCTCTGAAAACAGAACAAACTCTGGTGCTTCAAATGAGTGTCTAGTACACCACCTAACTTACGAGGCACCCAGCAATTTTAACAGCTGTGACCCTGAGCCTCCCTGGGACAGCATGTTGTCTGCTTAAGCCATGAATCCAGAGACACTAGCTTGGGAATAAACTTCACATTTTCAAGGCTGGCTGGGCTGGACTCATGTTCAACAGACTCAGAGCCGAGGAAAGGAGATCAGATATTGGAACCTCTGCAGACCTATTCATTGGCTTTCACTCGAAATGCTTTTGAATAAATAACCATTTCATGGCATACTGTAAGAAAATAATACAAATGAGGCATTTGTTTTATTGTGAAAACAGATTTCATTAGGAAAGGAAAGGTAGATAAAGCTCTTTATGTCTCTTGTGCTTTATATATAGGCACATAGGGTGGGCCTTTGGCTTGAGACTGTTTTCTCCTCCCTACATATTCTCTCTAGTGCCTGTGTTAATCCAGGGTTAGTGAAGAGTTACTGTCCATCTGAGTGAGTTGGAACCTCTTGCATTAAGACCCGTATCTGAGAACCTTATAAAAATGTCATATTGCATGCTCACCTAATATCTTGATCCTAAAAGGCTCCCATTTGTGGAATTTGAAATTCATTAAAAAGTCAATACGTCCTCATTCATATCCTTAGTTGTTGAGAAAGAAATGTGTGAGGCACATTCTGAATTTTGGGGGATTTTTGCTTTTATTCAATTTACTGGGATCATGATGAAACACATCACTCATGTACCCCATCCGTCAAACTATTGACAGATATATAAATATAAACCATCATCAAACTATTCATTTGATCTTCTCTAATTGGGATCAAATTTTTAATAACGAATTTGTACCTATGTAAAGATAAACTCTTAAGCTCTGCATTTGATTTTTCTCTGTGTTTCCAAAGAACTGAAAATGTGATTCATCTTTTTGTGCTTCTTGCAGATAATTTGAGACAGGGTATTTTAAAATATTTCTTTTGTATTTACATTTTGGCATGAGTACATCATATTGTTACATTGTTCACAGCCTTTCTATTGTCACTGCCAACTTCTTTTGGGAAAATCAAAGAAAAGCTGAGACAAGATATATCAAGCCACAGTCATTTGGCTGCCCAATATTTTATTGCTCCCTTCTTTCTTATTGGTTTCCAGTTCTCAATCTTGTCATTTAGTGCTTCTAAATAAACCATTTTCTTGCTTGTTTAGTAAATAATTTTACAAACAGAGCTGTTTGAGAACGTGCATCACACTCTTCTTCATGTCACACAAGTTAAAACACTCTACAAAGCCATGCCGTGGTTGACTAATGTTTGGAAGATTTCCTTTTTATGATGGTATATTCTAAAAAGAAAAATGAGGTGACTTTCACTGAGCTTTCTTAAAAACAAAGGATATTCATAATGTAACCATTTTGGGATTCTAGGACTTCGATTGTTGAAGCCTTGTGCCTCTAGAGAGACTCAAAAGAAATAAATGCAATTGCCCTCGCACACCTATTTTATCCAAGTGGTCTTACCTATAATTATGTCTGTGTGTATTTACATAAAAATAATCAAATCCGAGGGAAAGAAATTGCTTATTCACTCATATGTCCCACCCACAGGCTTGCAGCAGTCTTTTTGTTCTCAGGGCTTTCAGGCATTCAGTAAAGTCTTCAGTGAACTGTTTGTGCCAACCTGACTTATTTCACAAGCATCAGCCAGAAAAATAGTCATTCATAAACCTTAAAAAGAGTCTCTGCTATGGCTTGGCTTATGTTGTTTCTCCATAACGTCCAGCACAGCATAGCTGGTTTCCTAAGGAACAGTTCATTTCTGCCTGTGTTCCCTATAATGAACAGCCAAAGCCCACTCGAACTTATTCTAAAGATATAATAGAAAAATCCCTACAGTGAGGGGTATATCTTCAGAAATTTAGGGAGAAGCCGTATGAGATGTGGTGAGCCAATCTAGGATCTCGTGGCAGCCCAAAGTTTTTTCTCTCTCCCACCGTCTCCTTTGCACCCCTTTTCCGCATCATGTTCCTGTGGCAAAAAAAGTTAGCTCAGAAATTTCTCTGCATTAGGAAGGCTTTCTGCCTCCGACTCTCCAGAGGCTCACAAAAGGTCCAGACACACAGGGTCCTTTTGGGGCAGCGACCCAGTGGAGAATCAAAACGCATTTGCCATCAGGCAAGTGCTATCATGGATCTGCTGGTTTGTGATTCCCAACGAGGCAGGAGGGCACCGTCAGGCATCTCCAGTGCTTCTTGATGGCAGTTCAACAGTGGACGCAAGCTGGCTTCAGGTGTTAAATAAATAAGACTAAATTGGACACAATTCTGAATGTGGGCAAAACTCCTTTTTGAATCAAGCTGTTCATGCAGGCTACATAAGTAGTTCCCTAAGGACCTCATTAGGCATTATTCTATTTTTTAAGTTATTCCAATACTATCTTTTTTCAGTTATTCTCCCCTAGAGACTGGATGATACTGTTTGTTTAGTGCATATAAATTTTTATTTCTAGTTTTTGCATTTTTTCTTGCTTCTATTTCATTATATGCCTTTATTTAACTACAGATTTAGTTCTAGTCAGGCTCAATGAAGGTCTCTTTTTTAAAAATCTTTATCTTCCACTATTGGCCCATCATGATTTCATCTACTCTCTTAGGAGTCATTTCTCCTACATGTGGGGCAGTACTACAGTGCTTCTCCATGCAGCAAAACAGAGTCCACCCTTGCTAAAGGCCCCCAGGGTCGATGGAGATTTCGGTATCCCTCAGATGGGAAAATGGTCCTGAATGGGAGGGTCAGCTCGCGCTGTCTGATGAGGCATCTGAGCACGGCCCCTTGTGACAGACAATGTGATACCCACTTCCACAGTGAATCCCTGGGGATTTTAATCTCTCTAAAGGTTTACACCGCATTTCACCAAAACACTTTGTATGGGCCTAATCCTGTCCACATTTGGGAGAGCACTTCAGCACATGCTTAGCCTGAAGCATGTGCTCAGGGCCATTAAAGTTAATGATGCTTAGGCAGATCTCAAAGTTAACTGTGTGTTAAGAGCCTCTCTGCAGCAATGGTTTCCAATGGTTTGCCTGGAAGAAACTCCGTAAAATATAGCTGGGTTGAACTGCATAGTGTTTTCACCGTGGCAAATCTGTTTGCCATGAAAACATGAATGGGGAAGTGTAAACCTCTGTACTAAATACTGCTAGAAGAATGATTTAGACACAGTTTTAAAAAAATATTGTTGCAATAGAATAGATTAGTATAAGCTCTCTGGGGAGACACTACGCTTTCCTTGGGTTTTGCACAGCGCCTGGCATACTATAGATGCCAGAGTTAACAAATAGTTATTAATAATAATAAAATACTTCTACTGACAGAGTAGACGCCAGTTCTTTGTATCAACCATGAGTCAGACAGATAAATACCAGACAGATAAATATCAGACAGATAAATATAAACCTGCTCAAATTAACTCTTTGTGAATTAGTCGTTTTTTTAAGATGGGACCAGGCCTACTTTGTATCTTTTTCCACTCCTTACTCTGTCTCCCTTCAGTTTAAATCCTCTTTTATCAGCCCAGAAGAGCTATCTGCCTGAGTCAAATCAACCAGCATAAGTACAAGAGCGTCAGCCACTCCTGTTTCACTATAGGAATAATGTAAAACAAACCCAAGCGTCAGCAGAGCACAAGTTGTTGACAATTAATGGCTCTATGGCTCGCATCTGACTTTTTTTCACAGCGTAGTTCCTAGACCTTGACTCCTTAGAGCTGGGAACATCTTGTTGCATGTTCACTGCTTTACTGCCCAGCCATGAGACGCGCCGAAAGCTCCACCCTTTCAGAAAGAGGTGGCATCTGAGAGGGAGAGAGGGCACATGCTCTCAGACTAATGCTGTCAAATTCAGGTGAAAAAGGCAAATTTTACCGAGTTGCCAACTGCAGCAAAAGTGTTGCATCGGGTCTTGCAAGCGTGTGACAACAAGGCTGGAGGTATCAAAACCTGACACACTGAAAATGCACCATTATGAGGTTTGGGGTGGAAACATGAAGTGAAAGCGAGCTGACTTGCTACGAGATGCAAACAACTCCTTTCCTAACTCTTTGGTTTTCTGTTGCCAGCTGTTCCCGACGTGACCAACGTCTGCACCAGCCCAGCCCTTGGGAAATGCCCATGTGAGACAGAGAGGCAGCAGCAGCGCAGCACGTGGCAAGGACACCTTGAGCATGTTCTTGACCTGCTACCCTGCTGTGTCACCTCGGGCAAGCTGTGCCATGGCCTCACACCTCTGCTAAAAGGATGATAAGAAGACTGAGGCTATTGCAAGGCAGAGAAAAAATCTAGAGTTTAAAAAAAAGACATGTCCCGTGCCCACAGTCCCAGCTGGGCTCTCTTTGCTCCCTTTCTGATTTTAGCACATCCAAAGCACATTGCATGTTTTCCAGCTACTTTTTCCAGAGCCACAAGGGCTAGGAACGTGCTTTAAAAAAAAAAAAAAAAATACAAAAGCTAGGATTCCAACCTAATCAAAGCACTCTGGAGGCTGAGACAATAAAAATAACAAGGGAAGTTATGAGAGCCGCCAATGCAGCCAGCGTCGCCATTGTGCCCCCGCCACCTCTAGCTGCCTGAAGAGACAAGCGCTGAGTTTGTCAGGCAGTCAGCCTTCTCGAGAGCCCAGAAACACTCACATGTTTTGAGGAAAACAGGATTATTTTGACAAGAACTGCCAGAAACTAAAAGTTTCATACACGCGAGGAAGACTGACTCTTCTATTTGCTATAAACCGGACTGACGGCTCCCAGCCCAGCTCCTAAGGGCTGTCCAGGGCAAAGGCACAAAGAGGTTTTTTTGGAAGCCTCCATGTTCTCTGGCTGCCTCCAGGCAGCTGTCCCATATTTTCTCAACAGGACCCTCCCAGCCGAAGCAAATGTCCCTGGCCAGAAGTCAGGCACCCAGTGGTACCTCGGGGACCTGCCGCTAATGGTGCACACCCACCCACGCCTTCCCCTCCACAGCTCCTCCCACAGCTCCCAGCCCATCGCTTTTCTCCTCAAAACCGCATGCGGCTGCCTTGCTCACGCTGCTGGCATTGCAAGAGGGAGAGGTTGCAGGAGAGCAGGCCCTGCCTGCACGTAGCAGGGGTGTAAGCTGCGAGAAGGGGGCAGGGCTCCTCCACATGTGGACTTGGCCCATCGTGTTTTGCCTTCTGCCATCTACACCAGCTTTAAAAGCAATTTCACAAATAAATACATTAGTATGTGGAAAGTTGTCCTTAATAGAGTGTGTAAAGGGTTTTGGCACAGAAAAGGTGTGTGATAAAGTGCATTCCAAACCCCAGCCCCGAATTAAGTATTTAAGAACGTCTTCCAATGGGGAAAAGGGGAGAAGAAAAAAAGAAAGAAGCAAAAAGAAAAGAACCAAAACAGTTGGCAAAGGCACAGATGAATCATGAAACTCTACGTGGAGCTGCCAAAGTTTCAAAAACACTCTTAGGTACAATTTACTAAACCAACCAAGTAAGAGGTGCTCGTAAATTACGGATGTACGCAGATGTTGGTAGACTCCAGAATTAACTCTAAGCCTATTAAAACTTTAAAAACTCAATGTGCTTGACTGTCAACAAAGGTTTTAAATAGTGTTGCAGTTTGCAGATCACCAGGGATTCAGACTTTCCCAACTGAACACCTTTAGGCTGAGGGCTCAAGGGCTGCATCCCGCTATGCTTTAATGGGATGCGAACCTCAAAAACATGGAACGTACCTACAAATAGATCACGTCAGGGGAAGGTCCAGCAGAGCGGCTGAAACCATGACGTCAGAGATTTAAGATCGAGATCCTTCTATGAACATTTAAGATATTTTGGACACGGCATCTGCTGAGATGTTCAGTGCATCATGAGGTACCTCAGTAGGGCACAGGCTAGGGACCGCCCCCCCCTCCTGCTCTGTGTATGGAAAAGCTTTAAAGTTCCAGGAAAAAAAGATTGAGTCTCCCCTGATGGTGTGCTTAGAGACCCAATCTTGTGCTGAAGCCACTTCTGCTCTAATGACAGCCCCAGTTTCACCTGAGGTATCTCCCCTCAGGGACGGTCTCTAAAGAGGAGGAAATTATTAGAGGACTAACTTACAAAACACAAGTTTTTTACGATGTAAAAATCATGCTTAGAGCATAAAAAAAAAGGACTATCATCTATTCCACTAAGCAAAATTCCAGCCCTAAAATCAAGGACCATTTCAGAAAGGAAGGAGGTGCACAACAGACCAGATCTGTGGTTTTTAGTGGGCACAAGCAGAGAGGCTCAGTGCTGATTTACACCAGTTGAGCCACTGGCCTCTGGATGTCAGCAACTCTACCAATGCTGGCTCTGTCCTAAAGACAAAAAAAAGGAGAATTAATGCAGATACAGTATTGCCTTTTTTTAACGAAGTCCACCCATGCTTTTGGGAAAGGGTGAAGCAGGAATCCTCCTCCCTTGCTGATCTTAGCTTTCAAACTTTTTGGTTTTGCCATCTGAACTTACTAAAACCCTTTATACACTTATAAATTCTTCTGTGGTACATGATATGTTTAAAGCCAAAATAATAAAAGAATGAGAGTGTTTCTGCCCAGAGATCCTTAAATATTGAATGCAAATTTCCTGATAAAAATCCCGAAGAATCACAACATAGTCTGGTGTACTATAAATTATACTAAATCAAATAAATCAGGCTATATCATCCCTAGCGGCTCCTACACAGTCTTTAAATATATTACCCACTCCTCATCAGTCCATTCCACTCAATAACCAGCTCTGTCTTTGGTCCCCAGGCCTGCTTTAATTTGAACAATATATTAGCCTTTGCAGTATAAAGGAGAAAGAAACTTCAGGAAGAAGGTAGGCCGGCTTACAAATGAATCTCCTGTGGCAGCTCACTTGGACATGTAGGATGGATGGCTATTCTGAGCGGTCTGCATCCCAAATGCAGCCAGGGCAATAAATCCTTCCTCAGCTGGCCGGCCGGCAGCTAGGAGCAGGAGCAGTCCCCACCTCCGCCTCCCCCAGTCCTCACCCCCCTCGTCCCTCCCAAATACAGAGGCTTGCAGCCTCTCCGGCTCCGTTCAGAGGGCATATTTCATGGCAGACCTGGGAAGAGCAAAACCAGAAGCTCAGCCTCAAGGGAGAGGGGTCTCCCTTGGTGGGTCTCCCAGCGTTGGGTGGCCATGGCCATCCTTGCACGGGAGGTGGCCCTGGCTGGGTAGAGCCAGAGCCTGCATCTGCCATCCTCCCAAATGACCCCCAGGACCACCCCAGGACATGCAGTGGAGAAGACGGACCTGAGCATCACTTTCCATAAGCTGCCCCTGGGAGGCTGGAAGAGGGCAACCAAAGGTAGCCGTCCAAAAACCTGTTCCTCCCTGAGGTGTCTTAAAAGCCAGGAGACTAAACCACCCGGCCCCTTCCCAGGGTACAGGCTAGTGTACGACATGCCTGAGATACAGGGTCACAAGCTGAAGGCTCGTGGTGCCGAGCCAAGGCTTCGCTCGGCCTTCCCCCGAGAAAAGAGCAAACGGCCCTGTGTCTAGCATCATAAAACATCTGGTAGGGCTATCAGGAGGAAGACTGCTGAGGATACAGTTTAACAGAGCTGCTGGGATTTTTTTTTTTTTTTATTGCATTTATTTTCACAAATCATAATAATAAAAAAAGGAAAAGTTGGAGTCCACTCAATTGAGTTAATGCTTTCGGAATTTTATTAATCAACATCTCAGCATTCGTAAAAAAATGACACCTTTTAAAACCAGTGGAGAGGAACATTTCCAAATACTTCCAATCAAAAGAAATTATTTTAAAACTCACATTACATGTGTTTTTAAACCAATCCCTCAGGGAGATGGGTGTGAACTCTGAATTATCCCAATTAACTTTAGTGCCAGAGATCAAGGCCAAAAAATGCAAAGTCAGCTCTAAGCTTTCTGAGTAGGTTGCTGAGGGTGCTACAATGCCAGTAAAGCAGCAACCGTGCGCAGCTGAGCTTTTTCATGCTCTGTGCCTGGGTCTGTCCTGAAGCACCACTAAGGAGAGCTCCAAGCACAATAACACAGCTCACGGGGCACGGCAAAGAATAAAACGGCGCAGCCTGACAGCCTCGGTATTGACTAAATAAAATCTGCCTGGTGAGGAGAAAATGGAAACCAAATTATTTTAATGCCCATAAAAAGATGTTTACTGACCAAGCAAATGCATTCCTTTTGTCTGGGCACATGGTTAGCGTTCACTTAAGGGCAGTAATTTCAGTGCTGAATTAAGACGCTGTATTTCATGCCCAGGGCAGGGCTGGAATACCAACATTTTCACTGTGAGTGAGTGAGGGGGCAGCACATTAAAAGTGCAAGCACCCTGTGATTCCCTGTGGGTCTTGTCCTCTCTAACTCCAAATGCCAGATAATACACCATGTCCTGTTATTTACACCAGAGATGGAAAAATTAGTAGAAAAGTCTAAATTTGGAGCAGCAAAACTGAAGCCCAGGGTCATGAAGGAATTTCTTCCAGGGCGTACACACAGACAGTGGGAGATCTGGGAAGAAATCAGTCTTTACCCTTGCTAGTTGCATTTAAGAAGCTGTTTCCCCCCTCTTCTTCCAAAGCTTAACTTCTCCTTTTTTTTTTTTTTTTATAATCTCTCGTTCCCTGCTATCTGACTGCTTTGCTCTTTCCCTTGGAGGTTCAGTCTCCTCCTCATCCCATGCTCCTTTCTCCTCCTGCAATATCTGCATGGCCCCACTCCCCCAGCCAAGGGAACTCATGAGAGTTCAATCTGTCCTTCTCCAGGAAGGAGCAGCATCTCTGCCTCTCCTGCTGCCTGGAAAGGCAGTGCAAACAGGAAGGCAATAATAATGAAATGAATGTGAAGGAAAAGATTTGGTGGACCTGCCCCAAGCTCTGAGGGTTGCACCATGCAGCTCAACCAGGCAGGTGAAAGAGCAGCTCTGATCTGTTGGGTAGGAGGGGAGCACAGGTCTGATCATGATCAAGGGGACTTTTGGTGGACAAGACATAGTTACTCTCACTGCAACATGATCTCTCCAAAGAAACAAAATAGGATGCAGAGCCATGTCTTGCAGCAGCCCTCAGCAAGGTCCTGTCTCCCAGTGGCGCAGCTCTCCCTGCGGGAGAGCTGGCTCAGCATGACTGCACTCTTCTGAGCCACTTCCAGCAGGTCCTACAGAAACCAGACGGCCATTCAGTGCACTGACCCGATTTGTCTTGTGAAATCAAATGGTGAAAAAGAGGAGTTGACAGAGGGGAGTGGTTGTCATTGTCCCCATCAGATGCAGGAGCTTTTTTCTGACTATGAATGAAAGAATAACACTCAGAAACTATTAAGGCTCTTCATTCAAACACATTCAAACAGATACTATTGAGCACTATTCATGCCACAAAGGTTTATTTAACCAGAAGACAGTGAGGGTCCAGGAACCAACAAACACAGGGTTTGAAAGTTTTCAAGGGTGCTAAGTTAAATTCAGAATAATGCCCTATGAAGGCTAACTGTTGTGCTGCTCACAGAAGTCCGTTGTGAGCAGGAATGTTCATGTGAGCAAACGTTACTGTGCAACGCTCGAGCTTTAACATCGCACAAAGACCAGTCCAAGAGTTACTCAGCTGCCTAGAGCAAAAGGCAAGGTTTTACCACAAGCCCCCACTCTTCAAAACAAGTTTTACTGCAACAGGCAAGACTTGGTGGGGTACTGTCTGCAACAGCAGCCAAGTAGCCCATGATCCTTGAAGGGCCAGATTTCTGTCTACCATGTTGAGTGAGTTCTCAAACCCACTTTGCGAAAGGAACTTCCAGTTGGAGTGAGTGGGAATCTACTCACTTGGCAACTGGTGCTGTTCAAGTAAGCGTCTGGGAGCAAGGAATTCAATAATTCAAAAAGTTGTTGGATCTTAACCAAATCCCATTGACTCATCTCTCAAATTATTCAGCAGACTGCAATATTTACAGTACATTGTTTTAAGAAAATTATGCAAACTATATGTCTTTGTCAGATAAATTATTCACAGTGAGTAATATGACCCTGCCGTCGTTCATAAATATAGCTCCCGACCCAGTTATTTCTCCTGTTGTCTAACTACTGCTTCAGTTAGCTCAGGCTTTTGAGAAGCTCTAGGCTTCAGCAAAAATAATGCAGCCATTTCAGTTGACTTAGCTCTGCAGCGCCACAACTCCTTTGCCAGTGAGTCTCAGAGCGCTTTACAGAAAGGATTAGGATTGTTACCTTTATTTTATGGATAAGGCAGCAGAGGCATCGTAAAGGCAGTGTCCTATCCAAAGATGAACAGTGGCCAGTGATAGAGCCAGGAGCACAATCCTCGTCGAAGATGCTCAGTCCTGTACTGAAATCCATACTTTTCTTTTTAAGATGTGGCTGACAGCTCCGGCCCTTTGGCAAATGCCCATTTGTGTTTTCAGGTGTCTGAGCTGCTATCAAGCTGTTGGGTTGGGACTGGAGTCCCACAGGAGGATGCTTGGGGATCCCAGCATCCACCGAGACTGAAGCTCATGATGCTCTGGCCACCCCAGAAAGCCCCAGACCCCGTTTGAAGACATTCAGGTCAGAGAGGTGCACAGAGTCTGAATTCAGGAGGAACTGTATATGGAGATACCTTTGCTGTGGCATATAACAGCAACCAAGCAGACAGCTGGCATTTGGGAAAAGAGGCCAGCTCCATCACAAGCTTTCCTTGGAGTGTTCAAGCTCTAGACTAGACTAGTGCCAGAAAGAGTAACGTTAACATTACAAGGAAAACCACAGGAAACAGGGTGTTAATGGCTAAAACGCAAGTCTTACCAAATCGAGGAAGGAGAAGCAAGGGAGCAGAGAGAGAGCAGAAGAAGCTGTGAGTTCATAGTCTTTGCAGAGGGGGAGAAACACAGCCAAACCTTAAAAAGCTTCATTTATGCACATTATTGAAAGAATGTAACACGGAAAATTGAAATTTTCCCCTCCAAGGGGAGAAGTCTTTGGGGAGGTGGTTGATGCCAAATGTTTTTACTGTGCTTGATACAAGGTTTTGGCAGGTACCACTACACAAATGGAGCACACATTTGTGCTCATTTAACAAAGGAGAAGACACCTCTTCTCCATGGGGATTGGAAGTCCAATGGCTTTGATGATTTGAATGAATGCATTACGTTTTTGATGGTGTAAAGTGTGCAAAGGTTGACATAAACAAAGTTTTGATCAGAAGGAAAATAGCAGGGGTAGAGGCTCTGCACAAGACTGAAAAAACCAGTGTGCTGGCCTAAAGCTGAAAAATTAAAAATACGCTTTGTGTGTAATAGAAATAACATTCCTAGGAGGAAAATGAACACAGCAGAATGGCCAGAGAGGTACCAGGACTAAGACCATGACACTCTAGGTATGCCAGCAGAAATGGGTACAAAAAGGACAAGCATCCCTCAAAATACTGAATGAGAAAAGGAAATTTATGCTTAATCCAGCTACTTGACCTGAAAGCCTGAAAGTGTGTCTCTGCAGACAGGACCATAAGATGCTGGTTGCATTAAAAGGTGTGAGGTAGTTAATCAGAGGACTGTATTGAAGAAGTTCAGCCCTGAGCTAGTAAGACAGTAACTAAAAAACTGAGAAGCCCTTGGACTCTTCCATGAGGGATACTGGTGAGGTCCTCCTAAAAGCATGAGTTTATGTCTCACGGATGCTAATAAAAATGTCAGTGTGTTGTAACAGAGAACAAGGTTTTGACTACAGTATTTGGGTGTCAAAGGTTTCATGTCTTCATCTACTGGAGGCTCGTAATAGCTGGAAAGGACATTACGCCACCTACTGCCACTGCTGAAAGGAGCATGACAAACTTGCCCTGGGAACAGCGGAGATTTTTTTTGTTATTAAAAGAGAGTATTTGTATATCAAATAAAAACCTAGAAGAGAGGTCATAGTCAGAAACACAGCCTCTAGAGCAATGGTCTGAAATGCAACAGTGCAAAGACCAGAGGTGGGTGATGCTGCAGTGGCCTCCAGTGAAAGAAACAGCTACTTCCTCCTGCATGGGTAACACTACAGGCCAAGGCGAGAGAGAGAGATCTTCATGTTACAAGGAAAATTGCCCTTTCCTCCCCAGTAAGGCAGGGAGGGGAGATCAGCCAGGCATCTTTGGGATGCTCTTTTGCTACAGATTTTCACAGGGACACAGGACTTGCCCCGCTTTTGCACCTTAAGCCCCAGCCCTGGGAACTGACCCACTCCAAGCTCTGCACCTGCAGAGTCCACCTCCTGGCATGGAGTATGCAGGGGCTCAGTGCCTCCTTACACAGCTCAACAACCCTCATTCCTGGAGAGGATTAGCAGGAGACAGCACCACTAAACAAGGGGCTGCTCTGCATTCTGCCTGTACTAAACACGGCATTCTTTGCCTAAGAGTACATGACCACAGGCTGCACTGGTGATCTGGAGTTTTAAACAGACTGCAGTGAAGGCCCAGACACACAGCTGCAGGTTCCCTTTATACCAGCATAACGGGCCAGTGAGTGAAGCTATCAATGTAATAAAGTGCCTATTGGCAAAGGAGGGAGAGAGGTAATCAGATCTATATTTAGTACTTTTAAATTATAAAATAACAAGAGGGACATATGGGCTGTCAGCTGCAGACTTTTTTTTGAAAAGAAATGAGAAATCGAGATTGCCTATGCTATTAGAAAATGAGCTCAGGGGCATCAGGGACTTGCTGGTGCATGAAGAAATATTTAAGGAGAAGCCAAATATAAACCACAATGGGGCATCCTGAAAGCTGCTGCCGTGTACTGGAAGTGATGCTGTAGGTACCCGTCCGTACAGGAAACCGCAGGTGATTCTGCAGGTGTGTGAAATAACCATCCTGTGTGGAATAACCATCCCAAGCACCTTATCCAGACCTTAGGCAGGAGGAAGATGAGGAGTGTGTCTACAGCATTTTTGACCAGAAAGGATACCTGCAGCTGCCTGAGCTCCCCACAGCACTAAATGGTTTTGCTTCTGCCCGGTGCTCATGAGGCCACTCTCTGAAGACAGGAGTAGCCAGAACCTCAGATGTAAATTGGATGATCATGGTTACTTCGATTAACAAGCAAATTATAAGCTTTTCATATCTTTTCTAATCTCAATGCTATTTGCTAAATACCGTAAGTACAATGAAACTTAGCTGGGAAAGGACAAGGTAGGGAACTGTGCATTTATAAGTCTCTGGCATGACCTGGTTGGACTGACCACTGTGTTTCACAATAGCAGGCATTTAAAAGCCAGGCACTAAAAGAAATCGGCGTTCTCAAACTTCATGGCCTCAAGGGCTTTTTGACCAAACACAGAAATGCCAACTGAATTATAGGAAACTTTTCTTATTGTGCAGTCCGTGCACGTACTTCTGGGGTCTACTTGCTTCTCTCTGTTCTCCCTAAAGGGAAGGCTGCAATACATTCAAAAGAGAGATGCCCTTTGAGAAAAGATGATGTCCAGAGACAGCACAGCTGTTTCTTCATGCAGATATCCCACCAAATATGCAGATCCCTAAACATTAAAGGAACATTAAATATCTCCAGATCTGGCCTGATCCAGTCAGAGGAAGTCTCCAGCTCCTTCACGGCAGGCAATCACTGGAAGACTATTTTGTTACTTGCTGCTACAAAAAATACTCCCACTAACTTAAGTCTCCTTTGACAGGACAGTTGATGTTTCCATCACTGAAACATCAGTTGAGGTTTCAACATAGTTGAGGTTTCTATCACTGAAAGATGTGTCTCTGAATTTGCAGTTTCCTACAGACATTTGTAGAGCCAAAAGGCTCCCTGTCTCTATCACACAAGAGTGGGATGTATGAAAGTCTGTTTCCCACAGATGCCACCACTCTTGCAGCACACACACACACACAGAAATGAAGCAGCTCCTTCAGTTGCAACTGTCTGTTTTCCTTTACCCAAACAGCAAAGTATGAGAGAAAAAGGAGTCCTGGAGAGTTATGCTGGTTTCACATGGGTGATCTGAAACCATAGACAAGCTTTCTTGGTTGAAATAGTAAAAATATTTATTTCCTGTTTGCAGTTGCTTTGAGGGAAGTTTGTAGCATGGGAGCAACCGCATCTGAAGCCGTAGCAGACACGAGTGCTGTGCTGAGAAAGGGGTCGTGTGTTCCCGTCCCTGTGGAGTCACGAGTGGGCACAGATGTTAAGCCTTCCCTTTCCCTTCCTCTCCATATCCCTTCTTCCCCAGTCAGCCCCTCCTTGAGAAAGCAAGAAGATAATTTGCAGAAAGAAAGATGCATTTCCCCCCCTTTGTTCGGATATAATAGTGCATTTCTCTTTTATCCTTTGAAATACGGATTTGTTCCACAGAGTCCATGGAGACTCAGAACCAGAAAATACCACCCCACGATGACAGCTGATGGTCTGTGTCTTGTGCGTGCCCGTCTCCGCCGGGCTCTAGCCTACACTAATACTTCATGTGCGGGCAAAGACAGCAAGACTGCTCTCCGCAAGTGGATAGCAGCTTTATTCCTGTAAGAGATGCCATTTAAAGCAATGTTAAAGACAACTTTCTGGTAGCTAGTTTGTGTGTGTATAAAAAAATATAACAAACCAAATAAAATTCTTGGTGTCCAGCGCAAAGTTATTGGATCTCAGACTTGCTGGCATTCGCTTTTGGACTGAAGAGGGAAATATCTCTGTAAAGTTTCCATTGATCTATAAAGCAGAAACATCTGCTGGAAGTGTTGTCCCAGGCCGTCTCCGACTGCAGTCAGCAGGAGGCGAGCCTGTGGTTAATAAGCTTTCTCTCTCCCTTCCACAGTAGATGTCATTGCAATGAGTACGAAGCACAATAAGAAAGTTTACAGGATACGGGCTAACTCAGCCAGAAAATACAAAACACAAACATGGAAAAAAAGCATCACTGAGAAGACTGTCAACAGCTTTCAGATTAGTGATGTACTCCTGCCAAAGCGAAAACAGAACCACTGGACCAGCTACCTTGAACCAGCCCTGGGACTTGCCTCCATTAAAAATGCCATAAGGACCATTTTAAAGCTCTCTTCTGCAATCTTATATAAAAGTGCTTGCAAGGCTGGGATTTAATCGGTAAAAGGATGTCCTCTCTGGCAGGATTTTCAGAGAGTTTAATTCAATTTGCAGTGTAGTTTAGGCCATATACCCACACTAAGGTTTTTAATTTCCTCAGTGATGTTAATCGGTACGCACTTCCAATGCGGCCAACAGCAGCCCACAGGTACCAGAGGAGTGGAAACTCCCCAGCACAGAGATGAGCCTGGGATTCACCACTGGCAGCAATACTAAAGAAGCCGAGCAAAGTTTGTGCTTCCTTGGGCAAAGTTTGGGTTCCCCCAGGCTGCTTTTCACAACAAGACTGCTGGTTGTTTCCACCTACAGGAAGCTTTGAAGGGAAGCCTCCAGCATTTCACCTAGACACCTCCCTGGTGAGGCCGACGACGCTTCCCCACCGCAGCCATCAGCCCCACAACATGGGGCGCCGGTGGGTCCTCCACCGCCCCCACCACGCCGCCCGCTGCAGGCTCCTGCACCCTGCATCAGTGAGCACCTACTGCTTTACTTCCCCTGCCTTTGGGAAAACAGAGGGGGCAAAGAGAGGGTCAGTTATCTGTACCCACAGCAGTCAACGAGCCCCAGACCGGCTTGTGAAAAAGGCTTTCTTCTGCACTGGAGGGACCTGCTGGTACAGCCCTCTGGCTGGCACATCCTCCTGCCCACCAAGGCTGAGGTGGGTGCTCAGTGCTCGGGGAGGGCTTGGTTTGGACGAGCAACCCGAGGCAAGCACCCCAGCAAGGTCCACCCGTGGCATGGCCAGTGCTGCTGCCCCCAAGGGCTGCCGGGACCTCCTGAGGCTCTGCCACCCCCAGTGCCCCCACACGTCTAGGTCCTTAACAGCCTCTGGGTAAGTGTCCAGCAAATGTCACCACTACAGACATAGCCAGCGCTTCTGTGAGGCTTAGCATCATTTTCCTTCTCCTGTGGAACCAAAAGTTAGCTGGTACAGAGAACAGCCTTTTTAATAGCAGGAACAACAAGACTCTTCTTATTATGCCGTGCTGGTTATAGCATGTCACTCTGTCATCACCCTATCATTGCTCTGCTGCGCACACCACTTATTCTAACTTTAATGGTGTTACGCTTACCAAGGTTATAATTACACATTATAGTGTGGCTTTCCTATGCCGAAAGAGGACTAAACGTACAATTACACAGCTCATAAATAGAAGGACGCCGTACTACTGCATAAGCGCACATGCCCACATAAAACCTTTAATTTCGGTTGCAAATAGATTATAGAGATTTTACAAGGATGTTATTCTGACTGTGGTAATTGTTAGCACCACCTCTTGGTGAAAACTTCCAACTGCACAGGACTTTTCCTGACAATGTCTCTCTTTACAGGGGTGAGGACTATGGTTCCTGCAAAACCAGTCATTAACTAGAAAAGTATAATGAAAAAAGGATTTGCAGGTTGTTATTGTTATTATTGTTGTTCCAAATATTTAAAGATAAATATCTGAACCTATGTGTACCTCAATTATTTTAGGATTTAGAAACACTTAATAGTCAAAGACATAGTCAAGTGAAAAAACATGTGTGCCAAATTCACTGACCCCTCAAATCTTTAACATTAGAGCTAAAGAGAAAAACATATGGCAAATACAAATGCCTAGACACCTATCAATACTAAGATTAACCGTCACTGTGACAAAAGGAGACCCAAGCGCTTTCTTTCAAAAGCACCCCTCATTCGAGTCATAAATACCAATCAAAGCGGATCGGAGGGCAAACTAACCTCATCTCTGATCCCCAGAGGGTTTCTGAGAGCAACACGCTGCATGTTGTTGATGTGAAAAGTCACGATGCAACTAGACGCTACCAAGAGGATCTCCCACACATTCAAAGATTTTTAACACTCAGTAGTTCCGTTAAAATAAAAGCATATTGAATGGTAATGATCTTTCTTAGCCACTCCCTTGTCTAATAGCATTCAGTTGGGGCCATCCACATCTGAGGTTTCATGACCACACAAAACTTTTTTCCTCAAACTGCCTTGCCAAGAAAACCACATACATTCCACCATACGTGTTCAACAGTGTCCTCGCTGTTGTGGGGCCACCAGCAGTGCTGGCTGGGAAAGCTTTGGTGACCAGCTCCAGCAGGCCTGTGCTGGGGTCATGGAGGATGAGCTGGTGCAAGGGGAGGGGGCAGAGCCTGCGGGCGCGGGGGCAGAGGGGCTCAGAGGCACCCAGACCCCCCGTCCTGGAGGACAGCACCAAGATTTCCAGCGAAGGGAAGCCATTCCCCTTAGCTGTTTCTATGAAAAGCCCCAGGGCAGGCCAGGCGAAGGTATCTGGGCAACAATCTCAAATGACAACTCCAGGCATCCTATGGCTGCGTGTCTAATGTTCACATGTTTTATAGGACTCAGGCAGATGGTTAAATTTCATTGTTTATCAAGTGACCGCATTGGCCAAACATTGAGCTATCTGTCCACATGCACGGATTCAGTCCATACCATAAGAAGAGTGATACCACACATTCAGTCTCATTTATGGAGGAAAGACCAAAGAGAGGAGAAGGGACAGAAGGATGGAAGGAAAGAGAAAGAAAGGAAGAAAGAGAGAAAGGGAGAAAGGGAGAAAGAGAGAAAGACAGAGAAGATTATTCTATTCATTCCTTTCTGTTCATTTAATTTTCAATTTTAATTGTGCAGAACAGGCAAATAGAAATGAATGATTGATGTTTTTGGAAATGTATAAAACATGAAAAGTATGCACTTCTCTTAAAGTAGCTTTTAAATTACTTACAGCACACTGCACTCAGAGCTGCTTATTGTGGTGTACAGAGTCCTGTGATCTATGAGGGGCATGAGTTTCAGGAATGGAAAGGGGCCACTACAACCTTTTCTTTCCTTCTTTTTCTCACATTTAAAAAAAAAAAAGAAGAAGAAGAGGAAAAGATCTCAGTGTCTCTTAGCTAAGATTTCCTAGCTTTCCCTGTGTTTTCTAGTATCATACTCCTCCAGGAGGGAAATTCCCATATCTTACATTTTTCTACTTGGCTACAGTAATTTCATCTTTCTCCCTCTTGGTTCCAGCAACAAAAGCATCTCAGTTTGTAGGCTCACACAGGCAGAATTAACAAGAATATACACATATATACTGGGCCATGTCAATCCTGATCATGGATATGTATAGGAACATACACATGCATAGATATGGTCAACTTCTAACTCCCTTATTCATTGAGAAGTCCAACTGGAAGTACTTAACAGAGGGATATAAAGAAAGTGTGCAGGATGTGGGTCTGGAACTTGGAGGTAGAAGAAAATTTCAGTTCTGACGGTCAAACAAGTTTGTGATGCCTTTTGTATAATAGCAGCAGCTTAAGTCAACATTTTCAGGAATGATTTTCAATTCTGAGTGCTTTAAAATGAGACCAAGGCCTGATCTTTTTAAAGGGGCATGATGATTTCTCAAAACCAGACCCCTTGCTCTGGTCAAATAAAATGCAAGGCAATCAATATCAACTCTCATTTTTTAAAAACCCATATTTTTGCTATGACAGCTCTTGGCTTTTGGCAATGCTATTGTCTGTGAAGTCTCAGCCGAAAGTGTGCACACTCACAACTTACCTTCCTGCACAGGCTAAATTGACAGGAGGAAATGGAAGAAATTTTACAGTATTTTTTTGCAACATGAATTAATTCTTTGCCAGGGAAAACAATGGGAAAATGCACATGCATTTGAGGGCCTCTTGTCCTGGCTAGCTGTTAACTGACAGCAATGAAAACTCCTTGTGAGCCCTCACTCCTCCATTTTCTGCTATGGTGGGACAGATTTCTAGTGGAAGAAGGACATCTCTGGGACGAGAGCTTCAGTCAACAGAGGCCTTGAGACCATATTGGTGGTGTCCACTCCAGCAGGAATGGAGGGAAGTAGATTGGGCAATAAAAGCTGAATAAGGTCCTCTCAGACTTTTAGAGATTGGAGCAGGACAATAAATAGGTAGAAAGCAGTCTCCTGGGTCTGAAGGCAAAGGAGAAACAAGAAGAAAGTCCCTGAGGGGAGGCACAGGATGGCATTCAGAAATGAGAAGTGGGAAAGAACTGGTTAAAACCAAATAACGAGTGACTGGGTCACTTGCAGTCATGGATGAACATACATGCCAGTAAGACCTGTAGTAATTTGCAAGGTTACAGGACACTCGGGGCGCTGTGTTTGTTCCCAGAGGTTCAAAAATTAACTGTTCGGTAAGATATGCCAATGGCATTGCTATATCAGCCCAAAGAAAACAAAAAAGCACTGGAGGAAAGAGGACCACTAAGCTCATGTCCCCACTACGCAATGCAATACAGCTCCTTAAGGTGTCTAGAGAGTCACGACACGCTCAGTTCAGTGCTTCCCAAGCAAAGAGCAGGAGCAGACGGTCCAAGCCCTGTCAGTGTTACAGAAGAAATAGCCAAACCCGCTGAACGGTGTTTACCAGCGGTTATAAGGCCTTAACAAAAATGGACGAGTCAGCATATCCTTTGACCTAAATCAACGAAACAAAGTGCTTGAGAGATGCAGTGTCCTATCCACAGTGGACGACATCTTTCCAAGATGAATGCCCAAGTTTTTTCCCCTTTTAGATGCCGCAAATGGTTTTTGGCAGATGCTTCTACACCCAGATGGCGCCAAGTTAACTACTTTTATTATGCCTTTTGGATGGTAATCTTTCCGCAGACTTCCTTTTGGCATCGCTACTGCACCCAATATATTCCAAAGGAAATGACAAGGCTACTGCAGCACCTGGAAAGGGATAGTTGCTTGTACAGACAAAGTCCTGGGATATTGCCATTAAGAAGAGAAACATGATAAAAGCTGGTCTAGATTTCCAGAGACACTTGGTATTCAGGTCTAAAATGCAATAAACATTGGGCTACATCAAAACTAGCTGAACTATTGAGACAACATGCACGAAAACTAGGCATAAGGGCAGACTGAGAAAAGGTAAATTGGCCTAAGAAAGTAATAAATTAATGCAAACTCCTGAATCTATGTCAAAGTGAAGTGAATGCTGGGTTATGAATGGCAATAATATATCCTTGGAATGAACTCCTGGAAAATGAAAGCACCTGATATTTGAACATAATACGAGAATATGTTTTCAGCTGGGCGGAAGCCCTACCTGAAGCACACCAGTGCTCCCTTCCCGTAACCGCTCGCAGCCGCCTGCTATAACTGCGTTGCAGATTACTGAATTCTTGCAACCCGGTCAGACCGGCGGGGCTGCTACATACTGCTCCTGGACATTCGCTGATGATATAAATCACTCTCTGCAGACTGAGGAGTGTCTCATTGTAAGAGAAGCATGTGAAAAATGTATAAAAAAGCTCTTCCAGAGAGTCATTTCAACTTTCGACTGACCACAAACCACTTGTACCCCTGATAAATAGGAAAGACTTGGATCGTGTGCCAGTGACTTGTCAAGCCCTACTTAGGGCTTAATTAGGTACAATCCGCAGACATAATACAGTATTGTGCCTGGCACAGCCTTGGTAGTTGGTGGTACCCTGTCTAGATACCTTGCGAATGTGACAGATCTATGAATATTGAAAATGGCTGAGGAAATTAAAGCTTTATGAGAGAGGTCTGCAAGCCTTAAAACCAATGTCTGATTCATAATTATAACACATCTGACTGGCTACTACCAAAAATGTGGAGCTGCAATATTAGAGTGTGGGAAAAGTGACTGCCTTAAGCATATTAGAAACATACCAATAATAACTGGACTCTCATTCCAGAAAGAAGCAGCGTTTCGGAGCCAACGTGGTTATCCCAGCAAAAATATCCCTATGGTACTTCATTAGTGAGAATTATGAATAAGCTAGGATGTCCGTTTAGTGGTCTGCCACTGGTAGAAGACATCCTGCTTATTCTAGCTATGCCTGTATGTAGTTACCTGTAAAACACAAGGGCTACCGCAGTCTCCTGCTAACAGGTGAGATGATACCTGCCTCACCCCTGCAAGTTAGGCACACCAGGTCCTCACGAGCAACGTCCTGACCCAGTCCTCACCCACGGGGACTCTGCTGTGTTATGGCAGTAGTATTGGAGCATGCAGCGGAGCAACGCAATTACTCCCCATTTATTCGGGATTCTCTTGGTTAGGTTATTATCCTTAACACAATGACTTCTAAACTGGAATGCCCTTACTCAAATGTTTTAAGGCTTAAGCTTTCCAGCAATGCATTGTACATCTCTATCTGACATTTTCTCTCCCCCTTCCCTCTCCTGGAATTCTTGCTTTCAGCAACCACATCCCTGGTTTTTGATTCCTGGAAAAAATTCTCCTTTCTCATGGTGTCTTGCTCGATCATTAATGTTGACATGCCAAAAGCTTCCCACCGAGATCTTGTTGGCTTTTTTGGCATCCCACTTCTCCACATCTGGTATTTTATATAGCTATCCGTAATTTTATAATTCTTGTGCCAGTAGCTTGTCCTCTTCATATGCAGACCATATCTCTCACAGATTTCTCCCCAAATGGGTGCCTTCTCTGCTACATTAGCTCCTCCAGCCCCAAACAACCCAGCTGTCTGAAAGCTCTACATTTTTCAGAAAACATAAATCACCAAGTCCCAAAATATCTGACAACCTTATACATAACAAAATTCATGACCAGAAAATAACGCACTCATAACTTGTGATTGAAGGCCAATGAAAATGACACAAGAAACTTTCCTTTCCCCCATGCTGTTGCAGCTTAAGTAGCATCCAGAAACTTGCTAATGACTGATGCCCGCAGAAACAGGAATTGATGCTGTTTGTCAATGAATTATCAGGATTACTTTGTATTTATGTGAAAGTGAGCTTCTATTTCTAGATCTTAAGGTGATATTGCACACCATTCCCTTACAAATCAGGAGAAAAACCCAACAATCTCTGTAGCTCAGATTATACGCCATCCTTTGTCCATATCATAAAAATTTGCCTTGAAAGGCTGATGGAAACTACAAGACAGGGATAAAAGAAGAGGCATCCCAGAACAGAGGAACACCATCAAGGGGCCATACCCATCTTTTACCATATTCAGCAATAACACAAAATATCTTAATCTATAGAAGGCAATTGGATATTATTATAACCATCTGCTGTTATTCAAAATAAGATAAAAATTAACATTTATTGGCTACTTAACATTCACACTCATTCTACTAAAATTTTGCTTATAGATAGTCTCATTTCATTCGTGTCTTTCATGTTGATATTTTCTGATCCTGTAATTTCTGTTCGGCCTGCTAGATCTAGGTTGAACCAAGGTGCCAGTAACAGCTACTCAAAACTAGTAAACTACTACTTTTACTCTCATCCTACCCTCTCTATAATGGTTATTATATACTATATCTCCTATATTATCTCACACCGCATGTTGTCCTACCAGAAAAATTTATTCACATGTCTACAACTGTCAGAATGACAGGTCTATGATTTGTGAGACCTTACAGTGAAAGTGATTTTTTTTCCCATTGTCAGTGTTAAAAGCAAAATCAGGTAAGTTTTCTGGCCAATGTCACAATCAAAAAAAACCACCACCCCAAACCAAAAAAAAACCCAGAACCCCAACTCTCAAAGCAAGCAGCTAATGAGTCTTACAACTGAATTATCATTAAAAAGTCACAAACAGAAAGAAAAACTTCACCAAATGTTTGAAAAAATCAGCAGAGAGACTGCTCCCAGCCTTCGTCAGGAATTGCTCAACACTAGAACAGGTCAGGCTCTGAAAAGCAAAAGTCTTTGTCTCCAGGCGTATGCACAGCTACCTGCATTTTAAGATGCCTAAAGAATGAAGTGTCCAACTTACATCTGGGCTTTTCTGGCAATCAGGAAATAGGTCTTTTCTTACCTGTCTCTTGGAAGAAGGAAGAGGATTCTCCTTGCAGGGGGCAGTTCAGCACACGAACAGGTTGTCCAGAGAGGCTGCAGCATCCCCGCTCCCGGACAGACGCAAAGCTTCACCAAACAAGGCCTTGGGCAACCTCATCTAATTGTGAAGTCAGCTCTGCTTTCAGCATGGGGTTGGACCAGATGACCTCCAAACATCCTTTGCAATCTATGTTTTTCTATAGTTTGATGATTCTAATCACTCACTAAAAAGAAAATTAAATATTCCACCAATGAAAGGGTTTTGACATGTTTCTTCCGTGATAAACTTCCGTGATAAAACTGCTTTTACCACATTGAGATAATGACATGACAGCTATTGATGGTTTCTGTATTGCTTACAGGAAAACATTTCTACTTATGCAAAAATGCTGTTCCCGTCATTTTAGCATCTGTGTGCTATTTGGACAGGTTTTATTATTGGAACTGTGATAAATGCCAGTGCTTGCTTCACCAAAACCTTAAACTGAGTCTTAAGTTGTAAGGATATGCTTATCCCTACATTCCCCTGTGTACTGCTTCCTTGTTTCACAGGTGGAGAACTAAGGCACAAAGGAAGCCTGTGGAGAGGTTGGCAGCTGAACCTTTCCTCCTGAATCTCAGTCCGTTGCTTTCAACACTCTATGCGCATATATACTCTATGGGCAACTTCTTTCAGTACATAAGAGTTTATTCTTGTAGCTATAACAGCTGATCTAAAGTATTCAATGGCAAAAATATAGTCATCCAAACTGCTCCTTATGCACAGCTTAGTTCATGGTTTTTATAGCACATTTTGAAGTAGTACACAACTGTATGCATTTACCTTGGTTGCTGCTTTATAAAGACACCTCTGTGAAGGAATAATGTTGCTTTCATTACAGGCCACTGGAAGAGCCAATTATCTCCAAGATTTCTTATCCGCTGGGGGCAAGGATGAGACCGAAAATGCAGACAGCATCAGGCGTATGCTGAGCCTGGGGACTGCGCCAAAGCATCCAAACTGTGCACCCGCTCTGCTTTCAGACGTTCAGCGCCAGCACATCCACAGGGAAAAGCTGAGTTGCTGTGCCAAGCATCTTACGCCTTTCCTGCCTCTCCCCATATGGTCTCTGGTCCCCATGGCACACATCTTGCATCCTGTAGACCCCGGTGACCTCCACTTATCTGCAGAATTTGTGGCCAATCTGTTTTTTGTGGCCAGCCATTATTTTTGTTCAAGCCTTGCAGCAGTTGCTAATAACATCAGCATTACCTTTCCCAGCTGTCACACAAGGTATATGCTCTAAAATGTTACCCATTTCAATAAGAAGGATACCCCAAGGACACAGATGTTGAGCAAGTATCTAACTGCCTAGCTTTCTACCGGAGTACCGAGGTTGTTTTTTGCTAAACTGCCAAAAGCAGAACAACAAAACTGCTTGCCAGATCCTGCTCAGTTTCTGTGCAAGTCCCTCTTCATCCATCAGAGACTGTTCAGCTCCAGTCAGGACAGGGCAGAAGAAACTGGCCCTTCTCTTCAAACTTCGTTACCCCGTGGGGGTACGTACGTGTGTCCCACCCCTGAGTGTGTCACACCCAGTGTCACACCACTGACCATTGATACACTCATTCAGGTGAAATGCCAGTGCTCAAAACCAGTGAAGTCCCTAACCACCCTTGCAGTAGTCGAAGCCAAGTTTCCAAATACTTGCAAGGCAAAGAGGGGTGTTTCCAAGGGCATGAACGGCAGTCATGTTCCCAACCGGTTGTTGTGCTTGAAAAAATCTGTCTTGCATGTGTGAGCAGCTGGGGCAGGGCATGATCTCCCTCCGGGGACATCCTCTCTTTGCATTGTTTTCCCTTTTTAAGAGTACAAGTGTTGGGCAGCCGCCTGCAACTGTTGCTGTGTAGGATGAAATGAAATATAGTGTTATTAATAAAAGAAAAAAGTAACTCACACAATAGCAAGATTTAGTTAGGTTTCTGAAAAAGGAAGAGCAAAGAAGCAGTTCTCCCCACATCTCTAAGGCATTCTGGGATGAATATTTAGCTCATATAGCTGTAAGGAGCTTGACAACATATGCCTAATTTCCAGTGGGACAGGCAGAAGGGCCAGTGAGAAGGGATGCTGACAGGCTAGGAATGGGGTAGCAATGTGGTATTTTAACAAAGATGAAAAGTGTTGCTCTACATCTGAGAGCAGCTTTGTTAATGCAGTTACATTTCTCAGGCCACATAGCTGAACCATCAGTGGGTTTGGCTGTGTCACCTTGGTATAAGCAAAGCTTGATGAAATGTGAGTAATTTTTAAAAGAAAGCATTTCTGTGGGTTTGATTCTCTGTTTTGTGGTCATTGCCTTGGAAGGAACGTTAGTCATTTTGGGCTTTTGCACTTGCATTAAAAAAAAAAGGGGGAAAAAAAAAAAGGGTGGGAGATAGATACAGAAGGTTTTAGCGACGGCTGCAAGCTCGCTGGGGGCCTGCAGCCAGAGCCTTGCAGACCCGCAGGGACACCTGGCCTGCTGGCGACCAGCTGCGTGGGGGCAAGGGGACTGCCTGCCCCGGGGCTCGGCGCTGGCTGCCCTCCCATTCCACCTCCTCCCGGCTGGGAGCTGAGCTGAGGGTGAAGCCTCCACTCACCTCCCACACCTGAAGGAGCCTGGGAGGGCATACGCTCGCTGCCCCCGCCCCGCATCCGGGGCAGGCAGTCTCCCTCCCATGCAAACCTGGGTGCCAGGAACCGGCAGGATGAGCAGGAGACAGTGGAAATCAGCCAGTGCACAGCAGTGAGACGAGTGCTTAAGGTCTAACCAACACCTACACCCTGTTGAAGGAAGGCACCTACCTCCATCTGGGTTCCATGTCCATCCATCCCCCTCTTAGAGCTGGTCCATAGACTGGTCCTGTACAACCCACTTTTTTCCAGACGAGTTGACCACCGAGCAGGATGGGGAGACTTATCATTCCTCAGCCCAAATGAAAACATCCTCCTGCCTCCCTGTAGATCCATCTGCCCCAGGGTTAAGGGCCTGGCAGCTTCCACCTCTGGCCATACCTGGCAGAAACTCACCTTTGAGCTTGCAGAAGTCTGTCAAATCCAAGGCGTTTCAAGAGCCCAGATAGCTTGAACCCTGAAAGCTGTGGGGAGGTTTCCAACAAAATTTTGATTTGCTGAAAAATTTCCAACCAAACCTAAGTTTGGTTACACAGCTGTGTAGCTGTGAGTCAAGAAAAAGAAAAAAAAAGATTAGCATAGTGTTATTTGGTTTGTAATTGTAGCTCAGTTACAGTTATCTGCTCTAAAAAAATCTTTTCCTTTGTAAAAATTCTTGAACAATAAAAAGCTGCCTCTATCCCCCCCAAATGTAGTGTAAGCTTTGTAGCTAACTAGGAATGGGATCTGTAACATGTATTATGCCATTTGCTACATTCCAGAAATAATTTTCCAATAGCCTTGAAACAGAATGAGTGCAGTGCATATAAACAAACAGAAAGCTCTTTGGGGCTTGATCTTTGAAGTTTTACCTCCCAATTCTTCCTGCAAAAGTGGTATCTCTGGCTCTGGTGCTCCTGCAACGGATGTGCAAAAATTCATATATTTAGCTTTGTAACTGCCCTACACCATGGTTTTGATTCTCGTGTGAGCCTTGGCTTGCTGATCCCTTGGTTTTAAGAAGTCTGCTGGGCTATATTTTTCTGACAGGTTGAAGGCTCACAACAGAATCATTTTAAAGGGCACGACGGCTTCATGGCACTTAGACTTGTCTCACGATAACGCAACACCGTTGCACAAAGACAGCAGGAATGACAGAGTCTGTCCTGTGTACCCTGTATGTCCTGAGCACGGTGGCTCTGCTGAGCAAGAGATGCCTGAAGTATCTATGGAGTATAATATCCTGAAGCAAAGCCCGCACTCACCCATAGCTCAGGTGAAAATGTTGGCGTTGTTGATAGCTTCTTTTCTGTACCATTGCATCCACCTTAGCTGTCAATGGTGGATGCTGTAGGCAAAGCAAGCTCTGTGCTAAGGGAGGAGCAACCACACCTCTCTGTCCAGAGCCAGAGAAAGGGCCACCCCAGACTGAAGACCTCAGTCCAAGAGTTAGGTCTCACTATACTCTGAGAGGTTTCTGTCCTGCCACGCTGGTTGTTTACATGCTCCATCCATAGGACTTGGGAAGCTGTCCCAACCAAGCAGCTTCACTCAGAGCAGCAATAGAGGGAACATGGCTGTCACAAGTCATTCACAATTATTCACAATTTTTTCTCAGTCCTTAAGGTGGAAAGAGACTGAGGAAATCAGTGAAAGGTACAAATAGGCCCATTTCAGTTACTTTTCCCAGCTTTCCTCTCTGCATCTGCCTCTTGCTTACTGGCTTGCAGATACTTTGATAGCAAGCCACAGAAACCACGATGGCAAGTACTTCACCAGTACTGGGGAAATTCTCAAGGGAGAGGAGAAGAAATAGGTACGAAATTGTTACTCTTTGTGCTCTCTGTGTTTATTTATTTTGGACCCATTGGGCTAGACCGCAACTAAAACTTTATGAACCTAATAAAATTCCCAACATTCTCAGACATGAGTCGTGATGTTTATATATTAGGCAGAATACAAAGGTGTATTTATGAGAAGATTGGAAGTACTTAGAGATGCTTGAGCTCAGGCAAAGCATAAAGCACACGTAAGAAATGTTTTCAAACTTAGCACAGGTATGATCGAGCTAACCAGTGCTCTGCCTGCCTGGGAAGATGAACTGCATGACACATCAAAACCAGAAGCGTTTCGGAAATGCTGTGCACCTCATCACAGAACAGTCCCACCTCCTCACAGGTGGTGGAGTACGGGGCAATTTCATTATTTTTCAATAGATGTTATTTATTTATTTGCCTAGTTCTGCTATGGCTAAAATACAAGTTCTCACATTTTGGTAGTGGTGGTAACAATACACACTAATAAACAGGCGAAGGTTACAAGAGTAAACATCTCTTTTCCCTTCTGTCCTCATAAAACACACAGTATTCCCTGATTCAATAAGCAAGTTATACTGTCTGACTCAAGTTGAGGGATAATGGGTCTTGGCGACAGATTAGGCTTTCCATCTTTATAAATAAGAAAAAGCTAGAGGGAATATATGCTGGGATTTCTTTTTGCCAGGAGCAAATAAACAGTTCTGTCAATACACAGATAATCCCACTTCCCCACTTCCCCCATCCCTCTCTTGTCTTTGGCCATCTCCACCCCCACCCCCACCCCCACCCCCAAAAAAAAAGAAAGGTTATGTGTTCATTCTCCTTCTGTCACGCATGATTTTTTTACTGATTTCAGCATTAACTTCTTTGGATACTTCCTGTCACTGGAAGACCTCCCCCTCTCCCTCCCCACAAGAACAGCATACGTTTTCAATTTAGATTATGTTCCCAGCAGATGTTGCAGGACGTGAAGGCCTTGCTTTCTCTTTCATTAAAAAGGCACTTGTAATAAGTTTTATTGTCTTGGACAGAAAAAAGCATGTATTGCAATGTTCAGATATCAGTCAATGTGATTTCATAATCTCTGTCTTAAAAAAATAACAATGGGTTAACAGAAAAGAATAAAAAACAAGGTCCGTGTTGAGTATATATCCCTGAAGAGTATTTGTAAGCATCCCTCCAAATAGTGCTATGGAAGGAAAGGTTTAATATCTCAGGGAGAACTCTCCAACTCTAATGCCCAGTCATCCCAAGAAACATTTCTTGTTATCTTCATAATATTTTGCATGAAATTTTGGAGTACGCATCAGCGCCTTTGGTTCTCCACATGGAGTTCCAGGCTATCCTGTGTGCATACAGCTTTATCTGAAGTTAGACCTGTCAACACAAACCCTTCTGTTCTCAAGACATGACACCGACATCCCACGAGAAGCCTGAGGTCTGGGTTAGAGTGTAATGTCCAGATACACCACTTGGGTGCTTGCTGCTGGCCGGTGGCCTGGTCAGGGCCACGTCACCCATGTCCTCCTTGCAGCAGGAGGACTGGAGTGAAGTGGACCAGAGCACCCAAAACCTCAGTGCTTTGAACTTACCTAAGAAAGATGGACCAGAGCAAGCGAGCTCCTGCTTCATTAATAGTCACCCAAGAGTAAGGGCTGAAAGGAAAAGAATAAGGCAGGCTGCATTAAAAAAAAAACAAGGAAATCTAATCAGAAACTCAATATACCAGAAAATGGTATGCTACAGTCTCCGAAGATTCCCTTTAAAAATCTTTAAGCTTATGCACACTAGGAAATTGCTGTTGGTAGTCTGTAGGATGCTCGCAGTGTCACAGAACCATCTGTTATCTGGTTTCACAAATACCTACTGCTAAACACATATATATATATTTGTGTGTGTGTGTGTATGTGTATGCATCTGTGTGTGTATACTTTACATACACTCATATTTACTTATTCCATCCTTTGTGTCGAAACTAGGAACAAAATGAGGTTATACCCTACGGCAAAACATACACAAACATAATGCGGAATCACCAGAGCTGCCAAAAAATCCCTGCTGTAGAGAGAAGATTAAGTCTAACAAAATGGACAGCAAACCACAAGTTTCATACAGAAAGCTTGTTTCCAATACAGTTAGATTTTATCATTCCATTGTTTCTTCCTGTATTATGGAAGCAATTGTTTTTTACTATAGCATAGGTATGTCAGAGCCAGAAGCAATGGTCCATCTAAACCTACATTTGTGACAGTAAGTAATACAGACAAATTGATATCTCAGCATCTATTCCTAACTACATAAAACCAGCCAGTGGCTATCTCTCAGGTTTCTTCATTTTCCATAAATTTGTCTATCTTCCCTTGAGCTGATATGCACCGCTTTTTATTGCTGACTTTGGAAATTGCTCCATAATTTAAAAATTCTTTGTGTAACAGAAATTCAGCTCGAATTATAACTGAGGTTGGTTGTTTCCACCTGGTGTATTGGGTTTCCTGATTACATACACTAACTTTCAACTTACACCTTTCTGTAAGCACTTACAGAAAGCAGTTACTGTTTTAGGTGGCTGGTGGTACCCCAGGACCAGCAAGGAGAGATTGGAGGCAATTTTGCGCTGCGCTTGCCTCCTCCCGGCCGCGGGCTGCTGAGTGTGGGTGTTGGCCCCGGTGTGGGTCGGTGCAGGCTGGGTCCTGCCTTCCTGGCTGCTTGTGGCTCCCAGCAAGCAGCAGCAGTGCTCAGCAGCATCCTGCTCATCTCCGAAGCCCCCAGGATCGCTCCTCAATGGTTTGCCTCCCTGTACATTGATTTTTTCCAACCCAGGAGCTTTCTAGGCAAGGGAAACCCAGCAGGGGACACACTGAGCCCTGGTCAGCCAAAGAAATGGTCTCATTTTGACTGGGCACTTGTCACCTCGGCCGGGGGGGGGCGGTTCTGGGCCAGCATCCATGCCCCATGGGGCACACCATGGCCCTGCTCCGCAAGCCAGAGGGGATGTAGTGTCCAGATGATTGCAACGGCAGGGCTGTCCCAGCAAAATAACTTCTTGCTGTAATTTTCCAATTCACCAAGAAGCAGAGGTTTTCTCGAATCCTGGGGAAGCCCTGGCTCTTGGCTGGCAGCGCTGCCAAGCTCCTGAGCCATGCAGGCACCAGGGGCCCGTGGCATCCCCATGGAGTAGGGAGCATCTGGGATTTCAGCCGCTGGGACTCCAGGCCCAGCAGCAGTCAGCTTGGACTTGCTTTCCTTTCTGCAAATAACCTGTTTCACTTTATTTTCATAATTAATCACAGCAAAACCAAGCCTGAAAATCTTCCCAGCGGTGTAACAAGCTCTCTCCACACCACTCCCGGCACCTGGCTGTGATAATCACCTACGACAGGCTGCATCCTGCTGGCGCCGGAGCAGGGCCACCCAGCGCCAACCCTGGTGAGTGCATGGCAAGCAATCGGAGACGGAGCTGGCATCCTTCACCCACGCCACCGCTGGGGTCTGCCTGCACATGGAGGGACACCGTCCCGGAGGAGGGGGGCGGGTGGGCTTCTCCCACCCTCGTGGCATTGGAGGACATGGAGACCAAAACCAAACTCGGTGCAGCAGGAGCAGCCCCAGCCCCTCGGCACCGGCTCGCCGCGGACCCACGAGCACCTCAGGTGGAAAAACAGCCGGGGAGCAGAGCTAGGATGTATCAGTGCAATGGGAGATGAGATTTAAATAATCTGTGTCAGAAATACTGCTTACAAATTTCAGCTTGTAATAAATGATCAATGTGCAGACTAAAATATTTGCACTCTGGGGATTCCTTTTTTTTTTTTAAGATTGAAATTTCTCCTTCTTCTGTAAATGCCAGTCATTTGTAGCCCAGGAATTAGCATTTTCTGATACTTCTCTATGCCTTTTCAGGCTGTGTTGCTGTGCACAGCCATCTTTCTGCTTTTTCTTTCACGCTCCTCACACTTCTTGGCACTGACACCTCAAAATAACCGTTGCTGCTACACATGGGCTTGCCTTTGCACGGTGAAACAGTAGCACAAAGCAATTGGCAACGCGCATTCTGCACACTTTTCGCAAAAAAAAAACCAAACAAAAAACCAAACACCCAGCCCTTGGCCCCTCTGCCACCGCTGGGCAGAGTAGCATCAGGCCCGAGGGCAGGCATGGAGGAGCCATGCGTCAGGGGCTGCAAATGCTGCTGGGTTGCACAAGCCCGCATGGGTCAGACGGTCCCAAGCAGCAAAGGGGGACAGCAAGGAAAGCAGCCGAGAGGCTCGGGAGTGCACTGGGAGCCGGAGTAGCCATACACAGGGACAAGGAGAGGCAGCCTCAGCCGCAGGGACAACCATCCTTCCTTCTCCAGGCCTGGGGAAGAAGGGCAGCCCAGCGCAGGGACAGGGACAGCGGGAAGGCAAAAGGTTATCCTGAGGATACGGCGGCTCCTCGCGGGCAGAACATCTGAATTGAGCATATAAACATCCCACGCTTCCCAGCATGGCTTTAAATTAAAATAAACCCGTTTTGTAACACTGCCAGAGAATGGCTGACTGAGAAATTTATAGTCCAAAGTATCCAGGAATTCACTCTCTATTACTCTGTGAACATTTATTAAAAATATAAAAATGAAATTAAAATGGCCATATTAGGAAGATTTGATGCCCTTTGTGGACACGTATCTTTTATTTTCAGGACAAAGTTGCTTTTCTTCCAAGAAGTCTGATGAATTCAGAGATGGGAACTTGCTGAAATCATCTGCAATGGTATTGTATAGCATTGCTTTTGCTCACTGTTAAGTGATATTCTGTAGTGCCTCCGTTACCTCGAGAGGCTGAGTTGACTGGCCTGGGTTAAGCCAAAAAGCCAAAAATAGAAATAAAAAACCACAAAATATTGTAACAGATACTCAAAACCATAAATCTGTAACCAGCAAAGCAGAGAACCTCTGTTAACATCTTCTTCACGTAAAACAACTACTTGTTGAGGCATGCAAACAGAAAGAGTTAATGAGACCAATTTAAAAAGTAGCTTTTGCAAGCCCAAGAGTTTTGGATTACTTGTATAAATACCCAGATTGCTGAAAGCTGGGCTGCTCTCAGGAATCCCTTAACCTTTTGACATCTCTATGCCACGCATTTACATCCCTATGAGCTGTGTTGGTCCTGCCTGGGAGAGGCAGCCTTCCCGAGGGATCAATCATGCATTTTCCATGAGCCGGCCACTGGACAAAAAGCAGCACTAATCCCAGAAGCGGAGACCACCAGCCACCAAGCATGGAGCCCTACTGGGAGCCGGCCGTGCCGTGCCGGGCTGCTGGGGACCTGCGCCCGGGCTGGGCAGCACACCCGAAAAGTGTCGGGGAGCCGGGCGCTCTCCTCCAGCGCAGGGAGAGGGTGCAGGTGGTACGACTGCCACGGGGACTCGGACACGCGCACCTTGTCCTGTCTTTCTAGCAAGCAGCAAAGCAGCTGAAAGGGGCACCGGGATTCACTTCGGCCACAGCTTTTTAGCACAGTTTTGCACTGCGCTTATAACCGGATCAATAAAATAAATTTGCTGCACCAATGTCAAAATCTCCATGTGCTGCTTTTTTGGAGAAATTCAACTGCTCCCTAAAAATGGACGACAGGAGAAAAGCTTTACCATGTGCATTGCCTTGTATGAAAAACCATCAATATTTGGTCTCAGTTTAGATTGTTTCTTAATACTGCCCACAAGATGTTATCACCTTGATTTTTTTAATTATTATTACTACTTTCATTTCTAAGCTGGTGCATCTTCCAGCTACTCCTAGGCATGTCTTGCGCTCTTGCCCTAGGGTACAAGATGTCTCCTCTTTCCTGGTCTTTTAGGCACTATCAATGAACATATAGTAACTATGAAATAATTAACCTGTAAATCAATCTCTTCTCGCAAGTGCATGACCCATTAATCTGGTAAACTCAGAAACATGTGCATGGTTCTCAAAAGATAAGTATGTCTTTCTGTGTGACATATACTTGACAAATACCTAGCATGTCTGAAAAAACTGACTTTCTAGATGCTTCCATACAAATCCAAAAGTTTACCTTTAGACCCCAGTTTTTCCATTTGCCGCAACACACACATTCACCCTAAGAGTTACACAGCATCTAACACCACCATAGTCTTGGCAGAAAAATCCTTGTTGATACTTATATCACTGTAAAATCCACTCATGCTGAGTGAATTAATTACCTACTAAGCTGACAGTTTTTGAGACGGAGCAAGATAAAACCAACCAAAAAAGCCAAACATAAAAATCCAAATATAATCACAATGTCTGTTGAAATGTTAAAATAAGAATGCGATAATGTTTGCAGTGTTGAACCTTGGCCCTTGGATGAGTTTCTTAGTCTCAGATTTCAAAACGCATTGGCGCTTACAGACTCATACAGGTTTCTTGCAATGCTTTTCAACATGTATAGCAGCCAGTCCCAATAGTCTAAAATCTCTTAGACCAACTCTGGAAACTATTTAGCACCTGAATCCCATTTATTTCCACATAAACGTCTCAGTTCCTTAATCATAATTGGGAAAACTGTACTTCTCTGCCTCTCAGGAATTATTTAATAAATTCCACATAAGACTTCTGAAGTCCTTTAGATATGATGGCAAGGGGAGAGCCCAGAGATATCCTGGACAGATCAAAGTGAAATGAGGAATTAAGTGAGGGAGATTGGCAGTGACAAGATGAGCTTTGCTTTGGCTCCTGGAGATAGACAGACAGACAGAGACACAGATAGACAGACAGCATGTAAAGACACTAGTAAAAGCCTCAAATTACAATCCATAATTTGCAAAACCCAGCTAACAGCATTTTCAGTGTGCATACTGAAACAGACTTGAAATTATTCCTAATTCATGACACTGAAATTTTCCTTAGTGCCACTTATGAGATATCATATTATTTCCATTATTCACTGGAACAGATAAATAGCAAAACTCAGAAATTCATACCAGAAGTTATATTTATGGAAATACTGCCTAATTTTTGGAGAAAACACTTTGTACCAGGTCATTGGTTCAAGACAGATGGCCTCATAAACCTCTCAGCAATGTGTAAAACCTAAGGTTATATTTGACGGGTTCCAGGAACTGCATTTCACACAGATGACTGAGTGCTGCAGCAGAGAAGCAGAGGCCATTTACTGCCTAGTAATGGGATGTGAGCTGAATACATCCATCACCTGTGCACAATGCAGGGTGAGACCGAAACGGAGAGTGACCGAGAGCTGCTGTCCCTACCGATGTGCCACACCATGGCACGCTGCTGATGGTGACCTGCAGATCCGTGAACTCTGAGACTTCTTAAATCATTTTTCTGCCATTTGCTCACCTACAAGGACTGAGTGGTGATGCTGAAACGAAAGCCCAGGGAAGCAGCATGCTTCATGGCACGCTACCCAGCAGAGCCTGAATTTCTATACCTGGCCCTGTCTGGCTCTTCAAACATTCATAGGCATCCCTTCTCTATTATTAACATACACAGTAAAAGCATCAGACTTCACATGACATATACTCATTTACTGGCATTTTACAAGAGAACCCCGTTTACTTAAGTCGACATATCTACAGCTGAAATATTTACTCATATCTAAGAGACAGACGAGCTACACAATGTTAAAAGCTTATCAGTCTTTCCCAGCTTCATACGATTTTGGACATATCAGTAAACAAGCTATCACCCCCACTGCCTCCACTCATAAAAGTGTAGCAGAAGGCATGGTATAAATAAATATGGCTACCATATGGTACATCGTTTTTGCCATTGCGAAGCAGGCACAACAAGCATTCTGTCGTCTGTCCGATCTGGAAACATCTCGATTATTTAACAATACCTGATGTGCACTGGTTTTGCACTAAAAAATCATCTCACACTATGAGACATCACTCTAAATTTTAAAAAAGAAAGCGCGCATACATGTGAGAGGGAGGGAGGGAGAGAGATCTTTCCACATGTGAACAAATTACCACAAACAGGGCTACAAGGGGTACCCTGTAATTTGGGACTGGGAAGCGTGTGAGGGTTTTGCTAATATTTCACTCATATAAGTGATTCTACTATTTTAATGGAGAGAAATTATGTGGCTGGAGCTTGCAACTTGTTTACTCATTGGTTTAGAAATTTCCTGGTGTTGCTATAGATCAGCTGCCACTGGAAAGCATTAATGATGTTACTGTTTCCTTCTTTAAATAAACATAAAACTAGTATGTACACCTGTCCAATTGGTACCGCTCAACCGCTTTTTTTTTCTTTTTCCTTTTTTTTAATATGTACTACTTGAATCCAGCAATCTTTCTAATAATCTCTCCATTTTGCTACAGAATAATTCTTTAAAGTAACTTTTTTTGCTGAAAATGTCTTTCAGCATGCAGTTACAGCCTCACCAATACTAAGTTATAGGTGGGACTGGCGGCATTGCCCATTACTGACTTCATTTGACTCTTCCTTGTATTGCCCGCCTCTAGAGGCTTACAACTGCCCAGGCTGAAATCTCCCATGTTACAAATCCGCCTGAGGTTTCATTACTCAAAAAATGCCTGGAAACCCTCTGAAACCTCTGAAAAAGTACACCTTGCAGATGCTGAGGGACGCCCTGTCCCAGGTTCACCTTGCGCTTGCTCAGCAATGCTGTCCGCGCCGGGCACAGCTGGCATGCAACAAGACCATTCACCTACGCTGGTCTCCAGGAGCCTGGTCTCCTCTGCCCTTCTGGTGCTTCTTGCTGGACTCGGGTGCTGAAAAGGAGGAATCCACCAGCCTTCAAAGCAGAGGGGCATAGCTGGAAGGGGGAAGTCCAGGAGGAAATACTTCCGGACAAGTAGCCTGCGGGAAGAGGGTGGCGGGGAAGTAAAGCCAGGAAATTACGCACAGAAGTCTCTGTTCAAAACATTTTACTAAGGTTTCCCCAAAAACACTGCTGAGGAAATCCAGAATTAAAATCATCCATGCTATTTAATTTCAGCCCTTGCAAGTAAATCTTCCAGGGACAGATGGGCCCTGAATGTCATTACCACACAGTACATTCTTCTCTGTCTCAACACACAGGGCAGATGGCACTACCTAACGAGCAGTGATAGCAAAATATCTTGATCTTTACTGTCTACAGCACCGCCGGGCTTCTGCACCTGGGCAAGAAGTGAGCAGACGCTTGAGCAGGCTGACAGATCTCTCTGGGGATGGGGACAGGCTGATTGCCAGTGATCTCCCCAGGCATCTGCTGGCAACAGAGAAATAGTGAACTCAGAAATCTCGCTGTTTTGCAGATCCTCAGGGCAGTTATGGGCCTTTCTCCCAGCCTGACTCAACCCGCTGTTCTTCAGCTCATTTTCATCCAGGTCTGTATCTTCCATTTCCTTGGCCAGGCCCCTCAGGCCACCCCAAGCCAGCAGTGCCCACCTGCTGGGTGCAGACCTAAGGGTCCTGGGGGGCATGGGCATGGCTCCCAACCCAGCCTGCGCTGGAGACCCAATCCACCCTCCCCGCATCTCCTCCCTGTCCAGCCTACCCTTCCTCCCACCCTCCCTGCCAAGGCACTCCTGGTCTCACCTGCTTCCCGTTTAGCCCTTGTTCTCCTGGGTCACCTCCTTGCTCAAGAGTTTCCAGCTCCCACATACGCTGGTGGCGGGTGGCTGTCTGTCTGCATGCTGCCATGGCTGAATACTTGCAGAACAGAGAAAGGAGAAGAAATGCCAGGACATGTATTTCTATTAAAGCAATGAGTATATGAGATATAGAGAGACTATATTTTGCTGTTGCTTTGATGGCTGTAGGATATACATGCCAGGTTTTGCTCTTCCAGATGGTCCCTGTGTACATTTTTTTTACATCTGGGAGATGCTCTCTCACTGATGGCCACATGAAAGATGGCAAACAACTAGACAACTGGGTGGAAATTCAGTGTGGGATCCCAGGGATGCTCCAGAAGGCTTTGTGAGTTCAGAGTTGTGAATGCCATAAATGCTAATGCAAGTGGTCCACCAACACGTATTTGAAGTAGTCACAAAAATGATTTCCCCACGGTGGCTTGTGACTCCTTCCATAGCCATAGCCATGCTAGGCAGAAGAGTGCTCTTGCAAGGCTGTACAAGCCTTGGTAGGAGTGACACTTTTTGGATTAAATTGTCAGGAGTCCCTAGCTTAGAGACGGTACCACCATCCTTCGCCTTTTTTTACCTATGATTTTCCCCATTGCCTCTTTCTTTGTACACTGGGCACTGTCAGATGCACACACTTCCATCTGCTGATTTTTAAGCACTCTTGCCTTTGAGACATCTTTATTCTGTTTTAATCAGTAGATACTTTACCAGATATAATTATGACCTGAAATCCCTATGTGCCTGCTAACATAGTTTGAAAAGGAACTTGAGTATTTGCGGGGCGGGGGGGGGGGCGGTGTTAGCTTACTCTTCTCTCAGTGATTATCAGGCTATTTCACATTTGCCCACGATTCCACTAAAATACTTGTAAATGCCCCTCCTGGTCCTTGAATTGCTTTGCCTTGCCTAGCTTTAACTCATCATGGCTTTTAACTCTCAATTTTTCCTGCTAGCAGTAACTTAGAGAATGTTCTTGTGTAGCTGCCACCTCTGTTTTCCATTTCCAGAACAGTTCATTTGTTAACCTCAGATTTTTTGAGCAGTCCCTTGTGAAGCCACATTGGCTTTTTTACTTGTTCTTTGCATATCTTTTTTCAGAGGAATTTTAATCTGTTGCACCCTAAATTCAGATTTCTTATTAGAATTCTCCAGCTTGTTTGCACACCCTTGGATCTGAGGGACCTCTTCTCATTGTATGTAGCCCACTAAGACCCTGATTTAACTAAGCAGTTAAGGATGTGCTTAATTTAAAGAATGTGTATAATCCTATCCCTGTTCAACAGAACACATATATCAACGGCTGTTCCAATGGGACAAAAGCACACGCTGAAAGTTACTGTAAATTTGTAAAAACTTCTATTCTTGAAATCTAATCCTCCAGTACTACTGCAGCACCTTCTGGCTCCTAAACAGTTTTTCTCAATTAAACAAAAGCAGATTTGCAATACTGTGTTGTTTTCATCCTTTCATTTTCATAGAACTTGTTACCTTCTGGGTTTTTATGTCACTGCAGTTTTTTTACATCCTCCAGACAGAAGTAACCACGTTTTACCATATTGGGATGACAAGCCATCATGCTCTTGAAAAGCAAGAGACCCCTTATTCAGAGTAAGCAAAATAAAGCAGACTTTTTAGACCTCTAATTTCTGACCAGTAGGATTTGCATTTGTGGAGGAATCTGCAGAAATCAGCTGTGAAGGTTCAAGCTTACCTCTCTCCCTCCAGGGCTCAGGCTGAGAGGCTGCACAGAGCCCATATGCTCTCAGGCCAGGCTTTAGCTCGTCTCTCTAGTTAGGTGACTTTTTACCTTCTTGCTGAAAGTGACACCTACCATGCACACAGAAGCATGTTTCCGTGAGACGAAGGAGCGGGGAGAGGCTTCCCACTTCCATGCTCCCTGGGGTAATTTTTCCCTTTCTTATCATGAGAGTCAAATGAACCATCCTGGAAGAGCAAAGTTGTGATTCAGTAGTACGGTACTGTCCTGGTGAATTTTCGTTTTCACCCCAAGCTTCTAAAAATAGTAATTTTTGCTCTAGTAGCCAAATGCAAATTGACAAGAAATGAAAAGGAAGTGACATGACCGAGCAGCAAATCTTCTTTTTACCAGTCAGCTTTGCATTATAAATTAAAGCTGACAAAGTAAAGATAATGCTTAAAAACTTTGCACCTTGAGGCAATCAAGTAACTCAGCGTCCCCGCAGTCAATCAGATGCAGTACTTACAGCTTCATTCACTGTCTCCTGAAAAATATGTTGGTTTGCTTCTTGGCTAAACTGTTGACTTGGGGTGAAACATGATTTCCAGGCAAAAGACAGAACAGAGCACAGACCTGTTTGATTCCTGGCTTGGTGTCCTGTCGTTGGCTTAAACAAAGTTTCAGTTTAAATTATTTTGGGTTGCCTCTTTTTTCCTCTTTTTTTTTTTTCATAGGTTTGCCTCATGTTTCAGTATTATCTGTTAAAAATACGGTGCAGCTTAATGCTATCACCCACACCCCAACAGCACTTTAGCACTTACTCCCTTTCAAGCAGAAGAGGAATTTTTCTTGGTGTTAATGGAAGTGCAGTGAAGGGCTGTGCGGGACCCCTCTGAGAAAAGAAGTACATACCATGCGCTGAAGTTAGTTTAAATCAGGTTTTGGGGCCTTTTTTTTAAACACAAAAATGAAAGATTTTATTAACGTAGGAAATGATTCAGAAGAATCTGCAGGCTACAAAGCAGGGTAATAGCCCTCAGATGGTACAATTACCCAGACAACCGGAAAAACTTGCAATTACACAAAGAAGGTGTAGCATTGCAAAGCTGATAGCAATGTAGGAAGTTACAGAAAGGTATTGCTCTTCTAGGGAATAAAGGGTGAGCATGTTGCAATCAGCAGCCAAACTTGGATAACGTGATATCTAACATATTAAATAAAGATGTTTAACGTTTCTTCATAACAAAGTAGAGGAGTCATAAATCACAAAGTACTGATTCCTTTGGGTACCACAATTCTACAAGTTTGAAGACAAAGAATATATCAAGTTTCATTCTCATTCTCATTATAATCTCCACATAGTAACCTTGAGGTCAGAGAGAGAGGCGAGAGCCTAAGGAGGTATGCCTTCAATGAGGGAGAAGTGATTTTGCTTTGGATTGCTTGGATTTCTTAAAAGAAGAATCTGCTGCCTGAGTAATTGGGAGCTTTTTGCCTCATAGGGCTGAAATAACAGAAAAATTGGTAATACATTAAGTAATTTGGAGATTATTTTGTAACTGAGACTGCCCTTTAAATTTATCCACTTTCCGTATCAAATGCTCCCTTCCAAGAACTAATTACTGAGTCATTCTCTTCCTGTGTCATGTAAGTACTGTTTCTTTCCATCTTCAGGGGTTTTTGTGTTTGCACGAACTATTCCTGTTTCTCCACACTAACACATTTTAGCTACTAAAAAAAAAAAAAACCAAACGTTGAAAGGACAATTCAAAGTGACCAGACATCTTGTGTCAGAAGAGAATTAGCAAACTCTAATAACTGTCTGGGCATTTATTTGCTATCATTTACCTAATCATTTTAAACCACTTTTGAGCCATTAAAGCTTTACAACATCCCACGACATTGGTGTTTTTAACCTTCTTTCACAGACAGTAAAAATGATACAGAAATAGCTTAGCCCCTGTGCTGTAGGTCATATGGGCACTAACAGAGAGGGGCCATAAACAAGCTGACAAGGCTATAATGTTCCAGCCATTAGACAACACCACCTCCTTCTGGAATGAAAAGTCAGTAACACAGCTGTCTGACGGGGGGGGGGCGGCGGAAAATCACTGCAACTTCTTGAAAACTATTACAAGGCAGCCTTCCCTAAAAACTGGAAAGTGAAAGGTGAATTATGAAATCCACCTTATGAATCACATAGTGTATATTTCTACTTTAAAATAAAAACAATCTGGTGTTTAGCTAGCGTTCTGAACAGTAGAGAGGGATACATGAAAGAAGTGCCTGCACCTTGGCATCTGCATCTCCCAGGAGCTGTGCGGGTACAAAGAGCCTGCATTTGCAGCAGGATCAATGGGAGCACCAAGAAACGGGGTGGGAAGGCTGCATTGTGTAGGCACGTGAGCAAACTTTCATGGGCTGCTCCATCTCCGGTCCACAGCGAAGCCGCGTGCAGCACAGGCTCGTTTATCTGCTTGCTGGTTGGGTTTTGCAGCCTGCCAGGCTGCCTCCAGTACCCGGGCTGGGCAGTTCAGGTGTAGGTATGCTGCTGTACGCATGCTGTACGTATAGCCACCCCGTCCATCTGGTCAAGTGCCACACGGGGGGGGTTCTGAGAATACAACTCAGAGACTGCTTCTGATGTTTCAGGCCTATGGGGAAAAGACTACCCGAGCAGATTGCATCCAGCGCCCGGGATGTATGGAGCTGAGATCATTACAGCGCCGTGACGACCACAGCAAACGCTGAACGGAGTCCAGGCCGTTATTGCATAAGACTCGAGCGCTTTCCTGGCAGTGACTGCAAAGAATATGAAAATGTTGAAACTGAATTTATTCTCAGTTTCAACATCATCTCTCAGAAAGAGTCAACCGGCAATGGAATTTCAAGGGGGAAAAGCTCCTATAAAACTAATGGCTTTTTACTCTCTCTCTGTCAGCAGATGATTAATTCATGGTGCTGGAGGTGCATCTGAGCGACTTAGAACGGAGTTCTGGAAGTCATGAAGAAGCAAGAGAGGTTTCAACCAAGGCTTAATCATTCTATTCTCAGCCCTTGCTCTGTCCAAAGCTCCGCTGATTAGAAGCCAGCAAGAATTTTTCCTTGAAAAAGGCAAAAGAAAACATCAAGATAATCTTGGTTTGCAACTTGGGATCTCACATTAACAAGAAACTAAAGCAAGACAGATTAAAAGTAATATTATTTTTTTTCAAAGTCAGATGCCTGACATTCAGCACCTAAATCTGTTTTTTGAAACTTGTGTGTCTACTCCCAAAGCCAGTATAAACTGGCTGATTGGGGCCTCTGAAACGTATGCCACATAGGTTGACACATTAATTTGGAATCGTGAGTTTAATTAGAGTGACCCGAGTTAAAAAACTTTCTCTAAGTGACTCACCAGTGACTACAGAAAAAACAAGTCCTACATCTCCTCTCTCCCTGTTGCTATGTTCTGAACACAAGAGTGAGCAAACCTATACCCCCCCCAACTCCTCAAGTCACAGCAAACTGCACCACTTCTGGAAATACATTCCCCAGCCTAACACTAACTTGTGGTAGTCACTGCAAAGTAGGTCTCAACAATCTAGAGCAGAACAATGGAGAAACAAGCTGATTTGAAAGTACTTCCCGAGCAACCATTTATAACAAGTACCTTCTAAAAACCTCCTGTGCTAGAGCTGAGAATACAGAGGTGAAAACATGTAATACTTTATCATCATTCTCTATAGCTTTAAAAAGCATTAAGTATACAATATAGATCCAGCATGTATGCATATAGATCAGACTATTGTATTTTTGTATATTTAAATATTTTTACCATTTTTTATTAAGCTCCCCTCCAAACATCTGGAAAATTTAATTTTTTAAAAATCAGTCTTTTTAGCAAGCGGTAGAACAGCCAAAGCTTTCTTGCCAATCAAAACATTCCCAAATACTGATTTCATTTTTTCCAAAATTTCATAAATATTTTTGAAAAATCCTCATGATCTTTTTTTTTTCCCCCAAAATGGAAAAGTTTGGTTCAAGCAGCGCTGCCATTACAGACAGAGAAAGACAGTCCTGTTCCTGAGGGAGATATTCAACAGTCTTCATTCGCATTAACCATTCTCTTTCTGCACTGCCCTTCATCCAGTCCATATTTTTGACTTCCGCAGTAGAAAAAGCAGGTGTCCCCCAGAACAAATTGCCTGATGCACCTCTGGAGTAGCTCTAGCCAACATATAGTGTTTACATGGAACTTGGTTGACATGCTATGGAAAACATAGCTTGGGATCACCTAATTAAAGTCCATTTAATAATGCAAGCAACCTTTACTCAGCGTAGGAGGTTACATTAGGATGGCTCATCAGAAAAACTCGTACTGAAGTCTTCATTTCCTTCACCTTGCCCTTTCTGTTGCTATGTTTTGTCCCGCCTCTGCCACGCCATCCGGAAGGTCCATCCGTTTTCCCCAGGATGATATTTCAGTCCTTCCCTCGGCAGACAACGACTCCCAGCTGGTTTCCTCTGCACCATGCTTTTAGCATGCTGTGACTTCTGGTGACAAAGTTATCAATGGCATGATTAAACAGGAACGCTTTCCAGATGGTGCAGGAGGAATGCCATGGCTTTCTTCCTCCAGCTCAACCCTTGCCCTTTCAGGCGGCAGCTCTGTGGCCTCTTTTTTAACCTGTTCCTTACCACTTGACAGTCTGCCTACAAATCCCCATCTCCCTCAGATTATTTCAGTCTCCCACACAGCCCAGTGGCACTGAAGCCCTGCTAGATTAAATCTCTACATTTCACTTCCTTTGAAGAGGAATTATCTTGTCAAAGAGAAATATCAGTTAACCTGGTACAAGTCACCTTTGAAAAACTCCTGTTGCTTTTATTTTTTCCATTTTCTACTTGCCTTTCTGTCTCTGCTCTCTATTGTTTCAAATCCTTGCATACTACTGAGGTGACACTAATGAGCTGCGCAGATTATTTTTCCCTTCCTTCAACAGAGGGTGTTACAGGCATTATTCCCCAATCATAAAGTGCTACCTCTGCATTCATAGATTATTAAAAATCCTTTCTACCAGACTTGCAATTTCCTCTGCCAGATCTTGGACTATTATGAGATGGACATTATCCAGCCACTCTTCCATTGCAAACACATTCATTTGCACTTCTACAGTTACTCCTGACTACCTTTGTCCCCATAGTCTACCTTACAAAATATAGCCTCATTATAAAACAAAAGCAAAGTATTCTTTAGTTTGAGGTCATACTTGGACTACCTTTATCTTCATTCCCTATTTGACTGGGGGGAAGACACCGCTTCTAACCAGGGTGAAGAAGTATATTAATTTTGGAAACAGTCTTATCTCCAGTGACAGATGTCAACACATGCCATTAGATAAGCCATTGATGGCACTGTGTTATGTGGCAGGAAGGTCCTAATACTTAGAAATACTCAAATTTGAAGCTTCTTTGCCCTGGAATTGCACTGGCCAATATAGTGGTAATCATCTACAAACAACATTTGGTCCAAAAGAGAAAGGAAAACCATTCCGACATTGATTTCAGCTTCCAATATATTTGTCATTTTGAGTATCTATGTCAGTAAAGACTGACCAGAAACCGTTTCAATGACTTATCTTACCTTATGTGCTGCAGTGTCCCCAGAAGAGCTCCATCCGAGTAGAATAGCCCCATCTGGGGCTGACGTGCCTGGGCCAAATCCGGTGTTTCTGCAGAGCACTCCCTCGCCTCCCAGCTCACCTGGAGCACACCCTACACTTCCTGCAACCTGTATAGCCCAAGCCCACCCATCACCCAGCAGACAAAACAAGTGCACACAGCAAATATAGGAAAAGTCGGGAGAGTTTAATGATTATTTTATGTTTCTCACACGGAGAGCCATAGGCAGCTATTCATTAATTCCCCAAAACCCTCTTCCAAGTCCTTCTGGCTTGAATCTACAAGGAAGATCCTCCCTTCTCTGTCTCAAGCTCCTTCCATCTTCACCATGCCAAAACCCCAGATCAAGCCTCATTTAAGCAATATACAAGGAGCAATTTCAATCTACTTAATATGTGTAATCAAATAGCTCACTAGTCAGTATATTCCAGAGTTTGGGAATGCTTATGAAGCTGTCACAAAGCTTTCAGTGCACTGCAGAGCTCTGCTTTGAACTGCCAAAGAAACTGGAGGTTCTTGCCATAGAATTGAGGTCCAGTGTGTCACAGAGTACACATTGTTTTGTCTAATTTGAAGCTGGAAAAAATTTCTATGCTTTTTTCAGAACTGGTGAGTAACCATTGAGCGACCAGATTCATGTCTCCATGTTAGTACTGAAAGAGATTTTCGCAGTGGGTTTGGCCTTCTAAGAACCATCCGCCCCATGATGCCATCTCCTCTCCTAATTTCCATGTATTAAATTTCATTAAAGAACAGCTGAAATGCAGGATGCTTTTTTCCTCACATCACCCCTCTGAGGAAACCTTTGCTTTTAGCTTCCATAAGGATTTTATGAAAGACTGAGAGAGCAAGACATCCCCATGACAACCTCTGTAACACATTGGTCAAAACGGTATATTTTTAGCCAGTGTCCATAATGTTTTATATTTAAACTAAACAGTATGTCTGTGAACTATATTCCCACGAGAGCTGCCTAACCTGGCAGTAGCACGATGGTGTTCCCAGGCGCTCCACTCTGAAGCAGAGCTGGCAGCAGACCTTTGCATCGGGATGCCCTTGGTACAAGGCACGCAGGAGTGCTCCTGGGTTTTGGAGGGCTTTAACAACATATGGACATGAGAAATGCCCTCTGGGGCCAGACCAGACATCCACCTAGTCCTATAATCTATCTGTGACAGTGGCTTGTTGTAAATAAGTGTGTACAAATATGAATGCACTAACATATCTGGCCAAGCTTACCCAATTCCTGTTGTTGCAATCATTGCAACAGAGCACTCTTTTTGGATTGGTAATGTACACCTTTATATCATGATCCGTACAATCCTAATGACCAAACAAAATGAAATTGGTCAGTTTAATTCCTTGAGCTGTCCTCAGAGAGTCTTTCTGATTACAAACAATAAGCAGGCAGCACCTCTTCCTTAGGAAAAAAGAGAGAGAAGTAATAAATGAGCACACAAAACCCATGGGCTAAACTGGCTTATTAAAACGTATTAAGCCTGGCTAGCATACGTTATTGAGCAGAGCCAAGAAAATGGCTCTAAGTGGGCATGAAGGGAGTCTCCTATTTTGCTAGTCATCTTTGAAAGAGAGAGAAACCCACTGGAGTAAACTGTGTGGAAAGGAAGAGGGAGGTCCCCACGCACCTCCGGAAATCCCCCGGGGCTGCACGGCACAGCTGTGGCCAGCCTGAGGCCTCCCAGAGGAAGGGTGCCCTGAAGACTTCTCCTCCCGTGGTGCACCCCATCTCCCCCGCCAACATCCCTCTTGGGGGTGCAGGCAGGACCGCAGTGCAGGCGGAGGTACAGCCCCAGCTGTCAGTCGGAGACATCAACGGGGTCCTGAGGGAACCTAACTACAACAGTCATCAGGCAACACAGGAGTATATCCAAATCAAAACTTTTTTCTTTTTTTTTCTGTCCATTTTTGTTGTGAAATACTGGTAATTTCCAGAGAAAGCAGCCAGTTTTCTTGGAGGTAAGTGTTTGGTTGAAAATTAAATACTTGGTCAAAAAGCAGGTTTAGTGAAGAATACTTGACCAGACCTTCTTCCAATTTCCTGCTCAGAAAAGCCTGTACTGGCCTGCGGTCCCTCTCTTCTTGCCCCTGGACTCGCACACGCCGCCAGTAACTTGTGACTTGGAGGGAGCTACCTCTCACACTGCTTTCTAGCTTTGGTCTTGTCAGCAGAGAGGAAAAGAGAGATGGAAAGGGAGATAGTACTCAAGGAAGGCAGAATCCTTAGAAACAACAAATAATGAACACAAACAGACAACTTAGAAGTGAAATACTATAAAACGATATTGTCAGATGTTCTCAAAAATGGCCCACAATGAAGAACTGGCTAGTCACACAGAGCTGGCTCTCCCTAGTCCCAGCTATTATACTGTTATGCAGCTATAATTGCATGAAATAGTTTCCTAACTTTACTTTTCCATGTATGTAATAACTATCCACACCACAAGGGTGTTTCACAACTGCAAAATGGGAGGAGGAGATATACACAAGACACTCTGTATTAAAATGTGATCCATGCTATGAAAAACAAATGAGAACCCTGGATCTGACCTAACTGTGAAGTAATTTCAAGTGATAATAAGATACCAATGATGAATTTGTTAAATCTGGAGTACATGTGGAACTCATCTGAAGCATACAGCTGAAAAATAAATACACTAATTTCAAAAGTGATGCAACGTGACATTTTGTCCATAAGCAACTAGCTGAGGACAGTCTAGCCTGCAATTATATTTTTGTAGACATAAGTTTGGTAAATTTTTTAATGCATCTTAATATTTCTTGTTTACATAATAGTTCAGCAAGACAGCGTTCTCCTCAATTTAGAGACACCGAAAGTCACACTGCCTGGTACAGCAAAGGGTCTACCAGCCCTAGAAGATACATAGACACAGTGTATTAGTCTTTCAGCTCAGAAGAAAACCAAAGTCTGGTTTCAGATACATCACAATTATTTTGAATCGATCGTGCATTTCTAACATCAGCATGTTCAGAAAACGGCTAGATCCAATCCTCACTGTAACCGCATTGTCAATATGTCCATAGCAGGACCAAAGAAGTTAATCTTCTGAAATCTGTTCCAGCACAACATTTCTATGATTTCATCCCACCAAGTATGTGCTGCCTTGTTCTGAATCAAGCTCCAATGTGCCCAGACTGTCCTTCCTAGATTCTGTCTAATCTCTTCTTGAAAGACCTCGGTGACAGCAATTCGGCTACTTCCCAACAAAGTCTGTTCCAAAATCTAACCCTTCTGGATATGTCTACAGAGTATCTCTGTTTTCCATCTACTATGTATTTCATATTTATAGTTCTTTGTAGTTCTTTGCCATTTTCATTACTGGCATTTATGGACAAGATTTTGCAATAATTTATCCCATTCTTATACACTGATTTCTGCTTATTCACTGGATAAGGAACTCGGGTCTCTAAGATGGACTTCTTTTTTCTGTTCCCAGTGCTAGGAGCTTACAAATCAGGTGTAGAGATGCCGAGCACTGAAGGACTGATGGATCTGGATGTAAGTACCTCTAGTCAATAAGACTCATCTACATATAACTCTGTTTCAGAAGAAGGCACAGCTTGAAATGAAAATAAGAATAATTCTATGATAACCCTATGGTTACACAAGCATTTAGCAGCTAAAATAGCATATCACTTTGCATTGGTTAGCTTTCAGAGAAGGAAAATAGATGCATCCTCCTCGTCATCAACAGTATAATTTACTGTCAGGACGCTTGCTGCCAGTTCTGTTTCTAACAGGTTTTGACTTTAGGTAACTCAAGAATATTTGCCCACTTAACAGAGACTTCATTTTCACTGTACAGCAAACAGCTGAAATATGTGAATATTGCCATGTAATATAGATAATTTCAAAAGTCAAAGCATTTTCTATTCCTTAGTTTTTTGCTCTGTCTCCAGAGCATCACTCCTTTTCTTTCCCATAGCCTAATAGTAAGTCTAAAGTCCAGGTAACAGTTAAGCTGTACTTTTATGCCAAACACTGATTATTTATCAATAAGGGGGGAGGGGCAGAGATTTACCAAGGAAACGGATGACTAGTGACTCCAAAGTACTGTGACAATGAAAAGGGAGCATTCTAAATTTTCAAGGATTTTTTGGAAAAGCTATTTTGGATCACCCCATGGAGAAACCAGGAAGCAGGAGGCATATGTTATACTGCATCCTTTCACAACACAACAGCCTAAGGGCAATGAGAAGATTTTCATACTGCTGAGGGTAAGTGGTCCATGAGTCCTACAGTAAAATATTCCATGTCAGGAAAATGACCTTGGTCTTTGACCTCTGCATGATTCAGATTCTTTCAAGTTAATACGGAAGACAAAACATAGGAAAATAAAGTTATGATGGCTGTTTAGCTGTAAACACATGACTGTCTGGTCAAAAACATATGTAACTTTTACTCCCTTTCATTTACTTTTGTCTTCCTGCACGCAGTGTTACCACTGAGAATTAAATTGTCAATAAGCTTCTGGATAGGTTTTCAGGCTAAATTCAGTTTATTGAGTATTCAAATGGATATGTAATGAACACGGGACCCACCCTAAAACTCTCATGAAAAATTATCCTTTTAATCTTAATTATTTAACTTACAGCAATCATTTTCTTAAGTGTGCTTTTAGGAACTGAAAACTTGACCAAAAGAAATATTTCTATTGATTTCACAAACCAGGAGTGTCCTGGTTTCGGCTAGGATAAAGTTAATTTTCTTCCTAGTAGCCGGTATAGTGCTGTGTTTTGGATTTAGTAGGAAAATAATGTTGATAACGCACTGATGGTTTTAGTTGTTGCTAAGTAGTGTTTATACTAAGTTAAGGATTTTTCAGCTTCTCATGCCCAGCCAGCAAGAAGGCTGGAGGGGCACAAGAAGCTGGGAGGGGACTCAGCCAGGACAGCTGACCCAAACTGGCCAAAGAGCTATTCCATACCATATGACATCATGCCCAGTATATAAACTGGGGGAGTTAACTGGGAGGGGGGATCATGGCTCGGGAACTAACTGGGCATCGGTCAGCGAGTGGTGAGCAATTGCATTGTGCATCACCTGCTTTGTATAGTCTAATTCTTTTATTATTATTATTGTCATATTATTATTATCATTATTTTTCCTTCCTGTCTGTCCTATTAAATTGTCTTTATCCCAACCCACGAGGCGTGGGGTTTTTTCCGATTCTCTCCCCCATCCCTGGCTGGAGGGAGGAGTGAGCGAGCGGCTGCATCGTGCTTAGTTGCCGGCTGGGGTTAAACCATGACAAGGAGACATGTTAACTTTTTATTAACATCATCTTTAAAGACTTGTCATGCCTGTATGGCAACCATATAGGCAAAAAATTCCCAACCAATAGATATTTGATAAGCACAGCCACTGTAAATATCTGGTTGCACATTTATAAAGAACATCATAGAAGACAAGCACTGTGTTGCTCCACTACCCTCTGAAAATCTCTGTTTTGGAAACATTAACACTTCCTTCCAAAAAAAGAACGGTCCAAAACAAATTGTAATTCCAGTCCATATGCTGATAAAGTTTCAGAACAAGCTGATTTAGCATTGACAAGAAAAGGCTGAGGGAAGGCAAACAGCAAGTCTGGCTACAGCAAGACTACACCAAGAGCGAGACTACACCAAGTCTCTTTTATGCTAATTTGGCATCGTAAAAAAAACCTTTTCTGATGTGCAATTTATATTTCCACCCATACAAAGACTGCTTTACCTTGCCAAAAGAGTACAAAGCAGCCCTGGTAAATGAAAACAAGCCCAGCATTTGTATATGAAGTATAAGTGTCCCCTCTCTTCTCAGTCAATGGGATGAAGTTTACAAATAATACCTGTTTTCATAACAGGAAGCCAACATGCACATTTGTCTTTACATAATTGCTTACATTTCTATTGTCACATATAGGGGTAGGACTCAACATCCCACAGGCAAACACCAGCTTTGTATCTTCAGTTACAGCAACTGTGTGTTAAAAACCAGGCCTGGGCTCAGTATTACCCCTGGATCTCTACGATCCATACATCAGAACTGCAAGCCTGGTCTTGAGAGTCATCACTCTAAAATACTTCATGGCGTAACATCCCGGCAGCTACCAAAAGCAATATGCATGCACCAAAGACCCCACCTAGAGCGCGTGAAGATGCTCCTTTTGTTTAAATTTCACAAGCATTTTCTTAGTGTCCCCAGGTCTGCAAGATCTGTAAACTCCTCATGGAGTTCAGAAAGTACAGAGTGCCTTGGGTCAGGACACCTTACCCAGCAAAAAGCACCATCCTCCCCAACGGGTGGGATTAGCCCCTGCAGACAGGACCTCTTGCAGGAGGCCCGCTGCAGGGCGACTTGAGCTGCCCCGTCCACGTCGGGGCTCCTTACGGCGCTGCCTTCTGCCACACAGGCACAGCCACAGCGAGGTGGACAGGCTTTGCACGTGTCTAATAAGTTAACATTATGGTGGGAAAAATCCACCCAATGCCAAGAGCTCCAGCAAGACTGTATAACACTTCATTTGTGTGCTAAAAACTCAATGGAGGTTTAAATGAATTAGATCCTTGTGCACAAGAGAAAGTTAACCCTTGCTGAATAAACATTTTTTATTAGTGGATCAGAATTAGACAGGATATATTTCTTACGAAGCAGTTTCATTTGAATGTGAATTAAATGACTGACATACCGTGTCTTCAAATGTTTCTTTTTCATAATTTGTTTCTTCTTTTTTTGTTTTATGAGTGCAGTGTTCCACCAGGGTCTTCTTTTTCCTCTGTGTAACAAAAACAAAGATAACTTCTAAAAACAGAAGAAATAAATCAGAACACTCAAAGTCAAGGCTCTCGCTCTGGTTTGACTTGAAACAGAGAAAACACATTACAAAGTACAGCAAAAGTTTGCCAAGTCTCTTTAATGACCCAGAAACTGATTATGATGTACTGAATTTTGCAAGTTAGTAAATCTGCCCACATACACGATAGCAAAACAAAACGTTGGGAGTCTGTCACCAACGGGATTTTCTGTTCAGCATTACACGGATCCAGTAGCTTAGTGACTCCCAGGGAAATCTCTTGGCGATTAACTGGACGAAACCAACAGACACAAGACGATATTATCTGCAGACATCAGCAGATGCATCTTCGGTGGGACGTTTCTGCCAGCCATGCCACAGAGTCGTCCACAGTCACCTCTGGCCCTCAAAAAGCCTCGGTGAGACTGGAGGGCTAAAGCCAAATCTCCATCCTGGTGTTTGTGTCTGCCTCCTCCTCTTGCCTGTGTACTCTCGTCAGTGTCCTTGCACGTGAAAATAATTCTGCTGTTTCATGCTCCCTTATGGATCAGTGGAGGACAAAGCCATGACAGTTGCTCTCAGCTGTGTCATTCCTTTTTTCATTAACACAAGGCATAATTAGGACCTGACCCAAAGCCATCTCAAGCCAGCGGATGTCTATCCATTCACTCCCCAGGGCTTTTGACCGGCACAGTTCCCTGTGTAGCGTAAAACACAGCACAATTATTTTCACACACAAGTACACTTACAAGAGGTCACCATCATTTTAAAGATGTACATGCTGTGCCTATCAAAGCCAAGGGGTCTTAACCATAAGAAATGACTGAATTTGTATACACAAGGAGGAGGCTGGAAAATGAAATTACATTTGCTACAGAAATATCCATTTTGGCTTTCCAAGTAGTTCTTGCTTTCATACTCAAGTGTTTTATGTTTCCTTCATCAGTAAGCACCACCACTTGGGAATGGCTGTGTCCTTGGGTGGACATACGATTCATGATGTTATTGCTGCAGCTTCTATGTGTCTTCCTGGCAAATTTCTGTCTTAATTGTACTTCTTTCCTAAAGAAATGTGCTTTTAAGTCAATCAGGGTTTACAAATATCTCACCAAGTCAAGTGAAGTCCAAGTGGGTGAAAGGCACTTTTATTTTCCTGCTACAAATTTTCCAATCACACCTATTTTTATGTTAGCAGGGGAAACCTCCATGATTTAATAACTACAAGCCATTTAACAAACATGAACTCAAACAAGCACTTGTAAAGAACAAAAACAAATGCTTCACTCTGAAAGGTATGTTTTCCTTTTAAACACTTCTTCCGTTAGAATAGAAACATAAATTTAACTGATTTTTACATTATTTTATTTTTTTTAACAAAAAGTTATTCCCCCCCCCCCATCCCAGATGGCTAGATGTTGACTCAGTGCAAGGAACTTGGGAGGTTATACAAACACGAACCTAGTTTGACAATCCATTATAACTTGGCTAATGCTTCTCCGTCACCCATAATCAAGGCTCTGCTAACACTTTCATTCCTTTCTTTCTTATTTTTGCTGAGTACATTGCACTCCGCTCAGCTGAATCACCAGGATTTCTTTTCTTTTCTTTCAAGAGGGCCCTTTCTTTTAAAGCCTCTTAAGGGAAAAATATTTATTTCTCAAATGAAGCCCTTGAAGGGGTTTGCTTCTTGCAGGTGAATTTGCAGAAATGTTTGTTTTCAGAGCGGTTTCAGGCATAGTTTTCTCTCCGCTCCCCCCTTTTCAAATGGCAGCACTGTGCAAGGAAACGGCGCCCAGCTGCGGCACCTAACCCTGTATGTCTGCCCTGCTCCAGCAGCACTTGATCAAAAAGCCGAAACTGAGATTTGATCTTAACAGAAATGCCAAAGTCCTGAGTCCACCCCATACAAAGTTCCTCAACCCAAGTGGAAAACCTCCAAACAAAACAATCCTGCTAATGCAGACTTCCTTATCAGCTTCTTTATGAGGGCCCAAAATACCAGTTTTAAAGGGATATGGGGGGGTTTTTTGGTTGGTGGGGGACAGCGTCAGCCTGTGGACTCAGCTTCTCCAACCACCCGAATTCAGGCTCTCCCAGGGGAAGCCTGGAGATCCCACCTGGATGCGCAGTGGCACGGCGCAGTCCAGCCATTGACTCACGACCTTGCGTGGACCCCTGCGGAGAAAACGTAACTCCACCTTGGCTTGTCGGTACAGGTGTCTCCGAAGAGGCTCCAGCATGGCTGCAGGCTCTGTTTTTGCCCTGCTCCCATGCAGGAAGGAGCTGTGGCTTGTGAAGAACAGGGCTCCCAGGGACTGGCACCCCAGCACCCCTCTCAGCAAAGGAGCCTGCCGGGGCGCTGACCTGGCACACAAATCACAAGCAATGCAGGGGGCACATGTCCTGCTTCTGCCACGCAATACGTCTCCCCTGGCCGGTCTCCAAAGCGTGTCAGACCCATGCATCTATCAGTGTGCTGCACCACATGCTGGGTTGAGGTAAGTAAAGCTTGGCAAGTTTGCATATCCCTACAGAGCATTGCTACTGCAGGCGGGAGTACCTCTCAGGCTGGGCAAAACATAACAAATGGGGCTCTCTGACTTCTCCCTGTTGGGGTCTCTTTGCTAAAGCAAAGCAGGACTGAATAAACAAACTCGTCTTACCCAGCCTCTGTGGGAATCCAAACATTTCTGAAGATTTTGTCATCTGAAGTTGAATACAGAAGTAAGGGTAACATATTGAAAAGATCCTGAGAGAGTAAAGCTTTATGTAAAAGAGAAGTGACTTAGGAGCTCTGGAACTTACTCCTGCCAAAGCCCTCAGACATAGGGTCTTAAATCACTTACGTGCTCTCAAAGATTGGGAATTTAGGAGTTTAAAAGGGGTGTCTAAGGCCTTCATCCAGCCAGCAACCTTTAAAATTGTCATATTTGCAAAGGCTTTGAAATCTCGTTCCTGCCCCCCTCATGGGAAAGACAACCCACCAAAATGCAATAACGTTAAGGTAAAAATGTCTCTAAAACACAATGACTTAAGTGAAGCCTTTTTCCATCCCTTTTGTCACTGCCACCAAAAGAAGGCACAGCCCCATGGAGGACCCTCTGCAGCATGAGGTTGCTCTGGGCAGGGGGGTGACAGTGCTGGAGTGGAGCTGACGGGATGGGTGGTCACCTCCTGGAGATCAGTGCCACTGGCAGGTATGTGGCAGGCAGAAGGCAGCATGCTGGCAGGGCTGGGGACCATGCTCTATGGGGCTGTCGGCAGGACAGGACAATGTGGTGGGGCCCCACAGGCCACAGCATGCTCCTACCTGCTGGGATGAGCATGGGGACAGCGAGCTTATCTCCCACCGCAAAATAACAGAGAAAAGACCTACCTGCTGAGGCAACGCTAGCGTGCCTGCCTCACCTCTGATGCCGCAGAGAAGGAGAGGGGCCCAGCTTGTGACGGCGGTAGCATCCTAAAGCACTCGCAGAGCCAAACAGTCAGGGAGCCAGGAGACGTGGAGGGAGCCAGCAGAGAGCGCAGCATCCAATTCAGCAAATCCCTTAAGCATGTGTTTAAGTGCTTTACTAAATCAGGACCACAGGGCGTCCGCACAGACGGCCCTCACTGATCCTGGGATACCTGCTAGTATCCCATGAAGGGACAAGGAGGCAGCTCAGTCCCCTGCAAAAACAGGCGCTGGCAAGTAAAGACAGCGCGGGGATGCGGGCAGAGCCTGCAGCCCTCTATAGCAGAGACGATCTGCATCCGGAGGGATGCTCCTCAGAGCAGTTCATTTCTCCGGGCAGTCACATTGAGTTATTACCATACAGTATCTTTTCTCTCCTGCCATGGTTTCTGGGGTTTTGTTTTGTTTTTTTTTTTTTTTTCCTTTTTTCTCCCTAATGTTGTTTATTTCAAGTTTCTCATCTCCACTCTTGACAGTGGAAAAGCCGTATGCTACATATGTTCTGCAGATTATTGGGCCCACCTCCCCCTCCGAGTGTTTCAACAACAATCAGTTGTTTTCTGTGCAGCGAGAGGGATTATAACCCTGTGGTATCTTTCTGCATTCTTTAAAATCTTCTCTCCTCTCTGGGGAAGAATCTGTGTCTGATGTTAATGTGGTGCTACGTGTTTGTAAAGTGTTCTGATCCTGCCTGCAGTCACCACAACATGGTGATAAATTAAGAGTTTAATTTCAGTTTAATTTGCACATGCAGATTAACAAAGGCAGAGGACAGGGCATGGAAGGACAAGAGCAACCCTAATATCTCTGCCTCACTCAGCTCACTCATGTGCATCTCTGGGGACTGTAATTGCTTCGTCCTAGTGTTGATACACAAAACCCAAGAAACTTGAAGATTTAAGAGAGTCAATATTACTTTGACTCAGATATTATGGAAGGAGAGAGTTTAAGAAAGACTCCTTGGCAACAGAGTTAACACAAATCCTTCTCATTCGTTTTAAGTTTCTCCTCCTCATTATTAGTACTGCAAGAAGGCACAATGTGCTGCATTTTTGAAGTATGCCCTTAACCCCACTGAGCTGAAGGGTGGCAGGTAAACAACTATTCCAGCACTTTTAGTGGATGGAAACGGAGATGTTAGCAGGCTCACACAGTGAAGGCACGAACCCTCCCAAGGCGCTTTGAAGGAGATGATCCCATCGCTGCCAAAGGCATGATGGTCTTCGGCCCCACAGCCCACGGGGGAGCTGTGCAGGATGCAGTACCTCCAGCCACGGTCATGCTCATCCTTGCCGTATGGACAGCTGGCCTTACAGACCTTTGCAAAAGCACTGAGTCACTGTGGGGACTCTGCACCTCTAAGGCACCCCATTTCTCAGCCCCTTAGAAGAAAGAGACAAGGTCAGAAAATGTTATAAAGAAAAGGATTGGAGCAGAGACCTCTCAGTTCTTGGCAAGACAGTTTAAATTGATCAAAGTGTTAAAAATGGAGGACCCACATTTTGGCTGTAATATATAAAAATTGTGCTAGGCATCAGGAACTTTTCAAAGAGTGCTAATTTATAGATGCTTTTCTAAGGAGGACAAGTGAGTATATTACTTTTCCTTTAAAGTGCAGCTGCAATAGCAAACCACACACACTCTGTAGGTTTTATAACCTTGCTAATTTTCCCTAAGTCTTGGGAGCTATTGGTGGTAAGTATAAAGGTATTTTGTTTCAACCTAAGAAGAAAAAGAAAATTGAAAACAAAAGAATTTGTTTTCAGAGTACAGCTAACAGCTAAACTAAAGAGATATCGATTCTGATCTCCACAGAACAGCCAGCGATGCCACGGGGACCAGTTTATACCACTTACTCTTGATTCAACTAAAGGAATTGGGGTTTTAGTGTTATTCCTATTCATATCAATGGGAAAACTGGGCACATAAAGCATGCAGGGACAAAACGACAACCTAAAGGAAATGCCGGATGAATCAGTAACCCTTTTGGCTGTACGTAGAAAATCTGTAGCCATGAGAAGAGAGATCCTGGGAGCATTGCACTGGATGAGGTACTTGTGTAGAGAGGAGTCAACTCCCAGCTCTGCAACACATTTTCTTGCTTTCACATTCCCATTTGTAAAACAGGCAGCTATAAAACCAGTTCATTGGGATGTGCAAGAGGCTCAGATACTGCAGTAAGGAGGAGCATATAAGTGCTGAGACTGAAATCCTCATCTTCCAATCCCATCACCGTCTAAAGCACCGACCAGCCATTTTATTTTATACCAGCTCTTAAAGCTTTGAATGTTGCTTTTGTCCCATAGGAGAAGGAAACCACGTTTTTCGTGGCATCATGTCAGAATAGCTCAGCATCGGGGTACCAGCCTACAGTGAAGACGACCTGAGTTCATCTTCCCATTTTACCAGCTTTAGGGGAAAGCTTTTGATCTGAGTCAGGAAGAACAGAGCTTTGACCGCAGGTTTGCCTAACTGCCTATGCAGAAGGGGTGGAACCAACTTTCTCTGCAACTAAAGCATTTTCTGGGCACATAAAATGAAGATCTTCTGCCCTAACTCTAATTACAGTCCAAATTTTTAAACAAAACATTTTAGCCATGTCTTAATACAAGGGGGCAGGCTGCACAGGAAGGTTATTTGCCTGTAACAGCCCAAAAATGGAACTGAGGATTTTTCTCTCTCCCAATTCTCTGGATTTTCATCTTTGCTCGATGGTCTACGGGAAAAAAATCACTGCCAAACCCCTATGGAGGTCCATAATGCTGCTCACGTTCCAAAATCACTGGGAGAGCTCACATAATAAAATATTTGCTGGAAAGGCACCAGGGCATATTAAGTATAGAGAGGCAGCCTTAACTCTCACTTTCCATACTTTCATGAGCCTGAGTCAGAACCATAATGTTATTTGAACTATACCTATATTTTGGATTTAACTTAAAGCATTTCTTCACCCATCCAACACCTTTTTATTTACTCCCATATGTTATCCCATATTATCTCATTAGTTACGTTATTTTAGCTGCACTTAGCATGCAGGTGATATTGCCAATTCGCTACCTAGTCATAAAGCTATGTATCCTTTTATTGTCATTGGAGTTTTCCAAAATATGCGCTAATTCTACCATCTCAAGATATATTTCACCAGCTGAAGAGTACATTATTAAGCATTTCATTACCATAATAAAAATGAAAATGTATGAACAGAAAATTATTGATTTTTTGTATCCTATTCTCATTATTCTAATTTTCATTTGCTTCTGATTCTATATATATCCTGATTAACAAATGTCACATGAGAGATTTAAAACTAAACAGTCGGGAAACAGGAAAAGGAGTTAAGGAAGTTCATGATGGCACCCAGAGATGTGCCAAAATAATTTTTAAACCGTTCCTGACCAAGCTATAAATGTACATGACTAGCTATACTCACCAGCACAAAGGCAATGATATCATCAGCTTGCTAATATATCTTCCATTTTAAGGCCACCAGTGGTCAAGCAGAAGATTCAGCCTGTTGGGTTTGTTCCATAAATAGTTATTAGCTGCAGTACCAAGCAGAGTGAGGAAAGAATGTTAATGTCCAGGAATGAGTTTGTGTTGCAATGAAGGAGCAGCAACAGAAATGAAGACTATACACTGTTTTGTCCTTACACTGAGAGATCATCCTCTGGCTCACAGGAAAAACACAACCGAGTCCCAGTAAAGTTCTCGAGACTCTCCTGCTTTCCACCCTGCCTTACTGGTCTGAGGCCAAGACTTTTTAGGTGAGTTTAGCATAAAAATTCAGCATACAAAAAAAAAAAGAAAGTGTCCTTGTTTCAGCTGGGATAGAGTTAATTTTCTTCTTAGTAACTGGTACAGTGCTGTGTTTTGGCTTTAGTATGAGAATAATGTTGATAACACACTGATGTTTTAGTTGTTGCTAAGTAGCGCTTATCTTAAGTCAAGGATTTTTCAGTTTCCCATGCTCTGCCAGCAAGCAGGTGTGCAAGAAGCTGGGAGGGAGCACAGCCGGGGCAGCTGACCTGAACTAGCCAAAGGGATATTCCATACCATAGAACATCATGCTCAGTATATAAACTGGGCAGAGTTGGCTGGGAGGGGCAGATCGCTGCTCAGGCATCGGTCAGTGGGTGGTGAGCAATTGCATTGTGCATCACTGGGGTTTTTTTCCTCCCCCCCCCCCCCCTTCTTTTTTTTGTTATATTCCTTTTCATTACTATTATTATTATTATATTTCATTATTATTCTTGTTAGTATTATATTTTACTTTAGTTATGAAACCATTCTTATCTCAGCCCACGAGTTTCACCTTTTTTCCCAATTCTCCTCCCCATCCCACTGGGAGCAGAGGGGAGTGAGGGAGCAACTGCGTGATGCTTAGCTGCTGGCTGGGGTTAAACCATGACAAAGTTATAAACAGGCATGATGAAAGTTGAGAGAGCTGTCTGGAAGTTATATAGTCATTTACTGAATTCACAGAAAAATAGTTTATCCCTTCAACCTTTACAAATGAAAACTTTGTATTTTGGAGTTTGTTAGCACAGCCCACGATTCATGGTGGCTACTTCCTTTCTTAGACACCGAACATGAAAAGCTTTCTGAACTTCTATATATTCCCTCCTTCTGAAACTGAGCGCTGCTGTAGCATCCATGAAATAGGTTTCCTAATCTACAGCATTCATGTTATAGTCAAAAAAGACTAGTTGATAAAAGAGGACAACATAACATTGGGTGAGATGGCAAGTAATGAATTTGCTCAATTATTTCACAGAGAACAAGATTTTCTATCTGCCTCATTGCTGAATTTTCAATCACGATTAACTTATTTAATAGAACTGGTCAAATAACAGGCAAAAGTAAACCACATCAGCTCCTTTGATTCATTATAGGCTGTACAGAAAAATCACACTTTGTCCCAGCCCTATGAAAAGTGACAGTGAGACTAAGTTGCAGTGACTGAATTCACCAAAGATCAAAGTAAAAATAAGCAGCAAGTATCTTGAAGGGTTAGAGTTTAAAGTGTGGGTTTTTTCAAAATAATTTGCAAAGATAGGCCAAATGTTACTGGTCTTAAACAAATGTGCATCCAGTCTGCCAGCTCAGTTCTGCTGAGCAGCAACAGATAGGACAGGATCTTCAAGCTCGCAGCAGCTAACTTCAGGAGCTTATTTCAGCTCTAATGAACCTTTCCGAGTACGTACTATGCACTGGAGTATGTATCAGCAAAACCATCCACAGCTGTACACAGCACCCTTCCTTCCAAACAAGGAAATAAAAAGGACAACTAGCAGGGCTTATCTTCTCCTTCAACCAGAGATACATTACAACTAGCATGCCTATGGTTCACAGGGGGGGAAAAAATAACAAAACACAACAAACATAATTCTGCTCCCAAAAGAGTGCTGCTCCAGCAGCACCACCATCTCCGGGCTCCAGCAGGTCCATTGCCAAAAGCAGACCAAAATCTTGTCCCCCAGTCTGTCACCTAGGCACAGTTTTGTGAAACCACGCATGCCAAACCCTAAGAAAGATTGTGCAGAAAGTCAAACTGTCTCTTTTCTGAGGAAGAGTTACTGGCACACTGTGTATGAATACATAGCAGTAACACAGAAATCTATGCATGCGTCCTTTACATGCAAACAAAACCAGTACAGATCTTTGTTACCAGTCCAAACCTGCACCCTTTTATGTACATCATCTTCAGTCATGCAGAGAAAGTTCAGCAATTATCCTTGAGTGAGGAAAAACATACAGTTCACACGCATTCCTTAAACCCAATGAGAAACAGTGCTCTGCAGTGGTTACTGCACTAGGACTCAGCTGAATCAAAATCTGTATTTGACTTTCCTACGGAGAGATCGTGGGATCTTGACTACCCAGTTCCTCCCTAAGTTCTGAAAACAGAGGGTATGGATGCCAACTATACATTGAAATGTGTAAGAGCTGAGTGTTACAGCTATTTGTGTGTGGAATGCATATCTTAAATACTATTCATTCCATAACTAACCACATAACTCCATGAACGTTGACTTTCATTAACACAGCATGGAATTATATTCAGTGTCAGGGTGTGAAAGTCTTGCAAGAACCCTAAATTACTGTAACCTATAGGTCATGCCAAAAGAGAAGAATGTGTTGCTGATGCCTTCTAAATGATAATTCTTCAATTCTTCTTACAGCAACTAATATCCAGCATCACTTGCCAGTTGTTTCAGAGTGCTACATTTCTCAAAATGAAACCTACACCATAAAAGTCTGGTCAGGTGAAGCTCGTTGGTATAAAGTATCCTGTATTGTCTGTCAGAGAATTACCTATTAGATCTTGGAATGTTTCGATTATGTATTTAACTCTGTACTAATCTATTTAATGAATAAGCAAAAAATTAAGATGTTGCATAGCATTTTTGTGTCAGCTGTCACATATATTATGATTGCTCTGCTCCACAAACACAAACAATCCAGAGGTGAATGTTTCTTCAAGACAAGGTCAGCTGAAGAAATACCTCCTTTAGGAGGAAAGTGGATAATGCTCTCTTTCATCTGCTTCTGAAACTCCAATCACCTTCCAGCTTGCATGGCACGAGAAAATACTTCTGAGAAAGGTTGCTGTAATATAAGAAATGAATGCTGGGAGTCTTGGAATTGTTTAAAAGCGAAATAAAAATGTAGATATCAAATTCCTCAAAGCCACAGGCTTCAGCTTAGGGCTGGTCAAAAGCCCACTAAAATTAATATGAATTTACTGATTTGCTTTAAGATCTGCCTTTCATAACCATTGTGCATGTAATATGAGCACAACCACATTTTGGATTCAGTGGAATATACCCCATTTCTCTTACCAGTTCCAGGAAAGGATCAGAGACATTACATGACGAATATGTTGCACTTAGCTGTGATTTTATTGTCCCTCCATTTCTGCTGCCTTGTGGAATGTGCAGAGAAGCTGGTTTCCGTGATGAGGAGAACAATCCAAAATGAATAGGGAATAGAAGTTAAAGAACTATTATTAAATTCAATGTATATTCATTGGGCTATTGTTTCTATCTAGTCCCTTGAATATTCTGGTTCAGCAGACACCGCTAACATGTCATCAGTCTGCTTTTTCAGCAATCCAAACAGAGGACATCACCACTGATGTAACTGGGTATACGTCACATAATTGTTCTGGGACAGCATACTCTATAGTATATGACTCTGTATGTGTAACTGGGTTATTACTGAAAAAGACATTAATCACCGTGACAGGCCCATAGTGGCACTATTCACACTCTCTGAACTGAGACATCAAATAGACCCATTGCTAATTAGGATGATGACAGCCAGGAATTAAATTTAAAAGCCTCTGTTTATTCCCCACTTCTTAAAATTATTCCTCTCTGTCCCATTCTTTTCCTTCTCACAAATCAGGTAGCAAAACATTAGGCAGCCTCTTCTGCGATTCTGCTAAACAGTTTCTTGTTAACAGACACATAACAACAATGATAAACGAGAGAGAAGAAAGCGGTCATTAAGCTATTAGAAGCTGAATGCACACTGTTTGAGCACACCCAGCATTTATCTAGCTTTAGCTTGCTTTCCTAAGCCAGGAATACAAAATGATACAGAACAGAAAATGTAAATCATCAATGATGTAATAGCGACCTGTGCGATACCTTGGAAGGGCTTCAGCATACATGAACATTTTCATTACAAAAAACCCCATTGTCCTATCCTGACATATGAGCGCCTGCTTACTTTCTTCATGGCTTTCCAGAATACGTTAACCCTCTGTATTACTTAACACTACATAGGCCCTCATGTCTCTGTCGGAAAAGATGCAGTGATATTTTCCTGCATGTGACTGTGCAGCCAGCAGGTTTTGACTCATGGAGGATGGGACTGAATACTAAGAAATGTGGTTTTTTTAAAGTTCTATTTTTTAAACAACTTGTAAGAAACACTCGGCTATACTACCAGTGAATCATTGCTGGTGTTGGTAGAGGAAAAATGTAAAAAAGGAAAAAGGCAAAAAAAAAAAAAAAGTGTTTCCAGAGTGATTTGTCATGGGAACCTGGTAAAATCTTGTGTAAGAAACGCGCCTAGCAGTGTATAAAATTACTCTGGATGATTTATCTTTGGCTTGCTGAAAGAGGCATGAAGATGACGAGGAATTTGACACATCTGTACCTAGAAGCTGCAGACACGGAGACCGAGCAGCATGGGAGAGCTTGCTGGGAGATCTGAATTCCCAAGAAGAGCAGACGTGGGCAGAGCTGCCCTCAAAACCAGATGGTATTGAGAGGCAATGAGCAAATCCAGAGAAACAGCTGAGGTGAACCTCTTTCCAGAGATAACCCTTTGCCTGTCTCGTTGAATAGATTAATGAGCTGATAGGTGGTGATGATTAATTTTCTTTAAAAAGGCTTTATTGGGGAAAATTTGGAATGTTAATTTCTTTCCTGTTTTCTGAAGTTTGAGGTTTGTGTGTTTGTCAAGTCATGCTTTGAAACGATCTTTTATCAAAAGTGGTTATGCTTGGGTTTTTTTAGACAAAAGGTTTTGATAACATGCTTTGAATATGTTTCAATAACCATTTCAGAACAAACTATCACTGACATTTTCAGGACGTGAAGTGTTGGAAAAGCCCAGCTTTTCCCCACAAGTATTGTTTTGCTCTGAAAGAATCCCATGCTGGAATGAAAACATATTTCTTATCAAGCTTCAAAACGCTCATCTGATAATTCTGGGGGTTCACTATTATTTGAGATGGTGATTCATTAGTAGAAGAAAGATCTACTCAAACAGACAGGGTATTCCACAGAAAAAAAAGTTCATGAGTGTCAGAGGTAATTTGCAGCAGTGAGTTTCTTACCTTGGTTAAATGTTCACAGGAGGAAGTCAGAGCAGAAAAGTGACCTCTTCAGTCTTTTTGACCAAAGACAGCACCTGTGTAGAAATAAATGGCTTGTTAGCATACATAGTGTATCTTCTTCTTAGAATAGGTAGCTTTTCCTCATTTCTCCTCATGTTGAAATTGGCCTTTTTGACCTGCCTACATTTTGCACCTTTGTTTTACTTTCTTTCAGTGGCTGGGTAAAAAAAGAGTTACAACCTAACTGCATCTATACTTTCATTGATGTTATTTTTATAAGCTAATATGGAATTAACTGCAGGCTGACAAAAAGACATAACAGAAGAAAAAGAATTTCTCTGCCTTAAGTTAACTTAATATACAATTACAATATAGTGAGAAAGAAACAGTGCTCTACAATGAAAACATTCAAATAGTTAAAAAAACAATGCATAAATTTCTGCTTGAAAAAACTAAAACCCTTCACAGGTAATCTTGGACCCAAGCTATGAGTACAGGGCAGAGAAGTGAGAATAGCCACTGCCAGGACATTAATAACAAGGGAAGTTCAGTTTTAAAAGAGCCACAAGAAGAAAAACATGAATAGCTCTTAATGCTTCTCATAGCAATGAAACAGCCACTTAAATGGAAAATGAAAATTTAAAAAACAAATGGAGTGTAACTTTGATTAAGGATTTGTTTTTCAAAGGCATTCATCTATGTTATACGACTGGTAGACTTCAGTCCCTGTAGTGCAACATGTTCATATTCGAGCTCAGATTTTAGGGAGTACATGATGTTTTGATTGGAAACTGGATATAAGGAGACTCCTTCAAACAATAACCAAAATAAAGACATTGACATGAGGAATTCGGCTGTGGTTTCACATGCAGCCCAGGCAGTCTGGCAGCTCGCTGACCAAGGCAGGGCTGCTGCTCTCCTCCCCCCAGATTTCCCTGCTGCTGCCCCAGCCCCAGCCTTGTCCCCTTCCCAGGCTGCCCGGCTGCTCCCTCCCTCCACTACCATGACTCACCAGAAGGCAGAAACCAACGCAAGATTTCTACCTTCGGGTTTTTTTTTCCTTTTGCCTATTTTTTGGCCATTTTTGTGAGTTAAATCAGCTAACAAAGAGGCCCAGCAAGTACCAGAGGCAGCACAAGGGGAGCACATGGCATGGAGGAGGTGCTGGGGAAGGTGCTCCTGCTCCTGCTCCCTTGGTTGACACCAAGTTCTGTCCACTGAGGTCAACAGCAAGGGTCCCACTGACTCCAACAGGCATTTGATTGGTCCCACATTTGGGGGGAGGAGGACAGATTCGTATGTGAAGCCCATCTTCGCTCTACATGTGCTAGGGCACACCTACGTAGGTAACTGTACCTGGCAACCAGTCTCCTCTTTGGTGGTACACTGTATGCTTCTGTTAGGAAGCAACGGAGCTTCCAACCAAATTTATCATAAAGAATAATCTATGGGAAGTCACAACAAGCCTCATATCCTCCTCTTGCCCACAATGTTATTTACCTAGAAGACCGATCCTATGAGTCTTTTGGCTCGTTCCCTGGTTGCCCACATGGCCAGGTAAGGACTTTGAGGTGCAGCAGGAGTTTGGCCGCTTTAATTTAGGCCAGAGCAGCCCCTCCGAAACCAGAGCCCATCCTTCATTTCATGGAGAATTTCAAGCTGCAGAAGGTTAATTACGGACAGCGGCAAGGTGAGAATGAACAGCGGTGGCACCCGTCAAACCGTGAGCTGCACTGGATTTATAAACAGGTTCTGTACTCAATTAATGCTCTCACCTTTGGCACGCAGAACAGGTTTTCTCAAGAGCAGAAAAAGACTGAGTAATACAAAGCTGCACACTGCAGTGCTTTATTCGTTTTTTCACATTGAACCGAGGACCTAATTAGTTATGTTAGTTTAGAACTAATAGCACATTTGTTGTAACGGCTGTTTCTTTCCTAAACATTTTACACAAAGCTCACAAGTTTGATATCGCAGTATGCCAAAAAAAAGTGAGAAATGCTTTCCCTGCTCTTGAGAAATCTTGGTTTAATTAGGTTGTTCGTTTTTCTGCCTAGATGCTGAACTGGAAAGACTTTCTCTTGGTTAGAATAAAAGATACCAGAAGTATCCATTCTTCTGGTTTTGAAAGTGCTCAGGAACATATCTGTTCTAACCACTGATTTGTAACATTGAAGTAGTAGTGACTGTACTTCGGTTAGATGTCCCATAGTTATTCATAAAGCTGAGGATACTAAACAAGATACAAATGTGCCCATTGGTTTAAATAATCATGGGGCTGCTGAGGGGGAAACTCTACCAAAATAGTGATGTATATTAATTACATCAGTAATGTTGTGGTTTAACCCCAGTCAGCAACTAAGCACCACGCAGCCGCTTCCCCCTCCCCCTCCCAGTGGGGTGAGGAGGAAGAAAGGAAAAAAAAAAAAGTAAAACTCGTGGGTTGAGATAAGAACAGTTTAATAACTAAAGTAAAATATAATACTAACAAGAATAATAATGAAATATAATAATAATAGTAATGAGAAGGAATATAACAAAAAAAGGAAGGGGGGGGGGGGAGAAAAAAAACAGTGATGCACAATGCAATTGCTCACCACCCGCTGACCGATGCCCAGTTAGTTCCCGAGCCGCAATCCGCGCCGCCCAGCCAACTCCCCCCTGTTTATACACTGGGCATGACGTTCCATGGTATGGAATACCCCTTTGGCTAGTTCAGGTCAGCTGCCCCGGCTGTGCTCCCTCCCAGCTTCTTGCGCACCTGCTTGCTGGCAGAGCACGGGAAACTGAAAAGTCCTTGGCTTAAGATAAGTGCTACTTAGCAACAACTAAAACCTCAGAGTGTTATCAATATTATTCTCACACTAAATCCAAAACACAGCACTGTACCAGCTACTAAGAAGAGAGTTAACTCTGTCCCAGCCAAAACCAGGACAAGTAATTACATAGTATAGACCCCAATGTTCAAGGCCTCTTCTCCTTATTTTGCTTTGTACAGTATTTATGCCACCAACACAGTAACTAACACAACCAGCTTCCATTCCTACTTGCTTTTTCAAAGATTTATACAAATATTTTCTGCTTGTAAGAAAATGCCTGCCTGTGGCAGCCCTTTCGCCCCAGCCTTCACAGCTCCGTGCAGTGCAGTCAGGAAGGGCAAATACATGACGAGGAATACATAGCACATGCCTTGCCCAACGCTTCTGCGCAGCCACGTTTACTAATCGCAGTAGTCAACTCTAATAATGGATTGGTCCAAAGACTTCCAGTAACGTGCTGGTGTTATTACAACAAGCGGACACACTGCTGTAGATCGTGCAACACGTGACAAATACTAACGTAAGCTTCACACATGCCCCCAGGAGCCCCTCTTTGCATATGGCTATGAAAAGCCTAGAGGGGATGAAGTGCTTCAGGCACAGAAAGAGCCTGGCTGAGCCAAGAAGAGCGTCTACACGCTAGCCGCCATTTGATTGCTCAACTTCCCAAGCTCTTTTTTAAAATTACATTGCTGATGTTACCTGAGTATACCTGGGGTGCAAGCAGCAGGCACGGCTCCTGTGTCTGACACAAATTTACAGCTGAATAGGTCAAAAATCAACCAAATGAAAATTAATGGTTGGCAACTTTTAAAAAGTGAGTTAAAGGCTCTTTGAGAAAGAGAAAGGAGGCACAAACACCCACCATAATGATTGAGGTCAGGGAAAAGAAACAAGCCTGGAGCCAAGTCTCTGTGCTCTGCTTAGGTGTCCTAACAAATGGCTGCCTTAATGTAAAGTGCATAAGCCCTCCGCAATGCATGGACTGCAACCCAGAACTGTCTCCCCACGTACACCCATGTTTTCCCCACTGAATGCCCTAGACACTCGGTATCGAGTCACACACACTTGTGACACCACCCCCCTTCAATGCAATGTGATTTATTTTACATGATGTGGCACAGCTTCAGGAGAAGGGGGCTGCGAGTCACCCTCCCCACACTGTGCCCTGGCACCCCCTTTCCCCTGTGGCTACAGCTTTGTTCGGCTTCGAGGCACATCGGTTTCCCTCCTGAAAGCAAAATGCTCCTGTGAACACGCAACATGATAGGCATGCTTAAAAACACCTCCTAGACTGAGTGCCCCAGGGAAAAATGCCTTGTCTGGATATTGCACGGGACAAGGCATGGAGAGGTGCTAAACTGCTCACTCAGCGGTGCACGGCAGAAGAGCTTCATGGTCTGAGCTGCAGCCCAGCTCCCCGTGCCACAGAGGTGCAGAAACCTGAGCAGGCGTCTTCAGTCCCCAACTTTGGCCTCAAGCACTGACATTAGGTTCTGGGCCTTTAAAAACAGTATTTTGGAACATAAATATACAGATAGATTTTTTTATCAAGATATAAATTTTCTTTAGAAGGATTACTTTGTTCTTTTATTATCTGTACATGAACTATGCGGGGCATTTGTTTAGGATCTGTAAAAATCTGTTTCCCATAAGCAGCTTGGCATTCTGTCTTTATTAGCTACAACATTCATACAGAAAACATTGTACTATCAAAAAGAATCATCATTACTTTAACTTTATCACACTGGGTGATTACAACTGAGATAATTAGAGGCTAATTTGAGAGGAACCGAAGGGGAAGTGGAAGCGGAGCTAGAAGTTAATCAGAGTGTGCCCCTATTTAAATCAGGAGTGCACAGAGATTGATTTCTAGCAGATTTTTACAACTCCATCAGCTCTCCTTGAAGGACATAAGAATGAAAAAAAGCATAGAAAGAGATGGAGGAGAGAGGACTGGTGAGTGCAGTGTGGGGAAGAGCACGTTTGACCTGCTGAGCTGGAGTCACCTTCCATGTGCGCGAGGCTCCCAGCTCAGACGGTGTGCTGCTCTCTCCCTCCCAAAAGCCAAGCGTGAGCCCAGCCCCGGGACAAGCAACCCCTGAGCAGCTCCACGCAGAGCGTGTTGAAACGGGCTTTGCCCACCAGTGCTTCCAGGTGGGAGCTGGTGGCAGAGCTTTCTGAGGAGGAGCAGGAGGAGAGACCCTGCCCTTGGCGGCGAGGATGAGTTGGAGCCAAAGCGGCAGGGCAGGCAGATGATAATCCTGCCAGTGGGAAAGTTTTTAAAAAAAAAAAAAAAAAAAGAGAGAGAGAGAAGAAGAAGAAAATATAGTTCTGGCTCTGATATTAGGGGAAGGTGGTAACTCTGGGGCGCAGAAGGGGTCATCTGAATCAGAGCAATGCCTGCTGGAGGGCAGATTACGTCCTGCAAGCTCTTTCCACATTTGGCAGCTCTGAGGACAGCATGGGAGAGAGCAGGGGCAACCTTTTCCAAGCTCCCTCACCAAGTACGTCCAGAGAGCGGGCTGCTCTACCAAGATCCTGAAGCAAATTCTCACCACCACCACTCTGGGGAGAAATAGGGAGACATCAGCTCATGCCATACTAGTCAAGCTGCGCTGCTTCCAGCATCGTTGTCAGCTCAAGCGTCTCCTCATAGCTCTGTGTTACGGCACACATGTGTACCCCTTTGCTTAGCCCAGCATAACGCACCACAACCATCCAGCCATGGCAGCTCCTGTGCCGCTGCTGAAGCTTGTCTGCCCCACCATGAGATACGGTTGGGACTAACCCCTGGCATTCCTGCTTGCTGTTGAACAGACCCCTTAGAAAAGGTTGTTGCTGACCTTTGCAGAGGAGTCCCTCTGCCTCTGCAGGGACTTTCTGAGCCTGCGGAGGAGAGGAGGGCTCTGCAGGCACAGGCAGCACAGCAGAAAGCACCACAAGCTCAGCTGGGTTTCACGGTGAACGGGGGATGCAGGACCATTTTTTCTGCCTGACTGTGCATAAGGAAACGTTTGGTAGTATATTTTTTTCCACCATGGCCCTCTCAGAAAATCCTCCTAATGGCTTGTTTGCTTTGCCAGAATACCATATAACGGGTCAGCGTGTGAAATAAGCTATTACCAATAAAAGCACTCTTATGATAGGATAAGGGAAATTTATGGTAGGGCTTTGGCTTGTATGGCAGTGCGGCTAAGAGAAGAATTACAATGGAAAAAACAGTGTTTGCTACACTTGACAAGTGAATAAGGCAGCTCTTGGCTCTTGTCCACTTCCTCTGATAGTATTTCAAAGGGTTTGAGTCTGTAGGAGCATTGGTGCCCCAGCTAAGGGAGGGTGAACCCTGCCCTGCTGTCCGTCATCCCAGACTCTGCCACGGGAGCAGCACTCCCATCACGGACATTTCGGGTATTCTCCCAATTACTGACCAAAGCTCATTGAAAGCTGGGATGTCCTTGTTTCCATTGCGAGGAGATTCAGCAGATAGATAGACTCCAACAAGGCGGGAACCAGGGACTCTTTCCTTCCAAACCCAAGCCCGAGGAATCTCCTTTCTCCAGAAGAAAGCCTTACTGCGCATGTCTGCTGTCTACAGGTGACGTGGGAGTTTGCTGACTGCTTGACTTGCCTAAAGACAAAAAGAGCGAGGGCACGAACTGATACACGAGCGCTAGCCACACTAACGTCTGGCAACTGCCTCATCTCTGTTTTCTTGCTTCCGGTTTAATAGGCCCTTTAGGGAAGTTTATTGCTGATCTATGCTAGAAAATTACTCACATAATTGAAACATCAGTGTAACATTGTTTGCCCAGTATAATGTTTTCTTCGGGAATTTCTGGATGCAATTATCCCTTGTGACTAATAAAAACAACAGCTTAATTGCAAATATATGGTTAGAAATGTCATTTTATGTTTAAACATAAAATGCCTGTTGTCTCAGCATTTCAGATCAAATGGACTGTCCTTCCTGGGAGCAGCCAAGGGAATTCAAGGAGCAGAAACAGGATAGGAATGACGGGAGCTGATTATCCTTTCCTTGGGAATTTTGCTGAGTAAGCATTTCAGACCCAACCTACCATTACAGTCCTGAGATGCTCCTAAGAGAGTCTCGGATTCATCCAAACCCCAAGGCACCTTTAAACCCACGAGCAATGCAAGCGGTGAGCCTCCACCAGATACAGGTCTAATGGCACCTCTGCCCTGCCGCCATCCCCATCCCCAGTCCCCACTCTGCCTGAGCAGGAGCAGGGCCACAGCATGACCATGGGAGCTGCTCAGCATTTGTCCCCTGGTTTCCAGCAGTGAATGACAGTTCACAGAAAAACTATCCTGTAAGGGTTTGGTCGAGCCATTTTTATTTTGCAATTTTTTGGATGAAATCCATTTGATTTTATGTATCTCTATGTACATATACCAAAAATTCTACATACACAGAGATGTAAAGACAAGGAGGAAGAGGAGAGTGAATATTGGGTTTTGAACCCCTATGAAATCCCCAAATTGCTCCTTTTTAAATACTTGTATTATACTAAAAAGAAGAAAACTGTTTTACAGTCCCACCTTCTGAGAAATAAGAGCTACTGGCAAAACATGACTGAGGCTCAGTAGTTTTCAAACCTGGTACAATCTGCACAACTTCACTAGAAACCAACCATAAGGTATTAATAATTTCTTTTCAACATAACATTAAACAACTAGCGCTCAAACAATCCCAGGAAGTGGCCTAAAAAAGGAAAGGTCAGGTACTCAGCCGTTAGCACTAAACATGAGAGTCCTGAGCTCATAAAGTGAACAAATCACGTCCTTCTGTCCCCCTCTGCATGAAAGAGGATTCAATATGAATAACATAACATTGTCCACATTCCCTGAAATGGAAGAGAATTCCCACGTTATGTCATCAAAATGTTTATTTATTAATTTAGAGAGTTGAAATATAATTCACTAATATTAAGATAGAAATTAACTGATTAACTGAAAAAAAAAAAAAAACCAAACAACCAGACCTCTGAATAAAATAGCTGTTTTGAACTCCCTGTGAGATCACTGGAGTCTACACCTGAAGTGCAAGGACATTCTTGCCTTACAAGCCAAGGCAAAACTAGACTACATGGGAACCACAAGAAAACTTGGATCCCAGTTCTCATGCCCACTCACAAATGGTTTCTGTCTTTGCAAGAGAGGAAAGCAGTCTCCTAGCTCCAAACACCACAAACCCAGAGGAAGCCCAGATACACCCTGAAACTTTGCAGCTGATGCTTTCCTTTAATTTATCATGTAGTGCATTCACTTTGGGTTTTGAATGATTTACTACCAATACAGCTTAACGGTACTAAAGTTGAAATCAACATATTACCATGTATTGAAACAATTTTGGCGTTTCGTTAGTCTTCAGACAACATCACTGTAAGCATTGGCACCAGCTTCAGCAGAATGCACACTTCGATATGTACTCTAAATTAAACATGTATGAGAGCCTGAGAACCATGATGACAATTACTGCACCTTGGAACGAGACTTGGAATATTTCGTCTGGCAGAGTTCAAAAGACTTTTCAGCTGGGAGCAGCTGCAGTTTGGTTAGCGCAAGAATGGATTGACTGCAATTCATAACTTGGAATATGGATTAATGCAATATTCATGGAAAACTGCGTGTGCAGAACTCCATATGGCCAGTGGAGCTCTGAAAGCATTTTGCTTCAGGGAAGAATCATGCCACCAGAATGCATTTGCGTTTACTGTGTCCAAGTTAGGAAGGAAGGAAGCCATTTTCCTTGCTTAGCTGGTACGCAGGTTGTGGAGTCTAAAACTCCCTTCACCCCTACCCAAGGAGGCTGGAACAGCCCTGCTGGTTTCCAAAGCAGGGTCTGGGGTTTGACTGCCTCCTTATTTGTGCCCTGCAGACCGCACGATGCATTAGCTCTATTTAGAACATCATCACAAATCCTCTGAGATGGCTCTCGAGATCAGACTTGCTGTCAATATAGACAACAATCAGGACCTACCAACAGTCCAGGTGGACTCTCAATAGTAAAAGGGCCACCACACATCAAACACACCACAAATGAACACTTTGGTGACCAAATAAGCCAGCAGACACTCAGACAGGCTTGGGCAGATGAGATGAATGCAAAGACAGCAGGCAGACTGCAGCACTCAGTTTTCTATCAAAGGCTGAATAGAGCACTGCAACCTCCCTTACGCCGAGTACTAGGGGGAGGCCAGCCAAACTCCCACACTTAGTTATTTGGCACCTGCTTTCTTGTTGCTCTGGTGCTATTGAAGATCTTAAGGACAAGACTGAACAGTATATATGGCAGATCTCAGCTGGGGAAACAAAAGAGGGGGGACAAAAAAGATGTGATGCCAAACTGCACTCCTAGCTGGGTCCCCATTCTTCACATGGCTTTGTTTCAAAGCACTTCATGAAAATATTAAAAAAGAGGATTTGTCCTAGATCACAGAATGGTTGAGGTTGGAAGAGACCTCTGGAGGTCATCTGGTCCAACCCCCCTGCTCAAGCAGGGCCACCTAGAGCCGGCTGCTCAGGACCATGTCCAGTCAGGTTTTTAATATCTCCAAGGATGGAGACTCCACAACCTCTCTGGGCAACCTCTGCCAGGGCTTCATTGCCCTCACAGTAAAAAGCTTCTTCTTTTGTTCAGATGGCACCTCCTGCGTTTCAGTTTGTGCCCATTGCCTCTGGTCCTGCCACTGAGCATCACTGAAAAGAGCCTGGCTCCATCCTCTTTGCACCCGCCCTTCACGAGTTTATAAACATTGATGAGATCCCCCTGAGCCTTCTCTTCTCCAGGCTGAACAGTTCCAGCTCTCTCAGCCTTTCCTCATAGGAGAGATGTTCCAGTCCCTACACCATCTTTGTGGCCCTTCGCTGGACTCTCTCAGGTACATCCATGTCTCTCTTGTACCAGGGAGCCCAGAACTGGACACAGCACTTCAGGTGTGGAATAGAAGGGAAGGATCACCTCCCTTGACCTGCTGGCAATACCTCTCCTAATGCAGCCCAGGGTACCATTCGCCTTCTTTGCCACAAGCGCACATTGTTGGCTCCCCAGGTCCTTCCCCGCCAAGCTGCTTTCCATCTGGGTAGCACCCAGCATGTACCAGTGCCCGGAGTTATTGCCCCCCAGGTGCAGGAACTTGCATTTCCCCTGGCTGAACTTCATGAGGTTCCTGGATAAAAGATGCTGTGCAAAGATGCCACTGTTGGACTGAGTAACCCTCACCTGCTTTGCAAATTTGGATCACTGTGGTAGACTTCATGCACAGAAATCATTCTCCTTCCAATAGGGTGAAATACTGCAGCTGCACTAATACCTGAGGCATCAATTTAACATTTGAAGTAAATAATATTCTTCTGAAAAGGAATATACTTCTGCAGGATGACCTTGCAAGAAAGGCAGAGTGGAATTACCCGAGTTTGAACTGAGCCAGGATACTAGAGCATGACACAGGTTACCACCCTCACGCCGGGGGAGATCAGAATTAGTTAGAACAATTAGAAATGCCTTTGGGAGATAAGCCTTGACCAGACAAGACCTCATTCCACTGCTCAGCATGGGGGATGCTGCTCTGCAGCACCTGCAGCTCACTCCATGCTTGCACATGCTCAAAACAGGAATCTCAGCCCTTCCAAGGGACATCAGCCCACAAAGACAAAGTAGCATGATAAGAAGAAAAGTGAGTTAATAACAGCAGCAGGGAGACACCTAATGCACTTCCCAGGCATGTATTTGTGGGGAGATAGTTAAGCAAACCGCAGCCTATTTGAAAATGTGGCCTAGTTCCCATAGTTTCATTTCTGTCAGGAGGATTGTGCTAAACACACTTTCAAAGACTTATTATAGGTGTTATACCACCCAACATGCAATCCCTTTTAATGACTTGACTTCCCTTTACACTACTGAGGCTGTTGTCTTTTCCTTGGATTGGTTTTACTGGGTGCATGGTGCACCTTCACGCCTTTCTCTGGTGTCACTTAATCTCCTCCTACTTTTCTATCATTTCTGTATTTTCTGATGAAGTGCTAGCACACTGGGAGCACCCACTTGGTTCAGAAGGGGCTGTGATCTCACGTACAAATTTCCAGTAAAACCACAGTGTAGCTCAGGGAAACAGGAGTGTGCTTAAAGCAACTTGTGCAACTTGCTAGAAATCACACCAGCTATTACATGGAGGAAGGAGCAATTATTGCATGTTGTTATCTGACTTCAGAGAATTTGGAGGAGCGTTGCTTGAAGTGAAACAAAATCAATGAAGGATCCCCAGCCGATTTCAGAGGGTCAGCAATCCAGCTCTAGGTGTTCAGTGCTCAATGTTGATGCTTCCTTGAAGTTCTTTTCCAGAGGTTAAATGTGGTTTGGGAGAAAATAAATCTCCAATTCTAGGACTCGTGTTTCTCCTCAGTGTTTAAGAGCTGTACATTTGTAGCCTTCACAGAATAGCAAACCTTCAGCCAATTTTCATGTGATGCTCCTAAAAACACACTTTTTACTGATTTGTTTTTCAGCAACATCCCTGGCTGGTAGAGGTTGTGATAACTTAAAGAGCACAATAAAGTGCTGTAGCAAGTTGATTGTTTTCCTTGCATCATGTCCTCTAAGGCATACTGAAATGATCTAGGATCTGGCAGATCTGATTTGGGGAGACAAAATGATCAGACCTGATGCTAAAGTGCATTCCGGTTTGTGTGTCTTCTCATTCTTCACATGGCATTGTTTCCAAGCATTTTTAAAAACTAGGGTCTCTCCTAGATCCACGGATTTAAAAAAATGCTGTGCCTTATCTTCTCAGGACTACTCTACAATTGCAAGCATTGCCTCATGTGGGAATATTTCACAAATAAATAATCAAGCTTTCTAGAAAGCGAAGGCAAAGTCAAAGCCGTCCTCCCCACCACCACTTTTTTAACAATATGTTAGAGAATCTGTGTGTTGTCTGCTGCAGGTCATTTTCCCTGCACTCAGGTAATTCTTCCTCCAGGAGCTCCCGTGGTTTTCTGCACACTGCACCTTGCGATGACTTCTCTTTCCTAACAGCTTGAGAGCTCTTCAGGTGGGTCAGGGCCGTGTGAGGTTGTGGCAGAAGACCCAGAGGTGGTAGAAAAAGAGCTAGAGGCTGATGGGAGCTACAGAGTGAGACCATCCATCTGATCTCCACCTGCAGCCAAGGAGTGGGGAAAACCTGCACTTTCCTCAAGTGCCTAAACCTCTACGTCATTGTCAAATGCATATGAAGAGCCTGCCTCTGTGGTACTGACATCCAATTCAGAAAGCAAAAGGTCACCAAAAAGCACCAGTATCTCCCTCACACAAGGCAAAGATCGATACAGCCTGAAGCACACTCTCTCTCTCCCTCTTTCTCTACCACCCAGAAATTCAGCCAAATGAAAAGCAAAGCCTTCCCTCCAGGAAAACCAAACAAAAGCCATGTGTCTTGAACCCTCATTGTGTCCAGACAGGCACAGCGAGTTTGCCAGAGCAAACAAGTTCCAGAGTCAAAGGATTTCCGCTGAGAGCTCTCTGCAACCAGTCCTCCTCGGCCTGGCCCCGCGCTTCCCAGCCAGCTCTCACTGCTCAAACCGCGGCAAAGAGGCCTCCCATTACAATGACACATTTGACAGCTTTGCCAAGAGCGCTTGGTGAGGTGCCAAAGAAGCAGTGCGCTTTCCTGAAAAAAGCAGACACACTGAGGAGGAATACTTGAAATGCTCCTTCTAGTAAACCTGAATGGCCGAGTGCCTATGCAGAGAAGCGCTTGGGTTGTTATCACAAAGGAGAGCGGAGAACGGGCTCCACTGGGCTTCTCCCTCTCCAGAGCTTGCCCTCCCATTCTCAATGGCATTCAAGGCATTTGCATTGAAGAGTGACCATCTCTTTCTGCGCTTGGGCTCACTTTGAAGACATTCTCACCCGCTGACTTTCAAGCTAACTAATACCCTGCTTTTGCCTTGCCTCAATTAGCAGCGCTTCAGAGCCCCGGTGCTCAACATAGGGCTTTCCCTAGGTCTCTTTGTTACCCAAGCGAAAGCCGTAAGCCTGGCTCCAGCTGCTCCCACGGTGAGGAGTGCCACAGCCACCAAGATCTCGCAGCCCACATGGAAAAGCACCATGAGAAAACTGGAGATGTTCTTGAGAGGACACACGGTGTTTGGGCAGCGTCATCAGGGAGATTTCCACTATGCTGAATGACATGAAGATAGCCATTTGACTCCAAAGCAGGTGTCACCCCAAAGCACCAACCCTGAGTAAGGGGACAAGCATTCAAAACAATTACACTTTTATGTGTCCAGACAGAGACGGAAGCCACAGCCCTGTCCAGGTTTTCTTGCTGTAGGGAAAACCTCAAGGAGGACTGAATGCCATTACAGCCACTAGAGCACTTCTTCCCATGCCCCACAGTGAAAGGACGCTTTCCAGAGGCAGAGTTTTAAGGGACTTACGGAGCAAAGTGGAACAACCAACCACACACATGCGTATGGGTGTGTGGGATGGGTGTCAAGAAGGTTTTAATAGCATGACATAATCTAAGGCATGTACCAACTCCATTTTTAAGACAGTGGACTTCTCTCTGGTTTACACAACTCCCTCTGATTTTACACAAAGTCAAGCATAATGGAAGGCTCTTCTTCCACTGCTTTTATGTGCCATATCCTTTCTTTCTGTTTCTTCTTTAAAACACATTGTTTTTTTTATTTAATGCAGGATTGTGCATCCAGAGCCTTGCAGATGGAATGCATAATTGAACATTATATTCCACTCTTGAGAGACACACCATAAAATTAATATTTGAACCATATTCTTGCTGATCCAGGGGAAGAGAGCAAAATAATACAAATAAAATATTCTAAAGCAATTTGTGGCCTATCTACAGAATACTTTCCAGACATTAGCATAGTAAGAGAAAGACTTAACATTAATAAAAGGTGGTTTTTAATTCACAAGCAGCAGTATACTGTGCTGGATTGCTTTGGGTAATTTTGCAGTTAAAGAGTCAGAGTGAACAGGGTTTGGGGTGATGGGGAGAAAAGAGAGAGTGAGGAAAGACCAGATTTCAAGCAATGGTCCCTGTCCCCCCTCTCAGCCCCCAACACACCACACCACACACACACACCCCCCCCCCCCCCAAAAAAAAAAAAAGTGCACAGTGGGGAAACACAGACCAAGAGACCGCTAGAGATTCAAACCACGTTGCAGATAGGACCACAGTGGGGTCAGTGTTTCACAGCATGGAGGTCCTGGCTTCATGAAAGGCATTTGAAATGCTTAGGACAAAAGATTAAGGGTAACATTTGATGCAGTACTACTCTAAAGCCAAACAGAAAGAAAAAAAGAAAAAAAAAGGTATAAACTGTATTCAAGAGAGAATGAAGGTCAGGGGAAACAGAAAGGGGATGGCCATTACTAATCAGCTACTTCAGTCATTACCACAGCCATGAAAATAAGATATGAATTTGGAGTAAAAAGTGCCTCATATGGGGCTGTTTTGCCCTGGGATATTGGTGTGAACAAAGAGATGTCAAGTCATTAAAGTTTGAGCTGATGCCAGATAGTCTCAGATTTCAGAGTTAGGATCCAGAGTTTCTATTTGTGTCCAAAACTGTTTCTAGAAGTAGGAATAATGAATTTGAACTTTATCATAGGAGGGCTGATGCCTGATCTTGATACCTACTGGCATCCAAAAACATCTGAGTTCTGTATAAGCTGTGTTCTTGTGCATTGTTGGGGCTCCATTTTTCATTTTCACCAGAAATTAAGGTTTTCCTTAGTTAAAATGTTGAATTCTGGTATTTGTGGCTGCAGAAACACATCTTTAAAACCATACAATAGGCAAATGACATTGTTCTGCAGTTGTAAACACACAGCTTAAACTGGTGGCTGAAATGGAAATTTGCTTTTTTAACTGGGCTGACATCTCTGCACTCCATAAATGGACAAGGAACAAAGAGAAGGCACATTATTTTATCCTCAAAAATAGCTAAGGTGCATAACCATGACCAGCAATTGCCAGAGTAATTAATGCTAGAAAAGGTCCAGGCAACAGGTACACCTACACTACCACATCTGCAGTTCAGATGTTTATTAGTCACAACTTGACATCAAAAGGCCTTCTAATTGGCAAGGGTTTATTCCCTCTGATCTCAGGAAGTTTATAATTGCAAGGGCCATAGACACAACACAAATGATGTCTAAGTCTCCCACTCTTCCTTATGTATTACAGAAAGCATGCACTGTAGTGCAGAAAGCAGGGTGGCAGTGAATAAAAAGCAGGTGAGCTCCCCTCTCTGGTCTACAGGAAAAAAGAAGGAAGCCCCCGCAATGCCCAGATTAGGTGTGAAACCTAATTTCTCATGTATAGCCTTGATTACCTCTCTAACTTTGTGATTCTCTCTGGTGACTGGCAGCCGGGTCCAGAAAGCATTTCTGCAACACCGCCTGACACGCTCCTGTTCCTTCACCCCATGCAGGAGCCAGCCGGCACCCCAGCGGTCCTCCTGACGGGGTGCAGGGGCTGCCCCCCAGCCGGCGGGACGGGGCTGCAGCGGCAAGTTAGGGCACAGGTGCCCCAGTAACGTGGCGCTGGGCCACACCACATGCACGTGTGGCCGGCGAGCACACACATGGTGCTGCCCACACACAGAGCCATGACACCGTGACGGGGACAGCGCAGTGGCACTGGTTTGTCACCACCACCCCGTCATCTCCCTCGCTCGCCCCAGCGTGCCAGGCCCGGCCACCGCTGCCCGGGGAGGAAGCACCGTCTGTTGCAATGCCAGGGATGTTCTGGCAAGAAACGTTTCCAGAGAGCTGCACATTTGAGGAGGCACTTAAAAAGCCTAGACCTCTTTGTTTAAACTCCGATTGAAGACAGACCCATAAGCTCTGTATATTATTTACTGGTTATTGTCTTATTTAATCCCCTTTGGAAAGGCAACAATAGAGGAGTTACAGTTCTCCATTTTTTTTCCAAGCTAGTGATGTTATTCCTTTACTTAGAAACAGAAAGCAGAGCATACCATACATTTAACTACCAGCACAGATGGGTTACTGTGACCCACCACATGTGCCCCGTTCCCGACTCACTACCGGTCACTTGGGAACACAAGTCTTTGCCCAGCTACCTGAGCTCAGCAGATGCACCTCTGCCCTCAAGCAAAAGTGCACCTTTCCTGATCGCTCTTGAAGAACACAAGCGGTTTGGCGCTGGGAAACAAGCCTCTGGGAGGCTGCAGGTATCTCACCCCACACGCACCACCACGCTAGTTTGAAATTCTCACCTCCAGGCCAGCCTACAAAGGAAAGCCAGGAGTAGAAAGGGGCGCTTGCAAAAGGAAAGGAGAAGATTATCGCCAACCTAAGGGTGATCCGCTCGTGCTCTCATTGAGGAGCACCAACACTCCCACCAACTTCAGAGAGACTGGATTATCTGTGACGAACAGGAGGAGGCCTGTTTTTCGCTATCAGCTTTCTTCAAAAAAAAAAAAACCCAAACACACAAAAACCCCCTACACCACCGCTACTCTCTCACGCTAGGTAAAAGCCTATTAAACAAGTAGGAAGATCAGCAGACTTCCACTCTCCCTTCCACACTGAAGTGAACTGCCCTCAGACACAGGGTTAGTTTAGGCACATCTGCTGAGATTTTTGTTTCGAAGAGACATTTGTTTTCAGGGAAGACGTGCGTAAGAGTCAGACTGCACCCTGAAATCAGATTTTACTCCTTTAATGGTGGGCTTAGGCATCTGGAGTGTATATGTGCAACAGCTAGCCTCCAGTTCAGCTTGTAAAATCTTTTTGTGGGGGGTAGTGACTTTCCCAGTATTTTTCATGTTAGAATAAATTAACTTAAGTGTGCATGGAAGGTAGGAATACATATGACTGAAATGAAAAGTCGGGCTAAAAATAGCACTAAACCAATTGCATTGTTCATAGTGAGGGAAAGGAAACCTGGGGGGAAAAAAGAAATATACTTAACAGCTGTCTCAACATAATGTCAGATTTATTCAAGATTTCTAAAATGGTCTTTGACAAGCCTTGACTCATTGTGTAGGGCTGGAAAGGGTATTGAGGGTGGACTATTTCTTGTGATTTATAAGAGACCACTGTGACTAGTTTGAAAAACCTGCATACAAGTGCAGTAAATTAAAACAGAAGCCTACATAAGACGTGTACCTTACAGACAAAAGGCTTAAAGCATTCTTCAGTCTGAGTCACCAGAGTGTGGTTTGCAAAGGGAAATCGGTTTCAAGAATTTCTGCTAGCCAAAGATGTATTCTCCAATATTTAGAAGAACTAATTTCTTCCATTAGCACATTTTGGAAATTAAAACCTAAACTCATGCAGTTATATCATGCTTCCAAAGGCACTGCACTTGGACTCTGTATCAAAAATTGCAGAAGTTTTCAGTGGCTCATTAACACTGGATCATGTACTAGTCTCATTTATCGAAAAGCTTGCATGGCACATACAGCAACTTCTATGTGAGTACAACTTAAAAAGCACTAAAGTTTGTGTGTGCGGAAGAATGGAAAATGAAACCATGTGTATTTGATCAAAGATGGACGTGTTGGCCTTCCCCTTAGCTCTGAGAGATAATTGCACAAATTTCACATAAAATTTGAACATTACCTAATTCATCAACAGAACCTTGCACAGGCTGTACCGTAAAGAAAACACTCCAGACATCTTCACGGGAAGCAAGGGGGAAGTGAAAACCCCGCAGCTAGAGGTGCTCTGCATAAGAAGTGTATTAGTTTCACAGATCGAAGAGAAGTCAGATTGTGATCTTCCTTAAAACCCCGGTTTTCCCTCTCCCTCCAGGCAGATACTTGCTCACATTCCCCTGCAGAGTCCAAGAAATTACGGAGCAGAGGTTCACTCCCACTCCCACAGCCCTCTCCAAGCCCCGTGAGTAAATCAATACAGGCAGCCCCTTTGGCTTCTACCAAATGTCTGCAGAGGTATATGATCTACACCAAATAGTTTGGGAAAAGCATAATACCTTTCCTATGAAGCTCTGGCACTGATTTGGATGGCCAGCACGACTGGACATGCAGAAGGGCCACCTCTCCTTGGAAGTGTGACACAGAACTTGAGATTAGGCCTGAAATCCTTAATTTTACATCATCTAGGGTATGCTAGAGTAATAGCTGGTGACATCCTACTGGAGGACAGATTGAGGGAAAATGGCATCTTATGAATATGCTTTGCTTCCCATTACCTTTTCATGATGCCAGCTGGTGATTTGTATAACACCCACCTCAAATCACATATGGGAATTCAGGAGCCAAAACCCTCCCGTGACAGTTAAAGCCCAGACTACACGATGACCCTGCAGCCTCTGTGTCACCATGCAAATTTAGGGGATCAAAACCAAGCAAACCTCACAGAAACTACTACACAGAGTCGTAACACCCCTTTTCAGTGACAGGGCTTTATTAGCTGCTGCTTATGGAGGAATGAACAGGAACAGACTAGCTGATACTCTTAATGAAGGCTTGACAGCTCTTCTTTGTATAACAGAGTAGTTAATACACTTTGTATAACACAGCCAGGAAGGTATAGGCAAAGGCAAAGGACTGGAGAAACGGGAAGCCACTCCAACAGAAAAAGAAGAAATTCACAAACAAGAGAGGGAGCTGAGACTTCCAGCCCCTTCATCATCTCCTGTTACACAGCTCATAACCAGAATACCACGTTTGGGCCATTTCTTGCTCGATGTGACTACTGCTACAGGAATTAAATATTTTTTAATGGGAGCACCTGCTCCCATTTGCCTCGCACAACTACAGTCAAAAAGATTTCTGTATTAAACCTTGGGGGAAAAGGTCCCTTTACAGTATTAAGTCATCCACGGCTCCTCCCTTATTCCACAGAAACTATCCAAGATATCACTTCCAAACTCAAGGAGTTATGATTGTCTACAGCAACTTCTCCCCTTCTTTTGTGTCAGTTAAAATAAAGGAGCCTGATTTTGAATTCCCATACATACCCATATAAACCTAGCTTCAAGTCAGTGCAGCTCCACCAGAGAAGAATTGCTGTAAGAGATTATAATCAGATGCAAAGTGTCTTTTATCTGCCGGACTTCCTACACGTTGCTCTGAAATGATGGGTCAATTATCCCAGCACTATATTCTTCCTGGACTGAATGAGGATAGTAAGTTGAGATCTCATCAATCACTCCAGCTCCTATTGCTCCTGCAGAGAGAATTGTTATGGCAACGGGAGGCTGAAACCCAGGTTTACAGTAACTGAACAGATGGATTCCAAAAGTCTGGGATGTTCTTGCAATGGAAAAGCTGATGAATTACAGAAGAAAAAACACATGCCACTTATTTAACCTTCTGATTTTCTTTGATTCATTGCTAGGACAAGCAAACAAATCTTAAGAGAAAAAAATCCGAAAGAATGAAAAAAAAAAGTAAACAGTAATGCGACTATCATTTCTACATTTCATGCAGTAGTGATTCCTTCTATGCCAGCACACCGACTGCCCCTTGACCTTCCCACCTCAAAAAAACAGATTTTGCCCTGATTTCTGAAAGGGATGGGGTTTACATAGTAGCAGAGACGGTGTCTCCACTTCCTCCCCCTAATTTTTTTTTCCCACTGGCCAATTGCATTAACATTTGACAGAAGGGTGGCAGCCCAAGAGACTACATTTCTATATGAAGATTGGCAGCTAAGCAGCGGACGGAAACCCAAAGCAGTGCTCCCACAGCTAAGAGCGGCTGCAGGAGCCTCCACACGTGGTCTCTTCCTCCCTGGGCAGAAGGAACGCAGGGGAGACTGGAAGCGATGCGCAATCGAAGCACCTGGGATTACTGCAGAGGATGTAGGACAGTTGGTAGGAAAGCCAGTTACACTGCTCAGGAACAGATCTCTGTGTATGTTTGCACTAGAAATTAAAATGCATTCCCCATCCCACCCGTCCCCGTCCCCCGAAACAGAAGAGACATAATTGTGGAGATGCACTGTGATGAAGATGAGTATGCATGCCCTGTGGCTGTGTAAAACAGGAAGAAAACAACTTCTGCATTCAACCTTTCCTCTGCGTGTGTGTGCACGCACATGCGTGCACACAACCAGAATACATATACACCCACACAACCAGAATACATGTATACGCGCACAGCACGCACGTACACACATATGTTCACGCACACAGGGGAACAGTTAAACACAGGAATTATTGCAAGTATATCCATGCACATGCACACAGACAAAACCTGGGATTTCCAGCAAAGCTTGAGCAATTCGATGTAATAAAAAAGGGCTCCTTGCAGCAAAGCACTTAACGAATGGCAGACTGTGTCCAAAGGGTGCCATTACCCAAGGGAGCCGAGGGATTTGGCTGGAGTGCGCAGTATGAACAAATGGCCAGAAGATTTGTTAGGGTAAGGACTGGATTCAGCACAATCAGAAGGCTTCATCTCCTCTGAAGCCCTATATATTTCATCCCCAGAGCAGACAAAGCTGCAGTATTTTTCCATACTTTAAAAGTAATTTTTTTGTGAGAGGAATCTAGTTTCTGAAAACTATTGTACCCTCCCAGTATTTTCAGAGTCAAGTTCTCCTCTCAGGCCCACTAGCAAAAAAACCTGAACTAATACCTTTCATTTTAATTTAATTTCATTATTAATTATCTTCTTGTATACCAACCAGGGAAAATTGAAAAACCTAACAAAAGACAACGACAACTTGCTGTTCTAAATGGCCAGCAGAGATAAATTATGGCTCTGACATTGGCTACCTTCTAGAAATCATCTTCTCACTTTCTCCTATAACCCATAATTTGAAGTATTTGCAACTCCTCTCACCTTGAAGAAAATATATTCTTTACAGCATGTTTTCTATTCTGGGAGCTCAGAATCCCTCCTTGACTCCAGCTCATACATCACTTTTGTGTCAAACTATGACCTCATCTCTATTTGCATTCCCTACTCTGATGGAGCAGCTATTTCTGATTACAGACTGGCAAAATAAATCATAGAAAATTGGAATTCCAAGGAAAAGAACATTTCATGTTTCGTCATGTTGCTGTTATGAGACAGGCGGGCTTTTAGCTTGATTGTTTTATTTTTACCAGGGGATGCTCAGCGCTATGTTTTATGTACTCTCAGAATACGAGCCCATGTCCTCATGGTGTTCCAAAACCTCAAAACCCACAGTCAATTATACTGCTCAAGAATGGTGACTCTAGATTCCTGACAACCAGTTTCTCCTGAGGTACTGTTGGCTCCATATGTCCCATGCAGCCATACTCCTTGTGGCTTTAAAAATGCACTGACTCACAGAATGGTTGAGGTTGGAAGAGACCTCTGGAGGTCACCTCGTCCAACCCCCCTGCTCAAGCAGGGCCACCTAGAGCCGGCTGCTCAGGACCATGTCCAGTCAGGTTTTTAATATCTCCAAGGATGGAGACTCCACAACCTCTCTGGGCAACCTCTGCCAGGGCTTCATCGCCCTCACAGTAAAAAGTTTCTTCTTTTGTTCAGATGGCACCTCCTGCGTTTCAGTTTGTGCCCATTGCCTCTGGTCCTGCCACTGAGCACCACTGAAAAGAGCCTGGCTCCATCCTCTTTGCACCCGCCCTTCACGAGTTTATAAACATTGATGAGATCCCCCTGAGCCTTCTCTTCTCCAGGCTGAACAGTTCCAGCTCTCTCAGCCTTTCCTCATAGGAGAGATGTTCCAGTCCCTACACCATCTTCGTGGCCCTTCGCTGGACTCTCTCAGGTACATCCATGTCTCTCTTGTACCAGGGAGCCCAGAACTGGACACAGCACTTCAGGTGTGGAATAGAAGGGAAGGATCACCTCCCTTGACCTGCTGGCAATACCTCTCCTAATGCAGCCCAGGGTACTTGTTAGCCTTCCTTGCCACAAGGGTGCATTGCTGGCTCATAGTCAGCTTGGTGTCTGCCAGGACCCCCAGGTCCTTCTCTGCCAAGCTGCTTTCTAGATGGTCCGTCCCAGTATGCACTGGTGCCTAGGGTTATTCCTCCTCAGGTGCAGGACTTTGCATTTTGCTTTCCTGAACTTCATGAGATTCTTATGGCCCATTTCTCCAGCTTATCAAGGTCCCTTTGAATGGCAGCACAACCATCTGTTCTATCAACCACTCCTCTGAGTTTTGTTATTACCTGAGGTGGTGATATACTTTATTTCAAACCTGCTGAGGGTGCACTCTGTCTCAGTGACCAGGTCATTAATGAAGAGGTTAAACAGAATTGACCCCCATGAAGACCAAGGTGAGGAAGGCATAGAGTACCTCAGGCATTTCTGTGTCCTTTGTCACCAAGTCCTCTGCCCCATTCACCAGCAAAGCCACATTTGTCCCTTCTCTTCCATTTATTGCTGATGTACTTGTAGAAGCCCTTTTTGTTACCCTTCATGTCCCTTGTCAGATTCAACTCCAGGTGGGCTTTGGATTTCCTAACCCCATCCCTGCATGCTTGGACAGCATCTCTATGTCCCTCCTGGGTTACCTGTCCCTGTTTCCACCTCCTGTATGCTGCCTTTCATGTTTGAGTTTAGTTAGAAGCAACTTGTTCTTTAATGCAGTCCTCCTGCTGCCTTTGCTTGATTTCCTGCTCATCAGGACGAACTGTTCTTGAGCTTGGAGGAGGTGATCCTGGAAAAAAATTACCAGCTCTCCAGGACCCCTCTTCTCTCCAGGGTCATATCCCATGGGATTCTTCCATTCAAGTCCCTGAACAGGCCCAAGTTTTCCCTCCTGAAGTCTAGGGTTGTGGTCCTGCTATTTGCCTTGTTCCTTCCTCTCAGGATCCTGAACTCCACCATCTCATAGTCACCGCAGCCAAAGCTGCCCTCAACCTACACCTCCCCAGCCAGCCCTTCCTCCTTTACAAGTATGAGGTCCAGCAGAGCATCTCCCCTCATTGGCTCCTCGATCACCTGCACCAGGATATTACCATCGATGAACTCCAGAAACCCCCTGCATTGCTTGTGCCCTGCTGTGTTGTCCCTTCAGCAGTTATTGGGGTGGTTGAAGCCTCCCATGATGACCAGGGCCTGTGAACATGAAGCTCCTTCCAGCTGCCTGAACACCTCACCTACTTCTTCCTGATCAGGGGGTCGCAGTTAAAAATATTATTTACTTCATACTAGTTTGTAGCTTGTAACATTTCCGCAAGTGTTTCTGTGCAATGGTTCTTCACCGGAATATGAGAGAAATAAAACCTAATGCAGGAAACACCTTATCTCTGTGTAGTCAAGCCCATCTTCTTTTTTCCAGTCACTTCATCTGTGGGACTAGGAACTTGCAAAGGACACCCAATAATTAAGAACACATTGTGCTGAAATCACTATATAGTAAGTCACAATTTGGGATATCCAGACTTATACCTTCAAAAGCAGTGCTTGATTTATGGATGCTCAGCTTGAAGATGTTTTGAGCTTAAGCCCTCAGCCACATGAGGAGAGCAGTGCATAAGGTCCCCTCCTCCAAAGGAACACGTTTGTAAATACAGAATAGCATCACCCACAATGAACTGCCAATTTAGGGAAGGGAATGACTTTTAAAAAACAGTCCTGATTTGGTACCCACAGATGGGAAAAAGCTGTACCTTGTTAATGCCATCACAAGAAGTCAGGCCCTTTTTCGATTTATGTAAATCTAACCTAAAAAGTAACACATAGCTACACATTTCTATCACCTGCAATTTAAGCATGAACAAAAGAGTAAAGTAACTGATGAGTGTCAAGGAAGTAACTAACTGATACACTGCCTCTTCTCACCATGTGCAATACCAACAGCATAATGTTACCAGTGAGGGACCCAGGTTCAAATATACATTACGGTGTAAATGCTCCTAAAATAGTTCCTAAAAATAGAGCCGTGTAAAGTAGTCAGAATTTGTCCCCTCCTGATCAAATATGTTCTTCCTATGCAAAAATCGGAGTATGTTTAAAAATCATGAACTGCAAGCAGCAAAGTGCCAAGTTCCCTCATAGGCAGAAGACATATTGTCCTAAAATGGCATGACTGAGGGTTTTTGCTTTATCTGTGAATGTTTGTACAGCCAAACCCGAGCCTTGCTTAGACTGGTAAGGGGGCTGAGCACCCCCATGTGCTGGGCTAAATAATGAAGTAAGTTCCAGAGCTCAGTGCTGGGGCCTTGGGGTGCCATAGCAGGTATTACTGAATTGACCCTAACAATGTCATAACCCCCTTTACTAGAAAACAAAACATATACAGAGAGATGCAACAATTTGTTCAAAATCACACTGAATTAAGCAAAGTTGAAAACAGAAGCCAGGTTTTTCCCAGCCCTGTACCTCTTTCATAGAGCCACCCCTCTGCCTTCCCAGAACAAGGCAAATTAAAGAGGGAGCATATGCACGCATTGCTGTGAAGCAGAGAAAAGTAGCTGGGAACTGACACCATTAAATCAGTGCGATCTCATCTGCTTAACGTATGAGGCAACATATGAAGGGAAACCTCAAGAAACTGCTCAATAGTCATCGTTCTCCACAATGAAATAGCCAAAGGAAAATCTTCTGCACAAATATAAAATAAGTATTCATGGACATATTGCAGATACAGCTAATAATGCTAATAGGTCTTCTACAACAATAAATAGGTCAGAGATGCCAGATGCTTTTCTCTCTTCCTCACAAAATCAACAGGTCTAGAAAAAATTCCCCAAATTCAGAGACGTATCCCAAAAATAACAGCAGGCGTTTCAAATATGTGGCTAGCTCCTATGGCTACAGGCACAGCTGCATATTGCATAGTGTTACAGTATTAAAACTGTTACCTGCACACATTCTGAATGCACAGCCAGCATTAGTGACACAGGCCATCTAGGAAGGATTAAGGATTAGTTATCATTTCAACCCAATGAAAGAAGATCTATATTTCTCTTTTAGACACGTAATTCACAGGAGAATTGTGCTTGCCAACACTCTGAAAAAATCTTTCAGAATTCTTGCAAACCCACTGTGTTATGATTTCATCTCATGAAATACAACACCTTTACATTAAACCTCATAAAACTAAATCCTGCTGGATCTCTTCCAGGCTCGGAGAATAAACAGCTATATCAGTGATGCCTAGAACAGTAAAATCTGGCCCACTGTCATATGGCATGTTCCCATTTACAAAGGGGAGCAGGTCTGCAAACAGCTAATTCACTTTGCTATTACAAAATCCTCACATATAATGAATTTCTCACATAATTGGTCTAAGAAATACTTCAAGGGAAAAAAAGAATGCTTTGAACACCATAATACATATTTATTTCTACTATTTTTTTTTTTAACCTATTCTCTGCCTTCCCCTTAATGAAATATGTGCTGCAGAGCTGCTCTGGTTTTTAGCGAGCAGGAGCGAGTTTCGTTGTATCTGGAACTCTGGTAGATAGCAAAGGAGGGAAATTTGTTGTCAAAACAGTTCAAAGCACAGATGAATATATCCGATGAGATTACTTTGTAAAGCCCCATTATTTTCCCTTTGCAGTCAGAAGAGCTACACAGATTCCTTTCAGTCTTGCCGGTCCCACCCAGAGCATGAGTAAGAAGGATATTAAAATAACCCGTACAAGTACAATTACACCAGGCAACACAGATCTAATGCAAAAGCCTTCCTCAGGAACTCAGGGCAAACGTCCTCCATAGATATGGAGACCAGCATATGGCCAAAGAACAAAAGCAATTTTCTATGTGAATTAAGACTCATCCCTGTCCCCCATGTAGAGCTACACCTTAATCCCCAAATCTGGGCAGAGGCTGGCACGTCTTTATGTGGGAACTGCAGTTACAGACCCAGATACGCAGATGTCACACATTCCTGCCGTCTTTCCGATCACTTAGCAGGCTAATTACATCTCAGGCGAACTGCAGCCAGACCATCTTCAGTGCCGAAGCACACTCAGTGCAAGCACAGGAGCCAAGGCTGACATCAACCGATACCACCCCTCACCAGGGCCCAAATTCCCCTAAGGTTCCCCTCCTCATTTTTTCCATTTTGACCACAGCACTCTGGATTTTAGTAGCCATGTCTGGAAGATGGTATTTCTGTAGTAAAATGGGGAGGTTAACAGCACCGTAAACCACCTGTGGCCGGTGACACAAAGCAGAGGGAGAAATCCCGAAGCGCACAGGGAGGCAGGCCGCTGAGGCCTCGGCGGGCGGGAGCCGCTGGGGAAGGGACAAAGGTTCCCTGGGAGCTGTCAGGAGGTCCTTTTTGAACTAGGCAGAAGAGAAACGTCCCTGTTAAGATGGTCGATTAGATGATGTAATGGCAGGGCGAGGTTGCTGACCCCGTCACTGGAAATAATTAGGAGGGGATGTGCACTTGGAGGGCGGTAGATTGCACCTGCAAGCTCCCCGTCAAGCAGAGGACTCTGCAGGACACCTTCACCACCCGGGAGACATCATGTGCCCAGTCTTTCCCTGGGGTGGGGAAGGCTGACGCCCTAGGAAGGCTCTCCATGGATTTGGGGCTATCCCCACCAGCAAGTGACTTTTGTCAGAAAACTGCTGTATACATAGGGTCTCAGCGTGTACAAACGCTCAAGGCTGGGAGGAACGAACGGCAGCTGTTTGCATGCTTGACCACGTAAGATGCTCTTAACTCTTGAACTGGCTAATGACCCCACCCCAGAATTAGCTGCTCTTATTAAGGGCACACCCAGGCTGACTGTGCAACACAGCACCAGGTGAAATCCAAGTGTCCACAGGGCCCTATCACCCTTAGGGAAAGAAAGGAAAAAAAAAGAACAAAACATGGGTGACAGAATACCAGGCTAAAGTGAAACTCCAATCTGACCTAGTATCACCATTCTTAAGCGTTTATTCTGATATTTCAAGCATCATTTTCAACACAACTTGTGCCAAACCAGATTAAGACAACACAACTTGGCTTCAGCTTTGTTCATCTTTTTCAGTGTGAACACTTTCAAGCTCCAAATGTGTAACTCTATACATCATTAAGTAGCAAAGGATACAAGTCTGTAAACCATGGTACCTTTATTTTGAATGTTTATAGAACTACTCAAAACAACATAATTTCACCATTTACTCACAGATGTAAATATTAATTCTAAGCTGACCCTAACACACTTTCTGCTACAACTTTACTTACAGGGACTAAACAAACCTTGTTTGCCCTGAAACCTTATGGGAAAAAAAAAAAATTACACAAGTAAACGAGAGAATTACATTCTCACCTTTTTTTCCAAACATGAATCTAAGTTTCCCCTGCAGGGGGTCAATGAAGCCAGCTACATACTGGTTGGGAACATGGGTTGCAAGACACTCACTTTCCTCAAAACCAGCACAGTTTCAACCAGACCAGAAGACCAAGCATCGACTTGGATCCCAAGGTCAGATCCGTTGGCTAGGTTTAATTCACTGTCAAGTTTCAGCCTGCAGCACTTTTGTACTCAGTACAAGAGTATCTGAACAAAGGTGCACAATCGAACTGGCAAGCAAGATTTCTGTCTAGCAAAGCTGCTGCTTTAGCACATCACAGCCTCTCAAGAAGAAAATTAAGATAATAAGGCAGGAGAAAAGCACAACAATTCTTTTTCCTGATACTTATGTCACGCCTCCCTTGCTGCAGTATAAATGCCATGCGTGAACAGCCCCCACTAACTCACGCAGAAGTGCCCCTTTGGTCAGGAGCAGGATTTCTACCTCCGCAAAGCCACAATGAGCTTTGGGGGTGGGACAGCAGTCCTCTTTTTTGCAGACAAAGAAGTCAAGCTGGTGCACGGCAAGGAATCGCACCCTTCCTCAGCATGCTGTTAGCCTGCCTTACGCACGCCCCTTCCCAGCTACCGCCTCAGCCACAATGGTTCGTGGTTCAGCTCACAAACTATTTGGGCAGAGTCATCACGGCTAGTAAAGTGCTGAGCCCTACGGCTCTGACCCAACTGGCTTGCAGAATATAAATGTTAATTACTAGACTGAGCACTACTACGTAGGGTTGAAACTTGATCAAACCAAGCCACGGGTTGGAAAAATGTTGTGAGGAAATCTGCATTTGGGCAGAGGGAGGCTGAGATGGATTAGTCACACAGACAACGGAGAGCTGAGAATACTGAAATTAACAGAAACAAATTAATAATTAAAGGTACATAAAAAACGCAAAGTAATAAATAAATATACTGGGTGGTTCTAAAACTTACCTCAGCCTACATTACATGTGTGCATTTGCATGTACTAAGAAAGAAAAAATACATGTGGAGAAGATGACCATGTTTAAAATGTATTTTCAGACAGGGGGTTCTTTATGAGCCTCTTCACGTTTACTTTTCTGTGTCAAGTTCAGGAAGGTAAAACTGTAAATCTCTAGTTCGAAAGCAGAATAGTAAAGGAAAGAAGAAATTGGAGATGATGACCAAAAGTTTGAATATATTCCTTGTTGAATACATGTTAAGTGCCGGTTGCTGCTGCTTTTTTCAATCATTTCTGAAATTTGTGAAAACTTCCGATGTAATACCATCGTAAGCCATGTCACCCAAACTGCTTCTGGGTCAGCTTCTCCAAACATCTGGATTTTTTTAATATTTGGAAATACCAACTTTAGAGTCTGCAAATATATTTTAATTACTGATTATGTGCCTACTAGTTTGATTATTTAAATCACTTTGCAATTTAACTCCAATCCAATACAGAGACTAATTTGTTGATTAGATCAATCGGACATCATGATCAGATTGTTTCATTGCTTTATTTTAAACCAGGCTTAATAATATTTTAAATGGCATAGCTTTGGGCAACAGGTTCTCTTGATTCTACTTTTTTAAAATGTTTTACTACAAATTATTATTTAAAAATAATTTCTCTTGACAAGTAACAGGTGTCCAAACCTTGAGGCCATTAGACTAGCTATCTACCTGCAAATCTGACCATTTCCCTACAAGTAGCAATTAGTTCGGAAAATGAGTTTCTATACTTGCCTCTCTCACACACTCATTTATAGTCGTTTTCTCTGCTAAGCACTGCAGAAGCAGAGAGGTGGCTATTTTTTGCCCACACATCTGCAGAACTACGTGACCCACGCCAAAGCTCACCAACGTCCACACCTTTGGCCACTCGTCGGGTGAAGTACTACGGCACCCTTGGACACAAATGGCCAAAACCTGCCTAAGTCCTGATTTGGGGAGTAAAATTTGGAGCTAGACCCCTCGTGACTGGCAACAACAGCAAAACTCTCGCTGTGGCCAGTGATGGCAGTATTTCCTCCCCATGCCACCCTGCCTGGGCGGAGGCAGCAATTCTCCTTTCTTCCCTTCTGCAGCATCCGTGCCCTGCCCAGAGCCCAAACATTTTGGTATAAACACTCTGTCTTTCTGTATGGCTCACACAGCGGGGCCCCGCTCTCTGCTCACGGTGCTAGCTACCACCAGGCTGCAAATAACAGCTGGGGGGGATGAAAGGAAAGATATATTACATTATAGCTTTTTAAATAAAATATACTAGGAACACCAGGTACCATGCAATTGTAGTCCTCTAGGGCATGGTCTCTGCTATCTTTGTCATCCAGCACTTAGATTAGATAGATAATAAAGGGAGCGGTAATCGCAAACAGACATTCTGCATGAGCAAAAATGCTCACCATGACAAAAACTATAGCCAGATACAGATGTATGTCAGATAAATTTGAAGGATCATAACTTGCTAAAGCACTAGCATGCAAATAAATCTAGATTTATATACATATGTGTGTGTACGTGTGTGTGTGTGTGTGTGTGTGTGTGTGTGTATAATACAGCATCCAAGCACCTATATTTACCATTTAATATAAACTGAGGAAAGTACAACACAACATTAAAAAACAGAGGCTTGGAATAATATTTGGTAATGTTCCTACGGAAAACATTCCCAATTGGAAAAACTTGCCTGAAAATTTTACGATACTAAATGCAGGGAAACTATTGAGGGAATGACCACTAAAATAAAAATAAAAAACCCTAAAAAACTCCTTGTGACTTGGTTTTGTTTCCATTTGAAAGTAATCAGCCCCAGTTTGATCTTTCCCCTTCATGATATCAAACCCTGATTAAAGACGGTCTAGAGTTTCAGTCCCCGAACACAGCATTTCTGGAGAAGAACGGCAGCGAGCAGAAATACAGCGCTGGAAGATCGACACCCGGTGTCACTGGGCAAAGACAAAAACGACATGGTGTGCACAAGCGCCACCAAGAGGTTCTTCTTCCATAGCCCAAAGATGGTTTTTCCCCCTGAGCAGCACCCTGTGCCGCTCGGGTGCAGGCTCAGCACCCTTCGAGTGTGAGCCGCTCGCTCGCACCAGGTGTTTGCTGCTGCATTTTCAGTGAGCGTTGCAAATGGAAAGCAAAAAAAAAAGGATAAATCATTTTTTTAGGGTTCCTTTCAGAACAGGGAGGGGGGAAAAAGATGTATCTGCAGCACATGCAGTTTTTGACAACGGAGCTTTTAAATGTTGCGGTAACAGAAAACAAGACCCTTGCCCAGTCCCGGATCTGGAAAATGTTAAATTGCACCTTATCAGCCACCAAAACAGAGTCAGGAGGGATCTGTTGCTGAGCTGCCTCCCATTAAAACCTGTGCAATCCTATTTTTTTCCTATCAAATGCAATTGCGAGATTCAAATAGCAATAATATTTTGGTAGTGTGATGCTGGAGCCCATTTTTAAAGGTAAGCAGACACTTTGATCAGATTTTTTCATCATGAGGAGAAAGCCAGTTTTGTCCTCACCACTGCCACTTTATGGGCTAAAGAGAATAAGCTAAAAAGCCACAGCTTTTTAATTCCTCTATGATGTTACTAACCGGAGGGTAACTCCTCAAGCCCTAAGTTTATGCTTAGAGATCCCCTGAGGTCAGTATCTCCCTAACATGTTTGGCTTGGCTACTCCCACCAGCGAGTGGCCAGTGGGGCTAGACCCCCTTCAGGGGTGAAAGCAGCACCTAGCCACTTGGGAAAGGTGGGTGCTTCATGCTGGGTAAGGCTTGGCTGACTTCCACGGGTGCGTGCCTCCCTCTGCAAATCACTGTTCTGTGTGGCCAATAACCCATCCTGGGCTTCCTATCTTCCACGGTGGGAAACCAACCTGCAGGCTGCCCAGGGGCTGAAAGCTCAGAGTTTTCTCCAGGAAGGGGAGGGAGGTTGCGAGACAGCCTTGAATGGAGCCTCCCAGGTCCCAGGTAAGCGTGCAGGCACCCCAGTGAGGGCTCAGCTGGGTAAGGCTGCAAGCCACCTAGCTAAACTCTGAACTTGGAGCGTGGGTTGGACTAGATGGTCTCCTGAGGGCCCCTCCAGCCACAGTTATCCCACAATTCTGCAACCAAAAAGGGTGATGCTGCCTGCAGGTCAGTGACAAAGGAACACAGGGCTCAGGCTGGGGAACCCATCAGTGATAGCAGCTTTCACCTCAAGCTCATCACATCAGCAAAGCACCTCAATGGGTCGTAGGGTCGGGGCGGGGTGCAAAGAGGCCCCCACATACAGCATATAGGCAGGTAAGGGACTAAGTGATCTCAAGGCAGTGGATTTGGAAAAATATGCAACAGACAGATTAACAAATCGATAGCATTTATTGCTGCCTGCGTTGAAGCAAGTCTTGCCCACTCTTTAGCAGACAGGCAAGTGTCAATACATTGTCCCTTTCACCAAGACTTGCGAGCAAGAGGAAGCAGCACCATGGTTTTAACATAGCACAGACCAGGCACTCTTTAGAACACAATGCTACTCTTAACTCCCTGCAATCACCAAGGACTCAAGTCATTTTCCCCACAGTTCGTTCATTTTCACCACTATCCACCAGGTAACATTTACAGAGGTTTGGGGGCGGGGGGGGGGGGGGGGTGGGAGGACTGGGGTTGGGGTCTTTTTTTCCAGGCAGCTCATTCTCTCACCTAACTCCCAAGATTTAAGATGATTTAAGCGCTTAAGGATTAAAGGCATTTTAACAGCTTATATTGCTTTAAGCATCTAAGGTGGCTTAAACACTTATGCTACTTTCAGGGGTTTAAAGTGGCTTAACCGTCTATGCCACTTGATGAATTTACAGGGGCTCAAAAGCCTATGCTCCCTTTAAAACAATGAATATGTACCTTAAAACATCTTTGTATTTTAAGAGTGCCGTCCTGCTTCCTCGGACCACGGCGCCCAGGGCTTTATCCAGAAGGGTGCCCAAACCCTTCAGCCCCCCGCCTTTCCTTGGGGGGGGGTCTTAGCGCCCTTACCTGGCGGCAGCAAGCTCCAGAGAGAACGACCTTCCCCCCCGGCACCGTCCCCGGCCCCCAGCCCTGCCTTCCCGGGCAGCCGCGCCTAGGCTTAAAGGGCCGAGGCGGGACGGGGCAGCAGCCGCCGCCGAGAGCTGCCCGCCGGGCGGGGACCCGCGGGGGGTTAAACCGCTCCGGGATGCGGAGGGGCGGCACCAGCCAGCGGCCGTAAAGAGTTCATTAGTTTCATTCCCAATTAAGCGTGAAACAGTGGCTGTTTATTGGCCTGAGCGCGTGCCGCGGGACACCCCCACCCCTCCCGGACCAGCTCCGGACGGGGAGCCCCCCCGGGGATGCTCCCAGGCCGTGCAGTGCCCCCCCCGGCGCCGACGCGTGCCCTGACAGCCGGGGAAGGCAACGGCACCCCGGAGCAGCCCGAAACACAACCCCGCTCCCCAAGAGCTGCCCAGACCCGCCTTTCAGCCCCAGCCCTCCCAAAAGGCGATGCAAGCGAAGCGGGGCCGGCCCCGGAAGGCAAGGCTGCAAGGTCTCCCTGCCCTCAGCAGCTACCCCATACTGCAGGGACTCCCGACAGCTCCCATGGACGCAGCCCCACGGGTGTCTCCTCCTCCACCCCCACTACCCCGTGAACACACTTGCACGGACACCCAAAGCTGCTCTTCCTGCATAGACTTTGCTAGACGTTGAGCGTTGAGCATTTAGCATGAAAATCATCCAGACCCTGGGAATGCTGCAGGTTTTCTGGCCGCAGCAGCCAGCCCCTGCAGCTCGCACCCGGCCTGCGACGGCATATGGGCCCTGCTAAACCGCAGCGACTGCAAACAGCATTCAGGGCCGCAGGCTGGGAACGCCGTACCTGAGTTTGCAGCGAGCAGCACCGATGGGCAGCCTGGCGCTCCGGCGCTTTCGTGACCCTGCAAGGGATCGGAGCGAGGGCAGTAATGATTGCTCGGGTCTGCAGGCTTGGGCTGGTTTTGTTTACATGATCTCAGATCGTTTCAAATTTATAGTAAATGAGTTCACCAAGGGTGATTAAAAATGGAAATAGTAAGGTCTCATAAAACCTCGTTTCAAATCAAAGCTTAATCCAGGAAAAACAGTGTGTTTTTCCTCCTTATTTCCTGTGGGCTGGAAACAAACAAGCAAACAGTTCTGGTGAAAAAAATGAGCAGATTTCTGTCGGAAATCTCTCATCCTCCACTGCAGAAAACAGTTATTATCTCTAGTCTAAACCTGGGTCCTTGCTGCCATATAGCCCAGCTGGCTGGATCTGTGGAAGGCGGTGTACGGGGCTACGGGGAATTTATGGAGCAGGGAAATTGTCTTCTGATCACGCTGAGATCCACCTGAAGGGATGTCAATGACTCCAAAAAATGAGAAGCAGTGAAAAAAGGAGAGAGGAAAACAAACCACAAACTTGCCTATTTTACAAAGATCTGGTGAATAACCCCACCATTCAGGGTAAGAGCAAACGGGCTGGTAGGTCCCCTTCCACTGAAGAGGAGATTGGGGACAGCGGCCAGTGGGAGCTCGAAGGGACACCGCCTGCAAGTGGCAACAGCTACAGCCTCTGGCAATCCTCAGGACTTGGCAGAACAGGCTTAAAATGGGCACTATAAGTCATCAGTGGGGCTCAGTGCCATGGAAGCTGACTGAGGCCAAGAGCTTACAGATTTATTGTTTAAAGGAATGAGTTGAACACAGATAATAAATGGCAAGAATATGTGGAGCTGTAAGAAATAAACTACTTTTAAGCCCTTCTACAAGTGATATTAGATATTCAGGACATTTATTTTCCAGGTATGAAACAACTTCAAGTAAGAGAGAAGCTGGCCTACAGGGAGATTACACCCATCAGCATGGCCTGCTGGAAAGGATCTTGAAACCTCCCCTGAAGGAGCTGGCGCTGGCTTCAGCGCATGACAACAGCCCGCCTGGGGCAGCACTGCGGCCACTCCAGCACGGCAGCCCCGTGCCTTCCTGGTGGGAATGCTGCAGGTCCCATCTCCTTCCTATGCCACAAGCAGCGACTCACCTCCAGGAAGCCCAGCCTGGAAACTGGACATACAGGGATCCTGCAATTTACAGAAGTCATCATGGCTAAGGCTAGCTTCCCATAAAACATCTCTATAAGGAGATACATTCAGTAGCTGATTAATGAATGTGGTTTACCACAAAATGATACTACACAGGCCTACTCTTTTCAATAATAATGCCATAAATAATATTACTAAAAATCCAAGAAATACCCAAATTGCACTGAAGCTGCGTTGTGATCCCAGTGCCTTGCCTGTTGTCTTCCCCTCTGTGGTAAATCAACACAAACATAATTCTTTAAGGGAGTTTCTAGGTGAAGACAGGAGCAAAGGGAAAGGGATGTGCCTATGCTGTGCAGAGTCAGGCCCACGCTTTTAGCCTCAGAAAAACGTGCCAGGTGTAGGTATTTCAAAAGCACTTGGATGCTCCCACCCGCGGAAAACCCCCTTTGGCGGTCGGGGGCCATCCAGGGGCTGTAGGGCCGGGGTCTACTGCAGTCCCCCGCTCCTCGCAGGGGAGAGCCAGAGGCAGGAGGGGCTGGGGGGGGGGGCAGGAGGAGGGCCCCGCAGGGCAGCCCCCGGCGGCTGGGCGCTGCCGAGCCGGAGGGGGGCCGGGAGAGCCGGCAGCCCTCAGGCGCTGCCGGTGGCTGCAGCGCCGGGCCGAGCCCTGCCAGCATCGCGGGGAAGGGGCGGAGGTGCCAGACACCCCCCGGGGGCTGAGGGAGCAGCCGGCCTCCCCTCCTGCTTGGGGAACCGGCCCGGCCACATCATTGCATCCGCTGGCAGCGAAAGCACCAAACGTGGGCAAGGCGGGCCGGGGAGAGAGGGGGGTCCCGCCGCTTCGCGGTAGCTGTGTTAGCGGCCAAGCTCACCTCCAGCTACCCGCGGCCTGAGAGCGGCCTCTCTCCCCCCGCCCGGCCGAGGAGCTCCTCGGGCTTTCGTGGCTCTTTGTTCGCGGGGATCTTTCCCCCCTTCCCCGTGCTCGCACGGTAACGTTTCTTGCAAGGATTTCCTGCCAAAAGACAATCCCCCTGAGCAAAAGCAGACCGAGAAAGTAGTGACCAATCCTTTCTGGATGGCTGTCACCAGGCTCCTCCCAGCCCCCGCTCCCCCTGCCATTTGCATACAAAAAAATCCTGAAAACTCCCGTTTGCCCCCGCATCTCGCTCAGACTCTCCGTCCCCGTCTGGCAGGCAGGAGCCCGGGCTGGGGGACGCTGCCTGCGGCTGAGGGCAGCGGCGCGACGCCCGCTCCGCGCCCCGCCACCCCGGCCCCCCAAGCCTTTCGCCAGCCCCCCCCCCCCCTCCTCCGCGCCCCAAAATGCAGCGCCGCCTCTGCGCCCTGCTCCTGCTGGCGTCCCAGTGCATGGGCTCGGCCGCCGGGCTCTTTCCCTTCGGGGAGCCCGACTTCTCCTACAAGCGCTCCAACTGCAAGCCCATCCCCGCCCCGATGCTGCTGTGCCGGGGCATCGAGTACCAGAGCATGCGGCTGCCTAACCTGCTGGGGCATGAGACGGTGCAGGAGGTGCTGGAGCAGGCCTCCACCTGGATCCCGCTGGTGCAGAAGCAGTGCCACCCCGACACCAGGAAGTTCCTCTGCTCCCTCTTTGCCCCCGTCTGCATCGACGACCTGGACGAGATCATCCAGCCCTGCCACTCGCTCTGCGAGGAGGTGAAGGAGAGCTGCGCCCCGGTGATGTCCGCCTTCGGCTTCCCCTGGCCCGACATGCTGGACTGCAGCCGCTTCCCCAAGGACAACGACCTCTGCATCCCGCTGGCCAGCAGCGACCACATCCTCCCCGTCACCAGGGAAGGTAAGAGGGAGCCGCCGGGCTGCCCCCGGGCCGGCAGCATCTGCCCCCCCGATGAGCCGCCCCGACAGCGGTGTCCCTCCCCAGCCTTCTGCAGGGGAGCGGAGGCGTCTCCCTCCCGTTACAGCACGCCCCGGTGCTCCGGGATGGGGGGGACCGGGAAGGCGGCCGCAGATCGGGCTCAGGGAGGCTTTCCCGAGGGGACCGGCGAAACCGCAGGCACCGTCGGGGCACTGGCACCTGCCCGCACCCCCCGGCCTTTGCCTGTCTCCGTCCCCAAAGAAAAGGTCCGGCACCCCGGACTCGAGCCGCGCGGCTCCAAGAGGGACAATCTCCTTATGCAAAGATCGTCGCCGCAGCGCGGGGCTGGGGTATTTTGTGTCGTGTACCCTCCCTCCCCCCCCCCCTTTACTCTTTCCCCCGTCAAAAAAACTTTTGGTTGAGGTGTGACCTTAAAGCACACCGTGCCCCCCTCCAGGGGGTCTGCAGCAAGGTAAGGCGCCTCGAAGCGCTCGGGTAGCGCCAGGGCTGGGGGGAAGAAGGCGCGGGGCCTGGGATGGAGGGATCGAGGGATGGAAAACCGGCGTTTCCCGAAGAGTTCCCAACGCCACCTGCTGTTCCTTTCTCCCCGAGCCTGACGGGGACTGTCCCTTGCATTTCCAGCACCCAAGGTCTGCGATGCCTGCAAAAACAAAAATGAAGACGATAATGACATCGTGGAAAACCTCTGCAAAAATGACTTTGGTAAGTGGAAGCAGAGCCCGCTCGGTTGAAACTTGAGGATTCAGGGTCAGGTAAAACTCCCAGTGGAGTCAGTGAGAGATGTGCCTGAATAAAGGCAGGGCTTTGTCTTATCTGCAGATGGACCCGTCTGACCGTTGGGTCATGAAACACAAAATTCCACCTCGGACTAAAAAGTAGCCCTTTTTATAGTCCTTTTTTTGTTTGCTGTTTCGAAGTAGTGCTCTTTTATGTGGATGTTGCTGGCAAGCCGAATAGAAAGTAAAATGGAAAAAAAAGAATCTTTCATCCAGACTATTGCCTGGGGAGAAGTAGAGCAAAGCTTCATTTAGACGTATGAGAAAGAGCTGCATGACCAATCTCACGTATCGTAAGAAAGACTCTCTCCGCAGATTAAGAATGAAGCTCTATATATCATTTGACAGAGAAGGTAATGCACAGACAATTGGGGAAATAAACTTAATGGGAAGATCTGGGGTTAGAAGAGGACAAGAAAGCCCCTTTGACACAGACAACTGAACGGCACATTATCCACACATTAGCATTTCAAGAGAAAAAGGGAATAAGGAGGGGAATCCTTTTATAGTAGGTCAATGTTTATACCTGGAAACAGATTTGTAGTATAAATATCTACAACAATTCAAAAGTCTTTCTTTAAAAAAAAAAACAACAACCCACCACCCAGAACCTGAAACCATGACTGTGGGACATAATTGCTAAAACAACCAATAGCTTTGGCCTGGCAAATTGCACTCAGATAAATCCTCCTAAAGCTAAACATGCCCCACAGATTCTTACAGAGCCCTGTATCCCCCCTCCTAGTTATTTTACCAAATCGAATGCAGCTGTTGGACCAATTTGCCCTCCATGGGATCTATTCTTTCAAAAAAACAATGCATGTGAAATATCATTTCCTTACAGGTTTGCCTAAAATCCTCTCCAGCCTAATAAATTAAGTTTAGAAGTTTTCAGCCGCAGCAGAGATCAGGTTTCAGATTAGGTCTAGGTACTTGCCTCCCCACCTCCCCTTCAAACTCTAGTTTCAGGGAGACTGTCCTCTCCCAGCAAAAAACGGAGCTCTGCTTAACGTAGCAAACCTGCCCTCTCTCTGTTTGCAAACAGGAGAAACGCCGGAGAAAATACTAATTTAGAAAGGAAGGAAAAAGAGGGGGAGGGGGAAGAGGAGAAAAGAAACCCCAAAAATCTCAACACTAAGGTTGATTCAAACTGAAATTACTTGCATGCCCTTTGTGGCTTTAGAAATGGAGCCACCTGCTGCCTCTTCTGTCAGCCCTGACAGTTTAATTAGCAATAGAGCACCTCCCTCCCCAGGTCCTCTTTATGTGCACTAATGGGAAAAAACCTCTCAATCTCTCTCCCTCTCCCCCCTTCCCCCTCCCCTCGCTCTATTAGCCTTGAAGATAAAAGTGAAGGAGATTGCCTACATCAATGGGGATACCAAGATCACCCCCGAAACAAAGAGCAAAACCATCTACAAGCTGAATGGGCTGACGGAAAGGGATCTGAGGAAGATCGTGCTCTGGCTCAAAGGTGGCCTCCAGTGTACCTGCGATGAGATGAACGACATCAACGTCCCCTACTTGGTGATGGGGCAAAAGCAAGCTGGGGAACTGGTGATCACCTCGCTGAAGCGGTGGCAGAAAGGGCAGCGGGCTTTCAAGCGGTTCTCCCGCAGCATCCGCAAACTGCAGTGTTAGTGGCTTCGGCTCTGGCTGCCTCCAGCAGCCGCCTCTGTCCCGAGCTCTCTGGGCCTCCCGCACCTTCTTGCTTCGGCCCCTCTGAGCCTCGAGATGCCACGGGCATGAGACATGGTGACCCCTTTCCGAGAGGGGAGGGAGCCCTCCATTTTTGTACATAGGTTAAAATGTAATAAAAAAAAAAATCATGACTATTTTTGGGAAGTATTAAAGTATCTCGCTTAAAGCTTTTTTTTTTTTATGGTTGCAAACGTGACTTTGGTCTGAGGTTTTTCCCTCTTCATTTTTGGTAATGCTGGTTCATTTATATTGCTGCTTCTCTGTATACATGCATGTTTGTTGTGCAAAAGTAGGAGATGCAGAGAAAGACAGCCATGCGTGCGACTGGCCTGTCACAGTGGGTACGACTCTTTCTCCGAGGTGAAATGGCTTGCCATCTATATTAACGCTATAAAGGTCATGTTACGACTCTTGCATGTGATACATAGGCACCAGTAAGAGTATATTAACCATTCTCACATTTTATTTTCCACAAGTCTGAGCCCTTCTCTCTCAGAAAAAATGAACAAGTTTTGGAGCTGGTTGATCTGAATGCAACTTTTTTTTTATTATTTTGCAAATTAAACCATCTGTAGCCTAACTGTAATATACCTAGTGGTTAATCTGAAAGAGTTGTAAAATATTGCTTTAATTAACCTTGTAAATACTCCAGATAAATGTTATATTCTTGTATATAAACTTTACATCATAGTTTACCCATTGTCTCGGTCTGTATTCACTTTAGTCTGTTTTGGGAGAACTGGGGAAAAGCTGTCCAGCTGGGCTTTGTCATGGCAAAGCAGAATTTGGCCTTCCACCCCAAGTGGCCAGTAGAGAAGCATCTAGTGCTGCAATCAGAAAAAACATAGTGGACCTCCTTTCCCCACAGACGAACCCACGAGACACGGGACTGAGGTTCAGACAACTCATTTTAATATCTGTCTGTTGAGCTCTTCAAGATGAAGAATTTTCTGTGGCTCCTTTGTTTCACCACCTCCACTTTCATCTCATCTTCTCGGAAGACTCTGCTTTTTGCTGATGTGGAATTGCAATGAGACCATACGTTTAAAAATCAAATCCATTTATCCATTTGTTACCCTTGAAAAAGACATATTAAGGAGTGCAAGAGCAGATAGAAAAATCTCATTTGCAACTAGCAATTCAGAATAACGGTAGAGCAAGGCATGTTTTGTGTGTATGTACATTCACTATTCTTACTGAGAAAGAAAATAAAACCTACCTAATAGTGTAACTAGAGGAATGTTTTTCAGCATTTTTCTTATAAATGTTTTCTGATGAAGAGCATTACCTGCTAGAATTTTATTGTACTTATCCTGAAAAAGTCTTGCTTCCCAGTGCTGTCACACATAAAAAATTCCTCTTAGCTTCACTGAGAGGATGAGCAGTCCAATATTCTCAAGGACAATGTTTTATGCTAACCATTCACAGACAGAATGCAAATCCAACACTACATTATTTTTTAAGTAAAAGATCATATTAATGTCACACATTTAGTGTGATTTTTTTTTTCACCATCAGGATAAAAAGATAAAATCTAAAGATCCAACATGTTACATTTGTCTTAGACAAAAGAATTGTTTGCCCTCTCCCAAAGTCTTACTGCACTCACTACACCTGGTACAAACAACAGTAGGACTCTGAACAAGCGAAAAAAGATCAGTCCTCAAAAATATCCTCAAAATAATAACAACAATAATTTAAAAAACAACCAAACAAAAAGCCCCATTCCAAACTGGCTCTTTAGTGTCATTAAAACTTTTCTTCTGAATGGACCTGGCTTCCCAGGAAACAGATTTGAGTCTTTTCATGCTATGGTGTAATTATTTTAATATTAGCACTATGTCCATCATCTTGTAGAGCCATCAGCATCCAGATGTCACATCGCTCTACCCATCTTGTTCAGCATATGATGTAATACCTGTCCCTGAACAGCCTTGGTTTTACAGGGAACGAGCTCACAGATAAAGAGGAGCTGGCTGAAGATGAGCCTGCAGAAAATGGGCTTGTGCTGCCTGGTGGAGGAGAGCGCTTTGAAGAGGCAGTCATTGCAATGCAGTCTCTGGGGACCGAGAACGAACAGCCAGGACTGCTCCACTCAGCCTGCCTTACAGATACTAAGTCCTCCTACAGCAACCATAAAATTATCTTAATTGGGCTGTTCTAGAAGGCAGCAGTACTGATGCTGATGAGGACAGACAGGTCACAAGTTACTCACTCTGGAGTCATGTTAAGGCCAAGACTACATAACAGATTTTTGCCAAATCACTTAGATGTATGAAGACACATTACCTGCGACCAACATCGCTCTATCTTAAAAAACCCTAAACTTTCCCCTTCCTCCATCACAAAATAAACACCATTACACTGGCAAAATCCTGTTACTGCCAGGACAAATTCAGGAGAAGAAGAATAAATGAGACTGGCAAACATTCAATTTCACTAGTATAATCAGCATCCTGGATTAAGAGTATCCTGCCATACAGCATACCCCTACTGATAAAGCCTTCTGCATGTGTCCCTGGGCTGAATCACTGGGACTATCCACCCTCAGGGTGAATTGGCAGAGGCAGGATTACCTTTCAGATAAGAAGGATTTAGGCAAATGTGAAGAGTAATGGGACTCGCGTTTTCCCAGTTTCGTTCCGTTACCTTGTTCTAACAGCATCGTATTAAAAGATGGGTCATATTCACCTCACCAAGGAGACGGAGTGTCAGTGTTTGTTATACTATCTGTTTCCAAAGGTGTGTAAGCCAGACATTGCAAACTATTCAGCTGAAAATTAAGATTTTAAAGTCACAGCCTGAGGAAACTCCATCTCTCAGATGCTGGCAAGGAAGTAAACACATAAATTTTTCACGTTTTTACCCTTCCTCTTACTTGGTCAACAAAACCTGAAAAACTTCGACTGTGCCAGGTAAATAGTGAACCAAATATGAAACAAAAAATTATCTGAGCCTGTTACTTCTGATCAGTGTGTCACATATACTTCAGAGTAACTTTATTACCTGGTATGGTACCGTTCAGTTCTTGCAGAATTTTTTTTTGCAATTGATGAAAAAAAGGCAACCCACTGTTGCATTTTTCAGACACTTTTTGTCTTCTAATTAAAACAACATTGTTAGGCAGCCAATTATGTAGCTCCCATTGTATTTGCCTTCATAAAAACTATAAAAGCAGTTGACTACAATGGATTAGTTTAAGAACAATAATAATGATACTTGACATTTATACAGAAGTTTCCATTTAAGTTTCTCAGACTGCCTTCACAAAAATAGGCATTAATATCCCTATTTTGCAGATCAGGAAAATGAGGCACAGTGAATATAACTCATGCAAAACCACCCAGCAAGTCCTTTACAGTCATGAAAAGCAGCATATTTTTTGTCTCCAAGTTTTATGCTCTAATCACTAGGCCACAGCAATCAGAATGGTGTATAATTAAGGCAGCACTTAGATTATAATTTGAAAGCATAACAGCAACCCAGGCTCCCTCCAACTTCTTCTTCCCCCTGAGTGTGTAAAAAAAATGACTGCCCAAATTAAAATTTAAAACCCATCAGCAATATTCCTCGCAGTCTTTTCCTTTCTTCCTTATTTATCATTCTCTCTATCCTTTAATTACTTCTTAATCCTTTCTTTTCTCCCTCACTTCTCATTCACTTCAGACACCCACAGAGAAGCCACCCAGCCTCTCTCTCGCCCCTCTCATACAGACACTTTCACCCTCGGTATGGTTTATTAAAGAACTCATGCAGTATAACTACACACAAGCCACAAAAATCCTAATGACCAGCTTAAGACATAAAAAGACCCATGCGGGAAATTCAGCAAGAGGCATTTAAATTTAATTAATGATTTTCTGTGAGGACAGGAGGGCGGTTAGATGCCACAAGGAGCGCCACAGACCCATGCTGGTCGCCTCAGACACGGCTACTACTCCTATTCTGCAGCAGGAGAATATAAAGATATTTAAAGAATATAGCGAGCGTGAAGAACACACAGATAAAGCACGCCTTCCCTTGCATGACCAGGTCTCGCGCACATCTCAGCCCCGTTGTTATAACTCTGTGTTCCCCAACTGGGCCCACAGTGCACCTCTCTCAGCCTTCTTCCAGATGCCTCACTACCCCTCTTCAGCCATCGAGGGCATCAGCCAAGAGCAGAGCCACCGTGACTCAAGAACGGACCGCCTCATCGTCCCCCAGGTGCCTGCTGGGGCATGAGCGACCCCCATGCAGCTGGCAGGGCAGCTCCTTTTTTGCTGCTTCTGCGGCCTGCTGCCATCCTCGCCAAACCTACCGGCCCTGTGAGCCCTTGCTATGTGCCCACAGTTGGCAATGCCAGAGGAAGGGCAATGGATTGATTGCTACCAGAGCAGTAGGCAGCCTTCCTTAGGTCAGGCAGCCCAGCCTTTTGTTACTGGAGCCAGAAGTTCTTATTTCTAGGCTTCAGAGACATGCCTGTATGATTTATCTAGAAGTTGCTTTCTTATCAGCAGATGTAGATTCAGTACAGCCTGACTGTCTGATGAAGCAACCACAGGAATGGATCTTGTTTGACTCTGTAGGAAGAGGAGAGTGCAAGATATTCACATCACAGGAATCCAAGACCCCAAGCTGTCTTACAAACATAAATTAGCCCATGCTATATCCCTTTGGGGTGAGTTTAATAGGGTAACATTTTCCAAATGCATCAGCCCCCTTCAGGGTGAGCCGTGGGCTCCTAAATCACCTAGATGCCTTGGAAAATATTAGCCGCTATCCCCCACCGGAGTTAAAGCCAGTTGGCCGAGGTCAGCCAGCAAGCCTGTCACCCAGCCAGGAGGAACACCTCAGCAATCAGCCAGCCAGCCCATCGCTCTCACGACTGATCAAAATAACCAACCAACGCAGAAAGCTGCACCGCAAAGCAGCTGATGGAGCAAACTTCAAAACCAATTACTGCACACACAGAGAAGCTGTCCGGCCAGAAAGACCAGCACAAGTTAGGAGGTATGCTCAGTGTCTTACAGAACAAACCCAAGAAAGAGCATGTATACCTTCTAAGACCCACGATAAGGCCATACTATTAATGCAGCTCTTTCAAAAACCAGATGCTGCAGATCATCCTTCTGGAGAAATTTTCAGTCCACAAAGGTGATGCTAAAATCACGGAGAATTTTCTGTTTGGACACAACAGGTTGCCATTAGAAGCACAGCCAAAACTAGCAGCAACTCGCAGATTTAGGAGTGATCTGAAAGGGTAGCAGAAATGCTAATTTAAGCACACTTTCAACTTTCCGGATCTTTGTTTTCAGAGCTTAACCCTGGCAGTCTTCATTAGACATTAAACCTTCCATATGGAGCCACTATGGAAGGACAATTTAAGAGTTTTCCATTGATACCTGCTTTTATCAGGCAAGAGATAACTAATCCTTCCCTGGCAATTTCCCTGCATTGTTAGTTTGCTTCAAATCCCTAACATTGTCTAATTGCCTTTTTTGTTATGTGAATCTCCAGCCATGCACAATAGTGAACCCTGGCTGGTTACACACTGAGACAGGTGCTTTAGTGGCTGCAAGGCTCACATCATTAGGCACACACAGAGCTATTAATCATTTCAGTTTACTCTGAGGCACAAACCTGAATTAAGTCAGGCCACTTTCCTAAGCAAAACAACAGCTTAATTGTAATAGGTAAGGCAAAAGAGTTTTGAGAGGTAGAGTTTCAGAAACTAGAGCAACTCCCCCCCCAAAATAATCAGGCAAGACAAGAAAATAAACCGTAATTTAAGAATTAGGAGGTTTAATAATTTGTTTTCAACAAGGGAAGAAAATTATTTTGAAGATAATCTTATAGCCTCACACAGCTTGTTTCCTTCAGATGCTAGATTCTTCAATATGGGAAAGATTTTCAGTACTCTCATATACATTCTGTGATCTGTAGCACTGCAATCATCCCAGTGATATGAATGGTCGTTTTTTTTCCACACAATGTGGATTTTTAAATAGAGAACGGATTTTCAAAAGAGTCTACAAAACTAAAGCATAAGCTCAATTTCCAAAGTATTCTTAGATTTTGATTTTTATGTAACTTACACAACAAAAGGACAAAAAATTAATTTTGTTGGAAGTAATATAAGAAGGCATATTTAAAATCCTGTTAAATGCTTACAGATACTTATCTGTTGCTTGAGGTACCCACATATATTTAAAAATTTGGCTGCAACACATATATCCTTAGAGAGTTTAATGTACTTGGCACCCAGGGATTTTGGAAATGGGATCTAGACTGCTGAAAATATTAGCAAGTATTAGTATCATAATCTGTCCCACACATGTGAAATGTTAAAATTGTCTTAACCCTTTTGTTTCATCATTTGACTAGAATATGAAACTTACTGGGACAGCTAAAATAAGATGTCCTTGCTTCCCCACAGAAACAGACTTTATACATTCATAAGGTACCTCTGGAATTCTAAAGCTAGCTCTACCTTCACGAGAAAACACTGCATGGAAATCAGTCCCTCAATCCAGAACTAAACTTTAGAAATCTTGCTGGAAGGATTAGCATCCTTCTCAAGTTTGTACATTAAGTAGATGAACAAGAAAAGATTTGTATGAAATACTGCTTTCTACAACACAATACAGCAGGAAACTACCTTAACAGTTAAGACTTGCCTTGCAACTGCTGCAACTAACTAGCATGTAGCAAGGAGTAATATAAAAGTCAGCAGTATAATTATAGTTCATAAAGGGTCTATTATTTAATGAGATTTCTCAAAATGGAAGATGGAAGAGACACTGCATTTTCTCCCATATGAAACTCAAAAGGATCACTGGAGACATCTAGAACATGGATTACAATATAGCACATCTCCTATACTAGTAGGGTGCCACAACCTAGCTTAGGGTGAAGTTCACCTAGCAATAACTACACTTAATGTGTTCATATTGTATCTAAATGTGAGCTGCTCCATAGAGGCTTCATTTTCTGCACCCCCCGCCAGCTGTGTGCTCCCACCACCCTCCTCAATCACACAAGGCAGGCAGTGCATCAGCTCAGCCCTTTTACTCAACCTCAGATGAGCCCTGAATGAAAACAACTAAATACGATGAGTGGTTTGTGGTGAGTTCAGCAGCTGAGCACCCACCTAGTCCCATGGCTACACCATCTGATGCATGGGGAGCCGGTGATGCAGGTGGCAGGGGGGTCACACAAAGTGCATCCTAAAAATGGGCCCTCAGCCCAGACATTTGCAAAGAAACAAGTATGTTACGGCAGGCTCAGTCACAATTTGCTGCTATGGCTTGCCCAGCACCAAGGGAAGTTGGTGAGGGCTATTAAACAGCTTGCAGCATCAACTTTGTCTTGGTATAGCCTGTCCCTGCAGCACATGAAAGGGTCCCCCAGGGACCTACCCCTCATAGCAGGCAAGGAGCAAGGGCTGGGGTGCTGCTCCAGCCCTTTGAGCTCCCACAGGGCAGGAGAACAGCAGGCTGGATCCCTTCAGATGGCAGCCTAATGACCATCTGCAGGGTAGGGCTCAGCACACTTGTATCTTGGACATGAAAAATACACCTTTTCGGCCTTACGGTAATCTTGATAAGGCTGAGCACCCGAGGCCCAGGCTTGCTGCATTTGCCAGCTGGGCTCTCCTCCTGCTTGCCTGTCTCCCACACTCGTTCTATCTTTGATCCTCTCAAGGAGAAAAAGGATCTAGAAGAGCTTGTGGAAAACTTTATACACAGCAGCACTCAAAAAAGAGATAAGAAGGTGGTGCTGGTGAATACTGTACTGGCATAATCTACTTCAGTGGGAAATTCTCATCTGGCCGATGTATTCCATTTCTGACACACTACTGAAAGGACGGTGCAGAAACAGAGCTGGGGGGGGGGGGCGGGAGGGGAAGAGGACAAGATTTGCCAGGGAATTTGGTACCAACACACATTCTAGGTAGACTTTATGAAGTCTACCAGTGAAATGATGGCCTAGAGCTGATCCCAGGGAAATCAGCAGTAAAATTCTATATACATTAATAGAAGCACAGTAAATCCAGTATTGACTACTTTTGAAGAGTCTGACTCTTTAACAGTAAGAGTATTTATTTTCTACATGTCAAGCTATATAAATTAAGGACACCAACAATTCAGAAGAGTCACTCCTGCTCAAACTCCAATTAGAAGAGAAGCATTTTGAATAGATTTAATGGAGCCCTACTGAAGCCACTGCTCTAAAATAGTATTAATACAATAGCTGACTAAGTCTGAATAAAACATGTACTTGTATATAAATGCAATAGCAGAAGCTATCTGGAAGAAAAAACAGCAACCCTGATTGTCACTGTTTCATCACATAAAGAGGTAGACAAGTGACTGTGGTCAGGATGAAGTCATTCTCACTGTATAGCATCAGGCAACTGGCTGAGTGCAAAGCTGCCTGAGGTTCAGCGAAGTCAGCCTGGCGACATGTGGAGCAGATGCTGAAAGTCTGACAGCTGGAAACGTTGGAAGCACTTGTCATCAGGAGGTGGCAGGAAGCTAATGTCAGCTGGAAAAGAGCCTGGATGCTTGTTGCTAGGGCAGCGGAGAGGATTTTGACAGATAAAAGTGCTGGTGAGCAATGACTAGAGATAAGAGTGCAGATCCCTGGGAAGGCAGAGGAGGGCTGGTTCTTCAAGTTTATCTTTAGAGATAGGGATACAACAGGTCACAGCAAAACCCCAGTTTGGGGCAGGGGCTTGCATAGTCCTCAAGTAATCTGCCACTAGCTTAACCCCAGAAGGGAATTGTTAGTTTGACATTTCATGCTCATTCTCAGTGTTATGGTATAAATGCTACAGCTAGCAGGGAGGTTGCAGATGGGGAGGAAAGCAAGGGTCAGGGAGAAGAAAATACTCATCTTTGGGAAGAGTTAGATTCGCTAGACTTGACCTTGAGAACTTGAATAACCAAAGTTTGCATAGACCTAGGTCTGCGCCTGGCAAAGCGCCTTCTTTTTGTATTTTACTTTCCTCCGGAGGCATTCAGAGTAAAGCAACACAGACATAGCAGATGTATCTTTGAGTAAATCTTATTTGGTCCTGAAAAAAAGAGGGGAGAAAAAACCCAAAGGTGCTTAATTGAGATCACTAAAATATAAGTATGTTAAAGAACAGGAAGAAAACCTGAGGACTACAAAAAATGCATAGTCTTCAGAAAGACTGCAAAATAAGACCTTGTTAGTAGCTGGTTTTACTCCAGATCCAGTAAAAATACTAGAAAACAACAAAAAATAGAAAGTCTTTTGCAAGTTTTTTTTCAAACAAGTTTCCCCGAATGTACAATATTGCTCAGAGATTTTCCAGCCTCTTCAAAAAGTGTTATAAAAGTTACAGTATTGATAGCAGCTTCAGATAAATGGAAAACCCAAGGTCTTTGTCAATTTTCACACTATAAGAAGTTCCTTTAACCAATTACAGCTGGCTGAACTTTTTTGCATTAAATAGTTTGTTGGTTTGCATGACTCAAATAAATTGGGGAAATTCACCTAGTGCTCTTTCTTTTTCATTGCCAAGGTTGGGAGTGGACATTTCTGAAATTAAATATTCTAGTTCTGGTAGCAGACTTGCACAGTCACTGGCACTGTCTATACTCAGTCATGCACACGCAAATAGATATGTGAGACAAGATGGCAAAGACTTGTCTAGGCTGTGGGAGATCCAGGTTTAAATCTGTCCTCTCCTCCCCTCTGTGCTCCATGTCCCAGTTCAGATCAAGAGCTCAACCAGTAACCAGAGATTTTGGTAGCTACACGCTTGAATGGGGAGTATGCTGGGTGTTTCACTCTCAACTGTTGCTACTGTAGCTTTTCCAAATTTTATAAAATTATAGAATAAATCAGATAGAGAAAGAATAAGCTTATGGCCTGATGACTAGGTTACTCACTTTGCACAGCAGCGGGACAACATGAAGTAGAGGGGTCAGAGCCCATCTCTGATCCTCAGCCTCTCTCTTGCCCCTGTAGATGTGTGCCGTGGCCCCATGTCAGACTCACAAACAGAGAAGATCCAGCACAAGAAACCTGACTCGTGAGTTCTGATTTTGCTTGCTTGATCCGCTGGGGTTATTTTTTAATCTAGGCATCCTAGGAAAGAAACAGAGTTCTATCCCAGAATACTTCATTTCCAGTGTTAAGACTTTCATCTGAGTGTTAGGCGAACCTTACTAAAAGCTTGAAACAGTTTGGAGTCTTTAAGTTGTTAACATCCCAGGTAAATTGCCGTACTCACTCAACCAGTAGATAAAACAGGAGAGCTGGGACTACTTCCCTCTCATGTTTATGATCCAATCCTTTGCTTTTATTAAATGTACCTGAAAACCAAATGAAACAGTTTGCCAGGTGTTAAAAAATGTTTCTATAACCTCAAATCAATCCTTGTTGCTGTGCTGACAATTCTGAAGAAATGAAGTTTCCATTCAGTCCGTAACATTTTTTTTTTTCAGTTCAGCTGCCAAAATACTTTAAACCCAGCAACTATTTGCGCAGCCCTATAAATTAGGTTTACTAAAGGAAACAATTAGGAAGCCTGTAGCCTACAGGAATTTCAATTGGTGCTGCTACAGTGCATTGTTTAAGTAATTAGAAAATGATTCCAACTATTGTAAGTATTTGCAACACAAATGTGGAGCACATAGATGCTGTCTTATTAATAATGGGAGCTATAAAAAGATTGAAAAGCTAGTCTGCAGAGGAGGTCACATGCTTATTAGTCTAACCAGTATATGCTTTTCATTGTCACCGAATAGCAATATTTAAATAAAATAGGACCATACAGGGAAATGTGCTCCTGCACTGCTAAATTTGTGAGAAATCAAAAGATACAGATGTGTCACTACGTTTGAGCTTAAACAGATAAGCATCTGGATAAAAACATGAATATAATAATTAGTGAAGTTAAGGTGTACCACCAGACTAGAATTCTGTATGAAATACTGAGCAGAGCTATAAAATCAGCAGCAAGATGTCATGAAACCAAAATGAGTTTCCAAATGAGTGTCTATTTCCAAATGGAAATAGCGTCAATCATAAATGTTGATCTTGTGAAAACTAATTTAACGGGAAAACTCAGCAGAGATGCTCAAACTGCAATTTAATACACTCTACAATCCTGAAATGCAATTAATCTGCTTAAGATGGTAATACTTCCAAGTAATAATTTGCAGCCTTAAAAAATTCTGCACCTCAGATTTAGCTATTAAGCTTTAGAGATGGGCTAGCAGCCAGATGTTTATGAACTCTTTTCAGGTTACAATTTAGTTACGGTTACAGGGTTAGACAATGTACTCTCATTTAGCCCTTCAACTGACTAGCTTAACCATTATTTGCCACTACACTGGGCATATGCACCCTGCTGGCTGCTACTGTCCAATGCCAAGTCATCTATTTCCCCGCTACTGCTAGGCTGAGGCTGCTCCATTCATCCCCTAGACAGCCTCCTTTCAGGGGAGCATTACAGGCTCAACAGACCTCTTTGTTGGAGTTCTATTTACACCACCATTTTTTGTTACTCAGATTGTGAAAGGAAACAACAGGAGATGGAGAGGAGACGGACTGCTAACACAGTGGACCAGAAGTCATCAACCCCGGTTCTTTGAAGTGATATGCACAGTAAACATGGAAACTGTACCAATATGCGAAATAACCTGGTGGTCTAAGTGCAGTTCCCAATAGACGCGTGGATCTATATCTACAAAAAGTCAGCATCATAATCAGCAATAACTGGCAACCTTCCCCGTTATTTACAAAGAACTGCAGTGTAATTATTCACCCGGCTCCCATTGATTGTAATGGGATTTGGCTGGATAAATCCCCATGTAACTCTTTGAAAATTTGAGAGCTTTGGGGCAGTCGCTGCTCAGAGGTGCAAAACCGAACACACATTCAGATGGAATGTGCTCCCTTCCGAATACAGCTAAAGTGCCGCAGCAAGTATTGTGAGCCTTTGACTCGATTGCTGTTGTCTCAAAGCTGTTGAGAGTTAGAAATGCACCTCCCTGCAGCAGGACAGCACAATGACCGTGCGCCTCCCGGACACAGGAGTGCTGGAGCACATGCTGAACTTTGAAGACGTGTTTAATTCCCTTTGACTTCAGCAAGACTAAAGCATGCACACAACTGCTTCGTGGCACGGATTTCAGCATGTGACCCAGGACGTAAGGCATACAGCAGTGGTCCAGAGGCCTCGCAGTGGCTTCAGTTGTCAGGTTTTAGCTGGGGAAGCTGCTTTGCATACACACCATGCCGCTCAGCAGCTGCCTCCCCAGTATGCCATGGGCTGGTGTGCTCCTTGCCCACACCACAAAGGCTTTTGTAGCCACATCGCTTCACTCCTGTGATTCACCCTGTCGACTTCAGTGGGAGCAACACTCTGCATTTCAGCGAGCGATAGCAAGACCAAGGCTTTACATGCCGAGGTGAAAGACACAGCATATTGAACCACAAGCTGAGCAGGCATAAAGGGTTCAGTGAACTCTGCGCCGTTCAGACAGCCTTCTTACACCAGATAGTAGCTCCAGGAAGGGTACATGTCTGTCGCTCATTTCTTTGCTGTACTCTGACTGGAATGCACCTGTTATCCCTCAGCCGTGTTATCTTCTTTACTTAGTGCAGCACCCTATTGCCCAGCTTCAGCTTTCTCTCTAGCCCTCAGCCATCCTGCTCCTTTCTGAGCTTCCCTGAAAGGCAGCTCCACGCTACTTCGGTTGCCAGATTTTAAGTTTGCAAGCGCATGGCACCCCGCCCTCACTGGCCATGCCATCCATCGGCCTTCCCAGCACTCTCCCACTCTCTGCTACTATCTTCCGAAGCAGCGATGCCTTAGACAACATAAACACCACCAGAGATAAAAGTAATCTTGCTTCTTTATGATAATTATTTCCCATTTCTACAGTGGGACAGATGCCAGATAGTGCTGTTGTGTAAGATAGGTCTACATGTGTTGCCTTTACCGTGAGTTCACTGCCAGTCTTTCAAAGCATTTTATTGGTGCCCAAATTCTGGGGTCCTGGGATGATAAAGGTCTCACTGCTTTCATTTTACGAAATGCACATTTTTAGACTTCCTTTTTCAGAAAAAAAAAATTGAAAAAGAGAACCCTAATAGGTAAAAAATTAAAAGTGACTAAGAAGAATTGTATTGTTATTGCAGAAAATGTTCTATTCCTAAACCAGTCACATCATTGAGGGAACAAGGGGATTGGCTCTTGAATTTTCATTATTTGAAGTAAAGAAGAATTTGGGAGTAAAGTGAAGAGTTGCTTCACTAACTTTTACAGATATGAGGAGAAACACATTTTCATGTCCTGCTTTACAGCAGATTAACTTACAATTTCTCCCTTGTCTGGTGTGCTTTGCTGCTTTTTAAGAGCACCTCCTTCACAAAATAAAAACGTTCTTCTTTTATCTGACAATATCCAGAGGCTGGACATAAAATAGACAATGCACAGAGCACAGTGTGTGCATGCATGTCTCAGTGCATAGAAATTTGCACTTTTAATTTTAACCAGTGCAAATGACAATTAAAAGCAATAGCCTTTCAACTTTTGCAAGAAGAGGTCCCATTTTTGCATTTTATGGGGTAGTTAGAAAAACAAAATTTTATTGCCTGTATAGGGGAACAATTTTCAGTGATTTAAGCTTATAGTGAAACCAGCTGATGTCCATCTTGCTTTATCCGTATTGCTTTATTCTTTGATCATAAATGTATCCAATGAATATTTTTATGTTATTTTACTTTCTTGGTAAATTGTGTGCATCATGAGATAAAAAAAGTATACTAGTTACTATTATTTTCCTAATGGGTTTTCCTTTCCAGTACAGTATTGTATTGTAGTTATCACATTGAAAATTTGCCAAAATTATCTGACAGACCTGCTCTGGAGCTTCAGCAGTTCTGACATTCCCACAAAATTTCCAAGAAGAAAAAAAAAAATCCATTATTTTTTGCTTCCCAGGAGTCCCAGTATCCAGCCTAGTCAGCCAGAAAGAGTTGTTCCCTTGTAAGGCCAAAGCAAGCCTTTGAAGCATATCAAGTTTTTGAAAACATAGACGAACCCAGTAAAGCAGTCTTTAGGGGAGAGCTCAAAGAATAAAATTTAAAGTGTTTGTTGCGTTCTGTTGAATGGTGGGGTAAAGCTAAGAAATGACAGGGCTGCCTGGTCATCAAGAGATTGAGATGGAAAAACAGGGCCCCAAATGTTAATTGCACGTCATTCAAATTGCTATGATTTGGTTTACACTATCTGACACAGCTCCTTGCCTTTGATTAGATTTCTGCCAAGTGCTCTGAGACTCCTGTTTGATAAGTTTTGTAAAGGCACAGTACACGCGTGCTGAACGTGGGCCCTATTAGTTTATGCAGAAACATTCCTCTATCACCTAGTCTCATTTTGGCTGCTTAGCCCTATTTATTAAAACACTGAAGAAAGAAAGGGAAAAAGTAGGATAACAACATGTACAAGTTTTCGCTTGAATATTTCTGCTTTGTCAGAGGTAAATGCTCTTTAGCCTTCCAACCTTCAAAAAAAGAGATCCTGCTGTTGCATTTTAAGGAGCACTTAGAAATACAAAACTACTACTTTTGTAACAGAAAAACATTTAGTGATTTAAGCTTATTGTGAAGGTTTTGATGCATATTCTGGGTTAAATGGCCAGTATGGAAGCTATACAATGAAACTGCATAACATTATGACATGCAACCCACTGTATTAAAATATATACATATTTTTTAAAAATATATATCTACTTGTAGGGAAATAGCTAAGAAAGGTACCACTATCTTTCCTAGATAAGGCCTTTCTTTCCCACCAGTGGCTGATATTAATTACTTATATTACCGTAACATTTATTCATGCACGTACTAGGGGCTGCACACAGCCCGGCCACACAGGGAGAACTTTGTGGCAAAGAATATACAGGTCTTGCTGGCAGGAGACTCCAGCTGGGGAGTCGGCCAGCTAGCAAGGAACAATTTGTGAAGCCACCATACCTGAACAGCACTCAGTTGCAAACTGAAGCCCCAAGCTGCTCCATACTGGTGCAGAGCCGGGCCGCCCTTGGGTTACTGCAGGGGATGTCACACGACAAGGGTCAGCCCCTGCTTCCCTTCACAGCAGGACTGATGTCCGCTACGTGTGAGCATGTATTGACTAACTACTGGTATTTCTACTCTAGTACAACAGAGACGCACTAAAAACCTCCTCCCGCACCATACAAAAAGCAAAGGACCATGTACAAACCCTCGGCAACCTTGACACTTAGAAATGAAGCACTTCACGGCCATTCAGGACTTGCATGGGTGACCATCTCTTCAGGATCCTCAATAATAGACTCGGAAAGGGCCAGGAGACCACAGACCACCTCCATTTTGGTGTCTCATACCTCAGATAACAAAATTAAGTAATTATCTGGCAACAACAAACAATAATAAAGTTCGATTTGCTGCTGCCTTGGGAGGCTTTGAGCAGCCTGCTCAACGTATCTCTAACAGGCCACTTCCCCACAGCCACTCGTCAAGCGCACGAAGCAAACCCAACAGGGAGAATAATAGACACATATGTCCTCTCTCATGTTTACAATAGGTAGCGGAGGTGGGAGAGGCCAACGGCGGCCGTCTGGGCTGCACATGCCCAGCAGAGCGTTGGGGTGGACGGAGCAGGGTGCTGCCTCGTCCATTCCCAAGGTCAGCCCAGAGCAGTGCTACTGCTCAGCCCCCGGCTGGCAACAGTGACGCCAGTAAACCTCAGAGTGAGAAAAACCCCAGCCATTTTGTATAACACTTCTGTGACTTGGGCTGGGGGATCGGGGATAGGCACGCAAAGCCAAGCCGGTCCCAGCACCCCACCGCCCCAGTGCCAGCATCCTGGGGCTCTGCGCGCCGCCCACCATGCTGCCGCCAAATGGCTTCCCGCCCGCCAGAACTGCGCTGAGGGGCCATGGGCTTGGGCGGGCGCCTGGCAGCGGCACTTTCCTTCCTGCCCGCGGCTGGGGGTACGGCTACCGCCATGGCCTGGTATGGGTCCCGGAGGCGGAGCAGTGGGGCTGGAGGGAGGAGGAGGAGGGAAGAGGGTAGCTGGAGAGGGGCTGGCGGTAGCGGGAAGTGTGGGGCAGCTGTGGTGAGGGGTGCCTGGCTGCAGCCGTGTGTGTGTGTATGTGTGTATACAGGTGTGCGTGTATACAGGTGCATGTGTAAGAGGTGGTGTTGGCCGTGTGATGAGGAGCCACATTTTCAGCCCCATTGCTCCGTGGGCTGTGAGGGAGCACAGGCCTTGGGGGAGGCCAGATGCTCCCCAGGACTCCGCAGGAAGGGGCAGAGACAAACCCACACCTCTAAACCTAAACCCAGTGCTCCTGCCCCAAAATACAGGGGCTTTTGTGCTTCTCAGCCCGCTGGCTTGGCATCGCCTGCCTCTCCTGGCCCAGCTCAGCGGGGCTGAGCACCTCTCCACCAGCGTGCTCCTGGGGAGAGAGGCTGTCAGGCCCTCGTTTGCCTCTACACCTTTTTCCTTCCCTCTTGGAAAATGGAGCCATCAAGAAACTTTCAACCTTTCCCTGCCCTCATACAGCTTTTGCAGGATTTTATGACAGCTGGCACAGGGTGAGACGGTAGCTCTCTGTACAACTCTATGCATTAATCATAATTACTCTTCATTAGGACTGTAGTAGTATCGAAAAGCCCAGGCACAATTTTTGGGTGCTTAGTGGCTGTCGTGGTTTAACCCCAGCCAGCAGCTGAGCACCACGCAGCCGCTCCTTCACTCCCTCCCACTCCCAGTGGGATGGGGAGGAGAATCAGGAGAAAAGGTAAAACTCGTGGGTTGAGATAAGAACGGTTTAATAACTACAGTAAAATATAATGCTAACAAGAATAATAATGAAATATAATAATAATAGTAATGAAAAGGAATAGAACAAAAAAAAAGAAGAGGGGAAAAAAAAGAAAAAGAAAACAGTGAAGCACAATGCAATTGCTCACCACCCACTGACCAATGCCAGAGCCACGATCCACCCCTCCCGGCCAACTCCCCCCAGTTTATATACTGAGTATGACGTTCCATGGTATGGAATATCCCTTTGTCTAGTTGGGGTCAGCTGTCCTGGCTATGCTCCCTCCCAGCTTCTTGCACACCTGCTTGCTGGCAGAGCATGGGAAACTGAAAAATCCTTGACTCAAGATAAGCGCTACTTAGCAACAACTAAACATCAGCATGTTATCAACATTATTCTCACACTAAATCCAAAACACAGCACTGTACCAGCTACTAACAAGAGAGTTAACTCTGTCCCAGCCAAAACCAGGACAGCGGCTAAAGCATATGTAAGAACACATGGGCCTTCCCCCAAGGAACTTGCAATCTAGTTTAAAACAAGACACAATAAATGCTGGAAAATTAGTACAACACTGCAACAAAGATGAGATCAATGATAATGAGCAATGCAGGTGTATTTGGAGAAATTACTTTTTTCAAGATTAAAGAATTCCCAAAACTCGTAGTCATCCAACTGAGGAAGTTGAAGTGCACATCAAGACATCTGCTTGTCTGCTCTGAAGTTTTCATTTCATCCCGGTGTAAATAAACAGGGATTCAAATGGACTGTGACAAAAAAATAGTTCTTCTACTCATATAAAAGCCATTCTGCCCATTCTTTTGAGCCAGTATTATTTTCTTGTCCTGTTCTGTGCAGTTTTAGGTGGATAACATTAGTTTACACCTCATTAGCATGTACTTTATACCCAGCAGCCAGAAGAGAGGCCCTGACTGCAGAAATGGCATCTAGTCTTTATCCCTGTCTGCTGCTGGTGGACACTGTGTTTAGAAAAGAGTTTAGCATTTATAGCAAATACTTTTTTGCCAGGTCACAGTTTGCCACTACTGAGGGGACACTGGTGAGGACAAGGTCATGCCCATGGCCATACATTCACAGATCATCCATTACACACTGATGTTACAGTCCCTAGCTGGGTCCAAAACCTTTAATTGTCATTTTCTGTGGGCCCAAATAAAACTTTCAGATACCTTAGTCAGTCTACACATTAAAACAGGGCTTCGCTGTCCTCTGCCCATTGCCAGCACCCACAATACTCTCCCTTGCTCCCATGCCACACAGCAGTCCCCAATGCTCTCCCCTACATTGTGTACCCAGCCTTCATGGCCAGGGTTGCTGAGGGTTACTACACCCACTGCTGCACACACAGCACCATGCTGCCATGTAGTATTTGCCTCTGCACATTGTATTTCTCCATGGCCACTGTCAATATGTTCCACCATGCTTCCTTGTATACACTACTTTTGTCCTTCATTCGCCCAGGAGCACCCAGGTAGCAGCATCTCATGGTGCCTTCCTTAAGCCCTCCTGTCCAGTTCTTCGCCCTATGGACGAAGCCCATCCTAGCTGCCTTCTTGTGACAAGCCTTCACCTGCTGTTCTGGTCTTTCCCTCATGTGGCACACCCACCTAGTACAGGGCAGCCCTCATCCCCAAGCCATTGCCACCACCATAGGGGAGGAGGAGAACAATCAGAGGTTAAAAGGGGAAGTCTGGAGATGCAAGGATTCATTTGGCTGTGCATTATCCAAAATAAAGTTAAAAACACTGCATGGACTGTAATGTTGTTTCCATTTTTTAACCACTGCCACATCCAAATTCTGGCACAGATAGGCTGATACTTGAAGAAAAAGTGTCATTATCAGTATGTTTGGGGGAAAAAAAAATAAAAACAACAACAACAAAAAATCAGTATTTTGTACAATTCTTCACTTTAATAAGTTGGAAAGAAGTATACTATTAGAATATGATGAAATGCTAGCAAATGGTCTGCTGTCTTTGAAATAAAACTCGTTTTATTTTTAAGGCCCAGTAGCCTTCCTCTTAACTGGTCCCTAGCTTGCTACAGAGTCAAAATGTTACCATGTACAATGTTGACAAAAGGGGGATCTAAACTATCCCAAGCGTATTTCCAGTTTTATTGCATAGTAACAACAGCAATCAGGTTCAATTAGGAAGATATGAATGCATTTTCAGAATCTGCAAGTTCTCTGTTACTTGCTAGCTGGTAAACAAATAAATAATGCAGTGTGAATCAAAACGCATCTCTACTTTGAGCTATATAATGTAATTGTTGCAATTTAATTCAGCTCTAAAGAGATTAGAGTTTGCAGATGCGTAGTCCAGTACTTTTGTAAAGTTACATTAGCATACATACGAACTACAAAAGCAAGTCTCCATTTTACGGTATTTGCTGATTAAGACTAGACTGTCAATGCCTTTACGTGACTCTGCCAAAGCATAATGAAGAATTTTTCTTTTTCTTTTTTTTTTTCATTATTCCCTCAATTCAATCCTTATGACCTCCAAAGGTGAGAGATCAGGAGCCACTTGCCTCATACTTTTTCTGACAGAAGCAGCAAAAGGAGCTGAGGAAGCAGACAGTGGCAGCTGGGCATCTAGATGGGTTTGAAGTTTCTGCTAGGTGCAGCTGGATCTTTTGGTACTTAAATTCTTCTGAAAGTGTACGTCTTTCCCCAAGTGAATGGTGGCTTGCATTCCCTGTTTCTCCCTTAGACAAGTATGAAGTGCCACACAGTTACTTAAGGCAGATGGTAAAACTGTAGCATATCCCTCAGTACTCAGAACAAAATGCAAGGACACATCACCCATAGGGCTAAGATGTACATGGCATAACAACAACAACCATCACCACCAAACATGGATATTTCAACTGAAAAACAGCAAACATTCCTAAAAATCGGAAAAATTTATCCCCTTGAGTTTTAGGGGTTTTACAGAAAAAAGACTTACTTACAGAATTGGAAGATTTTGAAGGAAAAACAAGAACTAAACATATCTTTGATAATGACCTTTTCTGACGGAACCCAGTTTGGAACTAGAAGTACTACATTTAGACTTCATTGAATACTCTTGAATTCCCCTTTTCAGTCTTTTGTGTGTGAGCTATTCCACAGGCTTTATGGTATACCTGTACAGCTGCCTAATTAGAGTAACTGAAAGATCAGATCTAGACCTTTTTGATTAAGTCTAGGAGATATTTTGTTTAAACCTCATTGCTAATTTTGTCGCAGTGATTTTGTCCCCACATATTGAAGAAGAAAAAGAGAATTCACTGCCACAGGAGGCCCAGAGGGGCAGTGAAATATCCATCCGTGAAGATATTAATAACTCAGCCGGACTCAGCCCTGAGCAACCTGATGTCCTTCACTCTGTTCTGCACTGGAGGTTGGTCCAGATTACTGCCAAGGTCCCTTTTGGCTGAAGTTATGCTATAACTGCAGGCCTCTAGAGTACGCCGTCGTCCCCGTTGGTCAGTCACCCTGAGGGAATTCATTAGCTGCACTCATCACACATTGCAGCCATTGAAATTGCGTGACCGCCATCCTCAGCGTAGCTGCAGGTTTCTAAGCAGCTTCAGGCGAGAGGGGCAGAGGGAACTTGCCAACACGTCCAGCAACTCACAGGGCGGAAGGGGTGGTGAGGGTTAAGAGAAGGAAACCCATCTGGCTGTTGTTCACCGTGAAGTTATAATGCTTGTTTTCAGTGTATTTCAGGAAAATGATTTATTATCAACAGAGGAACAATGGAAGTAGGTTAATTTACATATTGCTTGCAAATGTTTTGTTAAACGAATTGTACATTTATAGCAATACCAGAAACCTTTAACATTTCATTCACAGAAGTGTAGTTAGTAAAGAATTTTCTTTTCTTGAAAAGTTTTACTGGAACTTTTTATTCTGTCAGTTTAATCAGTTCCTCAACAAAACAAAATAGGGAACAGCTTTACAGCGACCATTATGGAGATTGCTGTTGTAGTGCAATGTTTTCCTTTAGGTACAATAAATATAACGCTTCCTGTCCTTGCAAGTCTAATATAAAGAAATGGTCCTTTAACCATCATTTTAATGCCCGCTTGACGGGGGCGTGGAGAGGAAAAGCTTGTTGTCTCCCTGTTGCCACCTTCCCTTTTCTTAGGATGCACAATAATTACGCTGTCTCCAGCCGTAGGCTTGCCCCGCCACCGCGCCCGGCGCCGGTGCGCTGCCCGTAAGGGGGCACCCTTGATTGCGGCCTGAGGGACACCGAGTGCATCGCACCGACGAGCTGCTTCCAGATACTTAACACAAGCACGCTGTCGGCAAAGAAGATGTGGTGCTCCATGGTACTTGCATAAAGCTGGGAAGGAAGACGTTTGACACTGGTATCAGTACTCACTTCGGTGCTGCGGCATCTGAGCGCAGCATCCATCACATAGCCATTTCTTTTTAAATGGAAAAAAGTGTGTCTACTGTTGCACTTTTTCTCCTGAAGAAGGGATGGGAAAGAACCACATGTTTTAAACCTATATCCAGATTTCTGCAAAGTCAAAAGTTTTAATTGGATTCAAAGTTTGGCTAACATGGTATAGCAAGTAATAGCAGCAAAGAATGGCTTTGGGTTTTTGCATAGTTCCTTGCTCAAATCTGGATCCCAACTGGTTTAACACTGGCTGTGTCTGAACAGAGTAGCTGCTGCCCATCAGCCACCATGACACAGCCTTGATCCGCAAATCATCCAGGGCAAGCATCAACCAGAACATGCTGCAGCTCCCTTCCAGCCCATATGCACAGTGTTTCTCCCCACAGGGACCAGAGCGTGGAAGGGGAAGAGAGAGAACGCATGTCTGTCTCTTCAGCTTCCTTTCAGGGTGCAGTTGAGGTGCACTCAGTGCATACACAAATCTAGAAGCCAGGAGGTGCTGTTGAGTCCCGAAATGTAGGCCCAGAAAGCTCCACGTCAGAGGAAAGCTAACATGCAGGTTAATTTGAGTCAGCTCAGATGAAGATCAAGATTATTACTACAGGGGCATGAGGCTCCAATCTAACACAGAAGCTCACTCAGCTTTAGTTATGAAGGAGGCTGATTTATAGCTCCAAGACAATCCCCTCCTTTCTTAGGGGCTCAAGGAAACTTTCATTGACTCTAGAAGGAAGATAAATACCAGCTACAATTCTCACTTTATAGGGCAGGAAGCTGAAACAGGGGTTTAAGCCCTCTTCTGAGTTTGCATTTACCTTGGGCTAAAAGATTATGCGGGGCTCAGATCTGCAATTATGAAATGTCTACTTAAAGTTCATAGGCACTATTTATTTGTGGCTATATTTATGTTCAGGACTGAGTTACTAGAAAAAGAAGAGGAAAAAAACACCTCTCTGCCCATTACTTTACTTAATCTTTGTAACTGGAACTATTATCCTGAAAAGGAAATGTAGAGTATTCTCATCTAGTTTGTTATCTTACATCTTCATGCATAACAACACTAACCCATTTCTTCATAAAGTATCTCTCAGAGAGGCTTACTGTCACCCCTAGGTACAACAAATCAATCTAGACTTTTTTTTTTTTTTAAATAGCACACATATTTTCTTTTCAGGTTGCAACATCGGAAGAGGCATGCAAAGCACCATGGCTGTGAATCAATGCATACGGAGATGGTTCTTGTTCTCATTGCAACCTTGATTGTTGCCCAGATTGTGCTTGTTCAGTGGAAGCAAAGACACTGTCGATCGTACAATGTCAGCTTGTCAGAAAGACAGCAGTTTTGGAGCTGTAGTGGTTAAGACATCATCTTTCTCAGGTGACAGTTGGGAGTCATGACATACTCTTAAGGGTTTACACCTAGCAAGACAACTGAGCCTCTGTGGAAAGCAGCAAGCCATGGCTTTTGGTCAGGTGGAGAATAGCTTTTATGTAGGAAGAAAAAACAACTTGTATTTTATTTTCTGTGTATCCATACTGATGCTGTGGTGAGTCTTTAGTAGGTTAAAGCTTTTAACCTACTAAAGGAAAAGGCTTTGACTTTTCAAACAACTGTCTAACAATGGACTAGGTAGGAGAACAAAGTCACTACCCTTATCTAGCTGAAGTAATGCTGCAGAGGGTTTACTGAGAGAATCCAAGGCCCCTATGCAACAAATTACTCATGCACATGCCTAATTAGAGAGAAAGCTTGTCTTGTGGTTAAGGTGCTAAAACTGGGGCTTATGGTGCTTCAGCTCACTTCCTTTCCCCTACCACAGACTTCTCTGCAAACCTGAGAAAACAAGAGTGACATGATTTCCTCCCCTGACCTCCCTATTCAAGAGTTAAAAAAAAGCTAGGCATCTCAGAAAGGGCCAGTCCTTAAAAAGCAATGTGAGTTTTAAGTAAATGTTTACATTTACTTAATGGGGATTACACAGATATTTCAGACAGGCAGAATTTCAAGCACACAAGCAGCTTCTTAGCTTTTCCATCTTCATCAGCTGATGGGTGCCCTAAGCTATCTGTAGACTGAAATCCAGTTTTTGGTAATTGAACTTCTTAGTAGCACTGACATCAGTAACTGTCATGATCAACCCTTTATCTCTTGGCAATTGCTCCTCAGACTCTGAAGCATCATACCCCCTGATTTGACATGTCTGTTAAACACTAAAGAATGAAACCTTGATAGAATTTACAGAAACTGTTTTAGTACGGAATATAAAACCAGCCTGATCGATGACAGCTTTACTGTTAGTGGAGTTTCACAGTGGCATAAAATTGCAATACAGAGACTGTGAAACAGGTTCTTCAGCTATACTTTACAGAGTTAGGTACGGTGATGAAATGTTCATTGTGGCAACATATGTACAGGTGAAGTGTCTAATGAAGTCACAGGTAGCACAGCTCATTGAGGGTTTTAGCTTCACATCACTAACTCTACCTTTGCAAACACACACTCCTAACACTGAGCGCACACAATACCTGAGCAAGTATAGTATAATCATATACGATACCACTTTACCATTATGTTCTCTTTAACTTCTCTTCTAGACCAGTTCTGCTGTATGATTCAATCATTTTATGTTCATGTTAGCATCTCAGTTCAGAGCTTTTCAAGTATTTCTTGCCTGTCGCTTTTGGCCTTACTGATTTCAACAGACATTTAGATTAAAGAACACAACACTGAAGTGTCTGAAGTTACATCAGACTGTCCATGTCTTTGTTTTCCATTTAAAATATTTTGCATGAGACTGGTATCGAATCAGTGCTGAAACACAATTGAACAAGTATGCATACAGTGATGAGCAGCTGGGAAGGTCCCTGTCTGCCTGGGAAAGCCTGTGGGAGTCTAAGAAGCATGCACTCTGTGTTGCTTTGGCATTATCCTCCTTACCAGTACTTAAAGTTAGTTAATGTGTGCTGCATAAACCTAACCTCTATCAAAAATGCCAATAGCCTACACTTGCTACAGTTCTATTACTTGCGTAACTTAGTCTTCAGCAACTGAAGCTTCCTTCCCAACTATTAGTTTACAGGAGCCAGTCACACCTACAAAGTGACACAGCCAATATGGAAAAAATATACTTGTGAATGAATTTAGTCTGATTTAGGGAGGCTCCAGTAAAACCACAACCATCACAACAGTTTAATAAGACTTTGTGAAGGTTTTTGTAGCACATTTTGAAATAAACAAAACATCTGCACCAGAAACATGTTAGGGCCTCAATTTTCAGTGCATAGCTGTGTGGCAGCAGCAAGACCTCATTCTCCAGTAAAAGAGGAACTGAAGCAGAGCCTCTTTCAGTAAAAATAGTAGCACCAGAAGCTCAAGTTCACTTTGCACTGAGTTTTGGCAGTTCTGCTTCACGCTCTGTTTAGTTGGGAGAGTAATATATTCTCACACCTACCATCTATCTATGTATGATGTTACTTTATAATAGTGAACACTACTCACAGTGGGTCTCTGCCAGTAGATGGTTTATTGCATTTATTCCATGTTAGGCAACTTAAGAGTTTTTGTCACCGAAACAACTTACTAAGTTTGTGTATTAAGTTCTAACTGCCTTCATGTTTCATATCCAGATACTTTTGTATAGTTTTCGAACACACTGTCAATCTCATTGCATTAGCTTGCTTTCTTTAAAAGCACGTCATGCAGCAATGTTAAAGTTACAAATTTCTACCAGTATAGTAACTGCCAAAAACTGATCCACTGTACTTTGAAGACTAACAAATAGGACAAACATTAAGATACAAAGTTGAACGATTAATGAGATCCTTACACAAGATAGATGAAAAATAACTAATATACATTGTTGCATCAGAAAAGGAAACCTTCTGATTTAGGAGCAGAAACTGTAAAGATGGTCGCATTTAGGATTTAAACAACTTAGTCAATGCATGCAGGAAATTGTCCATTTGACATAAAAATAAACAACAAAAAAATAGATCTGCTGCTCCCCTAAGTACAGGCAGGTCTAGACTTCTGCATTACAGTTCTTCCAGGTGGCAGTTATTATGCTTGCGTTCATGTGCATATCGTTTTGTTTGATTTGGTAGGAAACATTTAAATAAGTCAAAATTTGAAAAACAAGCACACGCTCACTAAAGAGAAAATAGCCCTCTACTTTTTTTTGCTTACGCATTTTTCTTACTTGCCATCCAGCTTTTGACCACTTGGTTTATGCCTTTATAGTTCACATATAGGTTATGCACAACAGTGTCTAACACTGAAGAGAAGAAACCAAACACTTTCCCCTGCTTCTAGCAACATGCTTGCATCTTTAGGAGCAAAAGAGAAGGGAAATCAGACGAAGAGGTGAAACACATTATTTTCAATGGCAGGGGTAAACCTAAGGCTCCTTTTCTCTGATCAAAGACTGCTTTCTTTTATATTTTCTGTCCCAAGAGCTCAACAAAAGAAGTAGCCAGCCCTCCATTGCATATCATGGCTTGGAAGGCAGCATCAGCTGACAGACCTTTCTGTCTGATTCTTTGAGGTCGTGGTGGGTGTTTGCATGTATACATCCCTACTCTGGATACTCGTGCTATTCTCAGGCATAGTAAGAGCTCAGAGAGAATTGCACAGTCCTGTTAGTAGAAATAAAGCAAAGGATTGCAGTGATTGACTCCCACCCTCCCCTTCAAAGTGCTTTGCAAACATATAGAAAAGAAAAGTTTGGTTTCTTTTTGAAAGAAAAAGGAAATTAAGGTCAAAGGGAGCATAAAATCAGCCCTAAATGGAAAGGGCATTCATTAGCTTGCTCAAAAAGAACAAAAAATAAAAAGCAGTGACTACTTACTAGATGCAAGAGAAACAGCAACAGCCTGTACCTTCCAAAAGAGCCTTATCCAGGCTTATCGAGAATGTAAAATGTCTCCTGAAAAAAAAAGGCATGCTGGGGAAGGCTCCTATTTCAAAGAGGCAAGAGCAAAAAAGTTGCAGCAAAGCAACCAAGGCTCAGCTGTGGATAATTTTGGCAAGAGGGAAGAGATTGACCTTCACCAGATGGCTACACATAAAGTAACATGGGTGTGATCCTAGCACAGAGGAGGGGGGGGAAAAAAAGTAAGGAAGAGGTTTTTCTAGTAAGTCTTGGCCTGAAATAAAATGTAGGCCACTCTGACAGTTGTGTTTACTCTTCTAGATGGTAGCTGACAGTTTGGTATGATGAAGAAGCAGATTAGCGAAAATTATCATTTCTCAGTTACTTTTGAGAATTCTGTTATTGTTATTCGAGATTTTCAAAAATAAATATGGAGCCTGTGTTCTGCTAATTCACATTGTAAAAACCTGATTTTCAGTAGGTTTGCATCTGTGTTTAGATAACGCTCTCATTTCTCCATTTCACCCACAAATTTTGCACTCCTCTGAGTCAGTGAGGTGCAGGCAATTATGTGCTTGCAACTGTATTATGTGCTCTGGGATGTGGGGTGGCAACAAAGAATGCGAGTCAGAGAATTACCATCCTTGAAAAACCATTCCTATCCTGTCCTAGCCTATCCTGCCCGTTTTTCTCAACATAAAGGCAGGAGTCTAGCACATCAAATGGGGAAGGAAGGAAAAATCTTATTAGTGTTCTAACTTTGTATTTTCCCAGAGGAAATTCTGACTATTGGGTACTCAGCTGATTCTTATAATGCAATTTGCTTGCTGTTGGAAGCTGTCCATTGATGAAAATTAAATAAATATGATATATGTGGACAAAGTTTTTCTCCCCTGGCATAATAGAAACCTTAAAATATCTGAGATGATAGAAAGGCAGATTTGTCATGGTCTCAGAACAATCTCAAACACAAAAGCCTTACTTCTGGTCCCGTAGGTGGTTGCCCTTTTTACTAATTATGCATCTTGTATCACGTGGCAGTCACGTAATGACAACTTACTTTGGAATATAGTTGAAAAATGAAGCAGCATAGTTATGACAGCATTGATTTCTATACCTAAGTAATGAGGCAAATCTTGAAAAAAAGGTTGGTTGATTTACTTAACATAGAAATCCCTGCCAATTTCCAATGTACTATCAAGTATAAGCATATTAATTTAAACCTTAAAAACACCCAAACAGCTGATTTATTATTTCTTCCATGCATATGTTTTTGAGTATTTGAATACGTCTACATCAAAAGAAACTAGATTTTTAGAGAGCCAGTTAGCTTGCATTGCCAAGTTAACAAGTTCTGGTAAGGTCAGTCTCTCACAATAAATCTAATTATTACACAGTTATTTTCTTTATGTATGCAGTTTTCACCATATGCTATAAGATGAAAAAGATAGTGGAATAATGCTCTTCTGTTGAATTTGCTGGTGGTAGGCATTCTTACTCGCTCAGAGTGGGGGGAGCATTGTGAGGGAAGCAGAGGACAGATGGACATTTTTCAGTTGGTGCTTGTATGACCTATTTAATCTGCATAATTAGAAAATGGGAAAGTTGTCTATGACGCTGATGCTGACTTCACTTCTAGGTCTTTTTGAGCTCATTTAAAGTACGGTAATGAGAAAAACATTTTACCTTTGGGCAGCAATCTGATTTGTCAGGAAATTCCTCTTGCTATGATGGGTGGATGAGGAAAATTTGGAATAATATGATCCAGATGTCAAAGCTCCCATTTAGCAGCAATGCAGATGTATTATTTTACGCAATTGTCCAGATGGTGACCTTCCAGTATTAATAATAAATCAGTACTGGAGTTTTCATCTGTATGACTCGATTCCTATCTTTGTCCTCATTTACCTGACAAAATACTCATGCATTTCAGGTAGAGGCTAATAGTATTAAAATTAACAATCTGGACGACATAAAAATCAATAAGGAAATTTGAAACAATTACTGCAAACGATATATACCGATTGATCTGATAACAGCATCACCTGAGAGAAGGTTGTGATACCATTTTTTAGTTAATTAGCATTTCATTTTGCCGCTAACATGATAACAAAGTTCTGTTATAGATTCATATTAGAAAGTAGCTACTTTACTGAAGATGTGTGCCATTCAGTTTTGGCTTTGCGACTTAAATTCAGACTTTACTTTCAGTCTGCTGAAAAAAAAGCAGCGCACAGTACGTAAGCACATTGGAGAGGGATCACATTGGACAGTAACAAGGCAGGCAGGCAACAGGGAGCCTTTGGTGGCCTCCGGTGAAGGCCAGGAGACCTCAGGCTCTGCGATCAGGGATGTATAGGGACCGCTGACCTGTGACATGCCAGAAGGGCTGCATGGCATGGAAGGAGCTCTGTCACTTTCATGGTCACAAGCAGCAGACTGTGGTCCCGTGAAGGCAGGGCTGCAGGATGGAGAAATGCATAACATGATCTAATGAAGCATAGATCTAACGACCTGTGTCGTTATCTTTTACAGGTGTTTCTATCTGTGAATTTATTTAAATTTTTATTGTGAAATACCAGTTTGCTCAATAGTTGCATGCTTTCTGGGGTTTTGGGGGATTTTTTAAAGAGTTTCTCCTTTTTCTTAGGAGAAAAAGAAGAATCCAGTCCTGCTTCTGTTGAAATCTGTGGCAAAACTGCGTTAGGTTTCACAGGGAGCAACACACATTCCTTCAGAATTCTACTTTTTGGGTTAAGGAAGGAGATTCATCTTCCATAGAAATAGCTTTTTACTCTAGATGGATTGTGCTTTTTGTTTGCTTTTAAAAAATCCCCCTCCCCAAACCAAACATAAATTTGAAAACCATCTCCCCTCAGATTTTTTTTTTTTATTTTTAGTAACCTTTCTGTAAAGATGCAGGAGCTAACTCTACAAACACATATTAAAGTCAGTCTTGCTTTATCTTTGTCGTCATCAGGCCTCCACAATCCCAAATCCACGGTTTATTAATGTGATCACGGAGAGAACTGACATTACAGGGCTTTTGACTCTTCATTGGGTTTCAAATATTTGCTTATCGGAAAAGAGGTAGAATATTTCATCACTGTGGGCAATTCAGGCAAATATACATATTACATTTGATATAATGTCATTTAGGAAAAAGGTTTAAAAGTTTAAGCCACAGCATTTTGTTGTGCTATAGAAAGAGTTTTTAAGAAAAACCTTCAGTAGTGTGGTTATGTAATTGAGCGGCATCCCAAATTAATGCAACCAAATGTGCCTTTCTGAAAGTTTATAAGAGCAGCTCTAAGGCTTAAAGGCCAAACTGCCTCCATTGATTTCAGAAAACTTGCTCACAAAGCTTTAGCCCTGCAGACACTGTATATAATTTGAGTTAGAAAACAAACTTTAATGTTTTTTTCAGTAGCATTAATTCTATCAATAGACAGTTTAGTTTTTTGAGGATAGGATGTGGGGGTCTGATGAGTTGTATCTCAGTGTTATAACCATTTACTACACTGGGATTGCTAATTATTTACAGGGTGCAAGGCAGACTAACATAGTTATTCTAGAGTCAAAGGCCCTCCTGTGTCAGATGCTGTACAAGTCATACATTTTTTTGTGTGAGTTTTACAGTTTGGCAATCTGTCAAACTTAACCATGCAAAATGGAACCATAGGATGTCATTACTTTGAAATGACTGTCTCAATTTTGCCAACAGTTAGTCACACTGCTGCAGATGTGGGTTGTTCCTCTTTATTTCACCATCAGACTTTACTGGTGGAGATCCCTGTCCATGTGGGGAATGCTCTCAGTTATTACATCACTTTCAGAGCAACATGCAAGCCTCTCTCAGGAAGAAAACCACAGTATGTCCTTTTTTGTTGGTTTTGCCTTGTTTTGGGATTTTTTTGGTATTGTTTCTTAAAGGAAATCTGTAGAAGGAGAAGAGCAAATATGAATTTCCCTGGAACAAATCTTCACAGACTACAAAAAGGGCCATTAGCAGTTGAATTTGAAGGAATCGTCCAACTGCAGTATGACTAAGTTCCTCTAAACCAGTGTTTATCAAACATGACATGCAAATGAAAAAGAATTAAACAAGATTTAAAATTAAATTCATTCCATCAGTTCCATCTTGGTTTTTCATTCTGCAGACTCTTACCATCAGCAGTCATCCCAGGTGTTACTGAGCCTGAAGAGCTATATACCAAATAGTCTGAATTTATTCCCTAGAGCCCCCTCTGCCTCCCTAAAGAAAGGTCTGTATTCTTCCTTCTCCAGTCTTCTGAAACCCCACCTCTCCACCCTGGGCTTGCAAAGACAATTATTAATGGTTCAGAGATCGCTTCTGCTAACTTTTAAGCATTTTAGATAAATTTCATTGGTGGTATACTGACTTGGCTGTATCTAACTTACCTCAGTTGTTTTTCACCTGTTCTTGTCTGCTCTGGCCTATGTCTCCTTCCGTCACGATTCTCAACTCTTAGTTTTAATTATGTTAGCAATCTGTTCACAATTACCATTTCTTGTGAAGACTGAAGCAAAACAAAAAGGTTTTGGTTTTTTTTTCGCCTGTACTTTTTCCTGTATTATACATTTTTATTCACCTTTAAGTAAGGGAGAGATACAGAAGTGTAAAACTTCTATTGAATTTATATGAATACTTCAGTAGAAGCTATGTATGTGGCATTTTGTGCCACCCTGCAAAATACGTAAGGTCTTGAGCAGTCTTTCTTTTCTCTTATCTATAGGTGGGTCTACAAATGGTTCCTCCTAATCTATAAAGTGGGTTATGCAATTGGAATTGTGGGTTATCTAGTCATAATGTTTACCATGTTTGGATTTACTTTACTTTTTAGGTAGGTATCTTCAGGTAAAATTGGGATTGGCAACTGTTATGATTTCCTATTTGATAGATTTTACTTTGTTTGCAGTGAAATTCCTCCAGGCTGGTCTCTTCACCACCCACCTCAACATAAGAAACCCCTTTTACGTTGTGTAGCTGTAGGTTCTCTTACTTCTTGATTTTTATTACTGCATAGTTGGTCTGAAGTTTGATATTTAGTCATTTTACAACTTGTGTTCATGGTGTGAAGAGAGGAGGGGAAAAACCTTAAACTTCATACAGCCACTGTGTTCACTCATCTAATCCCCTAATTTAACTGCTGAGTTCATCCTCAGTCCCTCATTTATGTACCTGAAGGAGATTAGACATAAAAAGGCTTGACGTAAAGGATAAAAATAGATAAGCACATTCATATCAAAACCACATTATAATTCTGATAATTATGATCTCCTGCTCTACCAGGCTATAACATTGCTAGGGGGTTCTCCTCTTTTTATTTTGACTATTGCCAAAGACAATACTGTATGTATGTCCAGATGATTCTCAACCTAACCTCTTAATCCAGCTAGAATTCTTTTTCTTTATGTTTGTCCAGGGTTTCTGTCTGACTAGGAGCACAGTCAGAGCTACTGTGCTGGACTCTGAGGCGCCATCTGACCAGAAATTCCAGGGATTCCTCAAAAGCATGTAGATCAACTACATAATGCATCTGCTGTAAGTCCAACACTTCTTGGAGGTATTGGAGATACCGAACATACGTAAATCAGCTGTTCCTTTAACTGTCAGATTTATTGCCCATACATTGTATAGTTGATTAACCCAAAAGTACCTAGCTTTGATGGAAAATTCTTGGCAGAAACTTAACAGTCTTGTGTTACCAATACTGTTAACCTTTATTCTGTTGAGGTATTTTATTTAACCAGCTAAACTCCCCCACCAGTGTATTTTAAAGACATAACTACAAAATTTGTTAGCTCTATTTTAAAAGTTCTTACTTTGTGCCCTGTTGCAGCAGAAATGACAAGTCCTTTTTAACGTTGAGAAGCTCCAGTTTTATGAGTATTTGGTAGCCAGGTTTCAGTCTCCCAAGACCTGTAACACGTACAATCTGAGAGAGATGACAAAAGATGTTAACATTTTTGCAGACTCTTTTGGGTTGGGGTTTTTTGGGGGTAGGGGATTAAATACCGCTTGCTGCAATTTAGCTAAGATTTTATTCTGAGGAATTTGTATTGAGGAGGACAGTGGATTCTCTCAGCTACAGAAACTTCACATTTCTTTGACTGGCATCTTTTATATCTTATTGAGATCTGGCTGATCTTGTTGCTTCTGCAAAACAATGAAATATATCTAAGTGTTCTGTATAATAAGACTCTAAGTAAAATCCCTTTCTATAAGAAAATTTGTCAGCTTGGTCTTCCTATAACAGAGCTGAGTAGCTGTGGCTCCAAAAGTAGTTCATTGTCTACTTGCAACATTGCTTGCCGTCAAGCATATTGATACTTCAAGTATGAGGATGTCTGCTGCTGCAAAAGAAAATGAAACTAAACCTGCAGTTTGAAGGAAGCAGGAGCTAACTGGAGTAAAAATCTTGTTGATATCTTATTCTGGTGTTTTGGTCAAGAACGGACTCACCCGAGTCCTCTTGTGTGATTTTATGATGGAATCGAGTCTGATGACTCCATGGATTTTGCTGTGACACTGCTCTTTTACGGACTGTACTACGGAGTGATGGGAAGAGACTTTGCAGAGATTTGTTCTGACTGCATGGCTTCCACCATTGGTGTAAGTGCTGGGGATCATCATCCTGAATAACACTTGCAAGGACTGTAAGTGAGCTCTTAAATCTCTTATGCCCCTGGGTTCTTGAGAATAAGGTCTACCGGTTACTCTTGCCATAAACTAACCTCACTTTTCCTTGAGGAGAGCTGTTCTTGTGCCACGGACAAACTGGTGAACTCCCTTGTCAATCTTATGATAAGAAGAATAGTCTTAATGAAGTAGTAGCCTATATCGGGTTTGCGTGGCAAGGTTTTGGTAGTGGGGGGGCTACAGGGGTGGCTTCTGTGAGAAGCTGCTAGAAGCTTCCCCTATGTCCAAAGGAGCCAATGCCAGCCGGCTCCAGGATGGACTCGCCGCTGGCCAAGGCTCAGCCCATCAGCAACAGTGGTAGCGCCTCTGGGATAACATATTTAAGAAGGGGAAAAAGTTACTGTGCAGCAGCAATTGCAGCTGGAGAGAGGAGTGAGAAGATGTGAGAGAAACAACTCTGCAGACACCAAGGTCAGTGAAGAAGGAGGGGGAGGAGGTGCTCCAAGTGCCAGAGCAGAGATTCCCCTGCAGCCTGTGGTGAAGACCATGGTGAGGCAGGCTGTCCCCCTGCAGCCCATGGAGGCCCATGGTGGAGCAGATAGCCACCTGCAGCCCGTGGAGGACCCCACGCCAGAGCAAGTGGATGCCCGAAGGACGCTGTGACCCCGTGGGAAGCCCGTGCCGGAGCAAGTTTGCTGGCAGGACTTGTGACAATGCAGGGGACCCATGCTGGAGCAGTCTGTTCCTGAAGGACTGCACCGTGTGGAAGGGACCCATGCTGGAGCAGTTCATGAAGAACTGTAGCCCATGGGAAGGACTCATGTTGGAGAAGTTCATGGAGGACTGTCTCTCGTGGCAGGGACCCCACGCTGGAGCAGGGGAAGAGTGTGAGGAGTCCTCCCCCTGAGGAGAAACGAGCAGCAGAGACAACGTGTGATGAACTGACCACAACTCCCATTCCCTGTCCCCCTGCGCCGCTGGGCGGGGAGGAGGTAGAGAAAATCGGGAGTGAAGTTAAATCCGGGAAAAAGGGAGGGGTGGGGGAAGGTGTTTTTAAGATTTGGTTTTATTTCTCATTACCCTACTCTGATTTGATTAGTAATAAATTAAACTAATTTCCCCAAGTCGAGTCTGTTTTGCCCATGACGGTAATTGCTGCGTGACCTCCCTGTCCTTATCTCGACCCACGAGCCTTTCGTTATATTTTCTCTTCCCTGTCCAGCTGAGGAGGGGAGTGACAGAGCGGCTTTGGTGGGCACCTGGCATCCAGCCAGGGTCAACCCACCACATAGCCAGTGACATATGCCAGGGCCTGATTTGGAGTTTCCAATAGGCGGGTCCCTATGTACAAGAGACTACATAATTTTCCTAATTGCCATAGGAAGGCAAGCTTCTTACTTCCCTAAAGTCTGTGAAAGACTCTTCTTGCCCTTTCCTTTTTACAGCTCTTATCTTCCCTTTCCAAATAAGATGATTACCTCAGCACAATTCTCTTATGTCCCGGTTACTTAAAATCAAGCAGACAGTTGCTAAAGTTCTTGCATCAGCAATAAGAGTTTAATTATTTCTTGGTAACTAGTGCATCCTGGCACTAGTAAACTAAGACAACTGTAGCCATTTTCATGCTGTCCTTATCTTTGATGGCACTTAAAATGTGTTTATGCATCCTTGACTCTAAGCAAATATTTTGTTGTTCTTTGGCTTCTTTTTTTCCTGTAAACTTGATCTTGACAGTTTTACAACATCAGTGGCATACCAACAAGAAATTTGTCCAATGACATCTGCACAGTCTGCGGGGAGAAAATTTTTGTGGGTATAAATGAAGAAGGGATCATTGAAAATACCTACCAGCTGTCCTGTAATCATGTGTATCCTTTCCATGTAATTATGGAACTGTTGTTTTGTCCTCTTTTATGCTGCATTAAAAAATAATAACAACGGCAATAAATACCAAGAAAAAAAGGAACCAAAACCACGTTCAGGAACAACATAGCACAAAAGTAAAAATAGGAGCATGAAATATATTTCAGTTCTGTGACACAAGTTGAGGCCATGCAGCTTTTTGATAGACGAACTGATGCAAGAGTGGCCGTAACCCTACAGTTTCAGGCCCAAATCCGCCTTCCAGGTACTTCGTGCACACCCTGTGTGGGTGTGCCTGGCAGTATGCTAGACCAGGCATGCTGACCCATTGGTCCGGCCTGCTAATTCAGGCTGCCGGGTACTGCGGAGGATTTCCTCTGGCTATGCCTGGGGCTGTGTTTGCTGGGTAGTTTTAAGGCAGATGTGGAACCCTTCTCAAACGATGGCACATACATACCCTACAGTCTGATGGGAGACCCAGTGTCTCATACTCAGGGATACCAAACAACTCAGCATTTTGCATCCCAGAAACTAAAATGAAAGGTATCGCATACGTGCTGGAACAATGTTACTAATCACCCCCTTCTGCAGTTCATAAAAGTATTCTGGCTTCTTCCGAGCTGGAAAACATGAATACCAGTCTGGATGTTCAGCACACTGGATTCAACTTTAAAATAGTTCTAAATATTCTAAATATTTTAAGTCATTTTAAACTGCTCAGTTATAAAACACGGCAGTATCCATAATCACTCATTAAAATTATCTGCTGATGGTTTGACTAGGTTTGCAGATGTCAGCACTGGGCTTTGTTTATATTTGAAAGATTCCTTAACAATACACCTGATACCAGGTTTCATGAATCCTGCATCCATGGTTGGTGCATTGTTGGCAAGAACCAGACTTGCCCATACTGCCCTGAGAAAGTTGAAGAGGATGTTAAGTAACCCATACCCTCTCTCTAACGTGTGCTTTTGATTTGGATTTTCTAAACCATAGCCTGATTACTTACTAATTCTTGTTTTGATCTGCAGTGGAGGGATGAGATGGCCACATTAAATAAATGGAAAACCAATTATTATTAAGGAACAGTTATATTTAGGGAAGATGATAGTTCTGTTTGGCTTTATCTTATCTAAGACCCCAAGCAAGCTAGGGAAAGAAAAGTGCATATATATTTTCCTTCTTGATTTTAAGACATCCGGAAATCATTTTTATAATGAGAGGAACATTTTAAAGAATGTAAATCGCAGTTTTAGAAAGACCATGCAGTGGATTTTGCTCTTTAATGAAATAACAAAATTGATATAATCCACCTTCAGAACAAGTGCTGTTTTTCCCCCCTTCTCTTAGTAGTTAGTAAACAACATTTTTCCTTTAGCAAATGAAATAATAGTTGAAGATCTGCTGCTGCATCTGTAGAAACCTGCCTGAGTGGAAGCGAAGTTTGGCTTACTTTTTTGAAGCCTATTTTAGCCATATGTGGGGAGGATATTTGATTTTAACCTTACCCCTATAAAAAAGGAAGTAAATTAGAATAGTTGAAAAGAAGGCATTTCATAATTTTAACCCAATACTTTTTCTTTGATTCTGGCTAAGAAAAACACCAAGATTTACCTGTAGTTGCATTTTCTCTCCAGTTTCCTTAACAACAGATTAGGTGGGAATGCACACATATTGTATGGACAACTTTTGGACTGGCTCTGCTATCTGGTGGTTTGGCAATCAGTTGTTGTAGGCATCGTCCAAAGCATTAATTACTCACTGGGTCTAGAATAGGACTCAGATTATTAGTGAGAAAGCAAAGTGTTGGATATTTACCTGTCTACAATAATATGCATATTCTGTACTTAATTTTAAAAGACTAGAGAAAATAGCAGTTGGTTGAACTCTGGTGTGCTATAGACCCTTTTGCAGGATAGTGCCTCTTTTTGCATTACAGCAAGACTGTACAGCATGCTATTAAAGCATTTTTTTATTTTCTCAAAGTAAGAATTAAAAGAAATAGCTGTCTTTAATGGGAAGATTGTGCTAGGGAAAAAAAAGGACTTATTTCTTAGAATGAATATCTCCTAAAAAGAAAAGGAAAAGAAATATTTTAAGTTTGTTTCATTATTAAATATATTGGTAGTGGCTTCCAGTTGAAATTCTGACTCCAGAAAATTGCACAGCAGATAAGGAGAATTTTAAGTCAAATAATGGCTTTGTATACAGCAAATTCTGAAAAATGGCACTCAAATAGTTTGTTCATTTGGTTAATGTAAGGTAATACAAGATTACCATTAGCTTTTTTTCCCTCACTTCTTTCAAGAGCTGTTGTATTCTAACTCGTACATCTTCCGATGGCCATTTACAAAAAGCTGTAACCATGGCAAAATTTATGGTGTGCTTGGTAGTCAGATAGGCCTGTATGTGGAGGTCCTATATTAAGTACTCTCTAACTTACTGTCACCATGCTCAAAAGGCCCAGCTTCCAATAACCAGCTTCTCAAACACAGGAGGACGAAGTTACAATCCCTGACCATCAATTCCATATGTTGCTATTGCTTTTTAAAAAAAAAAAACACCACCACAACAAAAACCTAGATCAAAATGGATGCATAGGTCTTGCTGCTTAGCAGCCGAATGTTTGACATCTATACTACCCTGGCCGCACTGTGAGGAATTGAAACACTGTGTGTTTATGCAAGAACGGGCAGTTCTGCTTAGGAATCAGACAAGCTGGTTTTAAAAGGTAATTAGCCTAGCTGAAGTAGCTTTTGAACTCAGATGAAATATACTCAGTATTTTAAGAATTTTTACATTGTTATTAGAAATCAGAAATACAGATTAGCTTAATTTACACTTTAATTTATATATAAGAATAAAGCAGAGATTGCGTGAAGCCATCTACTGATGAAGGTGAAGTTTAGATGCTAAAAATAGGAAATTATGCAATTAAAAAAAAGTTAAGTGAATGAAAGAAAGAGCAAATCTTAAATATATAGAAAGAAGGTGGCTTGCTTTGCTTAGATGAAGTAGCAAAGTTAATAATTCTTATAATGCATTATGCCTGTATTCATATATGCAAAAATGCATGTAAATGAATCGTTCATTTGTGTTACACTGTCAGAGTTGCCTAATTGTGGGTGTAATGGAAGAGTGTTTGTCCTCAGCCTTCTCAATGGCTAGCAAAGGGCAGGGGGACTTCTGCGCTCACTGACACATTGGCTGTGCAGAGAAGAACTTCCTAAAGGCAGTAACACAACAGGTGTTGTGTTACTAGCTCTCAACTAGCTGTGAGATGATACTTCCAATGTACCAACTCAATTACAAATATTTAGGTGTTTGAACAGAGATTTTGTACACGTTAGATGCACAAGACCAAAACACAAGAATAAAAACAGTAACTTGGACATGATCTCATCACAGATACAGCCAAATGCTGTAGGCATTTCCATGTGAAGGCTTTTAAGGTCTGCTTCTGTACATGCCTGGAAGTGTCCTACACTGTGCCTAAGCCCTGAACTGATCCAGAAATTAGTTGTCCCTCTGGCCTACCAGATTAAAGCTGTTAGGGTTCATCTGAAATTCCCTGTGGCTGCAAGGCAGGTATCACCTAAGATACCCCTTTCTTTTTAAACCATCTCTGAAGGAAGAGCCTGGTGCCAGTGTCTCCTGTTTATTCCACTTTTTCAGCAATTAGAGGCCTTGTCCCAGCAATCTTCTCGAGAAAACATGGTCCCATCTGACAGCAAACACAATGTCTGAGGTGGGATGCTCTCTACCCTCTCTGGTTTTGTGGACTACATTTACAGAGGGAGCAGAAAGGTAGGAAACACTCTTTTAGTGCCTTTGCTAAGGGTGCTGATCAGAGAGAGGAATATAGTGTTGGATTCAAAGACTACATATATATTAGTGTTTCCCACATTCTAGCTGAGAATAGCTTAAACTCCATTTGAGCAAGTCAGAAGAGTATTTGGACCCTACTCTGAAGCATCTGTTCCCACATATGATACAATGAAACTAGACAGAAATCATCCTCCATAGGTGTCTTTCACTGAGAAAGTTGTCTGCCATAGAACATACACGCTACAACAGCCAGAACCGCAGTGTGAAAGTGCATTTTTACATTAAGCCTTGCAGCCACGATCCTCAGGAGATCTGGACATTTAACTTACAGTGATTGTGAAATACTGCTGAGAATCAGCCCTTAGATGCACTAACTAGGAGAGCTAGGACAAAAATCCTTGCTGCACAAACTGACTTTTATTGCATTTGAAGCGGTTTATACAAAGAATGCAGAAAAACCCTTGGCTAGGCAGGCTCTCTCCTAAAGCTTTTGCAAAGATAAAGATATATAAACTACATAGCTGTATATCTAAACAACTTTTCATCATTAAATATTTAATGAAACAGCTTTTGCTAACACTGTTGATTAATGTGTGTAGACAATTGTTGTGGTTTAACCCCAGAAGGCAGCTCAGCACCACACAGCCGCTCGCTCACTCCACCCGCAGTGGGATGGGGGAGAGAATCGGAAGGGTAAAAGTGAGAAGACTCGTGGGTTGACAGTTTGATAAGTAAAGCAAAAGCTGCACACAAGCAAAGCAAAATAAGGAATTCAAGCAAAGCAAAATAAGGAATTCATTCACTGCTTCCTGTCTGCAGGCAGGTGTTTAGCCATTTCCATGAAAGCAGGGGTCCATCATGCATAACAGTTACTTGGGAAGACAAACACCGTAATTCCAAACGTCCTCCCTTCCTCTTTCTTTCCCACAACTTTTATTGCCGAGCATGATGTTATATGGTATGGGACATCCCTTTGGTCAGCTGGGGTCAGCTGTCCCAGCTGTGTCCCCTCCCAAATTATCATGCATCCCTAGCCTACTCACTGGCAGGACAGCGTGAGAAACAGAAAAGTCCTTGATGCTGTGCAAGCACTGTTCAGCAATAACTAAAACATCCCTGTGTTATCAACACTGTTTTGGTCACAAATCCAAACCACAGCACCATAGAAGCAACATTAATTCTATTCCAGACGAAACCAGTACAACAATTCACGACCACGGCTACAAAAAGAAAATAATCATCTCACAGCAAGTAATAGAATTTACAGCAGATCAGCTCTCTATTCTCGAGATACAGATAAGTGATAGTATGAACAGGCAAGGGAAAAAAATCTAGAGTACATTTTCTACATATTCATTCTTTAATGTCCCTGTCTAGGATTTTAGAGCTACTTTCAAATTAAACCAAAATATCTCCTGCTGCTCTTCTTCAAGAGGCCACTCCAGGTAGGTCTTTGTGTTCATGATCTTCCGCAGCTTGCAGAACCTCTTGGGAATCGCTTTGCTCTGGATGGGCTCCAGGAGGACGAGAATCGCTGCATCGTTGTTCTCGTCAAAGAGGCGGAAGTGCGAGAAGTCCAGCTCGTATTTGCACCACTCGCTCTGCACAAAGTGCTCGGACAGCACAAAGAGCGTTTTGTGGCTCTTCTCTATGGAGTCGATGATGTTGTCCACGATCCACTTCCCGGGCACAAAGTCCCGCTTATGGAGGCAGAGCCGAAACGGGGGGCAGGCCTGCTCCAGCTCCCGCACCATTATGTTTTCCACCCAGTCGGAGTCGTTCTCGCTGTAGGAGACAAAAGCGTCGTAGCAGACGTCCTTCGGGGGGGCTCGCTTGGGCTTCCGCTTGGCTTGGAGCCATGCCCAGGTCATTCTCAGGTACCAGACTGCGTGGTACTTGTAGCCGACGGCCACGAGGATGAGGATGACCAGGAACACCAGGGCACAGATCAACGATACCACGAGGGACCTGTGGCACTCCATCAGGGAAAGGTGCACGGCTCCAACCTGCGCCCCTCTCACTGCCAGGGGAGAGTCACAGATGTACTTGTCTGGCCACCCCACCAGCACCTGGGCTATCCCGGCCTGGTGGTGGATGAAGGAGAGGAATTCACAGGAGCAGATGAAGTTGTTGTCACTGGCATCCAGCAGCTCCATTTTCTTGAAGGCCTCAAACTCTCCCCTGGAGAAACTGTTGAGCTTGTTTCTTCTGATTGACAGGGCCACTAAGTTGGGAATGGGTGCGGCACCAGGCAAGGCCTTCAGACGGTTTTTTGCGAGGTAGAGCTCTTTGAGAAATGGGAGTTGCAGTCCAAACTCCCTCAGGTTGTTAGCGCTAACGTCCAAAACTTCCAGCGTTGGGGGAATGCAAGTCGTTAGTTTAGGAATCTGAGTGCTGGAGAGGTTTAAATATTTCAGAGTTTTTGGCCATTCACACACATCTGGAATCTCACCAAAAGTATTTTGGCTAATGTCTAAGTGAATTAGGTTTCTTAGATGAGACAAACTTTTACCTGTCATTTCTAAGTCATTCAGTGAATTCTGACTTAAATTTAGAGTTTGCAGTGAGGGCCAACCACCCTGACAGGCCGAATGCTCCAAACTCTGGTCTCCAAGCAAGTTCGCACTAAGGTCAAGATACTCTAATGACAGAAGATGTTGTGAAAGGCTGCAGGGTACCAAAAAGACCTTGGTGTTTTCAACTGTGACTTTGGTAAGAAGAGATAGTAGACCTTCCACGACCTGAAGATCTGTAAACAAATAAAATTCTTCTATAGATAATTTCTCTATTGTCAGAACTCTAAGAGTCTGTGATTGGTTTGCTTGAATTTGTATTTCCCATCGTCCAGTTCCCATGAGTCTACAGTCTATCATCTCCACCTCCGCTAATTTTGGCATGTCTTCTAAAACGCTGACAATCTCAGGCACAGTAGCATCTGTTAATAAGGTCTGTTTAAAAGAAATTTTCTTTGCAAAAGAAGAAGACATGACTCTCAATAGTTGCATTTCAGCAGGTATACTGAATGCTATTTCTCTCACTTCTAACCAAGTGACAGAGTGCAGAAGATCCCTGACAACTGCTGAGAATACATTACTACTTCTTATGGTTATGATCATGTGATTTATCTTCTTAATTGATTTCAAACTTCCCGGCTCATACTGACTGAGATTGCCACCGATCAATCCACAACTTGTTGAGAAGCTCAATGCCCTCAAAGTTCCCTTGCCTTATCGTGGAGAACCATGGGTTACCCAGGTGGAGAGAGCTCAGGTTCCTCAGGCTAGAAAAGGGGGAACTTTCCCCCAGGTCTCTGTAGGAGTTCCCTTGAAGGCAGAGGTGCTGGAGCGCAAAAAGGTGCCCAAACCACACAGGGGACAGGTGAGCCAAGCTGTTATTTGATAAGTTCAAGAGCTCCAGTTTCCTAAGGGAGCGAAACGAGTCGTTGTCTATTGAGCTGATTTCGTTGGACTGCAGCAGCAGGGCTCTCAGGTTCACAGCCTGCTGCAGATCCTGGGATCGGATGTGCTTTATCCTGTTGTGGGCCAGGTTTAAGGTTGTGATTTTGCCCGTGAGCCCTGGGGGAATAAAGTCCAAGCCCATGGAAGAGCAGTTGCAAAGCTCAGTGGCATCACACGAAGGACAAGCCTGCTTCAGCACTTGCTCTTCAGAGAGGTTTGCAGCTAAGACCGTGTAGATGGCCCACACTTGCCAGGTGTGTGTAGTCATTATTTTGCCTAAAATATGAAATACATTCAGAGCAAATATAAGATGAATAGTTAGATTTGAAGGAGGTACATTTTGGATATATTTAAAACATAACCTTTACTGTTCTGTCCTGTTGAAGGCACTATGAATATATTTGTTTTTAACAGTGTCCAGAGATGAAACAGATTAGTCAAAAAAGGCATATTGTACACAAATATTCCAGAATCATTTGTTAAATGCTACGTACATTGAATTTACTCTTTTTTTCCCTGTGGTTTCTAATTTTGGAGCGAGGACTATCAAATCAATTAACAGCTGCACAAATCTTTTGCAGATTCAGCTAAACATCTGAATAATCACAACATTATTACTAATCTGATCCTTCGCCTGTTTAGGAAATAGGCCCCATACATCCCCCCTCAGCCCCACCTTAGGGCTTTTTCTTCTGGATCTGTGAATATTATTTTGCGTATTCATTTTTACTACAGGGAGTCTCCTGTATGTGTTTCAAATCCTAGTGACAAGAAGAGTCAGCATCTTGCAGGAGATAGTGACATCACGTTTAATACTCATTTCAAACATATGTCTAATCTTAATTCTGACACTAGGGAGAAGAGGGCTGCATATGTTTCAGTCCCTTTCCTCATTTTATCTGCCTTTGGCTGTTCTGATTGTAAATGTGCTAGGAGCAGGGAAATAAATATTGGCCTGGATGTCTGTGTAGGGCATCGTTATCACGTTGCCATCAGTCCGATACTTGCTGATGAAACTTGTGCTGCGAAAACTGACCACTGTAACCTACCAACTCTTAGCTCTTCCTTTTTACTGCCACATCCTTCTCCTCTGCCAGTGGCTTTTTCTGCTTTGGGTCTCTGTGGCAGAGGGAAGTTCAGGCCCAGCCACGAGGAAGAGCCAGGGGCTTTTGGAGCCTCCTGCAGATCAGATCAGCTGGCTGGACTAGATCAGCTTTTTCCAGCCTCACAGCCTGTTCCTCATCTTCTGAACTGAAATGATTCAAGAGAAGCCACACAGCTCTGGATCCTGTGTCACTTCTCTTTCCTCTCACAGCTGTGCCTTTCATAGTACTAATTTGACATGGCTTTTTGTGTTACAGAGCTTGCTGCAATATCCAGCCCGTCCTTACTCCCCAAAAGGTGACTTTAGTTCTTCTGTCCTTCTGAGGAGTTGGAGAAACAGTTCTTGAAGCCTGAGAGTGCTGTTTTCCCTGCAAAACCCTTATTACATATTGAATTATAACCCTTTTTTTCTTTATGCTTTCTTGACAAGGATCAAAGAGCACTTTTAAAGTATAACTTTCCCCAGTGTGTCACAACCCCCCTACCTCAGTAGGTATCTTTCTTACTGAGGGTGAAAAGAGTGAACTAACCCCAAAGAGGCCAATGAACAGGTTCCCAAAGATCATTGTGGGCTCTGTATCAGGTTAATTGGGTTAGATTGGCTCACTGAGAAGTACTTTCTCCTTCAGTCATCCCACTGAGACTCTGTGCAGAAGATCTACTGTACTTTGAATTCATACTCTGATTTGTTTTACAATAGCCGACCCACGCAGACACATTCATACAGACAAGTCCTACCCTTCTAGTTGCATTATTTTTAGCCAGAGCTGCTTAAAATTATTCAAAAGGGGCATAATTAGCTGAGATTGTTTGGGCATGTGGGGAGAGGAGGAAAAGCTGTGGATAATTTTTTCAATCATTCCATCTCTTCCCACCTGAAGGATTATAAACATTTTGACCTCTTGTGTTATTTTCCTTTAATCTCTGTCTCTCTCTGATGTAGAGCTTTGGGTCTGGAAGGACACAGTCCTCTCCTCTGTCTTTAGATGCCTACAGCTGAGCTGGTCACCCAGCATGTCCTCCAAAGTCAATGGAGAGAAATAACTTTCAGGGGCAATTCACATCATGTCTCTTGGACACCCGCATTAAGATGTGATGACTCCAAGAGAAATGACCCCCTCGACTTAAAGTGGAGCACCACAGTTTAGATACCTAGATATTTGTCCGTGTGAATCCCACCCAAAGAATTGTGATCTGTAGTCATGCTCACCTGCTGTCCAGCTGAGGCTCTTTTACAGGGCTTTTTTGGTCTTGCAAGTCTGGCTGGATAACAGAGCTCTGTAGGTCATAGGAGCAAAGCTATGAGTAAGATGAGTTTCACAAGCAACAAATTTAAGTGGTATTTTTAAAGTTGCCATCAAAATGCTTATTGTTAGAAAAAGAAACAACCAGGCAACCTGGCCAATCAAAATCTATCTATAGGTAGGTTATTTACAGATGGAGAATCGGCAGCACAGAAGGGAACTGGGCAGGTACTGCGTGGGAAATACCGGCTGAGCCTAATGGCTCTCCACCTTACCAGCCTGAAACCAACCAGGGACTGCAGGACTGAACCCCATTTGGTGGTACAGGATGCTTTTCTTTATTGTCACTTCCTTGAGCATCTTTTCCAGGTTTTTTTGCTCACCTTTAATGTGAGCAGACACTCGGGGAAATCCCATTCCCACCCTCATTCATTTTCAGCCATTCTCTTCCCCTTCCCATTCCTGTCTAATAATTCAGCTTAAGACCCTGACTTACAGGGTCGTTTCAGGCCTCTCTGCACCGACTCAGAAATATAGCCACAGTCCACGACATCATTGCCCTACCAAGGAATCACTTTTCCCTGTTGCGCTGGGAAGAAAAAAAGCTGCATAGAAATTGAAATGCAGGTAAAATACGGAAACTTGCAGATGACCTTAAACCATAAGGCGCTGTGATGAACTAGACATTCAAAGTGTTTCTGGGTTATGGACAAAGGGTCCGAGCCATCAGACATGCTCAGGATTATCTTCCCTGACCCAGGCAAGTAGAAGTATTTGAGGAAATATGCACATATTCTTAAACAAAACCATAAGTGCCAAAAGAATGAGGTTCTATAAATGCTAACAAACGCTAAAGGCTAATGTAACTGCTAAAATAAAGCATGCCAATAGTGTGCAAATTGATTCTAGCTTGGGGAGCGTTATCAAGCTAAATGAGGGCTGGTAAATTTGAGCAGTGCTACAGAGTCTGCAGCGGGAGGGTCACTGATTGGTGAAGGGATCGATCCACAAGCAGACTGGGGAAAGCTGCTGCTTTCCACTTGGTTGTGTGTCCTGGTTTCGGCTGGGACAGAGTTAACTCTCTTCTTAGTAGCTGGTACAGTGCTGTGTTTTGGATTTAGTGTGAGAATAATGTTGATAACACGCTGATGTTTTAGTTGTTGCTAAGTAGCACTTATCTTAAGCCAAGGACTTTTCAGTTTCCCATGCTCTGCCAGCAAGCAGGTGTGCAAGAAGCTGGGAGGGAGCATAGGCGGGGCAGCTGACCTGAACTAGCCAAAGGGATATTCTATACCATGGAACGTCATGCCCATGTATATAAACAGGGGGGAGTTGGCCGGGAGGGGCGGATTGCGGCTCTGGCATCGGTCAGCGGGTGGTGAGAGCAATTGCGTTGTGCATCACTTGTCTTTTCTTATTTCTTTTTTTTTGTTGTATTCTTTTTCATTACAATTATTATTATTCTTAGTAGTGTATTTTTATTTTTACTTTAGTTATTAAACTGTTCTTATCTCAACCCAGGAGTTTTACTTTTTTCCTTTCCTCCTCCGCACCCCACTGGGAGGAGGGAGGGGAAAGTGGCTGCGTGGTGCTTAGTTGCTGGCTGGGGTTAAACCATGACATTGTGTGTGGGTTACATATGTCCTAGCTATCACCCACCAGCATTGCCTTAATAGTATGTATGTATACACACACACGTACATATACAGACATGCCTCTTCTTGTTTCCAACACAGAGGATGTGCCACAGGGCAGAGTTAGGTGAGGAGACAGCTGATCCCACTGCCCTGAGACCATTGCTGAATTCCTAAAACAAATGTAGCCCACCTTTACACCCAGCCTTCCCTGGGCAGCTGGTATTGACGCACAAGTGGGACAACATACAAACAGGACAAAGCACATACAAGGCACCCTCCCATGAGGAAACTGAGCAGAAATCGCAGAGTGTGACCCAACTTGTCTCTTTTTCATTTGCTGCTTTCCTCTCTCCCCTTTCCTGAAGGACATTGCTCCCATCAGCATGTCCTGCTCTCCTGGGGAGCCTTCCTTTAGCTGCCTGCCTGCCATGCAGCCCTGCTAGCTGCCTGCAATTGCATCTGCCTGCTCCACTTCTGCAGGCAGCCAGAAATCCCTCCCTGCCCTGCACTCCTGCAGGAGCTGGCCCCTGCCCAGCAGCCCCAAGCACCCTGAATCCCCCATGCAGAGGAGGACTCGGTGGCAGAGATTAGATAGCCTCTTCCCAGTGCTCCCTCCTTGCTTCTTGCTCTGGCATTGCAGCTCCACTCTCTTTCCCTGTATCTCCAGCCTCCACCTGCCTGCAAACTCACCTCTGTGCAGAAGAGATTCCCAGGGATGCCAGCTGCAGCTCCAGTGCCTGCACGCCAGTTAATCTATGTTGTGTTTCATCTCTCTCTTGCTGATCGCTCTTTACCCAGTTTCCTCTCACGCTTCTGTTTCCTTCCCACTTTACCTCTCCGCCTTAGCTATGTAAGCAGGGGAATTCCCACCAAGGGGATCTGATTGGCGTAAGAGCAGTAACACTATCAGTCCTTTTAAATGTGCCAACCCATAGAAGTCTGGGTCTATGGTAAGAGCATACTGTGTGAAAGCCAAGGCTTCTTGTACCTCTCTCTCTGACCCTCTCTTTGAAATGATCGGCAAGACATATTTTCCTCCTTACCTCTTGGCACACAGTCTCCTAATCTGTTTTATCAATGCTCAGTGTTTGCTATCAGATGATTCACTCATCACTTACCTGGAGTTCAGCCTTGATTAGCCCATGAGCTATTCTTCTCCAAGACAGTGAACAGAAAAATCCTTTTGTAGCAGACTTTGGACTAACTCTAGAGATATCGTTATAACAGGAAAGTAGAACTGAAAATTGTGTTTGCAGGCTACACCCACAGAAACTATAATCTCATGTATATATATACACATACACACAGGAGTGTGAATATATACATATGCATAGGCATGTACACAGATATATGTAAATATGAATAAGTACATATATACCAACACACAAATACATGTGTATAAGCAATTTTCCCCATTTTTCAAATACTCACTCAGTCCATATGCCAATGCTTTGGTATTTCACCACAAAATAATTCCACGTATAAAGTTTAATCAAGATTCATTTAGATTCTCCTGTACTTAAGCTCCAGCAACACAAGCAAAGTGCAGCATGGAAGTGCTGAGTTAGAGAAACCCACTTTATCCCCTCAGAGGCAGTTCCAGGTTTCCACAAGAATACCTAAAGCACAAGAAACCCACAACAACTGTGACTCCAGGCACTCAGGGTGGGACCAGCTATCTTATATAAACATCTGTATCTACCTGCTTGTCTAACTTCCCTTTATAATCAGTGAAGAGCAATACAGTAGTTCTAGGAGATACCTCATACTGAAGAAGAACGATGAATTGCCTCTTATCAATTTTCTGCACCGGTTATAAAGGAAGGTATGTAGAGCTATAAGGGGTGCATGGCCCAGTGATTACTTAAATGTGCTGTGCAAAGTAGAAGAGCAGAAACAAGAAGTGAGCCAGTCTGCAACACCATCTAGCCCACTCATTAGAAACACATGCTCACGCCCCACGAACAGAAGGCTTCAGCTGTTTCTGTGGGTAGGTAGAAGGGAACGTGGTGGTGACTGTGGAGGGAGAAACAAGCATTCACAGGGAGAAAGAAGCCTAAGGGAAAAAAAAAACCAACAGTGATTTAATGCCTCTGGATTTCACCACAGTCATTGTACAAGGTGCCAGGATGCTTCCTTCACAGGTATTAAGTAAACCCCAGTCTGTGCATGGTGGTATGGACTCTGGTGTAACTAGCCAGAATAACAGACTTGTGAATGGAGGCACATATTCAATACTGTCTTTTTTTGTGTTGCACAGCAATGGCAGGGCTTCGGGAGGGCTTATTTTAATGTAAGTCCTTGGGGTTTTTTCAGAATTTAATTTTAATTACCCTGCTATGCATGATGGCACTGAAAATAAACTAAAGGAGAACAACAGACACGGGGCAGTATTAAAGCACTTGGCTTTTATTTTCATTTGTAATTACAATGGCATTGTTAGGAACTAGTCAGGGATGTGGTAACAGGAGGAAAAAGTACAGAAATAACCTACATTCAGCTAAATATATGTAGAAAAGTGTATGAAGTCCAACATGGCTTCCACATATCATAGTTATTGGCAGGGATTTTGAAAGATCAAACTATGAAATCACTGGAAAGCCTGAAGTGGGTCTTTCACATTTACTAAGATGATAATTATTTCTATACACAACAAAGCAGGTTCTCCTTAGGTAGAAAAATAAGAAAGAAAAATTTCTTAGCAGGAAGAAAAACTGACATATATCCTTTGTGGAAATATACTGAAACGGGGGCTGCCAACTTGTTCTATGACTTCAAGGCTCCTTTCAGGTTTTCCCAGAACATCTCCTGCTGCTCTTCACCACGAGGCCACTCCAGGTAGGTCTTTGTGTTCATGATCTTCCGCAGCTTGCAGAACCTCTTGGGAATCGCTTTGCTCTGGATGGGCTCCAGGAGGACGAGAATCGCTGCATCGTTGTTCTCGTCAAAGAGGCGGAAGTGCGAGAAGTCCAGCTCGTATTTGCACCACTCGCTCTGCACAAAGTGCTCGGACAGCACAAAGAGCGTTTTGTGGCTCTTCTCTATGGAGTCGATGATGTTGTCCACGATCCACTTCCCGGGCACAAAGTCCCGCTTATGGAGGCAGAGCCGAAACGGGGGGCAGGCCTGCTCCAGCTCCCGCACCATTATGTTTTCCACCCAGTCGGAGTCGTTCTCGCTGTAGGAGACAAAAGCGTCGTAGCAGACGTCCTTCGGGGGGGCTCGCTTGGGCTTCCGCTTGGCTTGGAGCCATGCCCAGGTCATTCTCAGGTACCAGACTGCGTGGTACTTGTAGCCGATGGCCACGAGGATGAGGATGACCAGGAACACCAGGGCACAGATCAACGATACCACGAGGGACCTGTGGCACTCCATCAGGGAAAGGTGCACGGCTCCAACCTGCGCCCCTCTCACTGCCAGGGGAGAGTCACAGATGTACTTGTCTGGCCACCCCACCAGCACCTGGGCTATCCCGGCCTGGTGGTGGATGAAGGAGAGGAATTCACAGGAGCAGATGAAGTTGTTGTCACTGGCATCCAGCAGCTCCATTTTCTTGAAGGCCTCAAACTCTCCCCTGGAGAAACTGTTGAGCTTGTTTCTTCTGATTGACAGGGCCACTAAGTTGGGAATGGGTGCGGCACCAGGCAAGGCCTTCAGACGGTTTTTTGCGAGGTAGAGCTCTTTGAGAAATGGGAGTTGCAGTCCAAACTCCCTCAGGTTGTTAGCGCTAACGTCCAAAACTTCCAGCGTTGGGGGAATGCAAGTCGTTAGTTTAGGAATCTGAGTGCTGGAGAGGTTTAAATATTTCAGAGTTTTTGGCCATTCACACACATCTGGAATCTCACCAAACTTATTTTGGCTAATGTCAAGATTAATCAGTTTGGGTAGACGAGTTACAGAATTTGCAGTCTGTTTCAGAGATTTTAGAGAGTTTTGACTTAGATTTAAAGTTTGCAGTGAAGGCCAAGCATCTCCACAGATTGTCTCATTTAAGCGATTATTTACAAGCAAATTATCATGAAAGTCCAGATACAGAAGTGATGAAAAATGTTTTGCAAGTTTGCATGGTACCATGAAAACTCTAGAGCTTGCAATGGTGAGACTTTTAATTTTGTTTATTTGTGACTCCATGCCGTCCAGGTCAAAAAACATATGAAAATTCTGAATCATTATATTTATTACTGATACTGTTTCAACAAAACTTTGCCCACTTCTTTCAATTTCTTTAGTATCCCATTCTCCTTTCCCCTCAAGCACACAATCGATTGCCTCTAACTCTTGCAAAGATGTGATTTCCTTCAGTAATATTATTACTCGGCTAATATATTGATCTGTGAACAAAGCATCTTTAAACGTAAGTTTTCGTATCCTAAAAGGAAGCGTAGAGTTCTGCACAAAGCTTTTTTTTTCAACCTCTAATTTGATTTCTCTCACTTCTAACCAAGTGACAGAGTGCAGAAGATCCCTGACAATTGCTGAGAATACATTACTACTTCTTATGGTTATGATCATGTGATTTATCTTCTTAATTGATTTCAAACTTCCCGGCTCATACTGACTGAGATTGCCACCGTCAATCCACAACTTGTTGAGAAGCTCAATGCCCTCAAAGTTCCCTTGCCTTATCGTGGAGAACCATGGGTTACCCAGGTGGAGAGAGCTCAGGTTCCTCAGGCTAGAAAAGGGGGAACTTTCCCCCAGGTCTCTGTAGGAGTTCCCTTGAAGGCAGAGGTGCTGGAGCGCAAAAAGGTGCCTAAACCACACAGGGGACAGGTGAGCCAAGCTGTTATTTGATAAGTTCAAGAGCTCCAGTTTCCTAAGGGAGCGAAACGAGTCGTTGTCTATTGAGCTGATTTCGTTGGACTGCAGCAGCAGGGCTCTCAGGTTCACAGCCTGCTGCAGATCCTGGGATCGGATGTGCTTTATCCTGTTGTGGGCCAGGTTTAAAGTTGTGATTTTGCCCGTGAGCCCTGGGGGAATAAAGTCCAAGCCCATGGAAGAGCAGTTGCAAAGCTCAGTGGCATCACATGAAGGACAAGCCTGCTTCAGCACTCGCTCTTCAGAGAGGTTTGCAGCTAAGACCGTGTAGATGGCCCACACTTGCCACGTGTATGTAGTTCTTGATTTGTGTTTTGTTTGGTTGAACATTTTGCTGTAGGAAACAGAAAAGAGAGAAGGTAGTGTTGACTTCTAGTTTTGAACAGCAACTGACAAAATTTGAAAACTTGTGCAATTTTATTAGGAAGTTGAGATTCAAATTTTTTCTTGTAAGAGTTATCCTGTGACATCAGTCTTCCTCTCCTACTTCAGCTGCTCAGCCCTGCAAACGTGGCCTGCTGCTCATCTCTGGAGTACAGCCGTATCATGTCTCAACAGTCATAAAGGACCGTTCTCAACAGCCTGCCTTTTCATACACATGTTGGCTATGGCTTTTGCCTCTTACATCTCTCACGTTACGTCTCCTCTCAGCAATGAAGCTACGGCTGGATTTTTCAGTCCTAAACAGGGGAAGATGGTTAGACCATCAACGATCTGGATGAGAGGATCGAATAGTGCACCCTCAGTAAGCTTGCAGATGACACCAAGTTGGGCGGGAGTGTTGATCTGCTTGAGGGGAGGAAGGCTCTATGGAGGGATCTGGACAGGCTGGATCGATGGGCCGAGGCCAATTGTATGAGGTTCAGCAAGGCTAAGTGTCAGGTCCTGCCCTTGGGTCACAACAACCTCATGCAACACTACAGGCTTGGGGAAGAGTGGCTGGAAAGCTGCCCAGCAGAAAAGGACCTGGGGATGTTGGTCGACAGCCGGCTCAATACGAGCCGGCAGTGTGCCCAGGTGGCCAAGAAGGCCAATGGCATCCTGGCTTGTATCAGAAATAGCATGGCCAGCAGGACTAGGGAAGTGATTGTCCCCCTGTACTCGGCACTGGTGAGGCCACACCTCGAATACTGTGTTCAGTTTTGCGCCCCTCACGACAAGAAAGACATTGAGGTGCTGGAGCGTGTCCAAAGAAGGGCAACAGAGCTGGTGGAGGGTCTAGAGCACAAGTCTTATGAGGAGCAGCTGAGGGAACTGGGGTTGTTTAGCCTGAAGAAAAGGAGGCTCAGGGGAGACCTTATGGCTCTCTACAACTACCTGAAAGGAGGTTGTCACGAGGTGGGTGTCGGTCTCTTTTCCCCAGTAACAAGCGATAGGACGAGAGGAAACAGCCTCAAGTTGTGCCAGGGGAGGTTTAGACTGGTTATTAGGAAAAATTTCTTCACTGAAAGTCTTATCAAGCATTGGAACAGGCTGCCCAGGGAAGTGGTGGAGTCACCATCCCTGGAGGTATTTAAAAGACGTGTAGATGTGGTGCTTAGGGACATAGTTTAGTGGTGGACTTGGCAGTGCTAGGTTAACGGTTGAACTTGATGATCTTCAGGGTCTTTTCCAACCTAAATGGTTCTATGATTCTAAATGCTCACAGCCTTCGCAGCGTTAGCCTGTCCACCTAGTATGGCTACCCATGAGGCAGAAGCCCGAACAGAGCACGTCTGCCCTCCCGGCCCTTCGAGTGGGCTGTGGCTTCTGACACCGCAAACTTTCCTGGAAGAGATTTTGGGGTCCCCCGCATGGAGTCTCACCAGCCTCAGGGCTTCTAAAAAGCAGAGCTGTGTAGGCTCCTGGCACACCCTTTTACACACTGTGTGAGCAATTTACATTCTTTACTGGAAAGGCAGGGCAAACTGATATGCAACCAAACAAGTCTATTGCCCTTTTCTGTAAATCAACCCTGGTAATAGATGGGAACTGGATGTTACTGTCACCCTATAAACAGTGGCTGTAGTTAGAGTAATACTGATTTTAATTTACAGAAGAGCGGTGTTTCCTGCCATGGGTGCCAAAGAACATTTCACCACTGACTACACCAGAAAGTCATTTATTAAACCTCACAAGCTGCTGTAAACAGCTCCAGTACTGCAGACAAACAGTATCCCCAAATCCTGAATATGCAGAGAGTAAATACTTACCTTGTGTACTGCATGCTGTGTTTCAGTCTCCTTGTGTGCTGATCATGTACTCTGGGATCCAAGTAGTCACCTCATACCTGCAAGTACAACAAAAGCTGGAAACTCTTTGGCAGGTCTGATGCGATGACAGTCCTGGAGTGAGAAAATATTTCAGCCCGTGCTCCTCAAACAAAACTTTATGTTGACAGTTTCCCAACGTCCTCTAACTGCTCAGCCAGTGAAGCATACCAGTTTGCACGGCTATTCTTTAGTGGCTGCTCCCCTAAGGAAACCATGGCTTCTGAAGAGTCTGGCATTGTCCGGCATGCGTGACGCTGCCCTTCGAACTCACATTTCAACCACTTCTATTGCTGCTGCTGACTGGGGACACAAAAATGAGGATAGATAGTGTTTGCACTCCCTTCTTTGCAAGCTGAAATTCAGTGGCAGATGTCTCTCCTTTTGTCAGTCATTGCCCATCACTGGAAAGGCTGATGCAACCAATTTGCGCAAGTCATTCTTTCACAATCACTTCCTCCAGCATTAAGTGCAGAAATAGTTCCTAGGCAAAACTGCATTCACCTCCCTGTATCTCTGCTTTTGATACTTACTTTTTGGTATGCATTGGGGGGATGTTAACTATACTGAGCAACAGAACATCTCAGCACAACCAAGTTATTTTGTTGTGTAGGTTCTGTAAAATGTTATCAATATATAGATTGATATATATATTATATTGATATAAATGTTGGAGTCAAATTATTTAGTCAAAGAGAGTACTAGAGAAACACTCAGTATCATTTCGTTTCCTAGGACACCGCAGTCATACGTGACCAACAAATAGAAAATGCATAAGAATGGGAATGATATTCTGTCTGAAAAAGACTACAGTTTGAAAGAAAGTATCCCTCTGTAAACATCCAAGGCAATTTTGCGAGGGGAGGTTTGATGATATTTATTTTAGCCTGACTGAACGGAAACACACGGCTAGTCAAATGGCCAAGCATGCTGCATGCGTAAAGGGGTAGGGAGTCTTCCTACGAGCTCTGAAAGGGAAACCCATCAAATTCAAACACCAAACCTTCCTACTGCAGTTTCCGGGTTTTTTTTGTGCACAGATATTGTCACAGTCTGCTGCCCACTTGCACAGAGAGGTACCTGCCTGGGAGCAGACACCAGACCGATTCCTGCCAGCTGCTCAGCCACGTGTCAGAGGGTCTGCGGCAGCATCTGTGTGCTCAAGGGTGGCAAAGCCCAGGCAGAAGCCCGACTGTGTCTCGTAACCACCTTCAGTCCCGCTACGTTAAAATTAACATTGTACATTAGGTGAAGGACACGACACTTTCCAAAAAAAGGAACTGAAAGACTGAGATACCCTTGTATTTTCTGTCTGTTACAGAGGATAGACGATAAGCCTAACAATGTTTTCAAAGCAGTTTTACTGGGGGTGGTGGTGTGGGGAATAGAGACAGAGCAGGCTGTGGGACACAACAGAGAAGGGAAATGGCGTTTTAGTGAAGGAATGTCATCAACTTCCCAAAAGCTGCCTCTCCCCTCTGGCACCTCTCAGCTAGAACAGTTCTAGTTCTTAAAAAGAGGAAGACTTCCAGTTTTCAAAATGTTTTAAAATGTTAGTTCTGAGTTTGTCGTGACTCATTCCTATATGTTTTTGTCATCAAAATTGCAACTCCTTGATAAAATTAAATATAGTTAAATTTGTGAAGAGCTTTGAAGAAGACGACCACATATGAGGTCACGTACTTCATTGAATGCGTAGCGGGCACACTTTTTTGTGTGTAACAGCTTCACCACCACGCATTCATGGAGACTTGAGGCAGGCACCAGCTATTTTTTCAGAAGTACTGACTTCATCCTAACCTCCAGGCTCAGCCCACTCTCATCACGCTTCCGAACTGGGCCAGGTTTCTGGTTTCTCTCAGAAAGAGAAGACCAGAGTGACCCTGCCCACCTTCCCATGCTGCAGTTGACAAACCAAGCAGTTCAGTTCAGCAAGCTGCTTAAAAAGCCAAGAAATCAGGGTAGGCCTTCTGCTTGTTTCCATCACTAGGGGAAAAAAGTCTACAAGCAGCACAACTTCTCTCTCTCTCATTCCAGGTCAATTTGTCAGGATATATCTGGTTATCCAGAGTCAGGAAGGTCCGAGGATGCTCAAGGCGGCCAGAAATGTCCTCCACAGGCTGCCCCACACACAGAGGCAAGGTACCAGCCAGCTGCCTCCCAGAGCATCAGCTTCCAAGCTGAGCTGCAGCCCGGACTCAAAACAACTTCTTTTGAAATCAAAGAGTCTAAAGTAGGAGAAAACTGCTACCTTTTAAGGTGAGAACACTGTTCATTTGCTTTTTCTCCAGAATAACCGGATGCTTAGCATGGAATAAAGTTGCACCTTGTGGGTGCTTTCTCTCCTCCTCCTCCAAGTCTAAGCTATGATTATCCTTCCTCTTTTATAGTGTTTAAAAAAGGCATGTACCTCCATCCGTACCAGCACATTACAGATCTTTGCCCTTCTGCTGGGAAAAAGTAACAAGCTTGTGCTTTTGTAACTGCAGATGTTCCAAGCAGAGGCACCACACAAGCAGAGAGATAGGGCTGAAACAGAGCTGTGGTCATCATTTTTGAAGCTCTCTTGCTTTAAATGTTACTGTTTATCTGACAGCAGAACAAGAAGCACACATTTCCCTTGGCCGGCTCTTCCCTGACCCCCAGCTACAGCATGCTCAGCATCCCTGCCTCCCATGGCTCAGCGCCGGGTCCCTGCATTGCCTCTGCTGGCAGAGGGACAGGCTCCTGCCACAACCCTCCTCCAGTAGTAAACTGCTGCTGCTAGACAGGGCAGCAACCAGCAATGGGGGGCTGTATTAGATGGGTGTTGACCAAAATAGATGTAGAAACAGAAATATATTTATGTGGGACAGAACACCACAGGAATGCACTTGCTGATCAAAAAACACGAACCAAGTAGCAATACTAGTTCTCAGTCAGTCTGCCATCAGAGTTACAAGGGTTATTTCACCATTATATCTGCACTACCTCCTCTTTCTGCATCTGTTTTGTGTTACTCAGGGGAACGCAGCTTTAGGATCAGGCTCCAGTTGCTAGAGCCCGGCAGCCCTGTCCCCTCTGCCAGCCAGAGGTACTGGACTCCTCCATCTCCTGCAGTATCTGGGCATGTCACACTCTTTAAAGCACTTCCCCTTCCCAGTCCCACATGAGAGGATGCTGCAGCCTGTCCCCTCCCTTCCTCTCTTTCCTCCTGTATGTCAGCATCCACACTCAGAGCTGCTTTTTGCTTTTTTGCTGAGAAAGGACAAGTGAGCAGTGCAGAAAGGGCCCAACCCAGATGACGTCCTGCCCCAGACTCCTGTCTCGAAGAAAAGGCAGAAGCAGTAGAAGAGGGATGGAGCTCACGAATCCATTGGCCAGCCTGTAATATGAGCAGAAACGCTTTCCAAAGCTTTGCAAGCAGCGCAAAACCGCTTGCTGATACTTACCCCTGGTAACCAGGACGTGTCAGCATGTCAGCTCAGCCGCAGCGGTGCCAGCCGGGCATCTAATACCAGCAAGGGCACTCTTCTCCTAACCCCCCCCGGAAACAGCTGGCAAAGAAAAGCGGTCAAATCTATGCTTACAGTCTTTGGAGCAGGAGGTATAATACTCGTGTAATTGAAAGCAGAATGGCTTGGCATCCTTTCATGATCCTGGAAGCAGAGCCTTGGCATGCACTGCTGGTGCCTGTGTTTTCGTCTGACTTGCAGGGCTTCGGGTATTCGTCTTCAAACTACAACAGAAAGGAACATTATAATGAAAAATAAACAATTTTAACTTTGTCGTGTTCCATATCAGGCCTACCCTGCCAGCAACTCAATCCCCTGGTTAGATCTTCAGACTGAAAGTTTAAATGCAAAGGAGCAGATTCCCTTTATTTTTCTTCTGGGCTATCCTCGCCCTGCTGTTGTGGCAGAGCATCATAAAGCTGTGTAAATGGTTACTCATTCAACAGTCAGCCTTCAGGACTGCCTCTGCCAAGGAAGCAGGGTTGTGGGGTTTTTTTTATCATATCCTTTCTGAAAGCATTCCGTTGGAATAACATGATGTTGATTTGCTGTCTTAACAGAGGAGCAGCTAGCAGGGAAGTTCACAGGCTAAGACACCAAAGCTTATTCTAATAACATGGAAAGTTTTGTTTTTCTAGAACAGTTGCATCAGCATGACTTAGCAAGAGAAAAGACCTCATTTCTGCCAAAATAGTCCTGATGAGTTTTTGACTCCCAAGGAAATTGCATCAACAGAAAGCAGCCTGCATGCGACGCAAAGCTGGACAACGCAGTTCCTTTCTTACTTTGCACTTTAGGTGGGGTGAAAACAATTTGTTTCTGACAGGAACGTTAGGATTTTCCATTAGTACGTAGCTATAAAACAGTAAATAGTATAGCAAGTTCTGGCACCCTGTTCTGAAGACCACTATGACAAACACACAAAACCCCGTTATCAGCACTGCACAAATTTGTTACTCCAAAACAAGAACTCTGAGACAACTCACGCAGAACGGGTCCCCCCCAACCATTGCTGCTTGCTCCCCAGACCTGCATGGGGCTGGATGCCCGTCAAGCACGCTGACAGGTAGCTCAGCCACGCACGAACGCTGGACACACAGTGGGATCAAAGGTCCCCGCGTGCGAGCGTGCCTGCCGCAGGACTTCCTGGCACACTGCAGGGAGTAAGGCAAAATATAAAACTGATACCAACAACTAACGAACCTCCCTCGGCGCGCGTCGGGGAGAGGTCTGGCTGGAAATACATCTGGTTGAGTATAACTTCCTCCGAGCGCCGCCCAGGGCTTCCTGCATCCCTGCGGAAGGGGTCCAGCTCCCAGAGAAGATGCAGGGAGGGGAACCACATGTGGAGGCAGGTGCCCAAGACCCATAAAGAGGCTGCTCAGAGCAGCCTTGACCTCTGCTTTTCTTACAGGCTAGCTTGGCTGTACCAGCCCTTATACTTCCCATATTCATAACCCTGGATCTCCACATGCACTCCACAGGGAGCCTAATCAGGCTGTAGGACTCGGGAACCTGAAACACAAACATCATTGTACTGGGCCCTTGGAGGTCAGCCCAAACTCTCATCACCTGGGCAAACAGGCTCCCAGCTTGCTGCTGCTGGGGATCCATCCCCTAAAACAGACATAATCTGGAAATCACATTTTCTTTTAATATATTTTCTGCGATTTTCCTATTGTTAATTGGTTCAACATTATCAATGTACAAAGCTACTTCTTCAGTTTTTTAGATACCTTCAGGAAGTACCTCTGTGTAGCTTTCCAAAGTACTACTCACTTAGTATTTTGAAGGACTTTTTTCTTTGCTCTACGTATATTGCACTCTTGTTGTGTTGATCAGCTTCCTTTGCTGTATCCCAAACTACATGACAGAGGTCATCTGTTATGGGCTGCCCAGAGAGGTATTTGGAGACAGAAAACATACTTCCAGTTTTTAAGAAAACGAGGTGCCATGTCTATTTCAAAACAAAGATTTTGCAGGTTTCTGGACAGAGCCGCAACCACCCTCGGCTCTGGCCTCCCAGGAGGTGCCAAACCTCCCTGTGCTGAGTCAGCACCGTCCCCCCTGTGCGTCCCCGGCCATCGGGGCCGCTGTAGGTACCCCAGGGCTGGGGTCCTCACGGACCCTACAAGGCACAAGCTGCACTACAGGGGGTCAGGGAGAGAGAGGAATGGGATCTCTTACGCTCGCTGTTGGATGGCTTCTGCTTCATTTCAGCTCACCGGGAGAGAAAATATCCTGTCACAGCCCGCCGGGTGCAAGCCATCACCAGCAGGCTGTTGGGAGGAAGTTAGGGTTTAACATCCCGGCACTGGAATTTCCCGCAGGGAGGAAAAACGGCTTCACTCAGCTCCAAGGAAAAGCTGCTTCGAGAGAGGCTGGGCAAAGGGACTTGTGTGTCAGTGCGCTTCAGTGCAGGAAACGTCCAACAAACCTTGTCTTTCCTCGTCGAGAGGAGTGCATGGACACATGTCTTGTGCCTAGGTCTATTTAGTGCTAATACACTGAAACAGCGCTTCCTTTTCTCTTTTTTTTCTCTTTTTTTTTTTTTTAAATGGAAGGGAAACATTCCTGGGAATGGGACCAAGTCATTGCAGAACCAGCTAGAGTTTGTTTCCTGTATAGAGATGGAAAACACTGTGCTGGGATGCAGAGATACATATTTAACTGCTTGTTATACAAAAAACGAAAAAAAAAAAATTGTGTTTAACCGTTGGGCAAGAATCGTAGCAGGAAATGAATCAGATCATTATCATATGCCTTAAAAATATTAAGATTTTTGTATTCATTCAAAAAAAGACAAAGCCAGGATATATTTTGCACAGGTAGTTCAGGCTTTGCATTCAACTGCTGCCTCCCTCTGTACCTGATGCCATGAAATATTTCAGACATGACAGTGCATTTCAGAAAGACAAAACCAGTCCATTCCAAATCTTTATTTTCAGTTATTCAAGACCTCAGAAGCTCTCTCTTCAGTGCAGGTACTTATCTTGATTTATGTCCTATCAAAGCTCCATATTTTAAAAAATCAGGAAAAATCTAATGAGCTATTTCCAAGTTTTTCTGCACTGGAAAAATGACAGGTTTTGTGAGTTTCTTGCAGGGATTATTTCTATTATGTTCTTTTGCATTTGTATAATTTTTTAAACCAACTTTTTAGAAGCTTGCGTACAGCAGAATTGTAAACACCCATGAAAAAATAATTTTTACTAAAAATGAAAATCCTGATCATGTAAGTATGTGAAAAGTGCATGTTGAATCTGACAGAGTTACCAAAACATCTTCAGATAATTAGATATTTCCAATATCTGACCATTCTCTGACTTCCCAGACTTGAACATGATTGAAAACAGACATCCCAAGCTGATTTTCAAGTACACACTCAGCTATTTTAATCATTCCTCCTAAATTATCCTCAGATTGCATTTCTTGCTCTTCTGTAAGTTTTCTTGAGCGTAGCAGTACCAGCTTAGTAATGATAGATTGAGAACGGACCGTGTAACTCTTGTGCCTGTACTGCAATATGACTTTTCGTCTTTATCACAGTATCTACAGAAAGAAACACCCCACACTAGGGGATCAACCCCAAAACAAGGTGCTTTCTACTACTGTGAAATATCCACATTTACAAACTTTGAGTTGAATTCCTCTCTAACATCCAAACAAAGTTACCTGGACATGGTATGTGAGGCACAGCTGTGCCTTGGCAATGCAGGTATGTCCAGGATGGTCTGGAGACGCCTGCAGCAAGCCCTGCCGCAGCCAACCACACTCTCCCAGCGCGGCGCATTTAGTCAACTGCTTTGATGGCAAATGCTTTGCTTTTCTTTTATTTCTTCGGGTTTTGTTTCAACCCAGCGGTTTCTGCCAGATCATGGTGTCCGTTTGAAGAAAGGGAGCACAGGCCAGGTAGCAATGGTACGGACTTGAGAGGGAATAGTCCTTTCTTAGCAGTGTCCCGTTACTCCAATAGTGATAGTCCAGAAATGTTGCCAACCCTGTAGACCTTTTAGCAGGACTTAGGAACTCCAGCGGAGACCCAAACCCCAGTGCGATAGATGATTGCAAGCACAGGGTAACAGAAAACAAAAAAAACCCCTGCTCTTCACTTGAAAGCAAGTAGGGAACTTATATAAAGATTGCAACAGGGGGTTGTAGTAATGCTAAAAAGACTTCTGTAGATCTCTAATAAGTGTAGGATGCATGGTAACTCATGTTTTCAAGTAATTTGCTCTGTAGTTTGCAGCTTTGGGACAGAAGAGTTATCCAAGGAAGAGGAATCAAAGGAAATATCACAAGCAAAAAAGCAGTAAAAACCAATTTTCATCTCAACAGCTGGAACTACAGGACAAGAACAAGTTGGTTCAGAGATAACCATAGGACAATAAAATTTGTCTACCTTACATCTGCTCTACTGTGGGAAAGAGCATCAAATTAGTGCCCTCTCTTACCTTGTATCAATTCAGGTTATATTCCTCCAACGCTGAACTCACCATGGGGTTTGCACCTGCTGGCACAAGAAGATCTTTGTTTCTTTGGGTCTTAGCATCCAACATTTAACAACTCTTACCCAATAGACTGGCCACCTGGTTTGTTTTCAGCTTATAACTTACACAAGTGTTGGTATAAAGATTCTTTTCTATTTATAGAAATTATGTTACATTTGCACTTCTTTCATGTGCTATTTTTATGACATCATTTTAAATTAATTTCCTGTATGTTCCATGATTAATAGGTTCAACAAAATTTCCTTTAAAATCAGTCCTTTGGAGTACTGTATTTCTCTGGGGTTGGTTCCTTGAACTCTTTGTTCCCAGCTCACATCTGGGACCAAAAGGCCAAGCAAAGCGTACTGAGATGCATGACCCTCTGTTGAGAGGACTCCCTCTCGGTCATCTCTCTGATGTCTCCATGTTTCCATCTGATAGTGTCCTCTCTGATATTTGCAAAGCCTTCCAGTTGAATAGTATCTTTCAAAAGTCACTAACAAAAATGCAAAGAGTAATGGGAGGTGGGATGGATAAGGTGAAGGCTGGCTGGACTCTTCTCTCCTACTATTGAGAGGTCTAATTTTTTCTGTAAAACAAGTTTTCCTCACAACTTGTCATGATGAAACACAGCCTATGAATGAGTTTGACCTGTTCCCTGTTTCTGCAGGTGGATAAATCCTGTCTCCAGGCTGGGCAGCCCCTTCTCTTTCATGGGGAACTCAGCAAGGAGCTGGCAAGCTGGTTTGCTGCACAAAAAACCTGTGAGCTCATAACTTCTCACCAAGTAACAGGACAACATCGATACCACTGACTCACTCTGGGTAAGTCAGGTCTGCAATCGGAGTAAGGGAAGAGGGAGTGTTTCCATCTGTTTTGGCTCCATACCGCTCCTCCTGCTGAAACAGCCTCCCAGCCGTGAAGGAACTGCTTTGTGCTTTGCTCTGCCTTTTACTCCTGCTAGGAAGTCCCCACAAGAAACCCCGCCATTCCCCAGGAACACCACCGATCATAAAATAATCCCTCCCCATTTGCTTTCCCTAACTCTGCTGGCACAACGACGACTACACACACTGCCAAAGTTAACAAGCAGGCACATTAATCCCTCCTCTTGCTAGAGAGTCTTTCCAGACCTGCCTAAGCTTTCTGCCAGTGGCTGCGTATGGGGGCAGGTTTCTCTCAGGGCGATTCCTTATAAGCCTATCTGCAGGAGAACGGCAAGCAAGCACCTAATCTGAAATGACTAAAGTGCTCGAGGGCAAGGGACCAGCTTTGCCGTGCAGCTGGCTTTTTCATTTGCAATTTTTCATTTGGATGGTTTACTTTGGCTGGTCGTCTTCAGTAAACATAGCACAACACTGAAACCAGGAAATACCCGAAAATAAAGAAAGAAATGGTGATTACTAATAGATCTTCCTTTGTCCTCCCAAGGATCAGCCTTACTCAGGCCAGATCCTGCCATCCCAAGAGGAGCAAACCCTCCCGGGGGCACGTCGGGGGTGAAGGACACCCCCAGCATGGGAGGCAGCCAGGATGGGGGGGCTTGCTTGGGGGCTGGCGGGGCGCTGCCGGCCTTGGTGCTGCCCGCCTTGCGCAACCACCACCACGCCTGCCTGCACAGGCATTTGGAAATCACAGTCTGAGCAAGGGCCTCACCCCAGCTGCCCTCGAGGCACGGGGAGATGAGAGGCTCACCACCGTGCCTCAGAGGCTCCTCTGTCCTGTTTTGTCCTTAAAGTTTCGCGCGTCCCGCTCCAGAGTTCAGCCAGGGGTTTTCCTGCCCCTCCGACCCTTGCTTTTCCCTGTAAATTTTGGCATGAAAGAGAACAACTTTGTAGATAAAGCTGTGCCTTTAACAGTGTATTTACCCTCTAATTATATGGACCCCTACTGCATTTTAAAGAGGAGATCAGATAGTGAAGGCGCTGAGGTGCTGCAGGGCCCGTCTGTCTGGAGGGGTCTTGCATCCACCCCTCCTTGCTCCATTCCCCCTCCTCCAGGGTGGAAAGCCAGAAGACAGGACAGACCGGAGACAACGAGATCCCCCAGCTCCCTGTCCCCGCTGGTGGGGAAGTGGCCAAGAGCTGGGTCACCGCAAGCACGTACGTTTAATCCAGCCTGCATTTGGCGGGCAGCAGGACAAGACTGCTCCTGCACGCAGAGGCACTGGCTTTGCCTGGCTCTGGAAAGCTGTAATCTTCTGTCCAAGAGCCTGTGGCAGGGGGAAATCACCGAGACAAGCTGTCACAATTGCTCCTTTTGCTACAATAAGCAGGATACATACAGAAATTCAGGGCAGATACCCCATGCCCGCTCCAGTCCTGTGGCAGAGGGGATTTTTTTGGAACCTGAGGACTCCCCAAACCTCTGTAAATGCTCCTACAACTGAGATACAGAAGAAAAGGAGGTGCTACTTTCTCCTCTTCTGGACATGTTTTCTGAAGGAGCCAGGTGATCAGGAACTCGATTAAGCCTTGCAGAAAAGGTAGGCAGAGGAGATAAGAGTGAGCTTAACCACGGGACACCAGCAGGGACGGTCGGCACCAGCTGTGCTGAGACACCCTGAGCATCCTCAGAAGCAGAGCCAGAGACCCAACAGGAACTGTGGTATCAAAACCCAGGGCCTCCAGATATGAGGTGCCAGCTGAATATGGGACACCTGAGAACTAAATGCTAAACTTTTACATGTCTATAGGGCAGCGGGATCCCAAATTCTGCCCAAGTCTCTCCCTCTGTTGTCACTGAGGTTAGACTGTGTTGTCTAATTCTTAAAGCACATTAGAAACGTCACTAGATGTGACCTGCTGATGATCTACCTACCAAAAGAAAGCTGACTCTCTTTCCTTCTCTCCTTATTGTAGGAGACACATTAAGGTCTAATGGATAAGACCAAATTTGAGAAAAAGTCCCTGCCACAGACTTTTTGCACAGATTTTGGAGGTGACATTGACCTCCAGCTTCTTGCATAGGCCTTCTGGAAACTCGACTCCAGGCCATTTTGATGGGGAATGCAGAGGAAGGGTACCATTGCCAGACCCAGGGGTTTCTTAACTGTACTCTGTATTTCCATCTCCACTGCCAAAAATATGCTTTTCAGTCAAGCTAAGTAAAAGGTTAGACTCCTTAAAAACAAACAAACATGCACGTAACAAACAAACCAGGCAAACGAAACAGAAGCCCATGTCCTGGGAAGCCAAGTTTCAGTAAGGTAAAAGGAGCTAAGAGTCACGGCGCACGCAGCGGCATTCCCCTCTGATAGCATGGGGTTTGGCTTACAGAGCAGAGCAGGGAGGCACAGGAGAGAGACCGACTTTAAACCAGTGTTCAGTGTTTGTGGAAGCAGAAGCAGCTGATTTGCAGACAAACTAATAAAAGTCGGCATCTCGCATAAGAGCAAGCTTTAGCTCAACTGTAACTCTAAAAAAGTCTGGGCTCCAAAAGGTTTATTCCAGCTTGGGAGAAACAGCCTCTTCTGCCCTCAGAATAAATTGTACAACTGGACAACGGTTTTCAGAATAAATTGTACAACTGGAGGCCAGTTTTCTGAGTTTGCAGCAGCTGGCACACAACATTTCCACCTGCAGCTAGGCAGCGCTGCAGCTCCCGTGGGTTCGGTCATGTTATACATACCACCTGTCCGAGAGATGACGTTGCAGCGCAGAGCCAGCTTGTACCAATCTAAGTCAGGCATGCTATGGTCTGTCTTCTCTCCATCTTTTGCTGGAAGTTAAAACAGATACCCATGAGTAAAAGGATTGATCTGAACAGGGGTAGATGCTGACATACTCAGCCCCTTGAGGAGACCTGGGCAGCTCCAGAGGCTTCCTGCTTCTTCCTCTCATGAAACGCTTCCTTACTGGATGCTCTCTCAGACCACAGACTTGCAGACTTCTCTTAAAATCTGCAGTATGTTTGAGGCAACACTGGGTCCACAGTAGTAGTAATTAAAAAAAAAACCAAAAAAAACAACCAACAAAAAAACCCCAAAACCCAGAGCAGTCATTAGGCTTTATTCACTGCAGGAATACATGGGGGAATTTGAAATCGGCAAGTCAGTCCCATTACTGTAAGGATACATTTGGTCTGTCATCTATTAAAACGCATGGCTGCATATGCCTGGCAAGTGCTTCAAAGTTGTTATTTTGATCTTTGAAAAGATAAAACTAATATTTTTGTATGTATATGAGAACATTAGTTACTGGACTAGTTAAAAACCACTTAACTTTTGAAACTGGTGCCATCTGTTTCCTATTTTTCTCTACAGAACTTAATACTAAGTCTCTTGAGGACTTCTCTAGCAAACTCTCTCTATATGAAATATCAGTGATGCTTTCACCAAGATAGCTGAACTCCTGCTTGACAGGTCTGCAGATGGGGCTAGTCAACTGACAAAGGACTACTCAGACAAGAGGAAGCAAGGAGAAGGACAGAAGGAAAGCCATTTAGAAGCCTTTCGCTCATCCCTCAAGTCAGCTCTTGAGAAAGAAGAATACTGCCTTGGTTAGGCTTCAGGTTTCTCTATTACGGCAAATGGCATATGAGGTTCTTGCACCCAAAACCAAACCTGCAGCTTACTGAACTTCAGTCATGTAAGTCATTCTGAAGGACGTTCACAGGCTTACGTTTCACTAAGGAAACTAATAAATAAGAGTTAACAGATACTTTATATCTCACTTAAGGATTTTGAAGCATTTCCATAAGCCATTATTCAGTCCTCTAGAAATTGTGTGCCAAATTTTAGTCCTTAAACTGACAAATTATTAAAAACCTTTCAAGTGAACAGAAAGATTCCTTTCTTAGAAAAACACAAACAAACCCTTCACCGACCAGTGAATGTGCAGGCCATCTATAAAAGGCACAAAGATACCTTTCCTTAATGACACTGTGAGTTGACGGCTTCCAAAAGTTGCACATTGCTGTAGCGTATTGACCTGGCTAATGACGTTCAGCTCTTGCAAGGGAAACTCATAGTCTTGCCTGTGAACCTTGCTCAGAAGGCAGAAATACTTACAGACAGGAAAAGCTTGTGTCACTGTGAGCTCAGCCTCCGCAGGCTGTCCACCCCCGGCATCTCCATCAGGTCTTTAATTTGTGTCCCAGGTTTCTGCTTGCAATCAGGAGCATCCCACTCTGTAAGCCATGGACGGCTCAGGCCAGGCCACGTAGAGCCATGACGTTCAAGGCTGCAACCGAAAGTGTAAGCAAACCCTGCAAGCCAGGAGAGAGAGAGACCAGCTGCACTTGCTGTGATGTAGCGGTGGTAAAATTGACAGCAAAATTCCAGGAGAAAATTCCTCAGCGGCATTTGTGTTCACCAGAGCGACGGCATGGGAAAATTGTACAACTGAGCCTTGATTAAGCAGAAGATACCTACGGTCTGTTTTTTTGCAGCTCTGGCAAGAGCATTACATGCCAAGGACATACAGACGGGAAAAACTGAAACTCAGTACTCAAAGTCATTTGGTGAGTGCATGATCTGAACACAGTACTAACAGTGGGAGCCCAAAGGCATGTGCAGTGTGTGCCTGATGTCCTTAGCCAATGGGAAGGGGTGGTTGGTGCCTAATTAAAAGCTAACGACTGAAGGAGGAACACAAGCTGTGATTAAGCAGAGGCTTTCATCAACAGAAATAGGGCTGGCATCTCCTCTGGTTAACAACTGCTTGCTGTCCGCAGAGAGACCGATCAACCTGCAGGCAGCTGCGGAAAGAGCAGATTGATACGAAACCACTGCTGAGCTCCAGAGACCATTTACGCCACAAACTGTGGGTCGTGCGGCTGAAAAGCATGAGGGGAGCTGAGGGGAAGCAAGGGCTTCCCACGCTGCTCCAGAAACAGGGCAGCGATGAGGTCATTTTCCATTCCCTCATGAGCACCACGCGCCCCATCCTGGAGGTACGCGCGCTGTCACAAGCTGGGCTGGAAGAAGGGTGAACCAGCCTGCGTGCAAGCGGCTGGAGGAATGCCACCAAGATGCTGCCTCACTCATATGAGCGCCACTGAGAAATGAGCAATAAGCTCCCACGGCCACGCCGCTGTCTCACAGGTCTGAGGAGAGCAGTGGGAAGGTTATGGCATTTTCTGCCGTTTCTGTGAGGTTCCCTTATCAGCTTCAACATCTGGTTTGCACTCTTCGGCGTCTCCTACGCCGCACTGCAAAACACCTTTCATCTAACAAGGCTGTGTTGAGCGAAGGAAGTGAAACATTTCTCTCCCTAAATCAGAACCAGCAATCGTAGCAGGTTCTTGTAGGGCGTTGATGGCCAAGTGCATTGCTGCAGCACCTCAGCGTTGCGTGAGAAGGAGGTTATTTCTAGTTTTGAGACAGCCCTGCACCACAGCACCCGCTGACCTCCAGCCCAGCAAAGGCGGCTCGCCTTCCACGATGCCGTCTCTGAGAGCCAGAGCAGGTCCAGCACGCAGGCTTTCCCCACATCTGTGCTAACGAACACGTGTCAAAGCATTAGCTTCCCTTTGCAAGCTGTACATTCAGTCAAAATTAAAACCAAACAAATGGCTCCCAGCAAACCAAGTGTTTTGCCAGCGTGGTTGGAAAAAAGGGGTCTGGCTGAGCGTGGTGGGGATGGTCAGGGGTATGGTCTGTCACCTTCTTGAAATCACTGCACGGGGGTTTACTGAAGAGGACGGGGGCTTTTCAGTCACTCATGGAGGCGACGTGCTCCTTCAAGAGATGTATATGTACGCACTCGACTGCAAGCCGAGCCTGGCTGCTGGTAGTTTAGCTGACAATGATTAAATAACTGGTTTATGCTAGATGAGAAGCTTGTCCACACCAGCTAGAGAAGCTCATCTGGCACCGGTTCATACACTGGGGAGGCCCCTCATTCCAGGCCAGCATGGTCCTCGCTCACGCAGGTTTCTGGCAGCCTCCAAGCAACAAAAACCTCCAGAGAGGTACGTAGGGCTGCATGGAAACACCAAACCACCACCACCTCTGAACAAGGCTGCTAAAACCCCAAACAGCCCAGGGAGCAGCTCTCACACACAACCAGGGGAGTGACCAGGAACGGCTGCCCTTCAGAGCAACTCCGGAGTTAGAAAAGGTTTGAGAGGTTGTGCTGCTGCTGCTGTTGTTGAAGAAAGCAGCAAGAAATTAAATACAGCAGAGGTCATGGAAAAAGCAAGCCGCATGATGTGCAACCCACAGTGACAAAGGAGGCATTTTTGTCAGGCAGGCACGGACAGACGGCTCTTGCAGGGAAACCCACTCCAGAGATGGAGGGAGGAGCAGCAATATTCAGCTTTCAGCAGCGGGGGAGCGCCTGTGTCAGTGCAGTAGTGATGAGCTGCAGAGGCGGGTGCGAGCTCCCAGGACCTCAGCTGCAACACCGCCTTATAGGGCCGGGACAATAAATACTCCCCCTCCTCTGCTCTTGTCACTCGCCCACGATGGGGCAGAACACAGCTCGCCCACTGCCTCCTGCTCCTCCACATCCCCCAGCTTGCGGAGACGGGGAGCATCGCTGGGTCTCGCCCAGCAGAGCCTCCTCCAGTGCAGGACTGGGCAACTGCCCCAACCAACGCCAGGGACCTCCTTCTCCAGCTGGGACACCTACCTCTGCCAGCCTCACGCCAGTCAGAAAGGCAGGGTGAGTGTTGCACTGCCGCTAGGACAGAGGACGGCCGCAGCAGCACAGCACCCCTGGGGAGACAGTGAGCCCTCAGCCCACCCAAGGGTGCTGCAGAAGAGGACTTGATAAGCCCTGTCCTGAGCCACTTCACCCATAGAAGTGGACAGGCAGACTGAACAACGGGATGGGGCAAAGGTACAAGTAAAACGTGCCCATGGCGACGGGGAGGTGCCGCCGTGCACCTTTTCCACAAATTGCTGAAAGCAAAGCAAAGCAAATACGTGGAGAGGGCAAAAGAAGATAGAGGTGACTCGATGACTAAGAAAAAGAAACAATGGGTGTTCCCTGAGGCTGGAAGGGAACAAAGCAAATGCTGGAAAGCAAACACCCAACCTATGACCGTGAAGACTAGCCAAGAGCGCACCTGGCAGGACGGCGGTGTCGGCTCCAGAGGAACCTGCAGTGGTGCCGAGGCTGCAGCTTCCGAGGTGGCACCAGGGCTTCTCCCGACGCAGAGAGGAGTTGGCTGCTGGAGCTGAAGGCACTGCCAGCCCCAGTGCAGGTGGTGAGCACCTCCCCTACTTCCTCCCCTTCCACCCTCCTCAGCAGATTAAGATAGTTAACAGCTCTCTTTAATGAGCTCATTTGCCCCCTGGCAATCAGATCTCTCAGCTGCCCTCAAAGCTTTCAGGCTCATTTCTGCAAGTGCAACAGCAAGCTGCCTGCTGGTCATGGCTCCTTTGAGCGGCTGGAACGGTCCTGCGCGGCCAAGTCCAGCTGCAGGGGCTGTAGGACAGACCCGCCAATTGTCACTGTGCTCGTGACAAAGTCACGAGAGCAAGCAACAACCGTGCTCCCCAGCCGAGCCTGACTTGTACTCTTCCCCACGTGCTTTGAACCCCACAGGCGGTACCTGCAGCTCCATCTGGCCAGTCTGCTGCTCCCAAGCAGTTCAAACCCGGCTCCCAGGCCAGACCGGTGGCAGCCAGGCTCCTGGGCAGTCCAAATCCCTCCCTGCAGAAGCAAGCTCAACACCGTACCAGCCCCACTTACCAAGAAACAGGGTCCCAGCGGAGCACTGCCCCCTCCTACAAGGAAGCTGCATTGGATGCTCCTCTTCCCTCAGCTCTCCAGCTTAACGCTGTGAGGGGCTGGCAAATTTCAGCCGCAGGAGGGACTTGCTGCAGCATGGCAAGGCTAGGGCAGCTGAACACCCTTGCAGCAGATGCTGGCTTTGTCCAAATGCTGTCTCTCATAGTACCTATAAACCTTCACAAAATGTGCCAGGAATGTTCTCTGGCTCCAGGATGGAAACACTGGACCAACCATGCAGGCTTGGCCAAGATGCCCTGCGCAAATAACTTGGTACCCCCAGTTCCCAACGCACATATAAGAAGCCACAAACCCACTGGGAGTGGGGAGCGGGGGTGGCTGTCGCTTCTCCCAGGTCTCTTCTTGGGAAAACGCTGAATGTCCTGAGTTTATGTAGCGTTCACACTGTGACAGAAATCAACACTGAACACTTGGAACTGCCCAAGACTTTTTTCCCCCCTCCGTCACCAGCCCTACGAGTGAACTGTGCAAGCTATTCCTCTTTTATACTGGTACTTCTGTTTTTCACTTTGCAATCTTAAGTATTTCTTGGGTTAACCGAGAACTTCTTTTGCTGAAGTTTCTAAAAAAAAAAAAAAAAAGGTACCAGTTTCAGAGAGATCAGTGAACCTCTAGATCCTGCTATAAGGAATTCCTGGCACAAGGCAATATATTAGGAATTACTTTGCTCATGACAATGAGATAGAGGTCTTTAGAGCAACCTCCCCAGTTTCACTCCAGTAGAATTATAAACATTTCGGTACAAAGAAATTTGTAGTGGAATTATTTATTTCAACTTCCCCTTTACTGTAGGAAGAATGATTTTCAACTGAGCCCAAATCCACTTGCATTCAGTGGATTGCTAATTAAGCTACAGATGTCTCCTGATGGCAACAATTATTCCTGGTAATCTTAATGAGCTTGTTACGTTCCTCAGTTATTGTTATGAAAAGTTATATGAAATACTTTGCCTAATACTACACAGCTCCCAGGGGAATTACTTCTTGATCTGTTCTGGTTTGATTAAAGAGAATGATTGTTTTCTTTCTCAGCAATATTTCTCAAGTTGTTTGCGGCTCATTTCCCTTGTCTTTTGCTGGCACTTAACAACTCTGACCAACTTTTTCACAGAGGTCATCTTTTCCAAACATTTCTAACCTTTTTTGCTCTCCCTGAACTCTCCAGTGTCTTTACTTGGTTTATGGCATGTTTTTTTTCTCTCTTCTCCAGTGATTTATACTGTCTAGAACATACATGTTACTTACAACAGGGACTTGGTGCTGATCAAACTCTGTGGGGTTTTGTTGTTGTTGTTACAGTTTGTTGCACATATAAGAAAAGCATCTCCTTACACTGGTACTCGAGGAAAAGCTTCACTTCAGTGCATGGAAATACAGATCCCCTTAAAACAATTAACAGAATGAGCTGAGTGAGCTAACTAAACACAGCTTTGCATGTCCTCTCTTCTCTCCTGTGCCTTTGCAAGTCCAAAATTCAATGAACATGCTATACAACAAGCAACGTTATCCAGGGAATAAAGAACTTAATTGCATTTCAAACCAAATGATCACTTTTTTTTTTTAAAATCCGTATTTATTGTGTTCGCACTTCCACTCTATTCCTCCTGAAGTCTCCTGCCATAGGCAAGAGGTGCACAGAAAGCATGTCAGTGGTTATGACTACTTCTCATGGCTTAGTACTGATTTCAGGAGCATCGAAGTTCATATGAACATGTGAACTTTCCTTCAGAATCACAAGCAATTACGATTAAACTCCAGGGTGAAACAGATTCCTGCCCAGCACGACGCATCATGGAAAGCAGCCAAAGACTCCAGGCGCTAGTTCCTGATCAAGCCATTAAAACACCACGGTTTTGAAAAGCATTCAGTGACGATCCCATTTTTCTGACACCGAAACCAAAGGAAGGTTTAGGAGCACCTTCCGCATGAGCAGTTAAAGCGGGTAGATGTACCAGCTTTTGAGTATTCCACCCAGTTGCTACCTCCTTCTGAGCTAACTCAAACACAGGTGAAAGCATAGCTGGCAGGGTATCTTTCAACAAAGCTTTCTTTGCAGGAACTGTTGATTTACTGAAACAAACTTTTTGCAGAAACGCGCTGTTTCTGGTGAAACGTTTCACGATCTGGGATGGCATTTCTGGCTGAAACCAGCAAGTCAGAGGAGCTGGTCCGATAGCTCAGCAATGTGGCAAGACTGGCAGGGCCAGAATTTAGGTCTGGGAGCCCAGACTGTTGAGTAGCCTTGCACGCAGGCTGTCAGCTATTTTGCAGCGCCTTTTCTGCTCTGCCTTTGAAAAAAAAAACACCAAATGCGAAAGCCTCAACACCTTGTTGTCAGAGTTCTTGTCTTCCAGTCAGTCTGTGTTCAAAGGGCAAGAGGAAAACAACTGAAGTAGCAAAAAGTAAGAAACTTGCTCAAGTTCACAGAATCCTGAAAATGGTGACTGGACCCTGGTGGCCTCTAGTCTGACCTCCCACGAGGAGCAGGACTAGCAGGATCGCTACAGCAGGTCATATGCGGCTTTGTTCAGCCACGTCGTGAACACCTCCAAGCACAGAGATCTGTCCACCCTTTGGGGCAACCTGTTCTCCTGCAGCACCACCCTCCAAGGCAAGTCACTCTTCCTCATGTTCAACCTGAACCTCCCACGTGGCAACCTGGGACTGCTGCCATTTGCCGTTAAGGCCTGCAGCCACCACACAGGCTTTGGTTCTGCCATCTTTATGGCTCTCCTTCAAGCAGCTGTACAAGGCTGCTACTGGATCCCCCTTCACTCTCTCTCCAGGCTTAACAAGTCCCCTTGCCGAGGACACCTCTGAATCGAAGGGATGCCTTCCCCTCTTTTTGACACCTAAGAGTGAATATCCCCAGACATGCTCTGCCATGCCAGAAAAGGCTCTACAGGAACGGTAAGCAGAGACAGCTTCAACAATGGATTCGGCCCTGACACGGGCAGCAGCACTTCCCTGGTTGCCTTTCCCACTACAAAGATTCAGTCTCATAACACGAGCTAACACAATGCTGTTCTGTTTTGGAGAGTGGTGTGAACTCTGCTCTCAAAGAAATATTTGTTCCAGTTCAAGCTTTGGCATTTTAAACAAGGGCAATTAAATGCCCTGAAAATGCTATTGCAACATGAAGGCTAAAAATATAAATGCAAAATGTCAGGAGTCACTCACAAGAAAAGCTCCTGGAAGAAATGCCCACTCACCCACACTGCACAAGCATAACATCATCCAAGTGACAGCTTGCATTTTGAAGCCAGATAAACATGCCACAATTGAGCCTTTTTTCTACTGCCAGAAGTTTACACCCACAAATAACTATGTCAGCAGTAGAAGTGGCACCACTTGGAAAATCTCTGATCAGCATCAACAGGTAGGTCCCCAGTGTTACTGTTTCGTACAGATCAATTACTTACGGGTGAGTTTGTACCTACAAATGCTGAACCACTCCTAGTTTATACCACAGAATGTGAACTTCAGAAGAGACATGTGCAGTACAGGTTCATGGATGCTTTTAAGAACCTAATATTGTCCTTATTCTTGAAAAATTTTGAGTTTTAAATTTATAGCCTTCACCTGACAATAACAGCATCCTGAATATGCTTTGCTTTTTAAAATGCACTGAATGCTCAGACTTCAGTAAAAAAAATTTATTTTCAATATAAAAGTGCCAAAATATCCACCAACATTGTAATCTATTCAACAACCAGCTTAGTCTAGTAATCAAAACTGCAAGCATCTTTATTCACATTTTTAAATCAAATTCCTTTCACACATTTCCACAGTAACCCGAGTCCCTCGAAAGTGGGAAATTTGCATTTCGATTGGCTGCTGTAGTCCATATGTCCAAGTTCATGTAGGCACGGAAGGGGTTAAACCTCGGATAGTATTCCTGCTTACACATAACTGCCTGGTTCTCCACATGGGTTGAGTGCTGGGTTGTGGCACTGACGGGGCAGCAGCTTTCATAAACATCACTCTGAGGTGCCCAGATGGAACCAAAAAGTCCAGACATTGGAGACAAGCTTCGGGTGCTTGAGAGGTAGGGCTGTAGGGCAAGATAAAATCAGCATGGGAAACTGCAAAATGGACCATTTGCCAAAGAAAACGTGGAAATGTAGTACTCAATGGGAGGAAGCAGCATTTATGCAGAGAACTTGGGAAACGCACAAGCAGAAAACTGCACACGAGTTTACAAAGCAATATGGTTGCCGAAAATATTACAGCAGCATTAGTGTGTGCGTGCAAAGGCACTTCGCTAAATGAAGCCATATGAGCTCCTCCCTGCACGGCATTGATATTGCTGTAACAGGAATACAATATTCAGTTCTGGTCAGGCTGTTAACAAAAATAAGGGAGAAATGGAAGACACGTGAAAAGCACCATGCATGTTTTGAGAGTTAAAATTAAAAGAGAAGGACGCCTAAGAAACGACAAGAAAAAGGCTGAAGTATGTGTCAGTACCAAAAGACTATGCACACTAGGAGCAGAGAGGGATATTCAGTATGGAAAAGAGACTATAATTGGGAGCTAGGGAATTTAGTTAGAAAATTTCGAAAGCTTATAAAGAACCTCCTGGAGGGCAAGATGTGTTAGTCTGTGAGGAAGTCTCTCGGAGAAGGTCATGGAAGTCTTGGGACTTTTAAAACTGAATGAAACACTGAAATGTATTGTGGGGTAAAGCTCGCCAGGGAAATGAACTGAATTATCTAATGTATTTTCCAATCTCTACCTTCTGTGTTTCCTGGCATTCCTGAATAAAATATGAAATAAAGCCATGTTTATTTTAGGAAACAGTCTTCTACCAGTTTTGCCACTTTTTAACACAGCAGAATTTTCACTTTTGCAGTTGGAAATATTTCTTGCTTTATTTGGTTAGTTTTATTCAAAATAAACCTATTGTAAATAAAAAAAATTTCTAAAATAGAAGATTTTGAAATATGAGCAGAAGAGAAGGTGGTTACAATTAAAGACCTCCTTGAACTGAAGTCACTACATTGCACTATGGGATGACATAAACATGGCTTGTCTGGAGCATAACAGGTCAAAGTCAGCATTCAGAAATCTGCACAAATCCAGCTTAAATCACTTGGCTTTCCTAGCAAAAAAACCTGTCAAAGTCACTGAGAGCAGCTGTCCATTCAGCTCTACAATTTCCAAATCTCTTTGGGTTTTGCTGTCAGCACTTTTTGTGTTTTACTCTCACATGGAAAGGTTGATTTTGATAGGACGTAGTCTCAGTAGACTATGCAAGTCCAAAATATTTTTCCATATGTAAGATGATTTTAGTCAATTTTCAGGCAAAAGGATCTGTCTTAAAATTTCACAGACAAGGTCCAGTAACAACCTTGACCAACAGCTGGGAAAAAGCCATGCTACCATGCCAGCATCAAATACACACATCAGGCTACTTAAAGGATTCATGAAGAACATGTGAGCAACAGGTAGGGGAAAGACAGGAATGCACTGGGAAGGCTTTGAAGAGGCACACGAAGGCAGCACCTCACAGTGACAATACTCACTGTGGAGTTGACGTAACTGGCGGGCTCCCAGGTAGGCGGCATGTTGGGAGGTGCGTTCCAGGTGGAGGGACAGTTCTGGTCAATGAAGGCTGTATTCTGCACCGCTGCAGTACCCGGGAAGCCACTGGGGTAGTTCATGTTTTCTGCAGTTTATAAAAGCAGGAAGACAAAATAAGGCTTTTGCAATATAAACACTACTAACATTTCTGTGGAGGAACACTGAATCTTCCTGGAGTGAGCCAGGCTGGAACAACCTAAGCCTTCAGTGACTTCAGGCAGCTTCAGGGCAGCACAGCAGCAAAGCGTAACAATTTCTGTTAACAAGACTACCACTCTGTATTAGAGACCCACTAACAAATTGCTATCAGGAGGACGGGATAAAGAGTTGGCAATCTCTCTACTGGAGAATAGAGTCTTTATTAGCCGCAGAACATGCATGGCAGAGCCTACCCAGGCTTCACTGCCAACATGCCTCAGCTCTAAGCACCCGAGGGATCACCGTGCTGCCTGTGATACTGTAGCCTGACCTTTAATTATTGCTTAGGTAATGCTAAAGAATTCTAGGTTGCTGCCAGTGTGCTTCCCAAGCCAAGAAACTCTAGCCTGGAAAGGTAATTGGTCACAAGAGGCATTCTGTTTCACACACGGGAAGGCAGAAGTCTGCCAGAAGGGAAACAAAGAAAATTGTGCAAAAAGATTTGTGTAATACTGTGGTCACAAGCATTTCTCTCTATTCCCTCTCAGACAGAGTCCTGTATACTGGCTTTTCAGGCTTAATAACTCCATACGAAGATCAGTCTTCTCATCCACCACATGCAGACATTGTTTATTACTACAGAGCACCCAGTCAGCTGGAAACCGTAAAGTCCGCTTAAGCAATGAACGCCCAGATGTTTATAGACAAGCTCAGCCTTTTGTTCTACAAAAGGCGAGAGAAAAAACCATGCTCAGTGATAATTCCTAAGCTTTATTTCATCCCACCTTCTGGGAAAGCACCATATTCATTCATCTCTAGTGGACAATACATGTTGGAAAACTGGCTGTCACAAGCTGCATTCCAGTCGATGAAGCTGTCCCAAGAGAAAGAAAAATCTGCTGTCAGAAACAATTCACAGAACTTCTGAAAATTATTTAGAAATACTTATTTAATGTAAAGCTGTTGGATGCAAAATGCCTGTAACGGATGATGAGGCTTTTCACATTCTGCTTGCCAATTCTGCCAGTATCTACTCTGTGCCACTACATAATCACAGCAATTCTCTCACTGAGCTCTTTTTCCTCTGGGAGGATGAACAACTTGTAATGACAGCTACCAGAGTCCTGCAACATCTAACTGCGTTCAACTTCTTCCTCTGTAAAAAGAAAATAATTGTACTTCTTTCCCACAACCATGGTAATGGTAGATATAAAGTGAAATAATGTGATTTGAAATAGAAGAAGATGTAACACATTCTCAAGCATTTGAATGCTTGAGGATAGCAATTAAAATGGGGATTTCTACTGTCCCTACCACATGTGTTAAAGTCCTGTTAAACTATTATGTTTTCTAAACTGCACATTAATTTGTACGGATTATACTTGTTTTAATTAAAATAATTTCAGAATTTCAAGATGACTTTTCAAAAGTAATTCTTAAAGATATGTCAGAAGTCAAACAAGCCCTGCTATGCAGTGAGCCTGAAGAAGTGCAAGTCTGGACCTAGTCTGGACAAGGTAGGCATATAAAAGGATTTCATGTTGTGCTAATTCACTTTTACTGTTCAGGCAAGAAGTTATCATAAGTTATCACTACTTCATATGAATAAATAATTACATGTAGTTTTGCATATAAAGTCCAAATTGAGATGGGCGTATGAAAGCAAAGCAGCATAATACAGCATCTGCCACAAATCACCATGTATTTCATCTGACTTAAGAGCTGGACAGATCACTGGCCATTGCTCCCAATTATTAGGGCTGCAATTTGTTGACGTGACAGTTAGAATTGAGGTTAGCAGGCTGGTTGGGATCACAAGACCATCACTTGGGGATTTCTGTGTTACCACTCTGTCATTTCGGATGACAGGATATGACTTGAAGAACTGGCCGTATTTCACTGCTACGTGGTGGCAGAGTATTCCTTCTCACTAGTTTGTGGTGCATCTTTCATTAGTAAAATTTGCAGTGTGGAGAGTCTAAAGCACAAGAATTACTGAAGTTCATTACTACAGGAAGATCAACCCAAACCTACACAGAGCCTGAAACAGTCAGACCAACTTGTATCCTTACACCACCTTCAAACTGGACTATTTGCCTTTACTTAACAATTTCTGTTCATGCCATTTAACACGAGTACACACTGCGTAACACACCCCATGATATACACAAGCTAGATATTTAGCAAGAGGGCAACGAACCTAAAAGCCAGGCCCTCTGCCTGGCCATGCAAAAGAAGTGGAAGAAACTAAAAGCCTTCCAAAAAGTATTTAATTAAATTTGAAAGAAGTTCTGGAATATCTATATATGAGCAGGAACACCAGTGAATTGGTCTTAGCAAAATTAATCATGAGGCACTAATGAAAGAGCATAAACAACTAGAACTAAGATTGAAGCGACAGCAAGAATTTTACTTTAACTATCACCTGCCTTACAAATATAGTAAGATAAACTCAAGTACAGTCCTCTGCATCACAGAAACTTGAACAAAGCGTTATCCATACTGTTTACATAAAACATAACTTGCCTGTTGTGGACAGAGGGATTTTCTTGGATCATGCATGGTATATTATTCTCAAGGTTGTAGTTTAAACTGTTCGTCAGGCAGACTGGCTGGGCAGGCCACAAGTCTCCTGTTGGGTAAAGACCTAAAAAGGGAGAAGGGAATGAAATGCAGAACAACAGGAGGGAGGCTCCACAAACGCTGAATATCACAATGACACTTTATTCTCAGATCCACAATAAGGACTGTATCCTAGATAAAAAAATCCAGAATTACTAACCAATTATTTTTTTTGTGATGAATGTCCATCTTTAAACAAATCTCAAAATTTCTATTTGTTAAAAATATATATAAAAAGACTTGAACTGAGAAGCTGAAATTTAACGAAACTGGGCAAGAAATTCCTACAGAGAGTCGTTAAATGATCAGCCGCCAGCGCCAAGACGGCACCCTTCCTCATGGCAGGATGGACGGCAGGGAGGTGGATCCCCACCAGCCTCTCCCTCGCCCCCACCCATCAGTCAGTAATCATCTCTGAAGTCCAACCACACGAATGCAGAGGGAACAGGGTCGAGCCATTCACAACCAAACAATACGTGAACTCGTTATGGCTGTATTTAGCCCCTAGGGCAGATATTCATTGTGCTGCTCTCTATGGACTGAGTGCCCTGACTGCCCACAGATACTTGGTATCCTATCAACGATGTGAGAACAAGAAAGGAAAAAATCCAAATTAGCAGTTTCCATGAGACAACAGTTGCAAAGTTAGCTCTATTTCATTATTTCACACGATAGATATTATGAATATTGCTGCCGCTGAAAAAGTTTAATCAGCATTTGTATCCTACCAGACACAGTTAAACCTACAGCAGAAGGGACAGCCATTGGCAGGCAGTTCTGCTGCCCAAAGAACCATGTGTCCTAACCAGCTTTCAAACTACACCTCACCATGTAGCCTGTTGCTTTTATGAATCCCGCTCAACAAGTTAATATTACTTCCCTTTGAGATACAAACAATGAAAACACACGAGTTTTAACAGCCCAACCCAACCTCATTCATTATTGCTTTCAAAGAGAGCAAGTCCCGACTGTGGAAATTTAGAGATAAAAATGGTCATATCTGATTTGATGCTGAGCTTCATTTTAACACAGCAACCAGTGCTCTTGCTCTCCCAACCGCATTACTTTTGGACATAGATCTGTGCAAAGCAAGAGGAGTAAAAAACAAAGAATACCTAAAACCTAAGCTGGAAGCTAAATGCTGTCTTCACACAGAGAAGATGCAGCAAAAAATGTCAAGGTTACAAGCTTTTGTTTGCTAACTTCGCTCTTAATTTATTTAGAACTAAGTCAAGTTCTAATAACAACATGTCTACCAAGTTGGTGTATACAAGTGTTATTAGCAACATCACTGAAACTGCTTGACAAAATGTGCAAAAAAAAAGCTTTAATTGTTAATAAAGTAACTGACCTTTATTTTTGTCAGGATCTGCAGCTATGTCAGTGAAATTGGGACATAAGGTTTCAGGATATTGGGGGATGCTGTTCATGTCTCTGCTGAATGAAAAGAAAATTTAATTTCTTAAGTCTAGACACTGTCATGTTTCATAATCCAAAGTATTTAAAAGGAAATATACAGAGACGTAAAAAATACTCTAATGAACATCATGATTGCTATTGCTTTCCCACTCTTTCCTGATTTTTCTTGTTTTGAATTAACCGCTGTGCAATTTTTTGAAGTTTTTTTTCCAATTAAAAGCCAGCTACTTATTACACATGCAAAATGAATAAAATCAATACATCTTAATTACCCCGCTTTTATTATCAAACTATCAACCTATTGCAAATTAATTCAACAGCTCTTCTCTAAAATTGGAAAACAAGCTATAGTCCATGAAGATGAGCAGGATCTCTCATAATATTTCAATGCTCCCAACAACTTTCAGGCAAGTTTACTTTTATGTGCATGAAGACACATAGGCACACATGAACATCAACTTCATATTCACTGAATCCCATCAAAGAAATTAGTCAATATGAATGGAAAGGGAACATTTTCAAGCACCAGAATCCCAGAGGAAAAGGATTAAATTACTTCTGCTAGTGAAAACAGAGAGTCATGAATGAGAAGTGAAATGAGGACTCGTAGTAATAAAAATTGGCGATGCTATCTCTACTACAGTAAAGAGGTAGAAAGGAATGTTGGGGAGGGGGGAATCAATTTTCATACTGTATATCCTAGGAGAACATTATTTCCATTAAAAGAATAACATTAACTTGAAAGTCTCACTCCCACCTTTTTTTTTAAACCATTATTACTTTAAAATAACTAAGTGGTAATGGAAACGTAGTAAGTTGCTAAGACCTGGAAGAAATGAGAGGGGAAAAACAATTTCCTTTTTTCCCCAATTTTATTTTATATTTGGAAGCATTTATCGTATTTCCCCAGCATAATGCATTTTGCATATATCTTTTCATGTACTGAAGAAGATTATTCTTCTTCCAACTAGTAAGTACAATTAGATGATCACAAAAAACGACAAGATAACAGGTCGGTATAACTATCAAACTGAGACAAGATTTCAAGTTGGCGGTGTTTCTTTAATGTCTTACGGGTGTAGATTCAAATTTTTTACCTGGTATTGCAGATGTTATGAGACAGATTTAAAGTGATAGGAGTTTCAGATCGAAAATCATTTTGTGAAATATTCTCTCCTAAAGAAAAGAATGACTGTGAAAAATCAAAGATCCTAAAAAAAGAAGTATGCACAAAATATACATACACACAAATAGAATCATCAACGGTGTTAATCAAGTTTTCTCTCAGACCGGAGTATCACTAACTGCATTAATTTCAAAGCGTGCTATCTACATCCACATGGTGTTAAATGTATTTTATGACTTGTAAGTGATTACTACACTCTTAATGGAGAGGTTCCTTGTTACTACCAAATTAATTTTGAATTTGAAATGACTTATTTTCTTTTTTTTTAAGAGGCGTTACAATTTGAACAAACAGAAAAGTCACGTACACACAATTCCTTATCTATTGGATCGCGGGTTCAGCTACATCACATACTATCTTTTGGTAATGTAAAGTTTTATACATACACATGTAAGTACATGCATATTTTTACATTATTCAAAACAGCTTTTTTTCAGGTACTCAAAGCTGGGTTTACTTGTGTCACTTCAGCACTTTCTTTAAAATTTACTTCTAGTGCTACATCAATCTGGATAGTGATGGCAGTGACAGGATTTAGGCTTTCAACTATTTTAATGATATTCAGGCATCCAAAAAACTGCAGTAATGAACCACAGTTCCCATTTCTCATACTAGTCAAGTGGCTCAGGTCTCCTGGCTACTTATGCCTCGAATACAGCTATCCAATCCCAGCATCCTCAGATCTGAACTGCTTTCACACATTCCTCATTTGTGGATTTCTTAAATAGCTATAACATTTTTAAGAGAATAATGTGATGTAACATAAATTCAAAGGCAGAAATTGCTTTGACTAGTGACTCTCAGTTCTTCTATCTTTCCATGAAAACTAACTGTACAGCTTCCTCAGTGAGGAACCTGACACTTTCTCTGTAGCCTGACAGCTCATCTTCATCTCCACAAAACTTGTGGTACTTTTTTTCAAGTACCAAGTTCTTTAAATCTCTCCTCGTGTTTCTGAGAGGTGCCCTATAAAAGGCAAGTTACATGCCCGATGCCACCGTACTCCTTTCCATTCAGAAGGAAGGCTGAAACTCTCCCCACTACTGTGCAGAGGTGATACTTGCAGAACTTACTGGATGGAAGAAAATGCCTGGCAGTAATCATGGGCTTTTTATCTCCATCCGAACTGCTGGTACTGCTCCAGCTACCCCAACTCCCACGACTGGCACGAACGCTTCCCGATGAACTTCCACAATCTGAGCTTGAATCAGAACAAAACTTCTCCAAACACTTCTTTTTGGACCGTTGATAAAAGCTTTCTAAAGAAGTTGCATTAAAAAAAAAAAAACAACCAACACAAAACATTTAAGAAAGCCTTTCAGCTGAAGATTCATGGAAAAGTCATCTGGAACACGAATTTACATGGATTCTCTGAATTTACCTGGATTCTCTAAATTTACAGATAATAGGACAGAAAATAATATTTACTGATAGCCTCAAGATAAACACACCAGCCCCTACCACGAGGAGCTTATGACCTACACGACATCCGTAGTACAATGAATGCAAGCGAGGACACAGTGCAGTTAGAGGCAATAGTTTGAAATAGAAAGCCCATACTGTTCTTTGAAACATATAGTTAATATTTTAAACCTGAAACATATCCTAGCTGTAGGAACATGCATACTAAAAGCAATGACAAATGTTGCAAGTAACAAATTCATAAGTGATAGATTCTCCTTTCTTATTATCTCATCAGGGAGGCAAAGGACAATCCCATAAACATTGATACCTTCTTCAGCCCTCCTCTTCCCAAAAGCCAGGGAAAACAGCTGATTAAAATCCTGACGGAAAGGCAGGAAGCAGGTACCCAAGCTAGTGGTGGTTTTTAAAAACGAGCTGCCTATTCTAAAGGTGGCCTTCGCAATACAGCTGCTTCAGTTAATACCGGCTTTAACTGCAACACGCAAGCAGACTGTCAGTCCTTCACCCGGGACTGATGAATTACGGCTTCAGACTGATTCATCTTCTGATTTGCACCACCAACCAGCCCCATGGAGAAAGCATGCGGAGCACTTCAGAAGCGAGCCGGTTATTATGTCAGGCACTGCATCATGCCAGTCCTGCCGTCTTCATGCCAGGGTTCGAAAGGGAGAGAAGCACAAATCTCTCAAGGAAGGAATACAGCTCTACTGCCACAAAAAACACATTACATTTCTTCCCCCATTTAAGACAATTAAGATTGCGTACCTGTTTCTCCCTGTATAGACAAGCTCCCAGCTTTTTGGTCTGCTTTACAATTTTCCCCATTACCCTGAGGACACCAGGCTCTTATTCCAATATTCGCTCTCAGATCCGGCCTTTCAAATTCACTGCACATATGCTTCAACTCACTCTGCTCAGGGACCCTAATACAACCACACCCAAAGAAACATGTTTGCATTTTACATTTCAGCTGCATTTTTCCTTTTCAGGCATTAAACACTTCAACTCACACGGCTATGGAGGCAGGATACGGGGCAAGGAATAGGTTTAGGAGTCTTACTCCATAACTTTACAGAAACCTGAAATACCTTTCCCAAAATGTAATATCCCACCACACAGACTACTACTTCTCAGGGGGAGAAGCAAAACAACGTGTGTACGTTTAACTCCATTCTCTAATGCACTTACAGAAGGCAATCAGGTCTTATAGTGATAAGCACAGTCTAGCACTGTACGAAGATCTAGATACACAGAAAAATGTGCCCTATGTCTATTTCACCGGCATAATTATAACTAGAATAAAACCATCATCTGAAGTAATCTTAAGTTTTTGCTAGTAAAACTGAAATACCTGGATCCAATACCATAATCAGAGAGTATTAAGGGAAAAGTAATAAAATCCATCTGTTAAGTTTCTACAAGAAGGAAATGGTTACATCTTAACTCAGAAAGTAGCAACTGCTGAATCAGTTCAAGGAACAGACACCAAACTTCAGTATTTCACTTCCATTTTTTTATCCTTGCTATCTACAAAGGTGTGCATCCTGCAAAGATTTACACGTGTGCTGACTTTCCACACAATGAACAGTAATTTGTTTATAATGAGTTATAATAGCCCCTTCAGATTTACAATCTCCTTGTTAAATCCACTGACCTCAATAGGACCACTTGCAATAAAGATAAAGTCTGTGAAGGCTTTGTAGGATCATGACCTTAATTCAAAGGGCTGGGGGAGGGGAAGGAGGAGGATTTTCTCCTCATAAGTGTTTCTATTCTAGCAGCAGTTTGTAACTGGTATTTTTTAACAACAATCCAAATAAATTTAAAATAGATGAAAAAATAATTAAGAGTAGTTTACAGCTGACTTTAGAAATGCATTTAAACAAACCTCAGGAGGAAGGGAAAAAAAAAAAGTAACTTCCCAAGGTGCTCTCAATATTCTTTTGAGCCTAGTGCTGCTCTGATCTTTTCAATCATTACGGCAAAAATGTAAGCCACTGTCTCTTTTCTACACATTTCCCTTCCTCTTCCAAAACTACTAGAAGAAAACATTCCCTCAGTTACTCAATATAGCAGATGATTCTCCTGAAGGTGGAACCATTTCAACAATTTTGTTTTCCTTTTTTCACTGAAGAGAATACACGACTGGATTTTATCCACACAATACACAATGGAAAGGAAGCTAACCATCCAAACTTCAGAGACAGCAAATTCCAGACTTTAACTGAGAGCGACCACTGCTATGCAGAATGGGGTGTGTCTATATACATGCAGATTTACAAATGGAAATTTTTTTTTTTTTTTTTTTTTTGCTGGTGATACTTAGTACTGCACATTCTTAAAAATAAAGGCTCTGGCCAGGATTAAAGTGTGTTTATTTAAATAGATAAAGCAATCGTGCCTAACGTACTATGCAAAACCTGCGGAAACACTACAGCAACTCTGGATTTCTTCATGATTTGTGAGGCAATACATACCTTGTAGATATATTAACATTCTTCTTCTTATTTTTTCTAGATGTTCTATTTCTATTCCAATTCATATTTGGTACATTTCCTTCCTTCTTCTCCTGAGGTTTCTTCTTCCTATACGCATCTTCTTGCTAAAGGTAAAAATATGAGCTGAGACAATACATACATTATAAAATGAAGTTAACTCAGTAAATGAACTCCATTGGATTTTTCGAGCTAAATTTCTCTGGACAAAACGACCTGACCCAAATGCATAGTTACTTCATGATTTAGTGCCTTTCCACAGCACATCCTCTTTCCAGCACCATCAATTTGACCAGCCTTTCCAAGACTCTGTCCTTCAAGACACCAACAGACGATGAGAGAGAAATTTTTGAATTCCCAATGTTAGCATTTTCCCCCTCACAGCATCTAGCTCTGACTTCCAGGGAAATAAAAAAATAGGGGGAGAAAAAGGAAAGCAGTCAATAAAATTCCCAATGTGCTAAAACCAAAAAACATCTGCCACATTTATGATCAGTTTGTGTGCAAGTTCAGCAGCAATAAATCCTCCCTTTCCTCAGCAGCTGGGGGGGTGGGGGGAGGCATTCATTTGAATTACAACTGAGGAAATTATGAGGTAAGTTAACCAACAAATAACAGTTATTTTAAAAAATGCAAGAAACAAACTGAGCACCATCAGCCACACATGGAAAGAAGTTTGTAACAACAGTTCCCAAAACAAGACTAGATCCTGTCTTTTCTGATATATATTCCTCAAGCATGGTAAGCAATTCCTCCTTACACCTTTTTGCCATGGGATTCCTATCCAGTAGACCGGACACAAACATAATCCAAATTCTTGGGTTTACTAATTACCTGATTAAGTTCTTTTAAGTGTTTCATGCTGCCTGCAACTAAGGTATAGTCTGCTGTGTTTATCGTGCTCAGAAACCAGGGGTGAAGAATGACCCTTCTCAACAGCTTAACAATCTGTTAAGGGGCTTCCGCCTGCTGTATTCTCAAATGCAAATTTCTGATGCAAAGCCCTGTATTTGGAGATCAGGTCTGCAAATGATGGCCGATATGCCCATCGAGGACACCTCCCCTCTGGAGTATGTTCCCACATCATTACTGTGGCTGACAGCTGGCATTAGATTCCAGTATGTTTGTGCCTGCTCTGACTAACTAAGCATACCTCTCGTTGTGACACGGCCAATATCACAATACAAGGGCTGTTTTAATTTTTACCCGAACTGTTCATCATTCTATAAAGCAGCATTAATATGCAATGGATGTGGGACAGCACGTCTGCATACTTCCTCATTCATCTGATTTACAGTGTTTCAGATCTGTGACTGTACGTAATAGTCTCTACAGACACATACATACCTATATGTGTATACATATATAAATAAACAACAAAAAGATGATTTTAAATCTGAAAAGCGGAAAGATCACAATACAAACCTCAGAAGTAGTGATCTCCTCTTTTGCACAGCATGGAGTCTCTTCCTTAGGTCCTTTATTAATCTTTTTCTCCATGGAAGGCTTTAGGTTGATCTGCTTTTTTAAAGTCTCACAGTTTTCTGTTTCATTCCTGAGAGGCACTTGCTGGCTATTCCCTAAAATTAAGCAGTAACATCAGTTTCCTTGGGAATGGAATGGGCTCCCAATCATAACCACAATATCTTCTACCTTTCTTTAAAAACAGACTTGTGTTGCTTTCCAAAACACTAGGAGACTAATCTCTAGGCTGATGATGCTTAAAGTTTCCAAATCAAAAGCTAATGCTGTATAAAAATTCTTACAGCAGTTGCAAAAAGTAGCTCTGTATTGATTCATGCTCATGGGCACACCACTCCTAGCACATGCATAAACTACCCAAGTCCTGCTCATCTCATCTGAATTTGAGCTATTTGGGTCCCAGCCATGGGTCTGTAAGGTAGAATCTGAAGCCAGAGAATACTGGGCTAAAAAACAAACAGAAAAAAACCTGCAATCTGGGTGGGGAGGAGATTTTTCAAAAATGGGCAGATCAAAATAAGGACAGCCTTTATCTGGTGCTTTACATCTCCGAAGTGCCCTCTGCATTCACTATGAAGACAAAGGGAAGTCACCCTTTCTTTAGGATGGGTTCCGCGTTAAAAATTTATTTTCTTGAGAGGCTTATGAGGAAGAATTATTCTTGTGTAACAAAATCCAAGAGATGAAGAAAATGAGAGGAAGCCCGCCTTAACAACCAGCTGAGTTGCCCAGTCGAGTCACAGTCCTCCACCTGGGCCCTGCCAATGCTGGACAGGACAGAATTAACTTCAGCTCTAATGGGTTCCAAGCATCTCTGATATCTGCAATACATCCACAGTGATCTGCGACCGAGACTCTCAGCCGCTCTGCATGAGAAATGCCATCACTTATCACATTGAACTGGTCTTCTCAAACGGGAAAGGCACACCCAAACGTTTTTACAGTTTCCTATCTACCAACCAACTACAACGCCCTAGCTCTGAGTCAGCCACCCTCTCCCCTCTGGAGCAGGCAGTCACGATGACTGCAGAAGGAGCCCATGTGAATGAAACACCGGAGACACCAGGTGAGGGAGGCTGCCAGAGCTCTAAAAAACGCTCTGTTGTTCTCCAGCATACAAACATGCGAGTATCTGCAGTCTTGAAGACTCCCTCTTTCCACAAAACCAGGTCTGTAGCTATAATCAAGATACAAACACTGCAACATGGCACTTTCTAGACTTCATTTATCCTACCAAAATTCTTGAAACACAGAAATACTCACATCCCTGACAGTGCAGAAACCCACAACTGCTAATAGACAACACAGCAGATTACCTGTAGTGCTTTACCACTGAATACAAGTAACCATCAGTACTCCTGAAACACTCTCTCACGGTGGAAATTTTGTCAATGAAAATAAGTCTAGTATCGCCCAATTGGTTTATGTATAACCATGATTTCCACAGCCTGTACTCAAAGTTACTTTCCCGGGCATGTAAATACAGTTAAGACATAACTACTGATTTCCCCCCTCCCTCATCTGATTTCCTAATTCAAAGCAAAGAACAAACAACACACTGCAGCTCAGGAGCACATGAAGAATGTCAAAGTACTTTGTAAGTACGAGTGAAATTATCCACCTGAGACAGCACACTTGTATCCGCTGTATCTCACAGATAACGACACAAGGGGAAGCAATGGGCCCAGGGTAACAGCTACACACTACAGCAGGACCTGAAATCCCTCTGTGATGGCTCACTCACTAAACAAACTCTGTCACAGCTACAGCAAATGCCAGTCTTCAGCATTCAACTGCTTTGCTGAGTGTCTAAGTAAAGCCAAGCTTCCAGAGGACACATACTCCTACCCTGCTCTTGATTTTCCCCAGGTGCTCTTGGGCTGCTCTTAAAATCTTGAGTTGTGAAGCTACGAGGTAAGACTTCCCAGGCAGCTTAGTTCCACAATTGAAAAAAAAAAACCCAAGATAAAAAATACAGCTATGCAGTTAATAAGAGAAATGTTGATCTGTGGATTCCTACAAAATATGATTTCACAATACTCTGATGTCAGCTTTTGTTATTTTAGGTGGTTTTATCAAAGGAGTTCTGAATATCCAGTACTGAATGTGCTTGCTTGGTGACTCTAAAAATTAGGCATCAGATTTTCAGTGGACCCGAAAATCGCAAACTGGGATGTTTCTGAATATTTGACCAGGGCAATTTGTGTCTTATAAGCAGATCTATGACATCAATTATTTTAACCATTAAAATGCTACAGCACAAGCTTGAAATTTGTAAACCAACGCAAATTTGTGATTTATGAAACAACTTTTAATGCAAGCTGTTTCCTTAGGAATGTAAACAGATAAATCATAGCGAACACCTAAGAAATACCACACCTCCTTGTCCCACGCAAAAGACAAAATCCTGGTCACAGTGAACTCAACAGAAGATTTCACCCAATAGTTTCAATAGACAGAAAATGAAAAAAAAAAAATTACCACTATTTTTCCTAGAAATTTCTTGCAGTTCCGGCTGTTGCTGAGGTGAATTTCTGGACAAGTGACTTTCAGGTAGCTTCTTGGACATCTTCACAGGACAGAACTCCTGTTCTTTGAGCTCAACTAGATTTTCTGAAGTTTTAAGGTTAGTTTCCTTAGGAAACATACATGTTTGAAGATCTTCCTTCAGATCACACTCTGAAGAAGTATTTTTAATGAGAACTGTATTTTTCAGTGCACTTTCTTCTTTACCCAGAAAGTTTTCTGGAAGAGTTAAATTCTTGTTAACATTTATGCCATTTGCATATTTTAGAGTTACCCAGTTCTCACTGACAACATCAGTGCAAATGTCCTCTTTTGGTGCTGAGATTTGGTTCTCCGCAATCTGATTTTGTTTCTCATCAGTAGCTGCAATGGCACTGCCAGCTGCTGTGTTTGGTTTCTGCTTACTGTAGTAAACTGAACATTTGTGTTTCTTCTGAGAGTGGCTGTAGGTCGCAGGACTTCTCTTTGCTGCATTCTGACTTCGGCTGGAAGAAGTGCCTACAGACAGGAAGCCCTTCCCTTTACCTTTATCTGAGGAACTATAGGAATCCATAAATGTCTTGCAGCTTCCCCTGGAGAAAAAATAAATTATTTGAGATTTGTTTTTATCTATGAAACTATCACGAACTGTTTTATGGGATATTTTTGTAAGAAAAGAAAGGGGGGCATATTCACAAGCCATGAAACTGCATTAGGTCTTCAATTTATCATACCAGCTAAGCACGCTCTGATTTCAGTGGAAGTTGAGCAAGACTCTAACTATGTGCTCAGACTTCAAACACACTTATATGCTTCAGTAAGTGCCTAACTGACCACCCAAGAGGGTCAGATTTGAGGACCATTAATGTATCTTCCATTCTTTCCCTGGCTGCCGCACATGGTGTATCCTTTACTTCCATCACACAGTTTTTACCCTATGTACTACTAACAATATACAAGATTAATAAACCCTTGAGTTCTTCCACTTCTCTTTTGTGGAGATGAATATGCACCACAACACTGAAAGCTCTCTGAAAGAAGTTGCTTGGAACACTATCTCCTCTAAACCAGCCCACAGCAATATCAAAATACAAACAGACAGAAAGCATGACTCCACAATAAACAGGGTACAAAAAAAGGCAATTCAAAAGAAGAAAAAATTATTTTTACTTGTAGGAATCAGAGCTGATTACGTCGACAGAGTTGCTGTTCTGCTGCAGTGAAGAACTAGGATTTGGCCTTTGTCTTGATTTCATGAACTCTGCTAGAATATACTGGGCTTGCTGGAAGGCTATCAGAATCACTCCAAGCAGGGACAAACTGCCAAAGAAAACAACAGATACTGGTGTCTACAATTTTCAGAAGTATTCCGTGAAAGAGTTAAAAAGCTTCTAACACGATGCAGTTTTCAAATATTTTGTTAGTAAATTCTAAGTAAGAAGACAGACGAGAAAACTCAAAATACAGTTTAAAGTAAGTAACAGTTGTAACAGTCTTGTCTTTTTTTCCTTATAGCCCTTGCTAGTTATTCTCTCAATAAAATAACTCAGCCATGAGCTTTACAAAGAAAAAATCTAACACATAAAAAATACATTCTAACAAAGCTAATACTTGATTTGAAGATCAGTTAGAAGTCAGTCTCACTAGAACACAATGGCAATATATCATAGTATGATACTTATCAGTCTTCTGAGTACCTTCTATTCATTCATGATAGTTATGTCATTATTTTGGTATTTATTTAATACTGTCTCTTTCTTTTCCTAGAGAAAATGCTGGCATAAAATGGGCTACAAATGCCATTATACTTCTGAACTAAATGTGAAGCTGCAAAATATCCTCTCTTTCTCTACGGTGTATAAATTGCACCAAATATAAATTGATCAGAACAAAAAACTTTGTAATTCATCAAACCACCATCTCAATCATGCAGTATAAGTTTTGTCAGCAGGAAAAAAGAATGAGAAATTCCTGACTACAGATCCCTGTAGTCTCCTTCTGTTGCATCTAGAACCATGTAACATGGTCATTACTGTTGCTTCATTTGTGCTCTGATTGTTTTCAGTGTTAGAACACCAACGCAAGCAGAACCACACTGTGCATCAGGACCTCAGTTAGGTATGCAATGGCACATGTATGTATCACTATGACATTCACTGCTTGTTAGTACTGATTGTAGGAATTCAGGGTTGCTGTGATGAAAGCACTGGACATCATCTGTGACAAACGCAACATTCAGTTCGCACTACACACTGTGAAAGGTTAGTAAAGGAAGACAAAAAAAAGAATATGCATAGGAGCAGAACCCTTAATTGTTGTACAAAGGTACAGTCCTCTTAAAATCAGTTTACCACGTGCAAGCAATGAGTCAGCTAACACAAGCCAAATCATCGTTCTCGGGTAGCCTGTTTGTAGCAGAGTGCCTAGCAAAAGCTAACAATAAACACGAATGTTTTTTAACAAGTGAAAGGAGGAAAGCAGCAGAAGGAAAATCAGGTCCTCACTTGGTTGTGTGAAACTTTATAAATAAAATCCATGTTAATTTTCCAGAAATACTTAAAGATAATCTACCAGTCCACTCAATTCTATTTATGACGTTCAGATACTAATATGTTAGATGTGCATCTCTCCTGCGGGGGGAGTAAGTCTTCTAGCAAGGGGACTATCCACTGGGTACAGTGGACAACTTCCACTTAACATGGAAGTTTACCAGGAGCAGCAGCAAGAAATGCTTGACAACTCCATCACCCTACTGCATCACACCTAAGCTGTCACAGCCAGCTGGCAGTACTCTCAGGAGACAGATGCAGTAGAGATTTAGGCCCTATCACTACTAAAAATCTAACACAAGCCAAAAGCGCTTGCTGATCTTTCACTGGCAAGTCCCTTTCAAACTGGTGCAGGGGCCCTGAGAGCATTACCTTACGAAGAGGACAGTGAGCCTCCAGAAAGACTCTTCCCAGCTGGGTCCTGGCACCACATCTGCACACAGCGGCAACAGATGGTGAGGAAGAGTCACATTGAGCGTGAAGTGGAACTCCAAATCAGCAGCAGTCACCAGCGTAAGCTCCCGGATTACCCACGAAGATGTAAAGTCAGGAGTGAATCTGTCAGGAAAAGCAGACAGAGCTGGTGTTATTTTCCCATTGCTGGGCTGAATTTCATTTTCTGAAGTCACACTGATATCAAAAAATACAAAGTAACTGCTGATTTAATAATATGAAAAAAAGACAATGAAATAAGTGACCACTATCTGCTTAGACTATGCATTAGCACCTAACAGAGGTAAGATTTTGAGGTCATCTTCAAGCAGTAAAATATGTGTTTTTATTGTGACTCTTCACAATACTCTTGTTACTGTGACTCGTTTTCCTTTTCTCAAGGAGGTGCACGTGATCAACTCATGTTAACCAAAACACTCTCCACCAAAAGCAGAGCTGTCAAGTGTACAGGCAGCATTACTTCAGAAAGGACCAGGTACTAGGGTAAGTCTAGAACAAGGCTGGAAAGATAAGGAAAGTAGAAGAAAACATCAGATTTGTCTCTTCCTCCACTTATTTCCCTGACCCATACCATTATTCTATTTGACTGCTATGGGTACTGCTAGAAGGTATGACTTGCCTTTCCAATCAGTAGCGGTGATACTTGTTGTATATGAAACTGCAGTTACTGTAATACAGTAATATTAACTCCACTTACGTTTAAGTAATGACTTTCACTCAACAGGATTTTAAAAAGAATCAGTTTTAGACTATGTGCAATGTTAGGAAAACATGATTAGACTGTGGTCAGGCTACTTGCAACAAGCTAGAGAATAACAATGAAATAAAAAAAAAGCCGGTGGCAAAACATTTCGTACTCTTTTATTGTGACAACTCTTTTGCTTTGATTTGTTACTTCATAATGCACTGATAAAAGCATGTATGCTGCTTTTTAAAAATAATGGAGTCTTATAAAGAAACATTATTATATTATCAGTTTGTTAGTATTACCCTTACTGAAAAGGGGAAATGCTTATGAAATTTATATTCAAAGCTCACCAAATTTTGTGTGTGAGTGTGCTACTGGAGTGTCTGTTACTGCAATTAATTATTTCAAATTTCCACTTAAGTTAATTTGTCAGCAAATTTGTCAGTGCTTACACAATGCTGATCTCTCGTGATGAGTTCTGAGCCAGGAAAAATTCCTGACAGTCTAACACTTCAAATCCATATCCTTGGCAACTGTAACCATTGATTTTCATTGATGAAATTGTTATAGGAAGAGGCCCAATATTCTCTACTTTGAAGTTCTTCGTAATGGATAGAATTTGCTTGCTGTCTTTCAGTTCTTAAAGGAAAAAAAAAAAGAATTATTATTTTACAGTGCTTAAAAATTATTTTCTTATGTTTATAAATAAATTGCTATTTTTACTTTCAATCTAATAAAAAATTCAGAAGTGACCAACAGTTTAATACAGACTGTTTTGCAGTAGTGTATTTCTAGAATTTGTAACTATCCTCAGTGTTTTGAGAAAACAGAATCTACACCTCTCATGACCAAGCTCTTCAGCTTTTTCTGTTTCAACATTCTGTTTACTTAACGTTACTGTACCATATCAGTACCACTATGGAGTAATGCAGCCAGCTACAAAATCAGAGACCTGTTTCTTCTTACTCACGTCGTCTGCAGTCCATTAGCGTAGCTTCTGGCACCTTGAATCGAAGAGATCCTCCTGCACCAGGTAGTCTTCCCCCTACTTTAAGCAATTCTTTGGCTCCAAAGCCTTCTACATTGACCACGTCCAGAACAGTCAAGTTGTTTCTGCCATAATATAAATATCAAGCAATCAGCCACTAAAACACAAATGAAGTTTGCAAAATCATGGCTTTGCTATCTAGGTGCCAATCCAAGACAACAGTGTTTCAGTAACAGAATCACTGGCCACACCTGGATAGGTTTCCCCTAAATACAGCCAGGATCACTCTGGAACCAGCCACCGGTGAATTTCACACAGTGAAGGAACAAGCTTTGTGTCCACTGCCACCGGATAACAACAGTGCCACCTAGTAAAAATGGTTGCTTCTTCCATAAACTCTCTTTTCCTCCAGAGATAACCAATGTGTGGCTGCATATTAGACTCACTGGATACTTAATTCCTATCATTATGGAGTCAAGTTGAAAATAGCAAAGCCACCCAATGTGTTCCTCTCTTAATTCAAAATTGCCTCAGTACATTCATACGCATTTTATAACCCACTAATCACATATCAAGAAAAAAAGACTCTATTTTTTTAATGACTGAGACATAAGGCACAAAGACCCTTTAAGCAATTTTTATTAAACTGGAGGTATTCTGACTTTCAAATTTTGACCATTTGTCTTTGCTGCAAGATTTGGCAAATTCATTTTTACATTGAGTTGTTTAATTCTCACTTACAACTGAAACTTGGCTTACCTGATTAAAATAAGGGAAGCTACTCTTTTGTAGTCAATCGGTGTAAAAATTACACCAACTTTTCTGGTTTCCAGTGGCTGTAAACTTAAACAAAGCAGCTCAGAACTGCATTTCTTGTTGATGAGATCCTCTTGATGTGCATTCTGTTAAACAAAAATGCACTTCTTATTCACAGAAAACATGTGTGTTTGAAGATCTCAATAAAGAAAGCACTACATCTTTACTTAGCACCACATAAGATATTTTTGGCAAGGTGCAATAACTGCTAACTTGTTATACAAAAGTCTTTCAATTTGACAACATAAAACATCAGATAAGGTTGTTTATTTGAGCAAAAGTTCGTATTACTGCACTTATTATTATGAGGAATGTATTACTTCATTTTTTAAAACAGCTTTTATTTGCTCAGATGGAAAAGAAATTATACAGTGTCTTTCATATTCAAGGAATCCTGAAACACTTCACAACACAATGAGAACTGACAGTATACTGATTGCACAGGGAAATGTGGCAACCATTATACCCTCAGTGTAAGACTTGCAACTTGATTTAAGTGAGAAAGTGACTGCTGGCAAATATGTTGATCATTTGAGTCACTGGAAACAAGCCAAAGTGAACTCCCTACCATATTAATTGAAGACCAGAACTACCAGAAGTTCACTGAGTCTGGAAATAATGTAAATTTTTTTGTTGTTGTTTTTTCAATACTGCTGTTTATTCTTTTTCCCATTAAAAAATGAAAATAGCCCTAAAACTTTCTATTCCAGAACTGGGGGTATCCTCTTAGCAAGGGGTGATCAGACACCTATAGCAGTCAAAACAACCATAAACATTACAAAATGGGCTCTTGCTTGGCTGTTTTTCAGTCCATGGCTGTTGTACTAATGGCTTTTCTGACCTTTTCCAGTCCAAAATGTTTTTATTCTTAGCCTATTTTATGAAAAAAGAACATATAAAAAAGTTTCAGAACCTGCATTTAACAGTCAATATTTATTAAAAGCAAACCACATATGGCATTTGCAAACTTTACTCTGTCACTCCCTACAAACAAAGATACGCATGCACTCAAATGTGAGCCTAACAATTCATCACACATGTATATAAAGTGACTAGGGAAATGATGACAAATTCAAAAATGTAAATATTAACAATTAGTGATGTGGTTAACAAGCCAAGATCCGTCTCATACGTGCTGAATACCTATCTAACCATATATCTAGCTCTTCAAGTCTCTAATGAAAAACAGATATTACACACACTGATGTAAAGATCTACTGCTATTTTTCCATTTGGTCAAAAGTACAGTGTATGGGACTGTGGAAATTCAGTCCTACCCATGTACTAGTGGAACTACCTTCTCTTTTTCAGTGTGTGCCTACAGGCTAGGATTTATGAACTGCTGTCTCCTCTCTTTTACAACAACTCTTATAACTGTTGCCAGAAAGGAAAGGTCAGCTTTGATCAGTGTAGCAAACATAGTCTTTTCTTTTTATAAGGTACTAACCTTTCATTAAGGTCTTAAAGCATATGAGCAGAAATGCGTATCTACACAGGACATTAAAGATGTGGCTGCAGCATGCCCAAAGAGCAAGGAAAGTATGTCAATTCCAGGCTTTTGCACAAACTAGAAGTCTAAGAAGAAATTCTCTGGGTACCCTGGACAGTACTCTGGTTGTCAGAATATGCCAACATCCCTGATACAGCATCCTCTCTGTTTCTGTCATCCATGACACAACACTTCAGGGTATAACCACAGCTCAGCACTGGTGTGACACAGTCAAGTGTTATCACACTCATGTTAAAAATGAGGCAGTGGGAACCAGAGAGTGCCACGACATTCCAACCTGAATGCGGGAGTTGCAATGAGACTGAGGTGAAGCGTAGAAATCAGCCGCCTTCTCCCTTGAACTATCAGACAGTATTTCCCTCTACTGAAAAGATTATCAGCTAGCTTCTGACATCACCGACTCAAAAGCCTGACACTCCATTGTCAACCTGGGGCTAAATGTAAGTCCCAACAGAGAATGCAAATGGTGGCCTCTTCAACACATACACAAATACATGCAGGCATGCACACACTCCCTCCTTACAGTCGTTTTCAAAACAGACTCAAACTTTGAAAAAAAATTACCTGCAAAGATACAAGCCTGACAGAGACTCAAGAAAACACTATTAAATTGCTTTAAATAGCACTTGGGAACAACTCAGATGTAGTGTAGCTAGAAAAAGCTTTTTCTAGTGTGTCAGACCACTTCTATCAAAATTAGCCTTCTTACCCTGTAAGAACATTCATCCATGAGCCTGAATTCAGTGGTTGTGAAATTAATAGCTTGCACATTTATGCCGAACCTAAATAAACCAAAACAAAAAATTAAGCACTTCAAACGTAGTCTGTCAGAACTACATTGACTTATTTTTACATGATAGCATTTATTCTTAAATGAAGAATACTTTTACAATTGCATTTTGGCAGATGTGAAATATGGTGGAAATGTGGGTCTGCATTTTAACAGAAAACACTACAAATCAGTTTTATGTGGATTCCACACATTTGGAAAACAGACAAATGGCTGGGCATTTTAGATCTCTCAGCATACAATATTGCAAAAGATCACAATCAAGAAATAAAATTTCTAAGCCACACAAACACAAATGCCCCAAAGCTTTTTCTGCCCACACAACTGTTAAGAAATAATCATTATCAAATCTTATTAATTTACTCAAATATCCCTCTTTCTGCTCATGATTTGTTTGGGACAAATTCCTATTTTCTTTCACATACTTTGCAAATCAAATTCACTTACAGCAGTTGATTATTTGCCTGAGAGCAAATCATAAGCATTTGACATTAAGGTATTACAAACAGGCATAAGAAAACCAAGAGGTAAAATTTAGATTATAAGGGGCTAACGGACCTCCAGCCACTGAATTGGAAATTCACTTTCTATGACATTAGCTTAAAAAGAACCAGTTAGTGGACGTGATTTCTGGTAAACCTAGAAGATCTCCAGAAACAAGTGTGCAAATACAGAGAAAATGTAATTTCAAACCACTAGAAAGTGTCTATGTGGAAATTATATTTAGTATACAAAGAGATGTAGTTACTAATGTGCATATATATACACACACACACATATATATATGCACATACACATACATATGTAAAGAAATGAGGTTAAGGAAGCAATTACACAGGGATTTGGACCCCAAATAAGCAAGTTACACTTAAGCACGTGAGTAGTCCCACTGGCTCCAACCAAGCAAATAGTCCTACCACCTACATAGTTTTTCAAAGTTAAGTGTGACAGCCAGGGCTTATTTTGTTGAACTTCAGCCCACCTCACCATGACCCTTTATACTGTTCATCTAACTCTTAGCTGGATTTCTCATTAGATCTTCTCAGTACTAAAACAGAAAGTTAAAACAATGTAGAAACATTTGCTTAGCTGGCCCTAAACATTTACGGTGGGGTTCCTGGCTCTGGACCTGAATTTTTCTTCCTGGCTCCTGTTTCCTCTTCTTCAACCAGGGTTTTTACCTAAGAAAAAGCTAAGAAGAAAATTTTTTCTGGTGGGAAGGTCCAGTTACCTTCCTCCTCACTGATCAGTCTACAGACTCTGTATGCTTCCCAACCAGCCTTGCAGGGAGATGCACATCCCCAATTCTGCAAGTTGCTCCCCTCACCTGGGCAGCTTGCACAAGCTTGCACTAAGCCTCAGATCTTAAAAGATGACCAATTATAGTTTACGGCTGGCAGACATAAACTTGCTGAAAACATACTCAGTTTGGTTTTATCAATGATCAGGTACATTACTAAGTCATGCATCATATAGGGAGCTGCTATGAACATGATTATATCTTCCAAAATGGGTCAGAACATTGTCCCCACCTAAGTTACACTTTGAAAAATTTAAACAAACAATAAGCAACAAACATAAGGCACGGCAAATAGATCTTTTAAAAGGGAAAACAGTATCCTGAGATAGTTATACTCATTACCATTTGTTGAGCAGACTCAGTGAAGCTTGGGGATCAGGGTAGTAAGAAAGAGGCAGAAGCTGCAACGTAACTGGGAAGGATGAAGGGTTTCTTAGTACGAAATATTTTACCTAAATAGTTTGGAGGGGAAAAGAAAAAGTTAAGAACTACATACTTGAGAACTGGAAGGTAAAATGATTCAGCACTGGTAATATGATCTGCATTTTCAAGGGACTTCAACCTGGCTTCTGTCTTAATGCAATATACTCATATGTGCACAAAACTGCATGGAACAACAGGACATGTCACCACAATGTCATCATTTGCAAAAACAGCTAAGAGTGCATGAAGAACCGCATGTGCAAAAATACAGGCCTCCCCCACCCCTCAAACAACCCTTTCATTTGGATCTTGATTTACACAGGCAGACATGAACAAAGCTCTTCCAAAGAAGAAGGTGAAGTTAGTGAGCTGCCACCCTTTCTTACAGAAGTCTGAGTGCAAGCAGGTTATACACGTTACTATAATGATGAACAATTAAATGGCACAAATGGAATACTAAGGTAATTCACAGTATGTGCATATGAAAACTATCTCCATATGACTGGTTCTGGCCCAGGCTAGGTTAGTAGTGACCTAAATCTGACAAACGAGAAAAACAACCATCAGTGTGGCTGGAAGACACATTGTTCTGCTGACTTCTCAAGTGTTGTATCTCTCGCAAATGTTTTACACACTTCTGTTACATAAGGCAGTGGCATGAGGAAGGCCATTCCACAACCACACGCATCGTTAATGACAGTACATCCTATCCCTAGTCCCTTGTTCAATTATTTTACCACAAGCATGTTACTTACACAGTGATGCAAGGAAAGCTTTAACAACCACAAACAATTGTTAGTTAAGACCTACACTGCTTTACTCCTCTCCTTCTATTAAAACGTTACAACTAGGTAGCTAGAGAACTTACCAAAGAGTCAAAGGGATACAAATCTGGTGTCTTAAATTAGACTTCAAAACACTGATCTACAAGCACTATGAAAATGCTAAGCATCACCAAATATTAACTGCAGACTTTGTTATTTAAACAAGCTAAACATACATCAACTCAGAAAAAGCGTAACAACAACCATCCTCACCATACTACTTTTAACTGCTGTGGCACTGAAGTTGAGTGTAAGGCCAGGCTCTGTAGTCATTCGTGGCAAGAAAAAGGCAAAGGACTCCTCTTCAGGCTTCTTCTGCTGAATAAAGCGAGCCGATCCTAAAATACTTCTCCTGTTTCATTGACAAAACCAGAAAGCTTTGTTAATTTTACTTTCTTTTTTCTTTCAAACAAAGAACAAAAAAAATAATGATTTGCCAGGACCTATAATTACATTAACTAATCTTTCCTTGAAAATGTTCTTCAGAAAATAAAGCCCATAAAGCTGTAACCTAGTAGTACAGAGTAGTGTAACTTACATGCATCCCTTCAGTCTCCACTTTTCCACCTGCAACACGACTGTGGTTTTCACAGCTCTACCTCCTTATTCTGGAAAGGGGCTGATGTCACTGATGCACCATCTCTACAAGAATTGCTCAGTCACAGTGACTGCTTCCTTCCCAACATCCCCAGTATGCAGTATCCATTAGGCCAGGGACTAAAAACCTTAAAACCCATGCAAAGACCCTGATCCTGAAAAGACTGCTATGCAACCTGTTGGTGAAGGACTCATGCAACTCCATAAAGCATCTGGTAAAACATGCTTTGACTGCTTTCACACTGGGTAGCTGTGGTGGGGTTATTATAGTCAGAACATTATTTACATTCTAAAGTTTGGGCATCTGAAACGTTTACTCATGGCTGGCAGTGCCTTGAAATAGAAGCTGGGGGTGTCTAGGGTGCTCTGAAACTCCAGGTGCTTCAAGATAACTAACTCAAGTGCAGGAAGGTCAAAAACGTTTGTTCTAATTAAGAATACTTCAGAACAGAAATACCTTTCTTACAACACTGTACTGGCTTGAATTAAGAACCTCAACAGATTCTGTACAGACCTGCAGGCTTCCCCACGTCTTATTTTTTGCCATCTTTCATAAAGTTCACTTGCAAGCTCAGAATCCACATCCCAGGCAGAACGGTCCAGAGAGAGACTCTTCTGCCAAAGCAGATTTGCTAAAAAGATAACAGATTTTTCATATTTTACAGAGATAACATTTGCTCCTTCCATCAATCTACTTCTGAACACAAGTAATCAGTATCTGCAAAGGGTCCTGACACGAAAATAGAAAAGGCAACCCACTTTTTCCCTTCAAAGCAAGCATATGTGAGGGTATATATACTATTGTCCATATCTGATTTGCTTAAAGAAATACATCTGCAAAACCACAGTGATTCTACATGCAAACAAGAGTATGGGTATTGCACAGGCTTTGTATGCTCTAGTAAGCCCTTTTTACTGTTGCTATTTCTAATGGATGCTATTGAAAAGTCATTATGTTATCAGTAGTCTTTACACAGAACTCTCCATTGATGCCAATAAAGTATCAGGATCATATACTGTTCTCTACATAGTGGTACAAAATCATAATATCACAGCACAGCAGGGAGCAAAATAAATCCCATACTTTGGCAGAAACGGTGTTTTCATTTTAGCTTCTCTCTTCGAGGTGCTGATAATTTTCTCAAATTCTTAAGATAAAATTGCAAGGCTTTACATCAGTCTAAAGATTAATGCCTTTGAGAGAGTTAGACTCATATTGGTTCAAGCATTTTCACGTAGCAGAAAGGAGTTTAAAAAGCAAATTTCTTTTGAAAGAAAACAAAAATGGCTTATTTTGAAAGTATATGTACTTTATTTTACAATCCTTAGTGTTTAAAGTAAGCAATTGAGATTGATGATGACTGGAATAATCCAGCTACAAGTTCTTTAGGTCAGTATTTTCAGGCTTGTGCATTAGAATTCTCTATTTAACAAATACGAGTATCCTAAATTAGAAGGCACAATACCTGTATGTAAAGATCTGATTATGTGTATTATTAGAATGGAAAGAAAGTAAGCAACGAGGACTCACTTGTATCAGTAATATTCCTTTATACAGATTTAAAAAAAACCAAAAAAACAAACAACAAAAAACCAACACTTGCTTCTAAGGTATGTACCTAAGTGTGTATATGTATTAGTAATTCTTCAAGCCACGTGTTTCCATATATCACCTCAATTCTCCTTTTTACATTTGACTGAATACTACTGCCTTCTTCATATCCTCATACGAAAATACATTTTAGGAAAGCATCATCTTGAAAACACATTCAGGAGAGCACTCACTTAAACATTTAAAGCCTACGGTACCCAGCTGCCTGCTGAAATTCCTTACTGAGGAGAGATTAAAAAAAAAACAAACCAGTATTCTGAATCAGCTTTCATCAGATTCAACATTCTTCAGGCAGTATCATGTCCATGTAATACCTAACACTGTATTTTGGTAAATGCCAGCCAGGTACTTAAAACAGCTCCCAGCATTACAGTATCTGGAGATAGATTCCTCAGTTCCAGAAAGAATGAGACCCCTTCTTCCTGTTTCACATGATACAGCGTTAAGGATGCTGTTTTGTAAGCCTGATAAATGGTCTTTTGCAGAAATCTATGAAATCATTGCTGTGAGAAACAGATACAGGGAAGGCCTTCAAATTTAACTCTGGCTAAAGGTAGGATATTGGTCAACATTTGTTTTTTGTTTTTCATCAAAGACTTCCCCGGATCTGGACCCAGATTATGCACATTTTCTAATCACTTTGAGCTAGTTGACAGCTTTATCATTCTACCTCAGTATCTCTGGAGAACGTGCATATGAAGAAAGCAAGAGGCAGTACACCACCAATGAGAATTTATAGCAGAGTCTTAAATATTACGTCCAAAAAAATGTTTCAAGACAGAACAATAGTTTAGCACGTGCTATGGAATTAGAGGTCTGAAATACTGCACAGTGTACTCAGTACAGGTTACTCAAAGTCATTTATATACTCCCAGAAAAGTGGATGTTTTTAAAAGACTTAAAACTAAGTACTTGTATGAACAATTTCAATATTCTCATTACAAGTCCTGCTACATAAAATGAATTTTCTATAATAAAACTACCATCAGATACCTAAAAAAACCCAACATGAGCCTACCTGAATCAGACTTTCCCAAGTAACACTGAATATCACAGTGGGCAATTGCTTCAAAATGAAGATCTCCCTGCTGGAAAAACAAAACAAAAACTACAACTGACTGCATGGCAAAACAACAGGATGAATTCCACCTTCTCAGTGCATAATTTGGACGAGTCAAAGAAGAGAATTAAGGTTGCCTAGAGAACTGTAATTCCATTGCTGTTCAACTCCGGGGGCTTAACCTCTCAAGCTACAGAATGGTTTCACAGAGTGGTCTAGTACTGAGTTTTTCTTTCAGGACTAAGGGACAGATTTCTGGCCTAAGAAAGAGGCTGCTGCAGTTTGGTTTGCAGTGCATAATAATCATTCAACACAACTGAATACAATACCTTGGACACAGTCGAATATATCTGCAGAGGTATTTCAAACATTACTCCCACATTTGTGGCCAAACAAATACTAGAAAGCACATTTGTTACAGTGTCTTTCACACTGAGCTTCAAAGAAAATACATTCCAGCAGCCTGGAGGTAGAGTCAAAGGTTCGACAAAGTTCAGAATCTAGAAAGAATCAAACGACAACTGAATTAAAATTGGCACAGTATTTTTGATGGAAGCAGTACTTTAAAGAATGTAAACTTTCTCTTCTTTCGTGTTTTTGCTGTTATTACACACACATATGTGCCCATAACTGATCCATACAGTGCACATATGTAAATCTCCTATCTAAATATACGAAGAGCCAATTAGATGCCTACATCATGTGCTTATTCATAAACCAGATTTGTCTGGTTTGAATCAAGCAATTGCACAAGTAAATTACTGGCTTCGCCTTCTAAACTTCAAAGCTCATCTATGTACTAAAGACTTCCATTACAGCCTATGAAGAAATGCTGAATCCTATAGAGCACAAACACTGCAACAATTCTGAGAACAGAGCAAAATGGTCTATAATTTGATGCATCTGTAGCTGCAACTCAAATGAAAGAACAGTTGCTAATAAAACAATACAAAAACAAGCTGGACAGTGAATAATGCCTATTGAGAGAGTAAGCTCTTCAGGACCTAACAGTTACAGGCGTACATATACCTTTATTTTTAACTGATTTCAACCAGCTCTGAGAACACCAAGTCTTCAAAGAATCTATTTTGTATGTCAAAGGACCGTATCCTTAAACCAAAGACAAAACATTGTATGAAGCAGAAATAAAGCTTACCTTTAAAATGTTCTTCGTTTCTCTGGCTATGAAGACTTCATTCAGTTCAATGCTGAAGTCAAAATTGTTTGTAAACCATATGGACCAAAATCCTGATGTATTATGATGTGGTTCGATATGAAACAATGCTGCAGAAGGATCTACGTCAAAATATCTGTAAGTAAATACAGAAGAAAAATAAATACATCTGCAATTGTCCTTGAGCACACATAAGCGGTCCACACAAGAGAAGATAACTGTAGTATTCTGGCATAATGAGGCTCTTTTAAGGTTTTAAGGAGAAATAACAAAATTATTTCCTTTGGAATATTTACATACAATATCAGAGTAAAAATTGACAAGAACAATGTAGAAGGGGTACACAGGTAATCACTCTACCCTCTTGCTATGCTATAGTACAACATTGCCTACTGCTTTGCCATACGGTAGTTTGGATGAAATTGGCAAAACGAGACTGAAGAAAAGACTTCACATTTTTTCTATAACTGTCCTGCTTCTGCATTGGAGAAAAAAGGATGGTGGAAATTTTGTCACAGACTCTAAGCAATGTTTATACGATATGAGCTGCTAAGGCATATCTTTTTACTGGCTCCTGAAATTCCTCCTGGATAAAATACAGAACTATTGCTTGAAATGTCACAGGTCTGTTTTGGCAAATGACACAGCAACAATAGGAAGAAGCCTCTTCACTGTCCTTGGAATTGTTCGTTGACAAAGCAAGCTAACCTCATCTCTTAAAGCAGGGTACAATATTCTTATAATATCAGTGAACGTTAACAAACAAACGATATTCTTATAACATCAGTGAATGTTAACAAGCAAACAAAAATCCACTGTCAACCTACCCTTCCATCACAGGACAGGAAAGACAGGCTTTTAGTGTTGTAGTGCCTTCCAATAGATTATTCTTCTTGTTGTCAGCATAAGGACTTTCACTGCCACAGGATGCAGCTGGGCAAAGAACAGACATACAGGAGAATGCAACATCAGCCAGAACGAAAGCACATCCACAATGATTGTCATGTGAGGACTTGGAAGAACACTACAAAGGGGAACATTTTTTGGACCAATTCTCACACAAGTGAGCAAAGCATCTAATTGCTTGTGTCCTAATTTTCAGAGGTTCCAAACCTTGCTTTAAGAAGAATTTATGAATGCTACATGCTTTCAAAAAACACACGCACAAGGCTGTGAAAAGCAACCTGGCCAATTTTAACCACGTGTCACTGGCACAGCATTCTTACTTACCAGTGCACACTGCCTCCTTTTAATAAATGAAAAACTGTTCTGAAAAAAAGTATCACTTAACATATAGTCCCTTCTTTCTTCTTATTTGCCCTTTTTTGCTAGGAAAAACAAGTCCCAATGTCATTATGAAAGCAGCCTGTTTCATAAATGTTTAAAGTCTATGCATTGCAGTCTAGTGGTCAGAATAGGAAACAGGCTGGAGTCAGGAATGCTTAAATGTTAATCTTCGCTCTTCCACAAACACGCCTGGTCTCAGGCAAGCCTTTTCAATGATCCTGCCAAGAAATGTCATAGAAAATGACCACCCAAGCACAATAGCCTTTTAGAAAATATATTGGAAACAGAAAAATAACCACAAATCATAAAAGGATGTTGAAAAAGCATATTCAATAATTATGCTTATTGTAAAATCAGCTAACATTTTAGCAAATGTTTTCTTCTCCTTTTTGAAATATGCATAGCTTAGAACCTTCGATCAGCATAAGAGGAAGCATATATACACAAAAATGGTGGAAACAATTAGCAGAAAGAATTCCTCCTCCTCCTCAAGCAAGTCCAGACAAGTTGATTTTGAGATCTTTCAGGGTCTCTATCTGCTGAAAAAAGCTACCCTTTTACAATCAAATCCTGTTTAATCATATTATCTATAAGTATAAATATCCTGTACCTTTACAAGAAATAGAAGCAACTTTTGTAAAGTTAGTAGATGATGAAGATAGCAGTACTGGCTCAAACTCCACAGGTGATGTGTCTTTTTGTGACAACTGCTGTATTTCCTGCATGAAGACAAGACACAATGATCCTTGTAGCAGTACTACCATTATTACTGTAGCTCCTGTATTAGTGTATCTTCCTGTCAAATTTGCAAGCCAATATCTTCCATTTTCTCACATCTTCTAAATCAACCCATGGATTTTTATTCAAGTTAACAGCTCTTACGTGTTAAAAAAAAAAAAAATCCATCACTGAACTACAACTCGTCATCCAAAAGATCTATTAGACGTTTGGGCACATTTTAAAAATATAGAAGCATGACATTTGCCACCAGCAAAATCAGTCTGCTATTAGAGCATAAGCCAGTAGGCTAATTAATTCCCCAATAAAATGCAACACCCTAAAATACAACTTCCTGAAGCCCACAATTACCTGTATATGCACAAGGCTGTTCCCAGAATGCATGACGTACACATCTACTGAGGAATCACCTGTCCAAAAGAATGAACACCGAGGTAAGTTCACCAAGGACAGAAGCACTCTTGCTTTGTCTGATAGTCATATGAGAAGCAATCCCGATTTAAATTTAAAAATCTTTGTGTGACAGCTACCCTTGTAAAAAGGAGGAACTATTCACATCTTGAGCTGGCAATCGTTTCATAAAGGAGTAAAAATCCACTCAACAAGATTTTTGGCCACAAACATGAAGGCAAGTATCAACAGGGAATCTTCCTTCGCTATCTCCTAAATCCAACTCCCCCCTTTCCTACAGGCAGGGAGACAGGAGGCACAGCTGAAGGAAAGGATGGCTGACGCTGCCATAACTTTCTAAGTCTAAGGGCCAACCTATTAATAGCACGAGAGAGTCCAGTAAAAACTGTTCTGTATACGCATACAGCTACACAAGATCCTGGCTCACCTGCTTTGAACAGCCAGCATTCTCAGGACACAATGCGAAGCTGGATTCGGTGCTTAACACCTTTTGGGCTTAAAACAGGAATGGTCCTATCACCTGGTAGGGTAGTAACCTACTGACTAGAGCAACAGGAGCTGGGTATAACTTAGCTTTCACCTGCTGATAAGGTGGTACAGCTATATTGGGTAACCACCTTTCGTCACTGTCAAAACTATGTTCCCGTCCACAGGACACTAGGAAGATGTAGAGGACCAAAAGAAGAGCAGCAGGACAGAACAAGAGATGACTATTATACCAGGGTGGTCATCACACTTCCATGAAGATGACCTGAGTGCTTGCCCTTGCTTATACTTGAATTACATCAGTAGATGCAGGCTGACATAAAAGGACATTCTCCCAATTCACCAGGCACAATTTCTAAAAATGAGTGTGCTTTGCTCAGCTGCTTGAAAGCAAGACTACAGGTGCCAGCTTCCAAAAGAGGGTTCAAGCTGTTGATTCTGAGTGAGCAGATGCTCCACATACCCCCAGCTGTTTAAAGCACATACTCCTCTTCAACATTTCCAGCTGGCTAGCTCCCCTGTGCAGACCTCGCCTACCTGCTGTCCCACTCTACGTGCTAACACGTGTGCTGTACACTGAGACTAAATACAGCACCTTATTCCCTTTTGTTAGATCTTTCCCTCAAGACCATGTGTCATTTAATTATACAAACGGAAGGCAAGCAAGCATTGCTGTTTGACATGGTAAAGCCACCACCAGTACTGATGGAGCAAGACATGGAACTTCCCACCGACAGCAAGTCCAAAGGGACTTATATGACCAACCTCTAACACAGTGAGAACTTATAATTGCATTATATTTAATAGAAAACAGCCTTAAAAGCATACTTCTAGTACTTTAACCATCTAAAGCGTTAACAGCGAGCACCTTTGACATGACAGATGTGAACAATTCTGTACCAGCATCAGAATAAACGTACATCCACAACTCAACATTAACAAAGCACTGGCATCTCACTGGCAGGGAAACTAGGTTTACAGTGGGTATTTCAGTTTCAGCTCTGTGCAAGTATCACATCACAGAACAGGCACGGGGGGAACAGCATATAATGTTTTGTGACTACATCTTGAATGGAACTTCTCAAAAGACAAAAAGATCGTGTTCTTTTTTTACTAGTGTGTTAAAAAATATTATTTTAATCTGGATTCTTAAGCAGTTCGTTCTTCTTCAATCAGAAAGTAAAACTGGCAGAAATGTCTAAAAAAAGCTATTCAAACAGACTGCAAAGCTCTATAAATAATTTAAAATCCCCTGGATTTAGAGTATTTGTTCACCCAATAAATGCTAGCATAAAGAAACTGCAAGGAGTTGACTGTTTTGCCTGTGGAATTCTAGCTTACAAGAACAAATGATGCGCACATCCGTATTACCTCATTACCTGACTTTCCATAATGGCCACTATCCCCAGTACTGTACAAATCATTCTGCCTTCATAGTCCTATTATGGTTAATTTAATTAACAGGAAACCAGAAATGCAGCTGTAGAAACTGAAGGACCATGACATCTTTCCGTACTATTTAAGCAGATGCATAGGCATGGGGGACTAAAGAATGAAACAGATTTAGTTTACTACTTTACCACCATTACCTTTATAGAGAGGATACGCTTACAGTAACTCCGCCCTAAACAAAGTGGCTGACAAGCTGTGTTTAACTAAACTGATTTGTCTTCCCTTACTCGCAAAATTCAACTGTCACTGAATTTGATTCAATTTAGCACACCAAATTACAACTTATGTATAAAACCAAGTTCTATTACAATTAACAGTCATATTTAGGACTTACCCGAGGTCTTCATTTTTTCCATTGCTACATAAACTACAAAAAGATTCTCCAGTAAGTATTGTCTGTGCTCCACAAAATCTTGTTGGGCATTTTCCATTCTTACCGTTAAGCTCATTTCTAGCAGCATTGGGTCATCGGACATAAAACAGCAACTCTGGAGTGAGACAAGGGGATATGGTGTGTATGTGGTGGGGGAGGGAATGGAAAAATTAATTACAGTAAGATATCTTGAGAAGTTAATCAAAGGTATTATCTAACAGACAAGGTTTCCAGCACCAAAGTGCTGGCAAAACAGGAGTAATTAGGACCTCTGCTAAAATCTCAGCAGAAACCAAAGACAGTGCAGGTACAGACAGCACAGCAAAAACAAAGATGAAAAACAACTAAAAAGGACACTGAACCTTGAAAGAATGCAGATTTATGAACTGTCTTAGTCAGTCTCACCTCAGGGACTGCAAAACAGTTTCCTTTGTTAAATCCTCTGCCTTCAATAAAATGTGCCATAAACAGACTGATGCATGTGTCTTAATGGTAGGAAGACAGTTCATGTTCACTGGTCTGTTTATAGTTAATTTTTCCAAATCCTGTGTTTTTTGTCTCCATTTCTCACTGAAGTAATTTTAAAAAAACAAACATATATGTACAATTCTTAATAGAAAACACTGTTGTCTGGCTAGAATACTTCAGATAAATACAAACAGGATCTTATTTCCTTCTCTAAGTAGTGGCTGCTGTTAAGACAGCTGAGTGTTAGCAACTACAGACACAGACACCATTTCGCAAAAAATTAAAGCCAACAAAGCAAAACAAAACTAGACAATCAACACTGAGTAACACAAATTCGTCCTGCATCACACCATGAAGGTCGCTAAACTCAGGCTCCGATGCCTTACCAAGAGGACTAATTTGCTCAGGAGGAGGAGGAGAGAACCTCCACCCCTGGCACATGAAGTGCTGTCGTGAAGTGGCAGCAAAACACCTTCAGCTAATCTGAAGTGCCACAAGGAGGTACAGCGGGAGTGGGGAAGCGTCTCTGGGAATAGGATGCCAGTTCACCGCTCACACAGCATCAAAGAAACCCTCAGCACTTGAAATGGCTGCCAGGAACAGGAGAGAAGGCCGCTGTGGAGACTGGAGCACAGGGATGGTGTGCCCTTGGGAAGCCCACATCAAAGAGCAGGCAGCTGCACTACGTGCAATCTCAAATGTTCAGGTGCATCTCAAGCCTAGCAATGCAATGCAAGAATCAAATATGGGAGTAAAACAGCACAGGATCACTGTGATGTGTAATGTACAGCAAAACAGCTATGGAGTCTGGGCCTCATCACACTTGATGAAAGAAAGGTGCCACAGACTACAGCGCGGGCCTATATATCTGATCCAACAAAACAGCCCATCGAGCACCATCACTGCTGTGAACCAACACCCATTTACTGTGTAAGGACACTTCAGGAGAGAGGGGAAGAGGAGATTTGGATGGCACTGCCCAGGAGGAGGAGGAGACCTACTGTCCTGAACGCTCAGAGCTTTTGGAGGGGGCTTTTCTGCTACCAAGCTTGCCCTTCCTCAGCTCTGCCCAACATCAAGGCCACCTTCAAAGCCTCCTGAACACACAGCCCAGACAGCCCAGACTTCAGCCTCTCAGCTCACTGATCTCGTCAGTGTGAACCAGAAACTCGTGAAACGCTTCTGGAGAAAGGAAATTACAGGAATCTAATCACTTTTGTACTGCATGTATGCAATACAACACCTACACATTAAAACGCTTAGCCTGTTGGGTTGGTTTTTTGGGGGGGCTGGATGTCTTCTTCCATCTCCCCCTCTCCTAAAGGTTATAGTGTGACGTGTGTGACATTTAATTTATGCCACAGGATACGGTTTTACAAAAGCATAGCTAAAAGCACAATTCCCCTTTAAACTGAGACACTGGAAATTGCATTGTTGCTAAAACTTCTAGAGCTCTGGAAAGTGCCCCTCTAAACTTGGATTAAAATAAGAAGACTTAAATAGATATAAAATGATAATAAAACATACTTTAACTTGCTGATATGTGTCGTTAGGTAAACTGCATTCAAGGTGAACATGTAAGAGACTGGCATTCATAGTTTCTGCCTGTAAGAAAGAAAAGTGAAGAAAACATCAAGCACATTGCTTCGAAAGATGTTATCATATGAATCCAATTCACACACCACAATTTATAAAGAGAATACGACTGTTTCCGCATATGCGTAACACAGTAATGTAAGGAAACTTTTTAAAATAAATACAATTACTCTGTACAGTAGGCCAGCAATCAATCTTCAACTCTCAGGAACTCCATCAATATCTACTTACTTATCAAACTACTATTATACATGATTATTAAATATTTATAGAGCATCAGCTTGAGCAACCCTTATGAACTTTCATATGTCAATAAACTGTAGTCAATAGAGCTTTTTTTGTATAATATAAAGCTTCTTTCCTTGTTTTCTGTATATTTTCTTTGCTGATTGGGTACTGAAATACAGTTCTTAGGCCAAGAACATAATGCTTCTTGGACATGGCTTCATGCCAAAATGGACAGAGAGAAAATACTTGTTTCACCTTTTTATTGATTGGAAAGGGAAAAGAAAAGAAAAGACGACTGTGCCAGCTTGTAAAGCACTCATAAATCTAACGGGGCAACAGCGCCGACAAAGCCAAGCATAGTTCATGAAAGCTATCTGGAAATCTGGACTGCCAAATTACTTGCACAAACTGCTCAGCCAGTATACCTTGATTCTAAATTAAAAAAAAAAAAAAAAAATTTCAGAATGACAGACCTGTCGCTCTATCAGTGCCTTAATTACAGCAAAATCACCTGGTGATTTTGAGACTGATGTGGAACCCTCCCCCAGTTTCTCTTCCGATACTGAACTAAATATGAGTGGGGTATCTGCAGGTTCAAGTTTCTGAAAATGTTGATGCAACTGACTTTAAAGAATGTCAATAATTTGATGCTGAAAAGCGAAACTGTGAAGAAAAGTTTTTGAAGTATCCAACATCCTATTTCATATCTCCCTGGGACAGGCAGAAGGGGGCAGGGTGCATCCGGCATCCAGTTTTATAAAAGCACAGCCAAAAGGAAGCCAACATACATTCTACATTCCCAATTCAAGCGGATTTCATACCAAAATGACTGCGGCTTCACACAAGAGGGCGATGTAACCTCTGCAAAGGCAGTTAGCAGTCCCCAGCACAGCTCTCAGGAGGAGGCAAACCCATGCCACCTCCTTTCTTTTTTACAAACGCTTTTGTCCTCATCAAATTTTGAGAGCAGAAAAAAACCCCATTTGATTCCAAAACATGCACCACGTACTAACCTCTCACAGCCATGACTGCTAGCGGAGTTTTAACAAGGCAGTAAGATTATATAAAGAGCAACTTTGGGGGCCGCTTTTCTGGTCAGATAAACCTTGATGCTTAGACTTCCCTTCTCAGTGGTTGTTGAGAGAACACTACCGCTTTCATGGTCCTGAATAAGGAGTTGTTAGCCCTTATTCAATGCCATTGTAGTTTAAAGTAGTTTAAGACCCCATGCCCCTATAAAAAAACCAAACAGCTAAATCATATTTTTCCAACTTTTTAACTTCTTGACCTGGCATAGATCTACATGGGAAATTGCTGTCACCTTAAAATTGAAGCTGCTAATGTAACACGCACAGAGGGGGAAAAAATGTTACTGGGGTGTATTTGATGTTGATCTGTTTTCTATGGGAAGTTTTATTTCTCTTTGTGAAGCTACCTTCAGAAAAGGAAAAGGGTTTTCATTTATCTAAGGCAGACAATAGATGCATAACTGTCATGCCCACTATCTTACAACACTGGTAGGACAGCTGCGTTAACCATAAAGAGAAGATAAAGCATCTGAGAAGAAAACACTGTCAGAAGCGGAGTTTCCAAGAAACTGGAACCATGTGGACCATGTCCACATCTCCCAGCAGTGCAAGCGCTCTGTTTACACTGTAAATATCACTGCCTATGAATCAGAGCAGAGAGCTGAGTTATGCAGCATATGTTTGCACCAGAGGCGAATTGAAAAGGAGAGGCATGGTACAAGGGGAAAGGTTAGAAAGAGCACTGCAAAGCAATACAACCACTGCCACTTCATTACCTGGTGCCTCTATTTTGTATTAGGTACGCATGCATACATACCTGCACGTACACACACACTCAGCATCCACAAATCCTATATGAACTGAACAGAGAAGTCTGATAGAAGCCACACGAATGAAATTCTTACCAGTTTTGTTAAGTTTTTACATTTAAAATTTAAAGAAACAGGGGCCTCTCAAAAAAACCCTAAAAACCTGAACCATCTGATCTGCAAGGAGCCCCACTCTCCTAGCGAAGGTCTAGGATTCTTGCTGGGGGTCCATACGGTAGGCAATTACTTAGGAAATAATTCATCCATCAAAAGAGAGACAGAGCGTCAACAGGACAGCTGACACAGGACAGCTCAGCAGCCATCAAGCAACCACAGACCCGAGGTCACTTTTAGGCGATGAATTCCTTATTCTGCCTTAGGTGCCCTGTCAATCAGACATGGCTCTATACAAGATTTTCACAGAGATATTCTTGCATCATTATCAGGACTGTAGAGTTCAAATCATTCCCTGGTGTTTGGCTACAATATAATTAAAAAAGAACAAACATCGAACAAGCCTCCCCGCCTTCCTGTAGGCTGATACTTCATAGTTTGTCCTGGACAGTCCCTGGCCCTAAAGAGCTATTTCCACTCTGAATGGTGTTAATAAGCCGTCCCTGTAATAATGATTCAGCAGAGTTTCATCAGTTTTTTGCAGCCAGTTATCAGGACAGCACACCAAGAAAACCCTACTGTCCTACTACCTTCCTTCTCCACACCCAAGCACCGCACTTGCACGCATTTGCTTCTCTGATCCTCTGTCCACCGGCACAAAACATAGCTAAAGGAGTCTTGGGTTCCTGCCAGTACTTGCAGCATTTCCCATGTTGTTGGTTCATAAACTCCTCTGGGAAGTCAGCAAAGTGATGCCTGTGTCTCCTACGATAAGACATTCCGCCCTGCAGGTCACTCCTCCATTGACATTTCCACTGCGTTTGTACAGCATCTTGAACACAACGAGGCAGTGATGTAGCTGCCCTGTTAGCGCCATCCAAATACTAAACAATGCCAAAAACCAGGCAACTGGAGCAAAGACTACATCCAGAAGCTGGATAAACAAAGATGACCTATATGGGCTCCACCATCTGTTATGGCTTAGTGGTAACGAGCCACTGCTGAATGGCCACGTGGACATACTATGACTTCACAGTGTTGGACACAGCTGCTCTTTCCTCCCAACGAGTGAGCCAGGAGCCCAGAAATCCTAGGATCCAGGACCACAGCCAGAGCATGCCGATCCTGAACCCTTCAAAAGCTGAAACTTTGAAAAGAGTAACAGAAAGAGGGTGAAATTCAACAGTAGAAAAGGCAACTTTGTCTTTTTCTTTTCTTATTAATTACAAGAGTTTCTGCTAAAAAAACCTGGGGGAATGATGGAGAAAAAAGAAAGGCCTGCGTACCTTTGCCTATTAAAGGATAAAAACAACCCACAATATCAATGGAAGTTCATTTTCCACAAAAAATGCAAACACAAACTTGTCGCATATTGTATTTCCAATGGAAATACTACTGTAGAGGTAAACTTTCATCTATAATCCCCAGGGATATATCATATTTCCAACATAAACACTCTGGAGAGGCAAAATTTCATCCATATCCCTATGTACAGTTCTGGCCATTCACCTTCAAAAGAAATTTTTACAAATTGGAGAAGCTGCAGAAAGGGGTTGTCAATTTGGTTAAGAAATGGACAGCCCATCACTGAAGAAGACGCTACAGAGCACGGACCATTCAGCTTGGCAAAGCAAAAGCTGAAAGATGCGATGCCACCTGCAAATGCTTCTGGGTATAAGCATCAGAAGGAGGAGGAGTTATAGAAACTGAATGCGTATCTTAACAAACAAATATAAACCGGCTGCAAAGCAATTCAGATTGGAAGCCAGGTGTAGGTTTCCAACCAGCAAAGGAGTAAGAACAAGTACTTGGGGTTACGGCAACAATGCCTCCAGCAATTCTGAGAAGCCATTTTACCAAGCACATGACGGGAACAAATGACGTTACCTTTCTGGCCTTGATGATCAAGGATGTCAGTATTACCAAACAGCTTAAACACAACCACCTTTAAAACAGGAGAAATTGGAGGCAAAAAATAGACATACACCATGCAGCACTCGGTGAGCTTTCTCACAGGTTTCCAAGCAGTATCAGCAGACTTCAGAGGTATCGAAGTCTATTTAGTGTATTTAGCAAAGGTATTTAGCATATTGAACTAGACATTGTCGCCCAAGGTTACAACTCATTCACCCCAAGATGACAAGGGATGTGTAAATGTGGCTTATGCTATCCTGAACTTACACTGGTATTTTACTTCAGTTAAAAATAAACAGGGGAACGCAAATGTGCACAGTTAAGTGAGTATGACTGGTTTGTTTTAAATGCTTTTTCACTACAAATCTCCATTGTACGTTTAAGAGTTATGCATCCTTAAGTTTGCACACGTGTAGTCACTCACTCAAACCTCATAGACCTCTCTTCCTTCCACAGTTTCTGAGCCTAAAATATAAACTGGACAAAACAGAATCATACCAATTTTTATGGGATCTGGATCAGAATATTAGTAGGGTGAACTGGAGGCAGCACTTCTGGAGAGGACAGCTATCTGTAGAGCAGCATTTTTCTAAAAGGAACCCAAACTCAAGCCATAAGCTCCTCTTGGGTATTTAGATCTTTTCTACCACCTTCAACAGCTGAGGAGCCTGTCCCACTGCTGCAGCATTTCTGTCCAAATCGGTAACATTCAGTGAACTGGAGTAATTCCTCAGTTATAGCCCGGCACAGGAAAATTACACCCACAGCTAGGAGAACTGAGTCAATGCTCTCTCACAACTCATGTCCTGCGACAAGACTGATGCCAGGTGGTATCATGCTGCACTGCCAAACATGACCTCAAGCTTGTACGCTAGAGAAATAAAGCATAGGAAAGTGTTCCTCACTATACAGTAAGGAAAATGTCAAATGCTCCCCAAAGCTTCCGTACTCAGGAATTCAGACAGAACTGCGAAGCAGCAGAGTCTGCATCCAAACTTCAGACAGTACCTGACAACAACCCATCAGGCTAAACGTGAAGATGCAGAGAGACATGTCATGAACAGCATCCAAAAAACCCTTCTCAGTTCTACCCCTAGCGCCCCAAATTACAAAACCTGAAGATTTTTGGTTCCTTCGCAAGACTGTGTCTGTGTACACCCACAAGCAAGCACACCTGTGTGATTACAGGAAAGAGACTGGTACAGAGGAAAAGAAAGGAAGAGAAGGAAATTGTGCGTTATCCTCAGGTAGAGGTAAGACTGACCTACCATATGCGTAGCAGACTGGAAAATACGATCTGAGCTGAAAATTTTTCTCAGGTAGAACAGAAGACGACATCATGAAGGCAATCAACACAGCTTACATTTAGATAAAAGATTAAATTCTGTTATACGCTAAGATATTCTAAATATGTTTTTGAAAAAACTAAATCTGTGTACAATACAAAAGGAAATGTGAAAGATCAATTTTTCCAGTTAGTTATTAACTTGAAAGGTTCTGTATGGCCCGGAAGACTATGAAAATACCTGCAACTGCAATCAAATGACAGAAATCGTTAAAGCTTCTTTCAACTGAAATAGTTATGCCTCTTAAATCCACCTTGCTGTATTCTCCACAGCTCCCTGCTCTAGTCAAGCTGAGGTAAGCAAAGCTGTTATCTTCAGCACTGATACAGGCAGGAGGGGATACTCCAGCCTGACTCCCAGCTCTCGTTCTCATCCATGCAGCATGCCGTGCTTTTTAACTGTAGCAAACCGTTGGCGCAGCCCTGCTGTGAACTGGCATGGGGAACGGGTCTGAAGGAAAAAACAGAACAAACCAAAACAGCTCCCCGCCCAACTTTATAGTACAAAGATCATTTTTTTAGGACAGATCAATTCTCCAGTTTAATTCAGAGCAGGGCCTCACAAATAGTTTTGTCGGCACAACTGAGAGGACAGCACGCCACAGGAGCATGAACAAGAACAAGTGGGAATAGTTTAAATGCCAAAGACTGTCTCATAAAACCAGAACACCAGCTGATCACAGTAGCCCTGTATCTTGCAATCTCTCACCTGCAGTCACTGGTACTTAGACTTTTTGTTAACGTTCCTTGCATCCCAACAACCTCAGGACAAAAACCTTTTATGTCTAAGAAGATTTATGTTTCATCTCTGTTTGAAATGTATACTGTACCAGCGTGTGTGACGCCTGGATGTTTTGAATGTGTGGAAGCAGTAAGTAGGCGTTTGCTAGCTGCACTCTAGGTTCTTCTGGAGAAGACGTCAGAGTTCCCGTTCCAAAAACCTGGTGTTAAAAAAAAAGGTCATTACATCAACATCTAGTATTTCATCAGCATCTAGTATTTCAGTTATCACAGTAACATACAAAACTATTTTGCTAATAATAACAATCTTCCCAAGAAACAGATTGGTTTTTCACATTAGATTATTTTAAAAGACAATTTGTAGATATAAAGTTCCAATGTGGAAAGTGACTATACACATAAATGGCATTAACATCTTCACTCATTCAGGCACTATTACAAAAACAAAACAAAGCACTCATCAGCAGAGCATCAGGTTATCTCAAAAAGAAAGTATCTAAACTCTCTTACTGTTCTTCAGGCAATTACAATACACATATCACCATTTGGCAGTGCAGTAATTTCTGGAAAAACTTTGTTACTAGTCCAATTGCATATTGAATTTAATGGCTTTGCCTTAGAAATTGAGTAAAATAATTTTTGATCATTTTGTTTATTAAAGTCTGCAGTTTTCAGAGCACTATAAGATTTGTAAGTTGAATGTTTTTACTGCATCCATATTCCATTCCACCAGGATTAGTTTATGACAATGAGATGCAAGATAACGAGGAAAAAAAAAAAATCATTAGAGGTTAAGAAAAACGCCTTGGGGATTTTCACTTGTATGCAAAGATTTTTTATTTTTTCTTTTAATAGAAAAAACCACGTTTTTAATTAAGATGATAATACAATGCATTCTATGTTCACTGAAGATCTCTGACTACAGATAGAAAATATGAGATCAAAGGGAATATGCTTTTTTTTTTTTATGGAGGCACTTACAAAGTACATTTTACTATAATGGTACCTCTTCTCTATTTGGGTGAATCTTCTGTACACACTCTTGCATAAATGCATTAGAAACATCAAACATGTTTCAAGGCACTTGGGCTCTCAAGAGCACTGTAACTGTGCATCATCCACTCAAGTTATGCCCAATTTTGAAACTCTTAAACCTAATGCAAGCTGAAATCATGGGCAGCTACTTCCTTTGTTTCAGGCGGCTGGTGAAACTCTCCATGAAAACCAGTCCATTACTGATTTTAGCAGCAGTCCAACAGGAGACAAACTCATTTTTTGGTGGCACTGACAACTGCTTCCCCACAACTTGTTGATAAAAGGCCCTGGCTGAGCTGACCGGGCAATAAATCAAGGGGTCAGGAGTGAGTGCAAGGAGAGCGGAGATGTCAAAAAGAAAAGGTCAATCACTCTATAATGCACTCTTCCTTCATCCTTGACGAAAAGTTCCTGCCAAGTGGCATTACCTCTAATAAATACTAGATAAATGCAACATTTGTATTAAAAAACATGTATTTCATTTGAACTTAACCTATGCTTCAATTTAAGGAGCTTTGTTTTCCAGCACAGTATCAAAGTATTGGAATGGAATAGCTGGATGGTTCATTAAAGCCAGCATTGTTTTTAAAAAATCACTGAATTTAGAGTTAGATTTTTCTTTAACAAATTAATAAAAGCAAAGAATTTGGAGTATATAATGGCCCTTATAAAAATAAAAAAAGCTTAAGACTTGCTTGAATTCACTAGTTAATCAGACAATAGATGGCTTTAATGCACAACCATTACTTTGACTTTCATGTTTTAAGGGCCTAAACCTCTCACCCTGTGCTACATCCCCAATGTGTTTACATAAAATCCTGCAGAGTAGCTGAAAACCACCTAAAATATTTCCCAAATAGGCTTTTCATGACAAATGCATTCCAGCACAGTGCACTCTAGACTGCAGTTATTACATGAAACCAACTAGTAGTGACAGGACCATGATCTTGTAAGTACACATATACAAATACACTTAGCTTTACTACCGCAAGTAGTCCCACTAACAGTAGTAATTTTAGCCATATACATGTATGAGGGATCATGAGACTAGCAAGATCTGGTAAAAGGGATAAATTGTAAACATTACCCCACCTGATTTGTATCAGGAATTCAATGAACTTTGAAAGTCTCTAAGTTCAAAAGGTATGAAAATCACTTTTTAAAATGCAAGTAAATCCAAAACTCAAGCTAAAAGTACAAGTAGTTACCTGATATGAAAGTACTCCGTGAGATGAGGTATTTATAAATAATGAGCTTTCAATACTGCCTTCTTCTGTTGGCAGGAAGAGCACTCTGAAAGAAATTTTTCCCATCGCTGGAATCACCTGCAGAGACCACAAAGAAGCCTGCTTGCTCGGTGCCAGTGATCACGACACCCACCATTCAGTCGCACAGCCCAACAGACATTTCCACATGTACACCTCTATCTGTAGGTCCCACTAAGCAGAACCTCAGTCCTGAGAAGTTTCTTCTGTCCACAACTCTCGACTCTTACTATGGAGAAGAACTGAGACAACGCAGCAACTCGCCATATTATGGCTGGAATTTCTCAGCTAGCTTGGGCCTCGTCAGTCAAGACTCCTTTTTGCAAGAGAAGTTAATCACGCAGCACTGACAGCCTCTGCACGCACAAAAATGCTTCCCCTCATATAGATACCTATTACAAAGTGAATCAATCCCCCCTGTGATACATAGTCAAACGAATCAAAGCTGAACTTGGGCAACACAATTAGTTACCAAATAGGTCTAACAGAAAGAACAATGATGCTTATGTCTGCACAGTAATACCCATTCAGCCATAGTAAAAACACAAATCAGATGAAAGCATAATAAAAACCCTTTGCACATCAGCGGAGGATAAAATCTGGGCTTCATCAAACTGAGATCACAGCAATTCATTCTTAACATGCGTTATATTGTTATACATCATTAAAATTCAGAGTTAAAATAATGGTCTTAGATCATAAGGCAATTATGCTCATAATTGCAATACAAAATGCATAAAACATTTCACTGCAGTTTTTTTGAGGAATATGCAAGACCATTCAAAAGACTGAAAATTCAAGGCTGTAAAACACCCACATGCCTGTGGATTACTGCATAATGCTGCATAGAGCAGAATGAGATTTAAACAAGTCTCTTTAACACTGAAAAATTCTTCTCTTTCTCTGTTACTGTAAAATAAATTTCCTACTGTAGGTTTTGACGTCTTCTCCCTTACCAGTCTAAGCAGAAGTGAGCAAAAAAAATGCTAGCAAAACAGAAAAAAAGTTGGAGGTCCTACAAAAAAGCACAAAGAGAAAACACAGAATGAAAAGCTTAGGCCAAAGGAAGCACGAAGGCTTGGCACTTGGCCATTACATAGTTTCCAAAAGTACATCAACACTCACCCGGCTATGAGCAGGAGACACATGAAACTGTCTAGTAGCTGTAAACACTGAATTCACTACAACTTCTCTATCTCTACTAGGGTTGTAGGCATGCAGCATTTTAGCTCTGGGTAACCCCAGTAATCTAAAGGGGGGGAAAAAAAGAGAAAGAAGTTATTCACTTTATAAGTACAGGCAATGCACAAAAAAGCAACAAACACAAATCACTCTAAACCATGTTGATATGCAACAATTTCCTAGTGGTTACTATTCTTTGGAAACATGCCAAACAAATTTTGCCCTTTAGTATACAAAGACAAATAAGTAACATTGGGATGTGATAGGTGCACTTAGCCGAAACTCATTTGAGTCACCGGGAGTTTAACAACCCTTATGAGGCACAAATTTTTGAATAAAAAAGTTTAAATAACCAAAGTCTTGTTTTGTCAGCTAAAGCAACGATTCTCTTAAGGCTTCTGCTTTAGCTAATACATCCTAAACCCCAGCATCTTATACACTCATTCTGTGAATCCTCTGAAACATTCCTTTAACTCACAAGGGGACTGTGTTTCTTTTCGGTTACTGATAGACCAAAGGCTGATTATCATTTAAGAATAATTTTTAAAGTTTTCTTAGATGAGAACTAAAAAGAAAAATCTCAAGTATTCTACCGGTATGTTTGCCTGGGACTTTCTGGATTTTATTTTCAGAAGTTAAAGGAAGCAACAAGGTCCCCCTCCACTAGGAAGGCAATTTTTCAAGAAATGAACAACCAGCGTGAAGAACTGATTTGACATCCATGCAGAATCACCTGAAACGTACCCAGAGTGTGTTATAGTTCCCTATTCCCTCTTCCTCCTTCCTAGTACTATGTTGGTTTTCATTTACGAAGTACTACAAGGCAAGAAACACAGTTCCAACTCTGTGGCAATTACTTACTATTTATCTTTTTTTCACAGGATAGCGTGATCTCAGCTAATGTTCTCTACCCAAATGTAGCCCAGTGTAGTTTTTCCTCCCCACTTTGTTATTAATCAAAATAACAATAACGTAAGATACTCACTGCATTCCAAAATGCAGAACTGACGGGTGAAAATGTAAGGCCTTCCCATTTGGAGGCATCTTTGCCGAGAAGCTGAAAAAACGGGAAAAGAAGCCACAATTAATATTTAGTGGGCATGATGCTACACATTGCAGGGAAGGAAGATATGTTACAGGCTCTGACTCTATATTCTAAACGTGCTCTATTTCCAAATCTTTTCAAACATTCCTCTCGCTGCCATAAGACTGACCTTTTAAGAAGGTTTCCATACAACAGCACATGCTGGGAAGCTCGTGCCAATAAAAGTGCAGTTTGAGAAGTATCCCATTTTAGAGGCAATGCTGGCTTGGACAATCTCCCTTCCTTGCACATATCCCCCCAGTCATGCTGATACACCTCTTTATGGGGCTGCACAGTGAACTACAGAGGGAAAACAACTTAAAAGAGTCCTGGGGAACGAAAATTACGTCAGCATGGAGCAGATCCCCAGTCTCGTCAATTCGACATTCACACAAGCACTGGTACGAGCAAACCTAAGAGATGCAGAGGTAGAGAAGTAAATAGCAGCTTGGGCAAAAGCCGACATCAAAAGAAGTGCTTGCCTAGCTGTGGCTTTAATGCAAAAGCCAACTCATTTCTTATATGCAAAAGAGATGAAGAAATAATGTGAAACACACACATCATCATCTTTCCTTTGCCCTAGGAAAATTCACAATAAAGTTCCCATCAGTTCTAGCATATTTTTAGCTTATTTCAACATGAGTCAATGCCCTATAACATAGAAATCCCAAGATATCTTCACCACTTTCTCAATTAAAACTTGTCTTCCACAAGTCCCAACAACCACAGCGGTAAAAACAAGCTCAGCACTTGTTCATTACATCTACGTACCCAGCGCTATGCTGTTAAAAACTTCCCCAGAAGCAGTCTGCATGTTGCATAGCCAGAACCAGTGTCACCTTTACTGGATGATGCTAATAAGCATCCTAACAGGGATGAGTCTGAGAAGGGAGGGATGGACTGTGGTCTCATTAGTTATCCAGCTGCTTTGCATAATGTGTGGTAGTACAGTTAATTGGTCCCCAATTTAAAAATGTAGTTCTGTAACATTACACCTTTAATACATTAAAGTACCTACATTATTCTGTTGTTATATTCCAAACCAATAGAGACATCATAATTTACCACCAGTCAGGAAAAATCAGTTGTTATGAAAACCCACAATTTTTATGAAAACATTTCTCATACAAGGGAGCAAACTCCCTTGCTGCTATAGCAAGAGGAATGCGATATATCCAGGTAGCATTTCTGGGGAGCTGCTAGAAAATAAAGAAAGAACAGATGATGCAGAACTATGAAGTCTGGATGACTGACAGTCTCCTTCCAACCACCTTGTCTCTGCCCCAGCCAACTCTTGCTCCATTCCTAGAAACACCGCAGCAACCAGCACTTTCTTCCCCTTCCAAAAGTCAACCTCAGAGACGTACCCAGAAGGAAAGTCTGAGTACTGTTGTTGTAAACACACAGAAATTAAAACTACTACTACTACAGTAAAAGCACCAGACTTTTGGGGGAAGGCACATTTCTTAAGGGTCTTCAGATCCTTTTTTTATATGCACACACATATATAGCAAAATAAAAGTTAAGCCAGTGGTTTATGCGCTACAGTATCACCTTGAACCCCATCACCGCTTAAGTTTCTAGCATCTTACAGGTACTGCTTGAAATACCTTTTCCCACCAGAAACACCTTTGCTAAGAACGGCAAGAAGCTGAGTGCTCCTCTGTGCCAATTTGTGTAATTAGCACTGGCTCTCCAAGACTTACTATCTTCCTTCTGGGGAGCTCTAGCAGCATCAGCTCTTTTCCCCTGAACCCTCGCTCTCTGCAATAGGTACCCAATGTACCAACTGGGTGCAAACCCAGCTGTGGATGTAGAAGACTGCATTTCATTCAGTTTGGGTGAACAAGGCCATGCTGTAGCACTGGTTCTTAAAAGTGCACTGTATTACTGTTCAGTCAACAATTACAGCCAACCCTCTACTAGTCAGAAAACGGGAAAAGCCCAGTCAGAGCAGCAGCAGGATCCCAGGGCTGCTGTCCCATTCCTCCTGGAGAAGGCAGCCTGGACCTGGGATAGCTGAAGCTAAGCCTCAGCTAACAAACTCTGCAGGCTCTGAGCTGACTCCTCAGCAGGGAGGTAATTTCAGAGCATCCCTGCACACCGCTCCCCAGGAGCCCCAGGAACAGGACTGTTGTTACAAGATATCCAGCTTCTGCTCTGCGCCCCACAAAAGCTGCCAAATTGCTCCAAGCCCCAGCCTGGCCCCGAAAGCAGAACAGTCACATTCCTACAGCGCTGTGCTCATAACCCTGCCCGCTGGCCAGCTCCAGGGCGTCTGCACTGCTTATCAGTGGCCCCAAAGCAGTGCCAAAAAAAATAACTTGAGAGCTGAGTTTATTCAACGGCAGGACTAGTAGAAAGAGAAATCCACCACTGTTTTGGGTTTTTTTTTTTTCCCCCCAAGGGAGATGACGACAGGTTGGAATAGCGGGAATGGGCAGGGGATCATTCTGCCCATCGCACCTGCACAACCAGGATGCATTTTAAAGCCCACCACTGTAGAGAGAAAGGGACAGGCCCATCTACATTAGAAGTGTACTTCTCCAATGTGTTCCTGCAAGTCTCTTAAAGCCAGCTGGAAGCTGGCAGAACACCCTTCTGCATCCCCATGCTCCAAACACAATTCAACACATTCAGATCTCTGCAGGGGATCCGACATGGAAATAAATGTCAAAGGCAATTTATTAAGACATTTAAAAGTTGAACTCACTTTTTAAAACAAAACATTTACTTTTTGGATTTTTTTTTTCTTTTAAAGAACCTCATTTCACTAATAGATTCACCTCAAAGTATGCCAAAAATTTCTCTTTTGGCTGCAGATGACATGTCTAAAAAAGTACACGGATCGTTTCATGAGAATGTTACAGGCCTGGGAAAGACACACAAATATCAGCCTAAGAATGGAAGTCTTGAAACAACAAACGTGGAGAAACAGTTCTCTTCATAACAGAAGAAGCCGGGTTTCCAACTACTCTTCAATTGCTTTTAAAATCAGCTAACATCACATTAAGCATGTCGTCTAACAAAGCTGGAGTCCACACTCAATGGCATCTCTGTTTTTTCCAGCAGATCAGCTGAACACCAACTTCTGAATGATAAATTTTGATACAGCAGGTCAATTCCAACATTTCAGGAGACATTTTTAAGCACAAGTGAACAGAAGTGGAGGGAAACAGGAGAAAGAAATAGAAGAGGGGAAGGGAACTCCTGGCAACTACTTTGAACACTTAGTAGTAATTGCCTTTGTATCAAAAAACTAGTTTAACTGGCCCCATTATCACTTGCCAGCCCAACAATTCAATGCCCTTCCTCCTTTCCATCCTCACAATATATTTAAAATGCTGACACCCTGGACCATCCATCTCCAGGAAAAAAGAATAAGAACAGCTGAAACATTGGGGAGGTGAGGGAGGGCTCCACACGGCCACCCAGAGCACCAAGGGCAGGGGGAAGATGGGGGGCAGGCTCTGAGGGGAAGGAGAGGGTGAGCCCGAGAGACCGGCAGCTCCAGCTCATCACCCCGATTCACAGAAAACACCCAGCAAAGAGGGTCAAATCCTGAGCGTGCACACAACTCCCAGCACCAGGGATGCTTGCTGGGGAGAAAGGTGGATGTGGAGTGGACAAAAAGGGGCTGGAAGGGAACGTGGGGTGAGGAAGAGGGGTGACACCAGGGGAGAAGAGCAGGATGGAGGAATGCAAGAAGCCCCGACCGCCTGTGCAAGCAGAAAAATGTGTCACTCCAGGGCAGCATTTTGGGGTTTTTTTTGTTGTTTTTTTAAAAGCAGCATGAGCTGTAAAATCTTAAGCCATCATATTCCCTCCACTGAGAAGCCCCAGAAGTGCTTATCTGTAGGGAAAAGGGCATCAGAGAACATGGAAAAGTTCCAGCCTTTTACAACATTTCCTGCTCCAGGAAAGAACATTTTGGTGTCTGTTGATGTGGGACTAACAAAAGAGGATGCTACTACAGGGATGCTGAGAGCACTGTTACATACATAGTTGAAATTGTTTTGCCCTCGCTTCTTTCAGTTCTGTTACTCTTTGATGTAATTAGCAAAAACAGCTAAACAACCAGGTCAGTATGATTTTATATATTTATTCACAGCCCCAAACCCTAATATTTATGTGCAATGTATATTACACACAAACATTTGTTCCAAATAAGCGAAGACCCTTTTATTTCCCCCAAAGTCCAACAGAAAAAGATCTTTCTTCATAACAGATTTATTCATAATTCACCGGCCAAAATCACAAGAGAAGTATTTCTCCTAAAAATCCAAACAAAAGACCAAATCTACTCTGAATAAATTGCTGGGTTGTGTGTTGGTTTTTCTTTGTTTTGTTGTGCCTTTTTTTTTTTTAAATAAAACTTCAAAACTGAGTTAATGCATCTAATTATACATATAAAACACTCAGTAATCTGCAGAATAAGCTGTATCTGAGCAGAAGCGAAGGGACATTTCCTGGAAGGAAGTTTATCCCAGTGTCCCTTTTTCTTCTATTAGCTCCTTCAAGTCTTCCTTGTATCTTTATTTCTTTACTTTAATTGATTACTTTAGATTATCTTAGGATGTATGTTATCTGATGATTCAGATAGCAACGTCTGTAGTTGAGAATAATCGTAATTGCTACTTGGTGCCCTTTCTTCATCCTTCCTTTTTGTGCCCTTTGTTCACAGCAGATGAAGAAAAAGCAAGTCAGGGGAAGGCCTTTTATTGTCGGGTCTTTTTCTTTATGGTTGCAGGGTTTTATTGGAAGCAGCAGGCAAAAAGGACTGGATTCTTTAATGTACAAGAAGTCCTTCTGAGTGAATCTGCTTAGGCAGTACTGTTTTTTCAGTATATTGATAAAAGTAAAATTTGACTTGTTTGGCATTTTGACACTTCGTACATTCAGTGCAGGAATATTAACGAACCCACAGGATGAGGTTTTGAGATACGAAAGCATGTATGTATTGTATAGGAAAGCACAATTTTTATATGTAAACTGAAACAGAGAAATGAAATTTAAAAAACCTCATTTACTGACTAATTTTAGATTCACTTCTCTAGACTACACCTGATAAACAAAAAGCAGACTAAGATGATGAGGTTCACACGTACAGAGACAACCAAACCCAAATACTTTTAATAGTTCTGATTGCAGCTGATGCAAAGAAACTATTTTGACAAATGAAAATTGTTAATTGAGAGGAAATTAACATAGAAATAGAAACAGCTTCCAGCAGCAGCTGAACCAAAGTCTTCTGCAGAGCTGATAAGAAGCTTTGGTTTGTCACATCACCTAGTCCCTCTCTTCTCTCAACCTCCCATTTACTAAAGGCCATAAAAGCACCAAGCAGTAGTTATGAAGGTTAAACCGCAGCTCCTGGAAGACAGACAGTGGCTTTAAAAGAGGTGATAAAATTGTTTGGAAATACAAAATTAAAACTTTTGTTTACCATCAAGGCAACTCTGCCAAACACACAAACAGGAACATTATTAAATCATGATTTTTTGTAACCAAACTTAATTTTTTTCCTAGAAGCAAAAAGAGTCATCAGAAATCAGAACATAAGTTTACCTTGCAACGATACAGCTCACAGGCAAGCTATTGTGCAGCACCTGGAGAAGCACAGCTCCCCATGGCCTCAGCCCTGCCATGCTCGCCACCTTGGCTCTGGAGACTTACAGGACTTCTCCCAAAGTCCCATACCTACATAAGACTTAGCTGATAACAGATGAACCAGTCTGTGGATTTTTTTTTTTTTTTAAAGGAAAAAAACATCCAGCAGATAAAAGAACAAAAATGTGAATTTTAAACACTGGAAACCTAGAAGGCAAAAGACTGGTATTTTTAGCACCGCATTGTTTAGGGAAGAGGGGGAGGACTGACTCAGTGCTTCTGAATGCTTGGGGATTGGCAACCCATCGTTAGGAATTCACTTACATGCTTTACCAGAGAGCTGTGCTGCTTCTGGAAGAAGAGTGGTCGTCTTTTTCTCTGAACTATGCTACGTACATCAGGGACCGAATCCTAGACTGTGGAAAGCAGGAAAAGCCAAAACGGTGTTACCCATCAAATAATATGTGTGCATGCATGCATGCATGCTATTTTGCATGGTTTGGCTACAGGAAAATAGGAAAGGGGAGCTAAACCAAAATAAACCAGTGAAATGGACAAGACAATCTCTCTAAAAACAAATGCCATGATTTATAGCCAAAGTCATGATTTAAGGGGGCAGACAGGTCTAGCAATCTTTTTCTTTTTTTTTTTTTTTTTAAGCTTCTGAGGTTGGCGAAGCAGCATATAGCCAAGACCTGCTCACTAAAGTTTCAATGGGCTGATACTTAGTTTATTTTAAACAGTACTGAGATAAAGAGGTATGTAAGCCGAGCTTAATGTGTAAAGCACAAGCCACTCTCCGTTACTTCCATTCGGCCCCTTGTGCATCGCTCTCCTTCAGCAACTATGAGCAGCCTCCTCAGGTCCTCTCCTCTAGCCCTGGTGTTTCCACTGCTGTTAGTTGCCTTTCTGGGTAACCCTCTCTCCTCTCACTGCCTGTGCTCCCTCTTCCTATAAAATCCTGCAATAATGTTCACATAAACCCTTCATAGAATAGTTACCTAAGCCAGCAGTGCTTCGGTTTTACTTATTACAAAACTACAACAAAATTGCAATCACCAAACTCACAGTATCTCACAGTACAGCGCTTATAAAGTTGCATTTCTCACCAGGATGTAAATGGAAGCACACAGATAAAAAACCTGGCTTTTCTCCCTACCCTCACACCCAAACAGTCTCCTTGAAAACCTTCCAAAGAAGTTAAATGCGGACCATGATAAAAATCAGAATAAGACTCAAGAAGAAATCTAGTGGAGATGATGAGCAGTGAGGCATGAAGCGCTATAGTGAGCATCCCGGTGAAAAGAAAAGGCTTTCTTCTCCAGATGTGCCTGTGGTTTGTATTTGAGCAGCAGCAGCACAATAAAGTGTGTTTAACAGCAGAACGGAATTATTCCCTCCTATAAATCAGTCCGCAACTTCTGAAATAACTGAAATCTGTACTAAATTAAGAAATTAATTCACAATGACTTGAGTTCATTTGAAATTGTTTTCTGAAACCTCTTCTTTCGAAATCCTTTAGCCATCCAAATTTCAAGCAACAACCAACACTCTGTAGAGATTGTCCAGGAGGACCCTGTATTATTTGGGCATCTTGGACAGTCTTCTTGAGCCGGGGGGGGGGGGAGGGAAGCAGAAATTTTAAAAATCAAAAGGTACATAAACCCCTAGATAACCCCAAGCACAGACCTGGGAGAACAGTAAGTGGGTTATCAGTGAATTGGGCATGCAAATCAGGCACCCATGTGGCCTAAGCTGAACCTGTAACTACTTGTTGACACAAAAAAAAAAAAAGGAGTCTTGTTTCAGCTAGGCTAAGAAATATCTAAGTTATTTGTTTTGGATGAGTGTACGGGGCCCAGTAGTTCAAAATGCACATCAAACGTATTTTCCTCTGAAGCATTTCTACCACTGCCAGCAAATCCCAAATATCCTGGCAAGCAGAACATCAACCTTCATTTTCCTTTTTGCTTTGTATAATTTAATAATTGCTTGTTCATACTGCAATATTTCATAAGGCGATCTCTTAAGTACTTAAGACAATGATAACTGCTCTGAAACAAAACTTTTAGTTTGCCTTTTTTTTTAAGCTTCACAATTTAACTTTTTTTAAGTCAGCAATCTTCTGTTAAACTGTTAAAATCACAGAAACAATAAAGTTTACTCTTTTTTTTTAGTTCTTCCCAAAACAAATTAAAAGAGTCACTTGCCTAATACAAACACACACTTTTGGCTCCATCAGGAGCCTTGGCATTCTTGACGTTTTATCTTGAATTACCAGGTCCTGGACTTCTGGGGTTATGAGAAAATACTGCATTTCATGTCTTTTTAAAGAATGCTTCTAGCCCATGAGTATGCGAAATAAAACCACAAACCCCAAAGGCACACAAAACAGCTCACGATATTTTTTTTCCTTTTTCAACCTCAAAGCTTTTTAGCCAAATCCACTTTTTTCAAGTGATTTGCTTACCCTGTAGTTGCCAAACCCGCCAAAAAAAAAAAAAAACCAACCCAAAAAACCACCACCTTTAAACTGCCTGCATAACCCAGTTTTGTTCTTCAAAAACTGACGGTAAGATCACAAATCATTTCTGAGATGTTAACTTTTGCCTATCTTACTTAATTAACAAGCATTAAGAAAGGCAGTCAAACCTGCAAGCACCCTCACCTACTTTATACATGTAAATAAATGGCTGCTTTTTGAAGAACAGTGCTCAACTCTCACAACTCAAAATCACTTCAAGAGGAGCTATGAGACTCCACAGCTCTGAAAGATCACACTGTTTATCCAAGCTCCTGCGCAGAGTCTCTAAACTGAAAATGAAACATTTTCAAGTGGAGATGTGCTTGCTGCTCATAGCCTTTTTCAGACACTTTGAAAACATGAACCCTAGAGAAAGAGCGCACGGAGAAGTACCTAGAGAAAAGGCTTCCACAGTGTCAGCATGCTGCCTCCTCCAGCTAAAAGCAAAGCACTAACTGCAAGCCTTGTGCTGAAATACCATGAAATTTAAATGACCGTTCCCTACCCAGTTTTCAAAGCATTTTACTGAAAGCAGTCAAATTTCACAGCATGGCCCTGTGAAAGAGGTAGAATAAAACAACCTTAAGAAAGGCAGAAGATAGACCACAAATCCACCTGCCTTGTACCTAAGGAGAGCGCTATTATCTTTACTTACTAGGTAGTAAAGTATTTAATTCTGTCCTTGCAACGGCGAAACCATGGCAGAAGATTTTAGTGGCAAGGGCTGTTTTAAGCACAGTCGTGTACTAACATAATTAGGAATCTAATAAAGGAAGAGACTGATATTCCAGAAGAAACAAATACCAATTCTATCACATCTGCCTCAACTAAATTAATTCCCTTAAAAATAGCAATGAACTTGTTTTCTGTTCCTGCAGAGTGTCTACAGGACAATTATCAGTACAGAAGGAAGAGATCCAAGTGAAAACAGACCTCGCCTTTTTAATGTATCAATTGCAATTCCATTTTTACCAGTTAAAATAAAAATTCATTTCATCAAGCACACACAATTCTACTCAAAAAATCTCCCCAAGCTGAAGAGTAAAGGGCCAGTTTCTGTCAATTCAGCAGCAACCCTCCTTCAAGTGTTTCACTTTCACATGCCAGGGCAATGCAGTATTTCTCCGGCTCACGGAATCTGATTCCTGCCTTGAGAGAAGGGGGGAGGCATTGACAGGAAGCACAGTGGGGCTGCAAAGCTCACAGCAATGGGAAGTTACATTCTTGTCAAATATCATTGCACCCAACCATTTCCTTTTTCTGCTTACAGCCGCAGCCAAAAAACTTCCATCTTGACAGAAACCATTTTAAGTTAGAACAGTTCAGCAAAATGCATGAAAGAACTCTGTGGTCGCTGATAAGCTTGACCTGCTTAATAATTAAGAGTGATAATCTTCCTACAGCAATTAAGAGTGATAATCTTCCTACGGGAGCTGCCTTTTGCTGTTTCTGCATTAATCCAAGCCTTTTAGTTTCTTTTATAATGAAAGAGTACAGGCCTGTAGGACAGCTAAGGCACAGATTTGCTTGGTAGATCTTAACAGCCCACAGGAAACCTTTACACTGAACCCATTAAGTACCAAAAATCCCCTCCCCTTTTTTCCCCCCTGAGACAGAAAAAAGAACATTAACTAAAAAGGAAGCTAAGCAAATACAAGAAAACTCAGACCTAGGACTTAAAGAAGTAATAATAATAATTTCTGCTTTTAATTTATTCCTTTTGGTCTGGACAACGCACCTGATACCACCTGCCTTGAAAAGAAGCCATGGAAAAGTCAGTAAGTTCACATCTCAAAGCTGCAAAATCCAAGTTTGACAAAACAGTGGAAAACATCAGCCTGGACTTTGCATTTCTTCTCTTTTGTGAATTTCAGCCCAAATCTTTAAAAACAAAGGATAATCTTTGAGCACCAACCTTTAAGCATAGTAATTTACCTATGAGCATCCAATAGCATTCCTTGTTTAAGCCAGCATATGAAGATGGACAACCAAAATGGGTTCAATACGGAAAACTTTACCAGATAGCTTCAAATGCTACAAATGTGGAAAAGCAAACACTACAATATATAATTTAGATGCATTAGGCAGTAAATTATTTTACATACTGGTAAGACACTGGGGAAGTCCCTCTCAAAAACTTAAATACACACACCTCTTTCAAAATCCTTGTATCAAGCATTTGCTTGAGTAACACACCAAGACCAGCTTTCTCAGTGCTATGTTTCAGTTTTATAAGGAGAAAAACTACTGTCGCTATTGATTGCCAGACTTATTAAAAACTTAATTCTCTCCTCTAACAGGTGAAACTTCACACAAGACTTTCTGAATCATGTGCAAACTACCCAGAATTTAAACTACATATACTAGCATTCTAAGAATACCTAATTTTTCATGTCATTGAACAGCATTTTCACAAGCTGTAATATATGACTGCGAAAATACGATGCAAAGAAGAAATATAAAAAGAAGGAGCAAGGCTACACTTTTCTTAAAGGTACTCTAACCACGGTGCTGCAGGGTGAAGCTGTGGTTACACAGTCGTCCTGCATAGAGCAGGGGAACAAAGCTGCTCTCCCACACCCCAGGGGCCGCTACCAAATCTTAAGGAGGAAAAGTTAAAGATAAGTCAGTAACCAAATAGCAACACCAAAAGAGCAGCTTCAGCCCAAAATCAACGCCTCCATCTCACAGGAGCATAACTCTCTTGTTCTTGTTTTCCACTCCTCCCAGTTGGGATGTATTATATCCTTTTTAGTCCCCCTCCAACTGTTTTGGTGTCACTTGACAAAGCTTTTTGTTCTGGTGCAGTAACCTATTGGATCTATGCCATTTTACAGATGTGACACGTAGTATTATTTATTAGCCAGGACATGTATTTTCTCCAGAAAAATATGGAACTTTTTTCTTATGAAGAACCTTTCAAAATTACAATAGCGATAAAAAAAATTGCAGACTACTTATTGTTCATTCATATTTTATTGACTGATTGCACTGTGCACTTTCATCTTCATCTATACGCTTCAGTCCAGTCATATACACCTACTCTTGAAGTAAAAGCTTTCCTTCTCCAACTCCCCATACAAAACTCTGGTTCTACTTCCAAGCACATCCCCTTCTGCAGGCAGAAGAAGAATGGGGGAATCCTCCACAGCATCGGATCATTTCCACTTTCTCACCTAAGGCCAGTAAACTCGCACGGTGGCAGGACACCACGCAGACAGCCTGCCGAATTCCCCCAGCTGCCCCTTTTGAAAAGATCAACTTGCTACGCTCGCCTGTCTTGTGTCACTCGGCGCTCTGGGTTGTGGTATGCAAAATGAAAAGACAGCTCCATGATTTAGTGCTATTAATAAAAGAAAGCACTCACAGTGTATTTGTGACCTACTCCTAAGTACTACCTTATATCTATACTTTGTTAGATTATGTTGTTAAAGAAAACACAGATATGAAAAAATTTATACCAGAAAATTCAAACTGGCAAAAATTCAAAAATTTTGGCATTACCAGGATTAGTAGTTACAATGCTTATTGCAGAAATTACCAGGTCCTTACAAAACATCTGGGATCTGTTGAAGCCAATGCACAGCATATGCTCTGAGCCAATTTCTTCTGACGGACAAAATGCTGCAACTTTCTGCTATTAAACAAAGCAGAACCATATGAAACACACCCTGTTTCACAGGTTTATTAACAAAATGTCTACCACCAAAAAAACCTCAGGTATGTTACAGCTGGCACGTTAACCTCTAGAGCTCTGACTTTCAGCAAGGGGCACCTTGAGCCAACAAGTTAACATTTGTTTCCTTCAGCAGGATAGCTGGTGGGGGAAGGAAGAGGAGAAAAATGAGCTGAAAAAAAATAGCAGGAAGTCAGCTTTTGATTATTTTGTATCAGTTAAGAAAAAAAGTACTTGCAAACAAGTACTACATTAAGACTCCACCTCCTGTAGATTCTTGCATTTCCTCATTTATTTCAAAGCTAAGAAGCTAATCGGAGTTCACCAACTTGAAATTTTCACCTGTGAAACTAAGGGCAAAGAATCAGTAACGCTATTTTTAGTTTCTTAACAAGCTTCAAACCAGAGGTGTGCTTCCACTGCAAGAAAGGATGCGCTTTGCTTCTGCACGCTCCGCACGTTAACCTATTTGACACAGAGCTTCTCAAGCTGCCTGTGAGAGGAAAAGCGCCTTCAGACAGGCCAAAGATCTCTCTGCAGCCCAAAGGCATATTTAACTGAGCTTAGCCATACATCTCTCACTGCTCCTTCCTCTGCGAGATAAGCAAATAAATGTCACGGTCCCGCATGGGAACCCGCCAGGATGTGCATGAAGTCCTGCTGAAGCCAGCGGGGCTTCTCGTGGGCAGAGCGGCAGCTGGGGTGGGCCTAGAAGCAGGACCAGCGTGGAACACTTTGCCCCTTCTTACGGACGCGTTCGAAAGTACGGACGCGTGTGGGACGTAAGTGCATGAAAGCAAGCTTGGCAAGTGCATGCAACCTCTGAACATGCTTCTTCGTGTCACTCCACTGCAATATTTTACACTAAAAAAGGAGCAACAAGGCTCTGTAAGGCAGATCTCTGATTGTTTCAAAATGGAAGACGTGGCTTTTGGCAGGAGTGTGGCAAAAAGACAGAGGGAATAAGGAAGCGTGAGGTGCTGCCCCAAACCACGGCGAGCAGCAGGTAACACGTGGATCTGCAGCTACCACAAGGTCACGTTTTCGACATCTCATCTTACCTTTCCACAGCTTGTAACACTTCAGCGGATAGAGGGAAACTAAAAAAGGTGTGAGTGTTCAAACCAAGTGTCATTGTCCCCAAACCCAGTGCTCACGCCCAGCAGGACCGAACCTCCAAGCCAGACCTTGCGACAAAGCCAAGACACACATGGGGCAACTTGCAGTTCTCCAAGTCCCAAACGAGCTTCCTCAGTTTGGGAACAAAAGCGAACGTCCTCATCTTAAAATCTGGAAGTGTATGCTCCTTATGGCTGGGCACTGCCCTCCCCTCCCTGCACAGCAAACTTTTCAGTAATTATTCCAAGAACAAACCATCCACCAAAATGCAGCCCACAGCTTCAATGACCAGAAAGCATTAATAATTGTTTTTATTTACAAGGATGAAAAAAAAAAAATCCAAGCAGGACTGAAAGCATGGGGACCAGGGCAGGGGTGTATGTTTGTTTTAAAGTTACTACCCATATCTGCGGGATCAGCCACATTATCCCAGCAACACTGGGAACGCTCACAAAGGCCAGAAATGCCCTCTTTTCAAAAGGGCAGTTTAAATGCTGCAGAAACTGGGTCAGCAACAGGCCACAGAAATACCTAAGCAGGCAGCAGGCACCTCGTGGGTTGCAGGCAGCAGGCTTGCAGCAAAGGACTCAAATAAAAGACAGAACACACCAAGACAGAAATCAGACAATAGCTATTGAAGAAAGGCAGTTAATAGCAACAAAGCACGTAAAGCACGGGTCAAGGAGTCGGTCAAGTACAGGCCCTTCAACTCCCTACCCTCCTCCAGTTGCCAGGAATCAAGATTTAGACACAAACCAGCGATGCACATGGTGCACAGCACTAGCAGGCAGGCACAAAAACTAAGCAGGCACGTTAAATCCACAAAACTATAAGGAACTGCAAAACTTATTCTACAATATTACATGGCTGCTCACTTCCCGAGGGCAGCGCAGTGCTCCTTGTTGTTCCAGTCTCATTTAAAAAAACAGGAATTACACAATTTATGCTTATATATGGTTAGCATATTCAACATCTCTGTGTTCAGGTCTTTACTGTTTGTACGTTTATTGATGTGTTTGTTGTAGAGACCTTCATTTTAAAGTGTCAACCCCACAACGTCAGTTGATAGGACAATGTAATTCAGCACAAAAAATATGTATGCAGGCAAAATGTAAGAGGTGACCTACAATGTCACTAGTCAGGTCTGACTTGCTGACTGCTTTGTACCCTGTGTAATAGCTGACATAAATGAGCTTGCAGCAGGACTGTTGCACACTTCTGCCAGGCAGAGTGGGGAGACTTGATTCCGTTTTGCACGGACCCTTAAAATCATTTTACATAAACGGAGATGGTGGTTACACAAGGTGCAAGCAGTTATGAATCAGTTACTCCCTCCTTTCTCTCATTTCACTTCCCTTCTGCTATTGTGTATCGTTCCTTTCATCATTAGATTGCAATCTGCTGTTGTCCCTTACTAGTTTTGCCTATCACTTGAAATAAGCAAGCGTTCATTTTTCCCTTCCTACCAGTATCTTTGTTCACTTTGCATTTTTATCAGTGGCACCTTTCTTTTTTTTTTCCTTTTTTTTTTCCTCTTCACAATCTTTAGTCATTTTTTCTCATTACCATACTTCCCGCCCCGCCTCTCTGGCCATTACACCTCATCCTTCCCCCACTGCCAAATTCTAGCCCAGACAGGTTCAGCATCGCATCTGAGCGGCTTCCGGTGCTGCGTTAGGCAAGATGTCTCACCAGCATCACGTGCGACTCGCCGGCTGCCCAGCCTCTCTCTCCCCAGCCAGGCGACCATGCGTGGATGGCGGCATCCTGTTTCGGTAGGGTTTTGCGTTAATGAACACGCTGCTGTGAGCTTTGCTAAGAGGCAGCAGGCTGAAGAGGAGTGCCCTGTCCACTGAAGCAGATTGGAGCCCTAAGCTGTAGCTCCCCGAGAAAGGTCTGGTGGTTGCAGGGGTGCCCTTTGCTTCTGCAGCAGAAAGTCCTGCAGTACCCAAGATCCAGACTGCCAGCCACAGCCTCTGCCCCAGAACAACACAGACTGAGGCCAGGCGTCTCAAGCCTTTGAACTTGTATGAAAACCTGAGCAGAGAGGGCAGGCCAGGCTCGTTGTGCAAGTCAGAAATGCAGGGGGTTTCAAAAAGTTACTGCAACTTCACCAGCCGCCTTGCCCTCTGCAACAAGGGGAAGCTGCACATGACAGGGGAAGCAGTGGAGGCAGGAGAGCTTGGGGGGACGTGAGCACTCCCTCACCCTGGGCTCCAAAATTAGGAAACCTGTCATTCCCCCTCCCTCTGAAGGACTGGGTAAAACAGGCTGCTCCCGAGAACGATTCAAAGCAGCTAAATTAAAACTCCTTGACCATCCTCTGGTGAAATCTTTTTCTCTCTCACTGCAGAAGGAGCTGGAGGAGACCAGCCTTCCAATGCCTAAAGCTCTGCCCCAAAATTACTCCTCCACCACTGCCCAGGTGCCCAGGGAGGGAGCTTCCCCACAGATGAGACCACACTGGTGGTGGGGATGGATCCTGCCTGTCACCGAGGGCCAGCTCCAGGTCACGGGGCAGGTCAACCTTGCCTGGCTGCTGTCCTTACAGCTCTTCTGTTGCTTTGAAACACATTTTTTATCATGATTGGTTCCATCTGACCACCGCCATACCCTCTACATTTACCTGCTTTCAAGCAACAGATGGGCAACGCACAGATGCCATGATGGCACTGTAAGCACATGGGACACCGCACAATGCTGTAATTACAGGGCAACAATACTGCAAAATAGTCTCATGGCCTCAGTAACACTACTGGTTTTCCCACTTAGCCGCTACCTTGCTGCCACCTCCTTCTCCTCACATGCACGGCCGCTCAAGCTCTGGCTCCCCATCAGGGAGTGGGACTGGGCTGCTGCATCCACGAGGTTCGCAGCAGCCTCTCCGGAGAGAGCTGTGCTGGGACAAGGGTCCGATGAGCCCAGAGGGGATGAAAAGGGGATGAAACAGCACTCGGTGCAACCTCGCAATGTAGTTTGTTGCAAGACGAACACTGCCAGGTAGTAAGCCAGACAGTGGGCCCAATGAGGGGAAAGAAAACCACCCCTCTTCCTCCCACGTTCCGCAGCAAAACCCCACTGCCTCTCCACCCAGAAGTTGAATACCAAGACACCGGTGTAACCGTGGCACTGGGCAGTACTCGTTAATACTGATAGCATCGCTACTCTGAAACACTCAGATTTGCAGCTAGTGCATGGTGCACGAGCCGACCTACTAAAGCATTACTTCAGCCAGGAGCTGGTGCCCAATGCCCAGACTGCACTGAAACCGTGAGTGTCCAGCCCTGCAGGTGATGACAGTCAATTGCTGACAACTTTGCTAGAGTCCTAAGGTGAAAACACAAACCCTTCATATTTCAGTTTCAGACACTTCTAATAATGCTTGTTAGACTGTCACTACTTTTCAAGTAGAGAGCAAACAACTTCACACAGTAATTTCTGCATTAACTCCTGCAAATCTTTCAGTATGACATCTAGTATCTACAACTCTGAAATTTCATGCAATGTACATCTTCATACTCTAAGCAGTGCCTCAGTAGCAGCAGTCACGAAAGTGTACTTACTTTAAAATTACAGCTTTTATTTTCTACCAAACATAACCAACTTTTTTTTAATGAATCACTGCAGTTTATCCTCAAAGAAAATAAAACTACTGTATTGTCAGATAATTCAGGAAAATTCAACCAGTTTTGCTTTTTATCCTACAGCTCTCTCAGGATTCAGCTCTGTTGTGCAACGACAACTGCTAACACTAAAATGTAGGTGAACATGGGTTTCAAAGAGAGTGAAATGTACCCATAGACCCCACCTGTTTATAAAACACCCAGCCTGTAACAGATGAGTAATTAACAGCTTTTACATACTCCCACCAAGAAAAGCCTTGAGAACATGGTGCACTTTGCTCTGGCACTCTGACACAGAGTAGCGAGGAGGTCCGAGAGCCTTAAAAAACAGCACATGTGTGTTTTCAATTGCTTGTGGAAACTGCACCTCCCACCCGAGCACACTACAGCGATTGGAGTTAAAAGGCAGCACAATATACACGAACCTCAAGACCTTGGAAACCATACAAAGGATCCTCCTCGCAAATAATACAAAAACAAGCATGCATCTGTTTTTTCTCTCTCCAGTGCTAAACACATCACACTGAGAGTGCTGGCTCAGAGTCAAAGAAGTCTCCGAAGTCCCTCTTTGTTCCAAGTGTATTCCCAACGGCAGCACAACACACTGCTCTGACAAACATGGACCGGTGTCCTAAATGCCAGGAGACAGCATTCAAGCACATACACATGTATTTGCATGGCCCAGTTTCAGTTTGATACATGACTGCTGAACCCATTTCTGTTCTCACTGGTAAGAAACAAGTACCTACAGCTGAAAGACTGCAAAGAGTTGCCCGATCCCACCAAACCCATGTGCTGCCCATGAAGGAACTTTTTGGAAGTGCTCACAGGGGAAAGAGCACCAGCAGGAAGCAGGATGCCAGGTGGCCTTTTTTTTTGGGGGGGGGGCCTTAATTTTGATAACCAGAAATAGCAGAAATAATTGAAGCAGCTTCACAGGAAAGGTCAAGACCTCAGTACGCCAACAAACTTAAAAAACGTTAAGTATTAACATTTGGATCCACTGCTTGCCAAACACCGTCAGCTCTGAAAGAAGCGTGCATGAGTTGATGGCAGCACTTGCAGTGACTCAAAGCCTGTCTCTAGAGCTTCTGGAAATCTGACAGTCTGTATAACAATCCCGTTTTGGACCCTCTCTTAGGGCCCACAAAAACTTTTCAAGCATATACCCACCACATGGGTGACCAGGAGAAGCCCTCCAGTGAATCAGGAGGGGAAACAGGGCTGTAAGAACACGGCAGCATTCAGGGGGCACAGAGAAGAACAGAGAACAGTAAAACAAGAGAGATTATTAACTTTCCTCTAGAGCAGCATTCAAACACGATTAAAAAAACCTGGGAAATTCCCACTCAGGAGATAAACATTTATGTGCTACCAACAAGGCAGACAGTAGCAGAAACTAAGATAAGCAGATTACAAACTGGTCATTTATCTCTATCTACTTTGTAAAGCTGAGACTGCCTATTTAATTCAAAGTTAACTTTTCTTTTGAGACAGGTGCAGAGATATGTGACAACGGAATTGTGCTTCAGTTTCTCAAAGAAAATAACCAGGTCCCAGAAAGAAACATTAAAACAACGAACAGCAATTAAAAAAATTGGAAAGCAATATATAATGATTTATATATGCAAAAGACATAGTGAAAATGTATGTCAGAACAATTTCGACTTAAGGTCACTTTTTCTTCTTCATATATATCATTCAGGTTTCTGAAAGTCTTCCCAGGCATTTTGAAGTACGTCAAATTATCATCTTATTGATACACAAGCGTCTCCAAGGCCAGACCAGTTTCAAATCTTAGGACTGCAAAGGAACTGAGGTCTTTTATAATGCAAGCTGAGCTATATTACATTACTACAAGTGTCACCACCCCGTCATCCAAAAGAACAGTTTCTAGGCTTAAAAAAAATAGTGAGTTGTTTTCTGCATTTCTCATGTTTCCTTAAGGAGCATGCTGTTGCAAACAAACACTTGAAGAAAACTCTTCCTTGCTCAGAAAGTCCAACTTCTAACTGAAATACAACAAAACCACAAGCAGAGTCAACACAGCTCGTGCTTTCAACAGCACTGAACATGATATACCATCTTAACTTTCTCCTTTTTACTTCCAAGTCCTTGCAGCTTCTTCATATGTCTTCACAAAGTTTTGAAGTAGAAGTTGGCTTTTATCAGGCAGTAACAAAAAGCATTATTTTGCACTTCAAATTTCTTAATTTTGACATCTGTGTTCTGGTATCCAGGTGGGTGAGATGGTAAACCACTGACTACAGCTCACTAGGTACTTCAACAGTATCCTGAAGCAGACAAGAGGCTATCAGAAGACGAGAACTTCACCAAAAACAGAGGGCTACTTCTTTCTCTCCCTTCTCTTGGAAAACATTTTCCCTTCTCTCTCCTTTTCCTCATACTTCTGAACAAAAAAAACTTCTTCACGGTGATTGTTTTTGATTGAGGAATTCCTGTGTTGAAAATTTATATAAAGTCCATTTGTTCTACAGAAAGCAAGGTCTGTTTTGTACACACACACAAAAAATACCCTGAGTTGTACTTGTCTAATTATATTTCAGTTGCACTTTCTAAAAGTTACCAAGACACACACACAAAAAATGCAGCTTTATTCGTACACCACTTCGGGGGCAGGAGGTGGAGAGGAAGATAAGGTGACTATTAACAGTCAGCTTTGCCCTCCGTCTTCCTTATCTCAGGTGGCAGCCTGGACGTAACATAGAATGGTGGACCCCCGAGAGGACAAGCAGACACCTAAATTATTCATACTGACCACGTGTTTCTCCTAGGCGATTAGCTTATTTGACTAAAGCAAACTCTTCTACAAATATAAAGCAAATATTTGCAGTTGAGTACTCAGAACTCTGCAAAAGAGTTAATACACACTGTCGTCACATGCAAGTGTAATATTTGATATACTTTTCCTCTCCCTGAAGCGGACAGGACTATTTTGTCCTGATGAAGAGGGGAGTTGGTCATTCTGCAATAAACACCACAAAGAAAAAGTCTCTTCCCAAATCAGCTACCGAAGAAAGTGGATAAAAATGATGTTCAAGACAATGTAACTAAGAGGTTTTTAAAACTTAGGCTTGAATTTATAACCAAGACTGAACTGAAAGCAGTACAGATGAGCTATTTGCTTTGTTGAAAAGGCTCCTTCACCTACTTGCCTACAAGTCATGCTCTCAGAGCCACTGCCAGGGCAGGAGCGCAGCTTTCCCAGAGCACATTTCCTAGTCAAATAAAAATATGTGAGGCATTATAAGCTAGGTTTGTGTTACCTTCGAGTTTCTAGGAAGATGTGAGGCAGGTAACAGCATTGCCTATAACACTTTTTTATACCACATCAGATAGATTTCAGGTAACTTTATACTCAGCTTATAAAAATCAAGCCAGCGTGCTGGGGTTGATGATTCAGAAGTGGACTGTCTGCAAATTCCTGAAAGTGAGCAAGCTGTTGTTTTGGGTTTTGCTATTTTGTCACAATTTGCCAATCTGCAAGAGCCAAAAAACTATGAAGCTAAATGCTTACAGGGTGTCAATTTGCAGATTGCTGACATTGGTCTATTATTCCAGATGTCTATCGTTTACCTGCATAATGGTAAAATTAAAATTACTGCAAATTAAGCCCTCTTAAGGGCAACTAAGAAGCAGCTATTAGAGAAGTAAAAAAGATTTATTAATAGTAAATGTATAGACATAAAGCTAAATTTTTTGTGGCCCACTGCCCACAAATCAGAAGGATTAGCCTGAGATTAACACACATCTGAAATTCATTATTAGTGTATTAAAATGTAAAAGTAGAAGCATAAGAAGAGAGCTCCTATTCTGAACTACTTATAGAAGCAGCATGTATGGGCTAAGGTGACACTAAGTTTACAATGATTAGGACAAGGACAAACAAGCCACAGCAGCTGTTTGCTTTTCTTTCTTTTTTTTCCTCTTCTCTAAACATACAAAATGTGTCCTAACATCCCCTTTTTCAAAACAAAGCAGGTTAAGTTTAACAAGAAAAATGCCATGTTCTAGAGCGGACTTGCAGAGCGCTCGCAGCATGCGGCTGCTTGGCATTAAGAGCTGACCCTCCCCGTGTGTTTGCTGAATGACTATACCAACAGCCTGTGCCACCACGAGATCTGTCTCTGCTCCTGCATAGCTTTGCAGCCAGCACCGAGACAAACATAGAATGGGAAATAAGACACCATATGCCCTTGTCCCACCTGCTCAGATCAGGATTGTCCTAACTCTAAAGACCGCGCATTCTGGCTGGACTCTGTCCCAAAGCATAGGCTACAGGGGTTTACCAAGAGCCTGAAAAAAATTTAAACCGTGCACAACAAATGATGTCCGTGTGCGTGTACTAGCCTTCAACTTTCCATACAGTGGCAGGCTGTGTGATTCACCAAACCATCTACCCAAAATCCATCAACTGCCTCCAAGGCTATCCATCACACCGATGCAAATGCTTTACCCTCCTCCTACCTAACAGCCACTGATTTGATAAGGCATTACTCTCAACATACAACAAGATGCTCTCCCTCTCAGCCCCACACTTTAGGGGACTAACCTGCTCGTCTGTCTCACCAACAGTGAGCAGAGCAGCAGATTTGGCTGGGCTCCTCCCCAGCTCCTCCTGCACTGCAGTAGATAAGGCAGCAGAGAGTCAGCCTTGGCACGAGTACCACCATGCAACCACCCACCACAGCAGCAGGCCAAAAGGCAGATGGAAGAGGACAGGGGACAGAAGGACCGAGGAAAGAGCAGGAAGACGCCATGAGGTCCAGACCAGAGCTGCACTGAGACACAGGCAGGCCTCCCTGGGAGCAGCTTGGGAGGAACACAACAGAGATGCTGTCCTGCAGCTGAGCCGCGTTGCCACACACAGCTCCGGTGTCAGGTCCGGCACCTATCCAGCACAGCGGGACGAAGAGACCGAGGGAGAACTTTTGTGCACGTTTTCAGCTGACGCTGCCACAGAAAGTAACAGGGAAACCCATCAGAGAGTGATCACAGGTAACTTAACTTGGCAAAAATAAAACAAGGAAGTGCTTTTCATCCAGAGGAGTTTTCCGATACAACCTGTAGGGCTGTACGATGCATGGGACGGCACCAGGGCAACAGAGAGGGCAATACAGCCTCTTCCTCTTCCAGTACAGCGACTACAACCGTTTCAGGCACGGCCAAGATAGAAACGAAAAAGAAAGAAGAGATGCCATAAAAAGGTACACAAGACATCTGCAAAAGAGACAGAAAACTCAGAAAGTGAGAAAAGAAAGTGAAGAAATTATTAAAAGAAGAAAAGAAAAATACAAGACACCAAAACGTAAAGCACACTTTATCTGTCTGTTTAAAACAGGTCATTACATGTGAGAAAGTTTATGCCAGTAGCACATATCCACAAATACAGCTCCTTCACATACACTAATCCCTATGCAAACAATAACCTCACAGCCCCAGCTGGGAGGAGACTGTCACTGCATGCTATTTTTACCAGTATAGAAACTGGGGTAAAGACAGCCTGTGTGGCTTGTCAAGGCAGCGTGAGCCATATGAAAGCACAAGTGCCAATTCTCAATTACCACACCAAGATTGTCTTCATTTCTCAAAGTCAAATTGTCACCCATAGATGAGAAAGTCCATTTTAGCTCAGTGTAGAAGCCAACGTACAGATCAAACAGTCACCAATCTGACCACGGGCATCTTCCAGCCCAAGAGCTCACAACAGCAAGGGAAATACCTACATCCCAGCAGAGTTTTTTCAATGCAAGCAGACAAGATTTTGACGATGAGTGGGATTGCAACAGCATATCAGAGAGTAATTAAATCTGGCCATGCATCACTTTTAAAATATTTCCGTTAAGGTCAATTAGGACCTTCGCCGAGGACAGAAGTTTGACAGCTCTTTGCAAAACGCAGCAGGACTGTCTCGTTTGCCATTAACTCCAGATCCTAGAAAGCCATAGCATGAGCTCCTCAGTCTGGTGTGAAACACAGTACAGCTGGCCTAGGCTGCTGCTCTCGTTTCAGAAATGTCTGAAAGCAACTTAGAAACAAATAAATAAATGGATAGCTGACTCATTTGCTAGCACACAGCACTGGCATGCAATGTCCCAGGAAAAAACCAAAACAAAACAGGTTTTTTTTACTACCTGTATCAGCAGACAAGCAACACAATTTTGCAAAACGACCAATATTTTGGAAGAAGCAATGCACACGAGGGCACAGCTGTCCCTAACAGCATTTAATACAAAGTTCAGCAAGGCAAAGTTCATCAGCGAATGAATTACAACACATAAAACAGAGATAAAAGATTAAAGCAGCAAGAGTTCAGCCTGCCACCCTGGCTGTGCCTGGCAGAAAACGTAAGGAAGGAGAGGAAGAGTAACACTGATAGTTCCTTCCAAAGCAACCTGTTTCTTCATCTGCAAGAGATCCCCCAACTTTGTTGACCTTCTAGCAATTTTCTTCAGTGAGCTTTTTTTATTCTAGTTTCACATCATCCTCTCTGTGTTCCCTACAGGTGTTTCCGTAGGGATTTTCCCCCAAGCATAACAGGTAGGTGTATGCATCTCATTTTGAGTGCTTTACTTCTAAGGATTATATAAAGTAAACTTAATTTCTTTAGGCATCCAGTAAAACTTGAAATTAGTAGTCCCTTGGTGATTTGGTGAAATTGTAAGTAGGATACAACAGCAGCGACCTATCAATTAAAAATAAAAGTTAACCAACATCGAAGCAGTTTTTGGTGCAACCCAGTAAAAACACCCATTCTGGGCATACTGTAGAAATGTGTTACTTTATGCAAGTGCATTAATGGTGACTAAAAAGCTTTTTCCCAAGAAATGCAGCTTTTTTCTTTTTTAATACACACACTGATTTCTGCTTCTTTTGTAAAAAAATTTTTTAAAGTATTAAAAACTTAATAAAACCAACTTTTGCTATTACAAGTTAGGACCAAGCATATATGCTAGGAAAAGTCTTCATGTAATTTTTCAAATACTTTCAGAGGATAAGTTTAATGACAATCTAAATGATTAGCGGTACTTGATAGACGCTTAGGTTAAAAATATTGTTTTAGGATGGTTCCTTTCAAACAGTTTAAGCACTCACTGACACCCTCAAAACTACTCTTCAGCTTTTCATTTTGAAACACTTTCTCAATGGATACTCAGTTTGACTTTTATTAAAGATGTCTAAAAAGTAAACACAACATAAACCAATTTTTTTTTTTAATATTCGGACATTTCTTCTGGCACAAAAATCAATTTTTATTCTTTTCAGTAAGAAAAAGCAGAAGGAAAAAAAATCCAGTTGATCCTAACCTATTTTTCAATCTTTCTTTTCCTGGCTTAGCCACCACCCAAGCTAGTGACCTGGTACACAGGCGTACCACCAGTCCCATGCCATTACTTTCCAAGAACTGGACTGTCAGAAATCATGGCACTAAGACCACAGGCTTTTTTGAAGGATGAGTCACCTCTGAAGCGTCTTAATAGTCCATCCACAGCACCAGACTCATCTGTATCTCTTGACTGGAGATGAGATGAAGTTGCAGCTGGTGAGAAATTGCCACGTACGACCTCGCAACACAAAGTAGGCTCATTCTCCCCAGCCACTCTGGATTTCTCCTGAAGCAAACATTATAACTACATCTCTTAAGCATCCGCTAAACCCCCGAGTAATTTTGCAGTAAGCTACTCCCTTGCTACCTTTACCTTCCGATTTCTCTTCCACGTCTGGAGCACTATTTCACGGACACAGCAAAAATCAGAGGATTGGGAGTAATCCTACTTGGCAGTCAGGACAGGTCAAAGTGCCGGGCACCAGCTGTCACTTCCCGGGGCTGCACGGTCACCCTAGTAGGAACCCACTGGGAGCTGATACCATCTACTGCCCCAAGCAGCTCCAGTCCACGGGGTCAAATGCTCTCCCAGTGATCAAAGGCAAAAGTTCAACAGAAATGCTTGACCGAGCTAACTGCATCACACTTATAATTTTCCTAGCAGTTGATACCTATCTACTCAAAGCAAAATATGCCCTGTCACAGGTAAAGGCTGGAAAATGTCCTCTTACTTGCTAATTGTATGCCATACTGTCAGTATTGTATGGCTTTCCTTTCTCGTGGACTAGTAATGCACATCACATATTAAGAATACATGCTCCACATCTCGAGTACAGCAATTTATTCTGGTGCATATGTTCTTTAACGTGTCAGCTGGGAAACTGGATCCTCAAAGCCCTTTCTCCAGAAGTCCTCAAAACCAAGGATTAAGAACGTCATACATGTGAAAATTTATTTTTTCTTCTGGTAGTCCAATGTCTACTTCCTTGAAGTGGAAAGCTAAAAATTTTGATAGCATCATTTGGGCACATCACCTAACAATATTGTCCCTTTATCTGTGCCAGACTTCTGCATTTGACTCATTCTGCTGCTTTAGCAAAAGCGTAATAAAAAAGCAAGCACCTAAATCTTCAAAATTTGTTACTGCTAGCTGTAGCAAGTGAACAGTCACCAGCATGAAGGAAAACAAAAAAAAACAACAAAAAAACAAAACAAACAAAAAACCCCCAACCAATCAAACAAAAAAACTTTGTCAACAGCTGTCACTGACTTTCTTCTAACAAAACTTCCTGAACCAAAGTTGTTCTGGAAGGCATCTTTTCACTGCTGACTTTCAAATGTGAGAAACAGTTTTTTAAGGAAACTTGAAGCTTTTTAAATAGGCTCGTCCAAATACATGTGACTTTAATTCTGTCAAAGACTGTGGCCTAAAGCAGTACATCCAGCAACTCAAGTATCTACTGTCCAACATTTCTTATTTCAGAGTCTGATCCAGAGAGACACAAAACAGCGGAAAGCAACCTGTGGTAGCATCCAAGCAATCAGAAAGGCAGGAATCGTAGGCTGGAAATTGAGGAGTTGCTAATTACCTTTTTCTCACTCAGGGCAGCTGCAAACCCACGGCTCTCCAAATCAACCATTTCTCATTCACCTCCAAAATAGCTCTTTACAAAAACTGCTATTTTGACAATGTCTTTTTACCTCCATGCAAACTTCTGTATTTGATAAAGCCATACCTAAGGCAGAAATAATGAGACTACATCCATCCCCCTTGTGCACTTGCCACAAAAACAACAGCAAACCAAGAAGCCCATCCCAAATGGAAGATCCTGTGATGCACATGCACAGGAAGTCAGTTAATAGACTGTTAATACTTTTTTCTTTTTTTTTTTTTTTTTTAAAAGTAGGTTAGCAAGCTCCCAAGAGAGCCCATTAACCTAGAATTAAAAACTGAATAAAACAATGTTTTGGGAAGAGACTTTCTCCTTTATGCTCCAAGATGCTGAACTCTCTCTACTTTCTTCAGCTCTGGGGAAAATTTTGAATTCTCTATCTCCATTAACTTCTGTTCATACCGCTACTTTAAGGTGCTTTGCTTCTAGGGGCTTCACATCAAATTTCAGTAGCTTTAGCTGATTTCCCTAGGGCACGCTGGCAGACAATGAGATGAAGATGCTGCAAGCTCTCAGGTTTTGCTGCTACAGGAAAAGGAAATCCCCATGATTTCACCATATAGTAATATAAGCCAAGGGAATGAAAGTTAATATGGAAAGAAACTAATAAATTCTAGTCTTTCTAACATACCTTTGCTAGGCCTTCTTCATAAAGTCTACACTGTAACATTCCTTCAGTATACAGAGCACACACAGATCGGTGTTTACATACAGCAGCAAACCAAAACAGTTTAAAAGATGCACACAAACCAGTGTGTCTGTTTAGGCGAACTTCCTGAAGCATTTCAGTATGACAATAGAAGGATGTTTCCATCCATGCAAGTGAACCTTATAAACTTTACTTTCAGAAAACAAGTTCATTTTTGGAAATGAGTAATTACTAGAAAAATCTTTAAGCACCTGAATGAAAAAAAAAAAAACCAACAGTCAAACCACTTTTTCCTATTTCGTATCTGAGTCTCAAGAACTATTTATCTTTCAATAATATTTTTATTATTGCCATAGTAGCCAGCTACTCCATCCACCTCCAGAGAAAAATAGGTAGGTGGAGATTTTTTTTTCCCCTGAACTACATCTCTCTGCCTACTAGCGAAAAATCTCAGAAACCACCTTAAGCACAGCATTTGAGACTGCTGTCTTCTGACTACCTCTCAATAAAGAGAGCACACTTAGGCACGCAGTGACAATTGTGCGTCAAAACCATAGTAGTCCCCAGCTGAAAATCAGAAAGTTCTGTATTTGTGCAGGGAAAATGCCAGCTTTCAATAGTTTATCCCTCTTTTCGCAAGAGGAGGAGGGGGAAAAAAAAAAATCCCCTATGCAGGTAGGAATTGGGGGACGTAGGTAAGCACAAACCATCAGCACCAGTTGTCAGAGGCACCAGTAATTCTCCCACCCTGTTCCTATACCATCTTTGTCATTCCCACGGAGATGAGGCACCGGAGCCCTCATGTGATGCTGGGTTCGGACAGGAAGGCTCCCAATGGGGCAGAAAGAGGGGGAAAAGCTGCGCAAAGAAGCGTTGCAGTGCAGGACAGACCCATCATAACCATTCCCTTCCCGCCCCCAGGCTTACCCCTTCTGCCAGCTCCCAGCAAGGCTTGTGTTTTATCAGATCTATTCACTCTCACACCCAAGCTAAGGGCAAAGACGGGAGATAAATGAAAAAAAACATTTCTGGCTAACTGCAGCTGACAGAGCACGGTGGTATTACACATGTTTATTTTAAGTCTTGTGATCTTTCTGGCTGGCATGGCACTGAAAGCTGTACCCACATTAACACATACCAAAGGAAGGAAGTGTTTAACTGGTAGGTGTCCAAGCATTTTAATCTGGACGCTCAGAGGAAACAAAATGCGTATTTAAAAAATAATCTGTGATGCTATTTACCCAACCCTTCAAAACAGAGGAGGCCTGATATTAACAGAAACAGCAGAGTTGAGGCTACAGTTCTTAAAAGCTTTATTATTTAACTGATTTCAAGAAATAAGGCAGGATATTTATTGTTCCACAGCAACACATTAATAAGCCTTTGGCTTTAAATCTTCTTTACCTCCCTCCCCGCCTTGGTACACATTAACACTCCAAGACTACTTACGTTTGCAAATTTTGGAATGCAAAATTGTCCTCTTGTTTAAAGAAATTAATTACAAAATATACAATAAAGCAGAATTAATAAACACAGAATTTTTTGTGTAAAAGCAATGAAAAGCAAATGCAGCTTAGAGATAGAATAAAGAGAAAGATGCAAGAGGCCATTTCAGTCTTGCATACGCTGCACACTATTTTCTGGTTTTGCTAACAAATTAGTATTAACATTAGTTGAGAAAATCGTAAGCCACAAGTAATGAAAATCTATTTAAAATGCAGCAGAAAAAAATAATTTTTAGTAGTCTGCCCAATTACACTTCAATATTTCCTAAAGCAAAAACCAAAAAAAGCTTCACCACTCTTGTTTTCATTTGAGTTTTGCTTACCTTTGCTCTTGTGGATGCTCTTCCACATCCTCCTCCGAATCAGCCTGACAAACAGAGAAAATACTATGTAAGAATCTCAGAATTGTGACAGGGTGCACTGAACCTATGTACCATTTTTAACTCCTACAAAGATGGACTCTCACGTGACTTGCTTGGAAAACAAACTCAGAAATCTAAAATTTCTACTGCGGTTCCTTTATGATTCAAGTAAGGTGGATGCTGGCCATCCCATTTGAGGGTTCAGCTCATTTTGCCAAGATAAATAGTGACTTAACATGGCTACTCCATTTTTTTTTTCCAAACGTTGATTGAACAGACTCATTTTCCATTTATACAAATGCATCTACACAAAATTCTGGTCGCACATACACTTTCAATCTAAAACCATCGATTGTCCTCAAACTACAGGAAGACTATTTCCTCCACCTTCAAACTATCTGCCCCCATCAGTAAATTTCATTAGCCAGTACGTGAGAAAACAGGATGCAGAATGCCTTGAAATTCAGATCACGTGGTAACACCAAAAGTAAAGGCAAGGTACCGCGTTCCAACAGGGATAGTGAGACCCCAAGCCCAGATCTTACCAGTGATCAGCAGCACATACAGAAATCAGAGAGAGTAGAAGCTTTAAACACAACAGCTGAGCTCAGTTGCTGGACTAAGGTCATTTTCGAGACACGCAGTTAACAAACTGCCAGCTTGCAGTTCGCAACTAACCACTTTGAGCTGTCTACAGAAATGAAGTCAAGTGTTGGTTCAATGAGCTCCCTGCAGGAAATCCATTTAAAACAAGCAGGTAGCTGCTCTGAACCAGCAGAGATCTCCAGGAAAGCTTTAGGTACAACTCAAAATGGAGCATATTACAGCCACCCAACCCATGCTGATGAAACCAGGGACAACTTTAGGGAGATTAACATTTTTCAGGAAGAGGTCACAGTTATCCTGCCAGGAACAGCTGGTAAGTTTTCCCAGCTACTGCTTCTGCAGGTGATGGTTCCACAAGACACGAGCTACAGACCTTAGCAATGAAAAGGTAGGAAAAAAAACCCATACCCTTTTATAATTAAAAGGGTGCACCTTCCACCACCCCTCCTACACATTTCCCATGTAAGTGCATCACGGAACAGGCTCCAAGTCACCAGCTTTGACTCTAGCTCCTATTTTCACTACATACTGGAAAAAAAAATCACCTGCACAAACACCGAACATCTTTCTACAGGCTTCAGATGCTTAAGCAGACCAGGTGGCCCTACTCATCTACTGAATGGGACGGACAGCAGGATTTCTGAAGACCTGAGCCTCATGAAGCGGGAAAAAATGACAACCACACTAAGGCAGCAAATATGGTTAATATTATTATTCATAATTAACATTATTATGGCTAAAATAATGATGTTATGGCTAATATTATTACAGATCTTGCCAAAAGCTACCAGATGCATCTAAACTTCAATCTTTTGCCACAAGCAGCTCATCCAACAGAAGCAGCACAGCCTTCACCATAGCATAACCAAATCTGTAACAAGACTGACAGGGAAGTACAAGTTAATTTGAGGACCTGACCATCTTTCTGTACACCTGCCCTTAAAGGGAGGTTGGAGACACCGTGATAATTGTCCAGGATCTGCAGCACATCACATGGCTCTTCAGCACAGACCTACCTCCCCAGAGGTCCTAGCACTTGGCCCCCATGAAGACCCAGCCATCTCCTTTAATGACTGAGCTAAGCCTTGCTGTTAGACTCTACCAGTACGGCACAATACAAACCCATCATCTGTTTTCCAGCTTCTCCAGGCTCCTTTAGTACTTCCAGGACCTCAGTACGATACCAAGCAGAATTAGAGGACTCCTCATCCACCTCCTCCAGAAACAGCTTCTCTGTCACAACAGGCTGGCAAGCTATCCTCATTTTAAATGGCTTAACATCTGCCAGGCATCAGAAACCTGGGACTGTGTCATGACATAGTGCTCACCCTTAACACTAGCGATCTTACCACTTCTCCTCCTCACTTTTTCCTCAAGCAATGATGAAGAAAACCTTCCCAATCTACACTGCAGCCACAGCATAAAATCTCAATTGTGCAAGAAGAAAAAAAAAAAAAAAAATCACTCTTGACTCTGAGCATGCACACAGAGCCCCATGGCCAGCTTTCTCCTATCTTCTCTCCTCTGTATGCCACAGGCTACATGTATACTTACACTGAGGATTTTAAAAAAAAAAAAAAAAAGGAAACTTTCTCAAACTACCCCATCGCCAGACAAGTACTACAGCAGGATGGGAGGAAGGGAACGACTCCTAAAGCCAACGTCCAGGTCCCAGCAGCCTATCCATGACAGGAAAAAAATCCTCTTCCTCCAAACCCCATCCTGAATAGGGGCAGGTGCTTATCTTGTGCTAGAAAGCCCCTGAAAGCGCCCCTCTCATGTCACACAAGTCATGAGAGCCTGGGCTGACAGCTTCTGCATAATCTGCATGGTCAACCAGCCCCAAGTCCTATCAGCACCATCCAGAAGCTCAGCTGGGAGGCTGGAGGAGCCTTTTAACAGCCCAAAGAGGAACACAGTTCCCACCCCAAGTCTGTCTCAGGCTTTCACACAAATTGTGCGCCTTCAGACAAGCCCTGCTTTGAAGTAGGTGACTCCGTACATTCAATTTGTGCATAGCTGATGGGATGCGTCTCTGTTAATGACACACTGCAGTGCCGTGTATCTCGGATACATAAGATCAAGGTCTTCATCAGCTTTCAAAACCAGCAGAACAATTAACCTTCTTAGCCCCTGAGCTGCACTGAAGAACAGGAACAGAAGACGAGTCACTACTACATGGGAAAAGAAAAAAATAATAAAATAATCTTTCAGAACTGAGCAGAACCTTTAAAGTGGAAACCCAGGCAGCAGCTCTCTATTTGCCCAGTGTCCGTAACAGACTATGATACAGTAAATATTGTGGCATCTTTCCCTTTCTCCGAAATTCAAGCACCTGAAATGTTATCACAGTAATATGAAATAAGCAGTCACTGTAATCTCCTAAGTATCTGCAAGCAAATTGAAACATACACAAGGCATTCCTCTAATGAAAGATCTCACTCATCTCCTACATGCAACAGGCAGGAACAGTAGAAAACCCATCACATCAGACAGATGTGGCACTGACACCAAAAAAAGTTTGGTATATGTTGCCTTTGATGACTTACTGTCATTTTCAATCGTGATAACAAGACCTACAACTTAACCTTTCTTATTTCATTTTGAAGTAGTTCCTCCCTTGAAACTGAAGGGGCTGAAAGAAAGCGCTGAATGCCCTGCTCTGCAGGTACCCAACCAGCCTGCCCCTGCCTTCAGATGCTCACAGTAATCACCAAAGCGGTTTCCAACAGACAGAAACACAACTATGACTCTCCAATAGCTCTTTTAAGTGGTGTGCACCATGAACAACAAATAGCATTTGTCCTTCTCCTTTCATACACTCATGGCCGTGGAAACAGCAGGCCCGATACCCTTACTGTGCTTTTCCTTGGGCTCCTTCCCCTCCTCTTCAGCAAAAAAAATAAAACTAACCACCTTTCAGCTTTGCACTGAAGTGCTCCAACATGGCTGTTTATATTTTGGAGCCTTTTATTTTTCAGCCTTTAATGGTGAAGGGCTTGGGTGTCAAGTCCTACACAAACGAGCTTTTCTCCCAAGCATTTCAGTTAAGTAAGTATTAACAAGTTACAAACAAGCAAACAAAACCACAAAATTATAAGGAGTCTGAATAAAAACTATAACTGCTCTAATCAAGCCTCTCGCACTTGAGATTTTCCATGTCAAAATCCAACTGGTTTTCCATGCATCTCCCAACCATCAGGGCAGGCAAGACTTCACATTTCACACTGAGGACAAATGATGGGAAGAAAAACAAAAACAAAAATCCAGCTACCCACTCCAGGGACGTTTGCTATAAAAAGGAGGTCAAGGGCAAGGAAGAGAAGGAGAGCAAGGTGGGAGCTCTGTGGCTACCCCACACTTGACACCACCTTCAACAAGAAAGAGGAACTGGGTGCAAGGGAATACAGATACCACATCCGACCGGGAAACCCAGCCTGTCTCAAAGCAAACAGGGAACCCAGGAAGAAACATTAAAACGCTGGAGGAAGCTGCAGACCGGTGGAAGACTGTCAGCATGCTAGATACAGCCAGCTCCTCCTCAGCTCCGGCGTGCAAGCCCACGCACACCCTCACCGACTGCAATGCTCTGGGCACCCTTCAGGCTCAGCTGCAGAGCAAGAGCGGTAGGTGAGCCATCCCCAAATGGCTCTGCAGGCTTCAGAGGAAGCCGAAATCAAAAGATCACAAGCATGGGGGGGTGGGGGTGGGGAAGAAAAAGCACAAACACATGTAAGAGGGAAGCTGGGAGTGGGCACACGAGAAGCACAAAACAATGAAAGGGAAGCAAGAGGAAACAGAAGGTAGAACGACCAACCGGGGTGGAGGCGCGGGGGCCCTGGGCGGCTGCGCTCCAGCATGCAAATTCATGCAGTTCACGTAGACAAAGCGATGCCGTGAGAGGCCTAGAAAGCAACTACAAATATTAAAATGCTTTGTTTCCACTCCCTTGCTTCTTGACACGATGTCTTTATTTGCTACGTACTCTTGGAACAAAAGCACGCGCGGGCAACCTGATAGCTGAACGGGCTACCGACCCGTCCAACTTTCATCCTCAAATTCTGCAGGCAGCAAGGAATGCTCAAAACTGCTCTGTCACAGGCAGCTGATGATGCATGGAAAATAAGATAATAGTGCAAAGCCACGACAGAAAGGAAAAAACATCCATCAGACAGCATTGGTAACCCGCCAGAAACATGCAAAAGGGCTGGGTAGACAGGGCAACCTAATCCATATCCCTGCTCAGAGCCTGCGACACGCAGGCGGGAGGGAGGTGCGTTGGGAGAGGAGCATGCACGGTTCCTTCCCTGGATTTTTCACTTCTGCATGCGAAGTCCTCGCTCTCCTGTGCTGCACTTGCGCCCGTCCTCCTCCAAAAGGGAACAGGAAGAACCAGATCAAGGAACCAGGACACTTCCCATTCCCAAAGTCTTCCCCGAGACCTATCTTGAAACACGTGAATGAAGCAACGCTTGGATATTCCCTATCAAATGTTTATTATCCACTCAAAAGCAAGGAAGTTCTTCCTCTTACTAGACCCTCACCAGTGCGTCACCACTGCTGTGGTGCTCAAACACTAGGCAACAACCTTCTGTGAGGGTTTAAGTGAGAAAATCTGTTCTTGCAAGGAAGAGAATATGGACAACCTCCTCGTAGGGGTAAGTCAGACCATTTTTTTTAGTGGAGCGTGGAGACTGACAAGCAATAAACCTCTTGCAAGTTTAAGCATCCCTCTACCAAAGAAAGGGCAGTCAGATGTTAACAGATGAACTGGTTTTCCACATCTCCGGAGCTGATGCTGGCACCTCCGCCAATGCCCCTCACCAACCCGAACGGTCACCCAGCAGGGTGATGATGCCGAACTGCCTTCAGGACCTCACAGACGCTGCAGGGGATTGCGACAGGGTGGGTAACCCTCGACTCCTCGGGCGCTCAGAGAAGAGCTACAACCAGCCATCGCAGAGCAGTGCCACGACTCCATGGAAGCAATGTTGGTAGGGTCCCTCACCACATCCACAGGGACAGAGAGAGAGATCTCCTTTCCTCCTCCCCCCGACAACTGGAAAAGGCAGCTTCAAATTCAGCCACAGGCCTCAAGTCCAAGAGGTGCTGGGTAAAGCCCAAGCCCGCAAGGGAACAGAAATCTGGGCATCGGGGTTCGGCCTGGAACCAAGCTTCGGTCTTCAAACCTGTTTGAGGAACCCAGGCCCTTCTACTTCAGCTTGAGCAGTCACCGATGCATCAGATGCTGCTGCGGTCCCCAAGCTTGGAGGGGAAAGCCATGCAAAACAGCCGCTGCACCACTAGTGCTCAGGGACTGGTTCATCTGGCTTTTAGCATCTACCTTTTATTTCAACGAGCCTATTGCGATTTTTACTTCTGGCTCTGTCGCAACTGAAACCAGAAGACCTGTTTTCTTTCCTGCATACCTAATGCAGCATCTACAGAAACAACAGAGCAGCAGCCTCAGCTTTGCCTTTTACTGCTGCAAGGACTCGGCAGGACCATATGCTCAACCACACCAAGTTCACGGGCCATTCGTGCCTGGTTTTCCTTCAGCCACGCTACAGCTTATTTTTATGAGGATGCTCAAGAACAAAGTGTTATCCAAGAGGACCTAATCTCCTCAAGAAGTAAACATCACGTCATCATCACTCAATTGCAGCTTCGCTATGAGAAGCAACTATAAATGACTGCATTACACAGTTCTACATCTAATGCATCTTAATGTCTTCAAGGTAAAAAATGCACAAGCAAAAGGCCGAGTTCCTTAAGCATCCCTGGGCACAGAGACTCTGCACCTTCCCTTAGCTACTACCACATCTGCACCAGGCAAATTCTGAACAGCATAATACATGTATTTTTTTAAATTATCTGTATCTACAACAGCTAATACTTTCATAACACTGTGATACAAAATGCTGGGCCCTGGTAAGCAGCATCAATTGTTAGCTAGCTGAGGAAAGAAATAACACTTCTGCTATTTATCCCTATGTTAATGGATATCAACGGCTGAGCACTAAACAGAGAATGATATAGTGGCTTAAGAGAAATAAATTACTCTCTTTTCCCTCTCACATAAGATGACGTCCCTAAGGACTGCTTCTTCCCATTTACGAGCTTGGTGCCTTGAAGTCTAGGAAGGCCCAGCTCAACACATGGCAGAGTCCGTCAGTGCAAGTTAAATGACTGCCTCAAATACCATAAACTCCAGACCACCGCTTCCAGCACCCCTCCTCGCTTACAAGCCCGGCCATGCATTTCACCATATTGGCTCCTCTTCCCAATACAGAATTTAAAAGTCTTGTTAGCACTCAACAAAAGCGGCAAAACAAAACAAAAATGCGCTAGGACGAGAGGAACAACATCATAAATGATGTGTCATTTGAGGAGAAAAAATGGCTTCATCTGAGCAGGTCTGAGATATAAATACATGCATATTCATGATATGCACATCCAGTATTTACCGTGCACAAGTACATTCATTAAAAAAAAAAAGTAAAAAGAAAACGGGGGGGGGACGAACAGAAAAAAAAAAAATAAAGCCGAAAAATCACACTGTTGGTTGCAGCCCCGGTAGCGGCAAGGCGCGGGGAGGGGGAAGCCGCGGGGACGGGGCTGCGGCGTGACAGCGGGCGAGGCCGCCCCCGCGGACCCGCGCCCCGCCGGCCCCACCGCGGCCCCGGCCCGGCCCGGCTCGCCCCCACCGCGGCCCCGGCCCCGCCGCGGCCCCACACCCGCCCCCGGGCCCAAACCCAAACCCACCCGCCCCCCTCCGGCCCCGTAATGGCCCCCGACCCCCTGGGCCTCGGCCCCACGTCGTCCCCGCCCCCCCCCCCCCCGGCGCCCCCTCACCTGGGCGGGCAGCAGGAGCTCCCCCTCCTCGGCTTGCCACAGCTCCACCACGCCGGGGATGGGCTCGATGGCTGCGGGGGCAGAGAGAGACAGAGAGAGACCGCTGATGGGCCGGCCGCGCTCGTAGGGGCCGGCGGCGGGAGGCCGGAGCCCGCAGGCGGCAGCGGCGGCGGCCGGGGGCTCCCCGCGCTGGGGCAGGCCCGCAGCGACGCGCGGCCCGGCTGACACCGGGACGCGGCGGGCACCGCGGGGCGCAGGACCGGGAAGAAAGCGGAGGGACGGGGGGACGGGATACGAGCCACGTCCCGGCTCCCTTTGTGTCCCCGGGCTGCCACCGCGGCAGCCGCCCGAGGGACGGCGGCGGCCCCGCTCGCACGCCCGGAGCGGGCAAGCGGCGGCATCCCCGCTCCCTCCACCCGACCCGACCCACCCCGTCGGCGCCCTCACCTTGTCCCTGCGCCTCCCCGGGGCGAAAGCAGGGCAGGAGGACGTGGAAGACGCCCAGCAGGAGGTTCATGGCCGCGGCCGCGCGGCAGTAGCCGCTCTGCTGCGGGTAGCGCAGCCCCGCCATGCCGTGCCGCGCCGTGCTGCGGCTGGGCGGGGGCGGCGGGCAGCGGGGGGGGGGGGAGGGGGCGGTGCCGCGGCTCCCGCGGCACCGCCCACCGCCACGCCGCGCGGCTGCGCGCCGCCGCGCCCCCGCCCGCGGCCACGCCCCCTCCTGCCGCCGGCAGCGTCGAGCACATGGCGCGCCGCCAGGCGGGCAGCCCCCCGCCCCCCAGCGCCCGGTGCGCCCGGAGGTGCCCGACCCAAACCCACCCCCCCGCCCCCCAAAAGCAAGAGGGCAGCGCCGGAGGCGGGGGAGGCGTTGGGGCAAAATGATGCAAAATCGGTTTTATTACCGCGTTTGTGCAGTTGGCGCGTGGTTTGCGGCGGGACCGGGAGCTCCCCTCCCTCCCTTACGCCCGTGCGGGATGTCACCGGGCCGGGGCTCGGCGCTCCCGTTATTTTTAGAAAAAAAAGCATTAAAAGAGCGAAGGAAGAAAACCAGGATGCAGCGCGAAGGGGGAGGGGAGAGCACGGAGAGGAAGAGTGCGGGGAGGGGGGAGAGGAGGGAAAAGAACCAAAATAGCCCCGATCTGGTGACCTTCGTGCAGATGTTCTTAGGGAAGACGCTGCCAAAGCGAACGGCGGGCGTACGGTTCGGAAAATAAACGGGCAGTGGGGTTTATTTGCCTTAGTATTCCTTGAACTGCCTAGCAGCGCGGGGTGTTGGAGGATTACCGCTGCTGTTCTGATCCGGTTTGGTTTTAAGTAGCTGTTCTGGTGCCTGATGGGTGTCTCTGGTAATTACGGCGTTTATAAAACAGAAGTGTAGAACAGAGCCCAGCAATAGCATATGCTGGTCATGCGGTTTTTAACATGCGTCCCACACGCCCTTCTAATCGTATTTTAAAGCACTTGTCCCTTTTCCTCAAAAAATAAAGCCTCAAATGCTTAAATTACAGGAAAAAAACAGTTGTTAAACTAGTTCTGCAAACCTTGAGGAAAAAAAGAAAGCAAATATTCCACTAACGAGGTTTGCACAACCCCAAAATTGCATCTGGTTCTCTCCTTACTGATTGCACGTAGTAACTCACATAAACAATGGAAACATGGTGCGTACTCACCAAAGGCTCATAAATAAAGCCAAACAAATGACAAACCCCATTTTCAGCCCTGGACTGAGACAACACATGAGGCCGTTTTGAGACCTCGGCCCCATCGGCAGTGGGACAGCTACGCGATGCCCTCTCTGCTTAGCGATTGTAAAAGCTTTTCCCACCCAGAGGCCATCCAGGTTTGACTGGAGGTGAGGGTGGGTCTGCGTGTGGGGAGCGTGTCCCTGCTCGCGGCAAAAGCAGTGCTGACCCCCTCCCTAAAGGAGAAGACTTTGGCGTTCGCCAACACTGCGCAACGGCCGATGTATGGCGATGCTGTCTTGTCTCCTGCCCACATCCTCCTCTCGCTTTCTTCTCTTCCCCCCCTTTTTCCTGCTCTCTGCCTGTTAGATGGGTCTTTTGTTTTCCACCCCATCCCTCTGCGTCTTTAATCGCGTTGCACATGCTTCCCCACACGCAGGCAGAGGAACGACTGCCCCAGTTGTATGGGCGCACCCCGTGGCACCCCTCCGCCTGTGCCCCAGAGCGCCCCGGGGCTTGCAGAGAAACAGCTCCTTTTAAAAGGGGAATGGTTGGATGTTTCTCTGCCGGCGAACGTGCAGCCACGCTAGGACAGGTGCTTGAATAGCTGCTTTAGAGAGAAAGAGGCTTGTAATGGCGTAAACTTTATATCACGACCCCAGCCAGGGGCTGCATGGCACCATGAACATACTGTGCATTCAGTAGCGAACTGTTCCCACCACTTTTGCAACTGGTCCCAGGTGGAATACCAGTTAGAGCCATAAGCTGACATTATTCTAAATTATTAGCTTCTTCTTGCCGAGTTTTTAAAACCGATGCCAGCATGAGCTGATGATTTTGCCTGTCTGAGTCTAAAAGTCGCCTGTGTTTTCAGTGTCTGCAGAAAGCGGTCTGGCTGGCAGTAGGTAGAGGTTTAGAGGAAAACTCTCCTAGACAGTCTTGAGACTGGTTTAGCTAAACAGGTTTTAAAATATTAGGCGAGAGAGGTGGCCTGAGCCGCAGTCCGGGCTGGGACCAGGCTCACCTGGGAGACGCTTCCCCCTTGAAAAGCAAGGGGCATGTTTGCAGCTTTGGAAAGGCGGGGGGGGGGGGGCATGAGGCTTTCTGCAGTCGCGGCAGAGCCACCCCAACTCAACGGCACGGCTGAACACCTTGCTTTCTGGAGGCTTGTGGGCAGGACTGGGAGGAAATCAGGGCCGGGATGCAGATGTTGCGATCGGATGGGGAGATGGGTGTTGCGTAACAGACATCAGATGGGAGCAGGCAACCTAATTACGTTCCCGCTCTTGTGCCTCCGTGCATCCCTTTACCAGCAAAATACGCCTGGGACTGTGCCTCATGCGTGAGATGAAATGAAATGTACCTGCTGCTAAATACACAGAGATGCTGCTGAGCCAGTCCCAGGGAAGCCTGGAGAGCTGCCACCCGCCATTGAGGGTGCAGGGGAAGACAGGGCAAGGACGATGCTGGGTGAGCAGAGCAGAAGGGAAGCGGAGGAGGAAGGTTTTCCTCCCAGGTAAGGCTCGAAGTGACTTCTGCAATCATAAGAGAATGGATATTTGGGTTCCTCCAGGCTGAAACCTCTGCCTTTAGTGGCCTCGGTTGTGCAGGAGGGGACCTGAGACCCCTGTGTCCCACAGCACCCATTGCCCCACCGGTTTCTGCCACCCCATCTTCTCTCAGCCACACTCATCGGGTGCCAGCCCCACACTCCCCCAGGGAGGGTTCACCTCCCCCCGCTGCGTGTGGGGGCTGCGCTGCTCCTCCTCGCCCGCGGCACTGCCTGCAGTGAGCCGGCGTGTGACATGCAACCCCGCTCTCTGCTCACATCGCCTTTAGGCAGCCTGGGCATCCCTAGCACCACATCCCTCACCGTCTGGTTGCGCACACATCGGCACCGCCACCACCAGCTTTCCAACTGCATCCGACCTACATTTGCCGCCGCCTCGCCACCACAGCTCGATTTTATTTAGAGCAGCCTCGCTCCTCTAGCCTCGCTGTGGACCTGTCGGTGAGAAGGAGCTCGGTGTGCAGGACGCAGCGGGGGGAAACAAAGGCTGCCAGCATGTCCCTGCTGGCCCTCTTCAATGGGCCGCCATGGTACTCTTCCGTTCCCCAGAAATTAGTGACTAATCCAGAGCCAATAGATTCACCCCGCTCCACCTGAAAAAGCAAACAACCGCTAAAACATTTGGATGAGGAACTCGTCGGGCGATGGGGAGGGAATGGTCCCGCCACGTGAACCCGGCATGGTCCGGCCCCTGCAGCTCCCCCAGCTACCTGCAAATGTGTCAGTGCTCTTCCAAAGCTTGCAGACCTATTGACGATGCTGTTTTCCAGCTAGGGAAGATTTTTTTGAGACTATACATGTACTTACTATTCATGTGAAACAAATCCCTGCGCTGGCATACTTGAAGGTCTTTGACTTGTTTTTCAGTAGTAGGATGTGCTGCTGAAATACTTATTTTTGCTGTTTCCCTTGCCCTTGAACTACAAGGAAAAGGAGCTGAGTTTTACCTACAGCAGTCTGGAGATACTGCTGTAAACTGCAAATCGTAAAGCACACAGCAATTAATCCAGCCCTAAATGCCATCACAAATCCCCATTACTTTCAGCATGGGAATAGCTACTTGCGTTTCAAAAAAGACATGACACTTTATGGAAACACTAGGCAAAATTAATTTCTGGGGGAACTGAGCCCAGCAGAAGCCTTTCTAGTCAAAGTATGCAATCATTTCATTTGCAGCCACGTATTGCACCCTATGCGGTTAATGCTCAACATAAGTATACTGGTCATCTGTTTAGGGGTTTCCATTAGGTACAGTTTGAGAGGCGGTATGCACCGAAGGTGATACATTTTTTTTAAAAAAGCCCCAGGGAAGTGGTCAGCCTGCTCTGGAGTGTTATCTTCACCTTGCCATGCCCAGCCGGGAAATCGGCAGTGATAAGCCCCGTTGGCGTGGGCTGAAATGTGCCCGTCCTGCAGTCTGCAGCAGTCTCCGGTGGAGCCCAGGGCCTCTCCCCGCCCTCCCCAGCAGCCTCCCTCCCTCGCCGGGCTCCACTTTATCAGCCCCACGGCTGTACATCCCCACACCTGCCCGGCACACCCGGGGCTGGCCCTATCGGCAAGTGCAGCAGTGGCCAGTCCCCCCTGATAAGGCTACGAATGCCAAAGAGAGATTGAGGGGGGATAACGCCTTCGCTTGGGTCATCTCCTCACCCAGCTAGCTCATTCTTCATCAAAGGGGCAGCATTTCACCAAACACCTGCCAGCCGGGTGACCAGACAAATCACCAGGGTACAAATCAGTCCAAGGAAAGCCGAGTCCCACCGACCTCTGCCGCAGGGCTACATGCTCCCCAAAGACCAGCTCACGGGTGAGTGCACAGGGAGGGGAAAAGAAAAAAAAATAGAGAAAGAGGAGCTGGCAGGGCACAGCCATAAATTTCTGTGCTCGGTTCCCTGTGCGACAACTGAAGATAAGCAGCCCTCCCTTTTCTCCCCAGTGTTTGCCCAGCTAGCTTGCTTAGCCAGCCAGCTTTCTGGGAGCAGAGACTCTCCTGCCATCTCAGTGTTTGTGTAACTCCCGGCGGAGCGGGGCCGCGATCTCCGTCAGGGTGCCTCTGCATCATTAGAATAATAAAACAATATGGGAACAAGAGATTCTCTCTTCCTCCTCGTGACAATTACCGTCGTGCGCCTCCCCCCTCCTCGCATCCCCAGCAAAGATTTTTAGCAAAGCCGGTGAGTACAGCTCTTGCTGGGCTGAGCCTAATTCTTTTAAAGACTAATTCAGCCTGATAAGAGTGCCCAGGACAAAGCCTGCCCTGGCAGCGTAATTAAAGAAGTACAAATTGTTTCTAAAACCTCACGCTGGCAGAATTTTTACAATTAATGACCACTCGTCGCTGTTGGGGCTTGTCGGGAAGGAATCGCTCTCGTCTTACGCGCCTGATCTGGGTCAGCAGCCCATCGCCTGTTTGAGGACGGGAAAGCGAGCAGGCAGCACGGCACTGCCCCAATAAGCTGTTAACGACACCGTACTCATTACCACAGATGACAAACATTGCGCTCTTGTTTCTAAGCAGAATTTTTGCCAGCTCGCTTTGACTTTCTAGGCTGTGATTAAACACAGCCAGAAAAATAGGGTGCTTACCTGGCCTACTTTTTTCATTTCTCCCCTTCTCATGCATTTTTCATCGGAAAAAAAAAAACAAGCGTCTATATGATCACATAGAAGACTTCATGAACGTAGGACAATCTTAAGTTATTTTAACAGTGCATCTTATGAGAGATTGAGGAAAAGACCCAATTTTTTATGGTTAGATCTATTCAAAAAGACCCACTGGCTCTGGAATCTCAAATAAGAAAACGGTATACATATCTATATCTGTCCCAAACTTCTCTGAGTACCAAAGAAAAAGAAAAAAGGATAGTAAATTATTTTTGTTTTAGAAAGCAACATTACTGTTGTGCTATCAATCGAATGCTAGGTAATTAAAAAAATATGCTGACACGCTCTGTCCTTTCCTTGCCCTGCTCTGCCTACGTTTTTTAGCACATACAGTGCATCCACTTGAAAGCGTGGTGGATCCTTGCACACAGCAGGATTTTGCAGTCTCCTGCGGGACCCACCATGTTACAATAGCGTTCAAAGCTTTATAAGCTTCATTTAGTTTCAGCAAGCCTGTTGGAGCATTGTCTGTGCTTAAAGAGGCATTTAAAACTAAAGCGAAGCTTTGAAAGCTTCAGAGACAATGACGCTGGACTCCCTAAACCCATGAGTTCACTGCACGGTTTGAAGTGATGGCATCATGTAGAAAACATGACACGCTGCTCTTAGAGCCCTGCGGTACCTAGGCAGGGGAGAGGCGGGGAGCAGAAAATCTGGGTCGCGCGTTGAGTTTCTATTACTGAAGGTCACGCCTGTACCGACGGGAAGAAAAGCCTCCTTAATTTTTCCCTGCCCTTGAGATTTGTACCCATGCGTGTTTATTCTCTCGTTCTAGAGTGATTTCTAAGCCATTGCTATGTGCATTTCTAAGCTGTTACGAATAGAAGAAAACAACGCCCGGAGCTCACACAATAAAAGCAAGCGGTGACGCAGCAGCCGTGCCACAGGGAGATGTCCGGCTTCTGTGACTCCTCCGTCCTGCGGCGCCGCGCTGGTGTAAGCGGTTTGCACATCCCTGGACTGAGCAAGAGGCAGCATTTAACGCAGAGCTAAGCTATCAACGAGCTGAGGGAAATAGCTGCAAAACAGGCATCAGTAAAGCTGTGCTTTTCTGAAAGGCACTCATTTTTCAATGTACAACCCTGCCTGTCACCATTTCTAGGCAAGGGCATGTCATTTGTATAACCACAGTGATAAACTGTGCCGGTAACATCTCAAGGCGAGAGGAAAACATCCCCTTGAGTCCCAAAAATAAGCATCCACCCTACCCATGCCACCTCGCTTGGGCTGTGGTGGTCACCCGCATCCTTGGGCTGCAGTGGCATGAAGTCCCTGCTCCCACCTTGTAGGACTTCCCCATGAAACCCCCAGTGCTCAGCTGCAAGCAGCAGCCTCTCAGCCACCTCGGCCGCCAGCAGGAATGACGAGGAGAGGGAGACCCATGCAAAAATAGGAATGATCCATGTAAAATAGTACCTTATGGATCAAGTCAGCTACGTGATGCCCATAAGCAGATCAAAAGGACGGTCTGTAGCAAAGAGGTGTAGTAAATACCAGCTTTGTGAAAAGCCATCGGGCCTGAGTGGGTTTAGAAATAAAACAGAAAAGTAGGATTCCACAGCATCACAAATACGGTCAATAAAAGCTGGGCGCTCCCCGGTGCCAAGGCGGTGCTTGGAGAGCCCCATCGTGTCTCGCAGGCTGCATCTCGTTCGTAAGACCACGGCATTTCATCGGGGCGCAGCTGCAGGCAAAGCTCGATGGAGCGGAAAAGGAGACGGCGTGAGCCATGGCAGAGTTACCATGTGGTTTAATTTTCAACTTCGATCACTGTAGAAGGCCTTAACAGGGGTAAAATGTAGTTTTACTTAACCTCAGTCCAGCAGAGCTGTTTTTCACTGCAACTAAATATGAGGAAAATGAACCAGTTGGAGGCAGATAACGGGCATGGGAAATTTTAGCCCAAAGGGTTAAAGCCTGGTAAAGACGTAAAGCAACCAGAATCAATTTAGTACCGCAGTACGTCAGAAAAAAGCTTAGGTGTCAAGGATGCAGCAGTTCCATGTGTGTGCAGATGCATTTGAGGGAGGAAGATGCACTGATGACATTAAAAGAACACAGCACAAAAATAAGAAAGATTTCAAAATACATCCAAATTGGAAACAGTACTGTTAAAAGCTTACTTAAACACAGTAAAATATTGCTGTAGCTCTTTTTTTGAAGTCCTGAAGTGCTACTATAACAAAAATAAACATGCTGATAAAATATTAGAGAACAGCAATGCCAAACTCCCAGAGAAGTGAATGACCAATTTGCCCGAGCCGTGCTTCAGGCTTGGCTCCAAAGCTGGCTTTGCAGCCCAGGATCCCACGTTAATGGGTCACAGATGTTCTCCTGTAAGAAAAAGAAGTTGAATGTGTTTATTTCTTTTGTGGTACAGGCCAGAGGGCGGTTAGGGGAGCAACTGGAAACCTGCGAGTTGCAGTTACTTGATCGAATAACTCGTTTGAGAAAAAGATGTTGCCGTGCAAAATTATCCCCCCCCCCCGTTTCGACAGCAAATAAGAGTTTCACTTCCATCTGAAACTGAGGGGGGAATTTAGGTAACCTAGAAAAACAACGTAATGCACACGGTTTGTGAAGTACCAGGGATTTTTCATGCCACAGCCTTAAGGCCATCTCTTTTTTTACACCCCCGAAGAAACCAGGGGGGCTGGCCGCTGCTCAGCTCGGCGCCAGGGTGTCACGATGCACGCGCAGATGGGGCTCTCCAGCCGGGACAGGGCTCGCTGCCTGCTGTGCGAGAGCTGCGATGAGGCAGCATCACCTCTGGGCACAACCCGTCTTCTCGGCTTGCCTATTTCCAGACAACTGGCATGGCTGCAGCCGCCAGTTTTTCACTCAGTGCCCTTCCCCAGCACCTTGCTCTTTCAGTAAATTGAGTGAGGGGCTAATCCTGTTGGGAAAAGAAAAGCCAGTGTGTTATGAGGCAGAAAATGAATCTGTCCCTGAGGACAAGGACCACTATTACAAAGTTGCCGTGACCACCCCAAAGCATTGGCATTTGATTTTACTGATGTCAGGGCTGGTTTTAATGGGGGATGAGGAGAGGCACTGCCTTGCACCCAGGCTGCGTGGGGAGCAGTGGGGTGGGCGGCAGGCAAAGATAGAGCAGTACAACTCATCTGACATAGAAATGGGAAGGATGACGGGACCCGAGCTCAACCCACAGCATCAACAACGGTCCTTTCTGGATGCCTATATTGCATAGAGCAGTAAAATCCTAGGCAAGAGCTGAGTATCTCATGACAGTCCTGCAGATACAGGGTACTGAAGTCCTCTCCAGGGCCCCAATTCCGCCGCCACTGAAGTCAAAAGTCACGTGTGAACATGGGACGCTTCTTCCAGGGGTGGCAGGCATGGGTGCCCAGCTACAAACAAGTATTCCTCAAAGGGCACAAAATATACCCGAACCCCCCACCCCGCTGACCTACAACCAAGTGGTGCCCCACAGACGGCTCAGCCGAGGAAAGCCCTGGGTCAGAAGCCACATCACCCCCCTCACTTGAAATGGTTTCATTTCTGGAGGAGGCTCTACAGAAATCCTTGCCATGTGGTAGACCCCAGAGCACAGCAGGGAACAGGGAAGCCTGGGCCGCCCTGGGAAAAGCCAAAAGAGCAACTTTTTTCTCTTATTTCTATAGCCAGGGATCAGCCTAGATACTTACGACTTTCTAATCCACTTTCAAATGCTACTTCGAAAAGCTTTGCAGAAAAATCAGATGATTTGGACATTTTGAAGATTTTTTTTATTTCCCAGAAAGCAATTTTAGACTTCTTCATTTCTTTTCACAGAACATCTGCAATTCCCTGCAACTGTAATTGCTGTCATTGTCTTCTGAAAATGACACTGGCACTTGTACAGCCTCCTTCCAAATAATTGCAGGTACTTTCAGTTCCGTAGGGGAGCACATTTTTGATGCGCAGGGCTTTACCTCACAGCACCTCTGCCCTTTCCCCAGGGACGTGCATGCATTCATCTGCTGTACTGACATCCCAGGGGCCGTGGCCCTTCACTCACCAGCTATTCCCAGCGGCACGGCACTCACAGCTGGACGGGAAGCAGTACAGCTCCAGCACAGTCTGGATGAGGAGCCGTGCAGATCCCATCAGCCACAGGAGCCGGGTGCCTAATTCTCCGCATGCCATGCTGAAAATATACTCTGCTGGGTGCCCGAAGACCACGCAGGGTTGCTTTTCCAAACCTGTTATATATGCTGGGTGATGCGTAAATGAAATGCAACTGCGGTGTTGCTCTAAAGGGCTTGATAAAATATTAAACAAGGAGACCTCTGAAAACAACGCATCCGTCCTAGGAAATACATTTTGGTTATTCTAATGAATTACATGTTTACATCCAAAATCTGTTTAGTTTCCAGCAAGAACTCAGAAGATGGCCAACATGCAATATTTCCTTAGATTCTGCCAAAACAGCCATCTGGTGGCTGGGGAAATGCAGAAGGATCGGGACTTTCTGTAGGATATTGAAGACTGTCATACAAATAGGTTACAAACAATAGGTTGTGTTTCTGTGTAAAACTATTAGCCTTTTACCATTCAACGCTCCAGCTTTGCTCTCAGCTTTCTGAAGCATTATTCCTTATGCTGCTGACTACACACTTGCACTTACATGTTTTCTTAGGTTTTGGCTCAGTGGAGCAAGCAGTCAGCTTTTCCCTCATTCCTGAGGGATATCAGGTTACAACGAATGTTGTTCTGCTCTTATATACTTACCCAGTGGCATATTAAAAATGCATATTTTCCATTTGATTTTTCTCCTTGCCAGAGTTGGGTTTAATGCCACTTTTCTTCTCCCACTTGCTAGGTACTGTTAACAAGCTACTAGCTTATTCCCAGATGTAAAAAGGCAGGCAACAACACATGCCCTGTTTAACCCCAGTTGGGGATGTAGTCCCTGCAAGTCACAAAAGTGCCAGTTCATTTTTAACTAAGGAAATTTCTAGTGCATCCCTGCGGCTAAACTATTTTTGAGCGCGTTAATTGTTTGGAGAGGTAGGCGAAAGGCGGGCGTAGGGAGGCCGCCTGGTAACGCCACAGCCTCCTGCAGCTGCGTGCGTTCCTGACGCGCGGCACGTGTTCCCGTCGCAGGCCCCGGAGGGGCTCGAGCCGCTGCCGCGGCGGGACCCACGCCTGCCCCTCGGCCCTGCCCTCGGGCTGCGTGGGAGCCGGCGGGCACGTGCGCCGCCGCGGTTCGGCACCCACTGCCGACGCTCTGGGGGATGTTCAGGGCCCCGCCGCTCTCGGTTTTGTTCCAATGTTGAGATCCATTCAGTTATTAAAGTTGAGGAGCAAGTTCAAAGAAAAAAAAAAAAAAATCAGCCAGAAATATGGTGCGGGCTTGTTAGAGCTGTGTGCTGGGGTCTGTGAGGCGGTGAATATCCACCTGCTTTTTCCTTGCCCGCCATTGCCGTGGCTCAGTTTAGCAGTTTCATCTAAGTCCTGGAAGAAAAAAATCAGGATGAAATCCCGTGGGGTAGATTTGACTCCCCACAGGCATTATCCAGTACTGCTCCAGCAGCCTGCACCACCGTCCAGCTGCCCAAAGCCCGTTATCTGACCTGAGGAGAAGCCCAAATGCCACAAGGCCAACATCTGCCCGTGTCTTCCCTTCCTGCTCTACGTGCCATTGAGGGGTGGTTGAGCAACCCTGTGCTCTCAGGTCAAGGCACGGCAAACCCGTCTTCGTGCACATGGGGTAACCCCAGGACTGTTCTCAGTCTCCAAACTCTTCAGGTCCAGGAGCAGGCTTACTGTCTTGCACATGGGTATGCATTCCTCAGTACAATAAAAAAACCCCAAACTTAGCAACTGACTTCTTTTTCTTGTTTACAATTAGGTTAAACACTTTGAATCATTAAGTAGAATTGATGCTAATAATATTCTTTTGGAGATGTACTAGAAACTGTTAGTATAGGAATCTCAAGAGGCAATTTAATCGCTATCATGATTCCCCAGAACACCAAGAGGAGGGATGTAACTTCTTTTCCTGCAGCAAAAAAGGGTGAAAGTTTCAGCCTGAAAATACATTTGTGATTTGGTAATTGCCATGTGTGAAGAGCATGAACCAGAGGACTAGACAGACAGAGAGGGAGAGTAAATCATATGTAAAAGCATGGATGTAAAAGCATGTTACCACTCAAGCGAGAAATACTGTCTAAAGGAATTATATTGTCTGTTGGCATAATATTTTATTTTCTCTTAATTGAGCATATAAAGAAGTCGATCACTACTCAATGCAAACTTCTGAATTGGTGCCTCGCTACTTGGATTTATCTGTGGCCATACAATTGTGGCTGATCAGAAACAATTAAATGCATTCATTAAGTAATCATCTTACCAACAGAAAATACGTGAAACTGAAAAGTAAAAGTCATAGGAGAAAATGTTCTAAAATTATTTATATATTTATATTCTAATCTGATGTACAGTAGCAAGGAGGACAGACTGATATTTCTAAAAGGTCAATTTTTTGTGCAAGTAACCAGCAATGAAAATACCAGAATTGTATATTCCACATGATTCATAGTCCTAGCAACCTGAGGTAAGAGTTTGCATGGACATACTGTAACTCTTAACCTACGAAGGGACACATCTAGGTTTTATGCCAACTCATGAATCTTCAGCAAGAGAGCTAGGCTATCTTTCTTTCCTTTATACAAATCTAAGCATTTCAATTCCACCCATTTGGGAAAAATTCAGAAGATTTTTTTATTCTATTTAGCACGATCAACATGTGAAAAGAAAACAGAGGATGCGTGATGCAACTTTCTCAAGGAAAAAGAGTGCAAACTCACCTCTAACTCTCCTGGAAAACCTTCCCATTCCAAACGAGAAAACAAGGGGAAAAAAAGCATAATGGACGAAGCTTGAAACTTGGTTAGTTTCAATTTCTGTTTTAAGTAGTTGAAGATAATGCATCCATCCTTCAAAAGCATTGAAAGCTGATGAGACTGATTCTCAAACTGAAAAAGGACATGAGACTTCTGTCAATTCCAAAAAACAGTTATTCAGGGGAAAAAAAAAAAAAGATCTGCTTTACTGCCGGTCTCTGTTGAGACCCCAGATCCTATCCAAGGCATTTTGGGCTCTGAAAACAGTAGTAAGCAAAATGACTTTCATCTAGTTTGCATATTCCTGCTGTATTCAGAACCAGGCTCAATTGCTCCTGCAATAAAGGATAATTTACAATCCTGCTGTCTTTGACAACAGAAAGCTTAAGTGGAAAAAATCTCACAAAATCTCCCTTATTTACTTGAATTCATCTAGCTACCCTAGGGAAGAGACCTGAGACTAACTCAGATTTTAAGGCTGCCAGTGATTTCAGTAGAACTTGGTCTCCTGAAAATCTCTGAAGAGACACAGATTCCCAAGTGCCTTGCACGGCATTTAGCAGAGCTGTACTCCGAACCCCCGGGGACGTCAAGGCAGATGCTGAAAAACACTCAATAACCTGCTGAGGGGCCCGGGCAAAAGAGGCTGTATTGTGCTGAAAGCACGCCAGGAAAGCTTCAGTTGGAAAAATTACACCATGGAGTAAGATCTTTTCCTTAGTTCACAGGTAAAATAGAGGTATAAGTAAAAAATAATTCATTTAAAGAAAAAAAAAATTGCAATACTGTTTATGATGCTCATGAAAAGATATGCTCAGGCTGGTCCCTTCCAGAGGCTAGCCTGCAATACAACTGCACTGTAAGTTGCATTTGATGGAAGCACATTTTTCAGCAAAACCTCTTCAGTCTCGAAGCCTTCTGATGCTGCAGAGCGCACTACTTTTCTCCACAGTGGGCTAAAGCTGCATCTCACATCTCATTTCGACACGCGACAGCTGTTTCTGCAGCAAGACATTACAAAACACGGAGCGTTCGAGGCTTGTTCGCAGAGGCACTTTGCATGACTAATCTCTGAGCAATCACAAGTTTTCCTCGAGAGAAGCTCCACAGCGTACAGCAGATTACCGGACTCTGCCATGGCATCAAGCGCTCCGGCTAAAATGCGTCCTGGGGCCAAGACGTAAGAAGAAATCAGCAATGAGGGGAAGGCCAGAGGCACAATATCCTGCATCATCTTGCATTACACTACTTCCCAGACCCACTGCAGAGCGTGCTCCAGCAAAGTTACTCTGTTTTGATAAAAACCGGCTGCAATTCAAGAAGCATTAGCCAAAAGGTAAGATGGAAGCCACACGCCAAGGAATTCTGCACCACAAACCTCCCAGATTTTTATCCCCGAAGCAAAAGGCACCGATTTCAACTCAGAAGGCAGAAAGGAGTGGAAGAGGGAAATTGTGGGGGTGAAACCCAGGGCACACTTGGTGGAGGTGAATGGAGAAAAGAATCCTGATTCCCTAGAGGTGAATAGCGTTCAAGTAAAAAGGGAATTTTACTAGGCTGAGCAGAGGATTCCTAAAAAGGAAATTATTTTCCTCGTTTTCATAGACAAAAAGATTGTTCCAGTGACGGAGTTACCATGGAAACCGATTTTGAGAATAACAAGAAAGCATTTATGGTACAGAGCTTATTTTAAAGGATGGTGAACCAGCAGCATCCCATTCCCCTAACTGGACTGATAACCTGATCAGATGGCCCAAAGAACTAAAATAACACGTTTTAAAGTGTTGTGGAACAGCAGTGCTAAATGGAGCTGTCACAGCTTCGTATCACTGTGTCTTTATGACCTTCAAAGCTGTGGAGAGGGGACTCGAAAGAAAGTTTCTCCCAGGACACAGCTTTAGCCAGGCTGACTGGCACCGCATCTCTCGGCAAGCGAAAGCCAGAGACTGATGAGCACCTCTCCTTGAGTTAATTCAATTAGCCTGTCATTTTCTTTTGTGTCATTCAGTTTTACTACAAAGGAGGGTTTTTTTTCCCCCGGTAGACTGAAAATTCACAGTTGTCCAACAGAAGGGCATGCGTGACTGACCAAAGTGAGGAGGGCAGTGCTCCTGCTCCCCACGGTGCCTTTACGCTCACATATTTCGCTTCTTCCTGTGGCTGCCACATGGACAAGGGAAACTGAGAAATGCCTGCTACCCCAAGGGCTACCGTGATGCTGACTGCACACCTTGGTGGCAGATATTTTCCTCACCAGCTGCGGGGAAGCCGCTGAAAAAAGCAACTAACGTTACCTGTAAAATCTAGCATACGTTGAAACAAGCACATAGCCGCAAACTGCCCAGCTGTGATTTACTCCAGCCGAAGCAGAAGCAGGTCACCCCTTTACATTGAGCATGGAGGGGTTTTCCCATTTTCCCAGCCCTTTGATCTCGAAAAGCCAGGAAGAGCTGTGACCTTTTGGACGGGCCCATCACCTTGTGAGTCTGCTCTTTACGGTGAAGGGGTTAATTTCTGCCAGGGTAGCTCAAGTCCTAAGGAAGGAGGAGGAGATACTACCTTGCACAGCCGGAGGTATTCTCAATGAGAGAGCGTCCCTCTGCAGCGGGGAATAAAAAGCCACTATAATAATGGTTATTGCGAGCGTGAAGTCACTGGCACCTAAAATTTTCATTCCCGTTAAATGGAAATGCAAGCAAATAAAAGCTACTTGTATATATTGCCCCAAGGTTTCTCATCTTGGGAGTAGCCACGCGAGGCTGCAAGTGATAATAGTCATCCTCTGTGAAGAAAAAAAGTCTGGTTTACATTGATCTGGGATTCAAGCATGAGGTAGAGATAGGAAAAGACATTTCTAGGGTCTCTCTTGACACATACTGTTAAAATGTTGACTTCAGAGTAGAAGTCATGAGGTTTTTTTCTTCCCCTCATCTTCAGTCTTTGCTCTGTTTTGTATTTACTTTCTATTTTTATTGCTTCTCCTAGAACTTCGAAGGCAGAGGGATGGGAGGCTGGACACATGCATTATCTGTATTTCAGACTTCAAAGAGAAAGAATACGTGGACATGAGCTCTAAAATAAAGGCAATAATGTTCTACTAGCACTGCCACAAAATTTTTCACGCAAGGCTATCAAGAGCTTTTCAGCTTTCCAGACAGATACGAGGCTGTTCTCTGCACATAAGTAACCGAGGAGCAGTATCTCCGCTCACAACCACCTGCAGCGCTGGAAGGAGAACCTCGCAGCCCAAACTCCCGGGGCCAGCCTCTAACGGTTAAAACCCAAGATAAGATGACACCTGTCAGGTGGAGCAAAGACGAGAGGCAAATACTGGGCTTTTGCAGGATGTGAGCGCAGAAGTGGATGAGAAAAATAAATTAACGTAATCAGATCTGGATGCTTTTTAAAGTACTCAGAAATCAAGCAAGCTGTAAAGACTTTACTGCAGAAACGTTTCTTTTTCAGGTAGACTGATTCTGCTCAGAAGGTTCTTCCTCTGGTGGCTTCTTGGCAAAACTTCTTTCATTTTAGTAAAAGCTGAAGCCATGTGTCCCACCATCATTGCCGTCCTTCATATAAGAGGTGACAGAACCGTTCTATTAGCATTGGCGTGGTAAATGAAACTAAAGCCTCTGAAATATATTACCTTGAAAAAAATTACATCGTCAAGTAGATAGCTTGACATCAAATGCTTCCTTTCAGTAACTCCATAGTACACCTGCAAGCTTGGTCCTCTGAATTTTTTATTTAATTGTAAATGATTGCTTACGCTATTGCGTACTAGTTTATGATGCAAAAGCACTTGCATTGCAGTACAATTATTCACCACTCACTTGCCAAGATAAGCGTTTGTTAGGGTTACTGTGTCAAAAATAAAATTGTCTAGAAGAGCTGAGAGGGGAACTGCTCTCAAATGTAGATCTAAGCATAGATCTTGCTAGTGCTTTTTAAGCAGTGAGCCCTCCTCCCTGTGGCCCTAATTCAGGACGGAGACACGCTAACCAATAATAGTAACCAAAAAAGGCAAAAAACTTCACAAAAACCTGTCACTATTGCTTTATACCTGCTTCCTACCAAAAGCTGGATGATGCAGCTGGGGGTTGAGATAGGAAATATTTGCATAGCAAGTCAGGAGTCCATGCTTTTCATTTATAATTTTCTAATCTGGGAGTCGGTCCAAAACAGAGGTCAGACAATGCCCACTCCGTTGGCTCAAGACTGACGAGGCGAAAGCCTAAAAAGAACTAAAAATTAAATTCCTCTTTTTCATTTCCCAAGTTCCTATCAAGTTAACAGCCAAATTTGCATATCAGTAAAGGGCACTTAACAGAAAAATCCATTTCAGTAACTAGCATAAGCACTGAAGAAAGAATAAGAATGAAAATACGCAACCCCAAAATGCAGATTTTATATCATGCCTACTCAAAAGAGTGAAGACATATGTCCTACTCAGATATGCATGGTTTTCCTAGGTTTGTACAATCTTCTAACGATTTAGACAGTTAATGATAAGGAAAGGGCTCCTAGCCTTTTCTTTTTTTTGGTAAAGGAAAAGACAGCTTCAAAGATGTGATAACCAATTTTGAACAAATCATTTTAAATGGAAGTTTTGATTTTGAATTAAGTATTTTCATTTTTACCACCTCCAATCTAAGGACAGAACAGTAAACCAGTACTTCTATAACACCTTTACTTGAAAGGACCAGAAAAAGTTGATGGACTCCAAAGACGGATTTGAAGCTGGTTTGTTCAAAATAGCTGTTCAAAAAAAATTACTCACTCGCTAAACCTTTGACAGTAGTTACACCAAAACCGGAACATATCATCCAGGCTTTTTTCCTTTTTTTTTCTTTAATAGCTGAGGATGCTAATGATAAATACCTAATTGAAATCAGGGCATAGTGGAAAACCAAAACTAAAGCCCCTTGCCTTTCACCAGATGATACCGAGAGTGGTGTTTTGGAGCTCTTGGTATAATGTTCTTCAGTGTTATTTCTTACATATCCTTCTCAAACAGATACAGTATTAATGACCATGGAATAGCAAACAGGTCTGCTACAGAGCCTTGACTTTTGGTTTTTTGATCACTGATCTCAGGAACCGAGTGACTTTTAAAAACATAGTGAAAAGCATATTCCCTAGAATATATTTTAGGAGGAAAGAAAGCCTACAGAGGAATATAGTTTATTATGATGGTTAATTGATGTCCATGCAAAAAATTAATCAAAAAGCATTTCTGCCACTGGGAATATGTCTTTGACCAAGTACAGCATAACAGGGGAAAAAAAAAATTAATCTGACTCAATAGCCAATTAATTTTTCTGAGAAACTGAAAACAAGATATGAAAATCTGACTTTTATCTTCCTTCAAAAATCCTCCAGAATGCTAGGATCAGCCAGAGGCATTATTTTGCATGGCTAGTAATGGTAATGCAAGAAAACATGATATGATTGACCTTTTTCCTCTCCTCCCTTTTTTTCTTAACAGAAAGAGGAAGGGGGGAAAATAATAGTTTTTCCCACTGTAGTCTGCAGAAATGAGAAAAAATGTTTTTGCACCTCAACATAAAAATCTGATCTCCAGAATGCCACCGAGGCACGGCCTGAAGGCAGGTGACACGAACAAAGGTGGCCAGGGAAAGAGGTGGATCCCTGTAAGGCATGGCTTCGGTATGCAGGTGGTAACTCAGGCCCTTTTCACTTCAAACACAACGCCTTCCTCCACTGGCTTTCTCTAGGAGCCATCATTTTTAACAGCTTTTCCTTTTGAGCTTCAGCAGCAGCAGCACAGTTGAAGTTCATCACCTCCCCTGAAAAAAGGCACCCCTCGGACTGGTTATAGGATTTACTTTAGAGCTGGTTGCCGATAGACCAGTAAGGTTCTTTGAAACCAAAGGATGGACTATTTTTTAAAATGAAGTCTTCCATGTGGAAGGGCTCTTCGTTTCTCAGAATAACTTGGGTTTTCATCAAACAACTGGAAACAGAAAATTGCCCAGCAGGTTTTGCTTGAAAGCTGTTCTTTATAAACACTTCACCAGGAATTTTTTTTCCCAAAAGGAAAATTTTTCTGACTAGGTTAGGTGAAATAATGACGGGATGACCAAATTATCCATAGTATAAAACCCGTTCATTCATTTGTGGGGCATTATAAAGCTTCTGAAGTGACCCTGAAAAGTTCAGTTGTGCTTGTGGTGTTCACAGACGTTTTTGTCCTCTAGTCTTCTTGACATGCAACCTTCTGCACATACAGTTTAAAGAGGCAAGTCTAATGTATAGATGCTTGACTTCCTATATGCCTGTGCAGTGGAAGGTGTGTGCGCTGACAGGCGTGTCAGCAAGAGGAGGAGTAAGACAGACGACCATCTGTACAGACTGCAGCATGTTGCTCATTCAGCCTACGTAGTTTCTGTAAGCAGATCTGAAAGGGAAATGACAGTGGAGGGATGGAAGAGAAAACGCAAAAGGGCCAAGGAGAAAAGGAAGCTGAAGAGAAAGGCTATTGCTGCTGTGAAGGCAGATCCCTTAAGCACAGGAATATTTACACAGGCATTGTATCTAGATGGCAGCTAACTGCAAATGTAAGAATCCGGTCACCTGTGTGACACCGAGGATTAGCCAAGGACTTCAGCTGTTGAAGCCACCAGACGTGCACTTCTGGGGTGTGCTGATTCTCTAGAGCAGGCAAGACATCTAATCACCATCTCAGCAAAGCCTTGTGTAAATTTACAGTGCTACAAACCCCCAGCCTAATAATCATAGCTCCATGAGCAGCAGAAGTAATGAAGTCTGGCTGCCAAGAGACCAGTTTCCTAGATCCCTGTTCCTTCCCACTGAAATGATGCACACACCGTCCCATCTCAGCCCCAGCAATGCTGCCAGACCCTCACATAAACTCCACCACCAGCAGGCACCAAATGCTTCCAGGTCTTTTACAGCCATCTTTGACATTTTTCCTTCCTCCTCCCACCCCCAGCCTGCTCTGCCCCTTCTCGGGTCCCTAAACTGGCAGGTGGGAAAGGGAAAGCCTGTATTTATCAGGCAGCCAGCCAAGCAGAACAGATAAATCGCGAGCTCGCACCGCAGCCCCTCAGACTAAATTTGGCTGAAATTCACTGCAAAATTTAGAAACCCTGGGAGGGAAAAGGAGGAGAGAAGTGACAGAAAACATAATCATACAAGCCTCACCTCTACAAGAAACAAGGTGAAGATAAGCATCGGCCAGATCATCTGACTAGTGGAAATACGCCTGGGTGACAGGAGGACTCTGTAAGGAACTCTTGCATCAAACTTCTTAGTCACCATCACAGGTTGGGTTTCTTTTCCCATCGTTCTCCCAGTAGGTTTCAGTTCCAGCTTTGCCACTTGGTCACAGCATCACTGTGCCGTTTGCTTCGGAGCCTGGATTTTCCCTTTTAAAACACGTAGGTTACTACACCCCCCAAAAGTAATGACATTTCAGAGGACGCATTAATGAAAGGTTTAGCAGCTGAATTACATCAAAACCTAAACCCTTGTGACTGTTAACATTTTAATGCTCTGCAAGTACCAGAAAAGGAGCCCTAGAGTTCATGCTTGGTGGTGTACAGAGCATGCAGATGGCTAGTTAAAAGAAAAGCTGAGGAAGAATAGGTTGTTTCAGGGCAGATACAGTCAGCAAACTTTCTTTAAACCGGTAAGGTTTCTAAGTAGATCAGGTACAAACAAATATTTTCTCCTGTGTCTAGGTTTGCTTCACAGTGGCTAATCAACATCAGTCCTAAAGAGGAGGCTTACCCAGCACCTCAGCCTGGTACTGTAGTGATAAACTCCTCATGAGATTATTTTGAAAAGCTGGACCTGATACTGCTCCTGTCAGAGCTGTAGACTCTGCTAAAAACAATCACCTTTGATTTTCACACTTTGCACTAGTAGCTGCTTTAATTATAAATCTGAATTGTAGTGAGGGCCTGACCTGCTGACTTAGCTGTAACAGTTGAAAATATTTACCTTACATGGGCAAAAAACCTACAGGGCAGAAGAAAAAAAAAAAAGAAAAAAAAAGAAAAAAAAAAGAGGAAGACATATACATAATATAGCTGTGACATAACCACAAGAGTGACAGCAGAAGTGAGCATTTAAACCCCACCATTTTTATGTTATTCAGAAATACCCCAGATTCTGTCTCAGGAAAACTCTGAAAAAACAAATTGGGACACAAGATAGGATTGATTGTTTTCATTTTTGTTATAGGCTAATAGCCAAAAACATCTCAGGAGAAGGAAAATAATTTTAACTGTTAGTGACTTTTAACTCAGCAGAAAACAAAAGTCTCAGCTTCTCTTAAAAATTAAAGTGAACACACATCTCAAACCACATAATCATACATGGTTTTATACTGTGGGATTTAGTAGTCTGCTGCATATCTTTTCAAGAAGAAAAGCTTCCACAAGTGAGCAGATGCAGCAGTCTGAAAGTGTCTTGGAATATTCAAGACATACAAATTGTCTCTTTTTGTCTCAGAAAGGATCTGGATTTGCTTTTCCTGTTGAAACTCACCTACGCTAAAAATGTGGAATCACAAGAAAGGTAGCACAAAATAAATCAATTCCAGTAGAGGAATAAGCATCAGCTTCTGATCATAAACTCTTCTTCCCTGCCTCTCTTTAGCTGAGAAACTTCTGTTCTGGCTGTTCCAAAATTGTGTCCTTACAGGAGGAGACGCATTCTCCTGCCAGACTTGCTAACCAACACCAGAAGTAGAAGACAGGAGTAGAAAACAGAGTATGATTGCATATCTGTGTTCTATTCTGTACCTGTGAAACAAAACCAAAACTCGACAGAAAATTATATTGCTGGAAATTTCTTGCACTTGAACTAAAGTTTTGTGTCCAAAGCATGAGGGGGCTGTGTTCGACATTTTAAAGGTACTGCTCGTGCTGGCTGACTGTAGCATCTCTAAGCAAGTCTGCCTCAAGTACAGTCATTTAGTTGCTATTTATTACATTGAATGGTTTTGTTGCAGTCCACAATGCTTTCACCCTACAGACAGGAAGCCACAATATTGCAGCTAAACTTACATAGCTGGTCATCTTCATTTCCTTCTTGAATACGTTAAGCAGCCCAAGCAGTAGAAATCAGTAAGAAACCCTCATCCCCACAGGTACCAGAGGAAGTCTTGGTGCACTAACTGCTACAGGCCATAAATTACCCGAGACTCCTTGACGAGTAGAAGTTCAGCCATGTGACAGTGATTCTAAGAGGTAAGAACCATCAACAAGTTCACATGCTCAACATTCCTTCATACGAACAAGGCTTTTGAGTCGTCATCATCATCTCTGGCGTGTGGCAGATACGTGCTCTCAAATGCAGACGTGCCAAGGAGCTTCTGACACCTGTCAGGTGGTACAGAACAGCTTCACAGAAGAAACAGATCTGCGGGGGGGGGGGGGGGGGGGGGGGGGGGGGGGGAATGACTTAAGAGAAATACTCTACAAAGAACAGAAAAAGCTCTTTCTTTCATGTTTCACAGCACAAAATCCAAGAGTAAGAACAGCCACGCAAGCTACATGTGCTATACTTTGGTTTGGCACAATCACTTAGCTTTGGTGCATAGCACTCCATTCATGGGGCAAAAGCCAGGCCTGGTAAGGAACACTGCATTCAGCTCAAGACTACCCACTTGCATTAAGCTTTTACCAGTTAGCAGCTGGTAAGCTGTTACTCAGTTCGTAACACATTATATGTTAAATATTGGATATATTAGGAATAAAATCTTTCCAAACACATAAAAGGAAATGTCTCCATTGCAATTGTAAGCACAGTGACATTTTACTATGTGCCAGGCATCACATACATTTTCCTTAGGCAACAGATAGCTTGCTACGCTACCTCTACGAGAGGAAAATCTTCCCAATAACTTTGCTGTCTTCATAGACACGAGATGACAACAGCCAGCGGCATACCTGAAATCCTTGGATTTTGACATGCACTGAACTGCTAGGAAACTTTTTAATTGGAAAGGTCACAGGAGACAGACTTCTGCGCGTATCTCCAGCTAAATGTCACCTTTTCAGCGATGCTCTCATCAGGTTACATAAAAGGCAGACAGCCACTTTCCAGTGATACACGCCTCTACCTTGCAGCAGGCCCGCCTGCCTCCTAAAGGTAAAGCTTATATCCTCCAGAATTGTACAGCAGAAATGCCGTCTTGCAATCCATAGCTGTGGGAGGTACAAGACCAGTCTGTACTCTCCACCTCTCTTTCTGCAGCTACTCACTGATCAGAGCTAGAAACCCGAGGCTGATACAAAGTGAGGTGCTTATGAAATCTCACCAAACAAAAATGAGACATTCTCACATTTGTTATTATTTTGGTTGGCTGCTTTTTTAGCCTGAAATTGAAAAACGTGCATAAACCCAAAGATGCTTGATTTTGAACAGCAAATTGAATGTGGTCTCTCACATCCCAGATTAGCATCCTAAATCTTGGTGCACTGTGGATGGATGGGTGCTCTTTGCTCCCTCTCCTATGCACTAACAATCTTGACCAGAGAAGCTTTCTCAGTGTCAAATCCAGTACATTCGCTGGAACAGATTTAGCTCTGATGAACTAGTATTTTCCAACAACAAACAAAATTTTGTCACTAAACTTACAAGCAGTTCTAGCAACACAATAAAGAACAACTTGAAATCAGACCTTAGCCTTTCTACTCACATCCTTACTGTCTCACTGTTTTCCATTAATGGATTACGCCTCTTTTCTATTTCACTGATGAGATGAGGGAAAAATTCATTCCATTCCATATTGTCCCCTGCTATTTCCACTCCAACATCTTTAACATGTTTAAACACAAATCCCTGGAGCTTCTAGCTCTTAGTACTACTCCCAGTTAAGCAAAAGAAGAGAAAAAACCAGTCTCAGGACTTTGTGATAATTATTCCCTATAACCCCTGTCCATTCTTAGTCTGTCTCACAGAAGTAACCAAGAGATTTACTGTCCAGACAGGACAACGAAAAAAATGAAATGCAACAAGTATTTTTAAAATTTTATTAACTTTAACAAAAACTGCAAATTAAAGGGTGGTCAGTTGTTTGGAGAGGATTCAGATGCACATTTAAATGCCAACTGAGAATATTTAACAAACTATGTACAACTGTGTCAGCCATCAACTGCTGAACACTAATCAATGTAATCCAAATCTTCTGGGATTCCAAAACTTTTGTCAATTCTGCTCTCTTCAAATCCAAATTTACGTTTGGCCCAGGACTTTATTGAAAAGATGTTATCTGTAAACAGAAAAGAACCCATTCAGTTTTGAATATTTAGGAAACCATGAATTAGAGTCTTGGCTACAACAAAATCCTTCCATTAGCATTATCTCTGTGTATACGAAAAAGGTACATAGTGGGGAACATCATTATTAAGTAGATTTGTGTCGTGGTTTAACCCCAGCCGGCAGCTAAACACCACGCAGCCGCTCGCTCACTGCCCCCCCCACCCCTGGGATGGGGGAGAGAATCAGGAAAAAAAACTCGTGAGTTGAGATAAAGACAGTTTAATAGGACAGAAAGGAATGAAAAACAATGATAATGATAATAATAATAATATGACAATAGCAATACTAAAAGAATTAAACTATACAAAGCAAGTGGTGCACAATTCAATTGCTCACCACTCGTTGACCGATGCCCAGTTAGTTCCCGAGCCGCGATCCGCCCCTCCCGGCCAACTCCCCCCTGTTTATATACTGGGCATGACGTTCCATGGTATGGAATACCCCTTTGGCTAGTTCAAGTCAGCTGCCCCGGCTTTGCTGCCTCCCAGCTTCTTGCACACCTGCTTACTGGCAGAGCACGGGAAACTGGAAAGTCCTTGGCTGAAGATAAGTGCTACTTAGCAACAACTAAAACATCGGAGTGTTATCAACATCATTCTCACTCTAAATCCAAAACACAGCACTGTAGCAGCTACTAAGAAGAAAATTAACTCTGTCCCAGCCGAAACCAGGACAATATCCACCCCTTATTCTATACCATTTACGTTATGCCCAGATCCCACACTTTCCAATACATTTCCAATTAATCACCATCACCTTTCCTGTCTTTTAATATATACGTATAGATATCATTCCCGTAGTCTATGGGCCGTCTCTATCAAATGTCTGTTGAGTTCATTCAGTCCATGACTTTGAGCTCCATCTATTGTAACAGTCTGTCTGGGCAGGAGGGATGATGCAAAGTCCGCTCAGTCGGCAGAACAGGATTGGGCTTCGGTGTGATGTGGCAGGCAGGTGACATTGGGCGCAGCAGGAGGATGGTGTGTGGTGTCGGATTGTTGCATGCTGAAGTCAGTCCTGGTTCCATCACTATTGCACTTCACTCAGTTTTATCAAAGTTCATTCTTCATTAATCTAAGTAATTCTTACTGTAATACCATTAATATAGCACATAACAGTTATAATAATGATGACAGACAGTGGCAGGATTATATAGCATACAATTTAATCTATTAGCTGTTCTCACCTAAAATCAAATCCCCTTGAGGCACACATCGGACTTCCCCATCCTTCCGCATCACCCACCAAGTGCACCCAGGCCCTTGAGCAAAAGCAATCCCCTGAACGGGTTTGCCTTTGCCTGAGGCAGGAGTAACCCAAACTGTTTTTCCTAGCATATTTTTTATGTGCACTACAGGGACCTTATCCCCTTCTACAGTACGTAAAAGTTCTGATTGGGCAGGGCCAGCTCGATTGGCAGATCCTCTAGTGTTGACTAACCAGGTGGCCTTTGCTAGATGTGTATCCCAATGTTTGAAAGTCCCACCACCCATTGCTTTCAATGTAGTCTTTAACAATCCATTGTATCGCTCGATTTTCCCAGAGGCTGGTGCATGATAGGGGATGTGATACACCCACTCAATGCCGTGCTCTTTGGCCCAGGTGTCTATAAGATTGTTCCGGAAGTGAGTCCCGTTGTCTGACTCAATTCTTTCTGGGGTACCGTGTCGCCATAAGATGTGCTTTTCAAGGCCCAGGATAGTGTTCCGGGCAGTGGCATGGGGTACGGGATATGTTTCCAGCCAGCCAGTGGTTGCTTCCACCATCGTAAGCACATAACGCTTGCCTTGACGGGTTTGTGGGAGTGTGATATAGTCAATCTGCCAGGCCTCTCCATATTTGTATTTCAGCCATCGTCCTCCATACCAAAGAGGCTTTAACCGCTTGGCTTGCTTAATTGCAGCGCATGTTTCACATTCATGGATGACCTGTGCGATAGTGTCCATGGTCAGGTCCACCCCTCGATCGCGAGCCCATCTATATGTTGCATCTCTTCCCTGATGGCCTGAGGTGTTGTGGGCCCACTGAGCCATGAATAATTCACCCTTATGCTGCCAATCCAGATCTACCTGAGCTACTTCAATTCTAGCAGCCTTGTCTACCTGTTGATTGTTTTGATGTTCTTCAGTGGCCCGGCTCTTAGGTACATGGGCATCTACGTGACGTACTTTCACAACCAGGTTCTCTAGCCGGGCAGCAATATCTTGCCACAATGCAGCAGCCCAAATGGGTTTACCTCTGCGTTGCCAATTACTCCGCTTCCATTGCTGCAACCACCCCCACAGAGCATTTGCCACCATCCATGAATCAGTATAGAGATAAAGTATTGGCCATTTTTCTCGTTCAGCAATATCTAAAGCCAGCTGGATGGCTTTCACCTCTGCAAACTGACTCGATTCACCTTCTCCTTCTGCAGTTTCTGCAACTTGTCGTATAGGACTCCATACAGCCGCCTTCCACCTCCGATGCTTTCCTACAATACGACAGGACCCATCAGTGAACAGGGCATATTGCCTCTCATTTTCTGGCAGTTTATTATACATTGGGGCCTCTTCAGCACGCGTTACCTCCTCCTCTGGTGATATTCCAAAATCTTTGCCTTCTGGCCAGTCTGTGATCACTTCCAGAATTCCTGGGTGACTAAGGTTTCCTATTCGACTTCGTTGTGTGATCAGTGCAACCCACTTACTCCACGTAGCATCAGTTGCATGATGTGTAGAAGGGACCTTCCCTTTGAACATCCAGCCTAGCACTGGCAGTCGGGGTGCCAACAGGAGCTGTGTTTCAGTACCAACCACTTCTGAAGCAGCTCGAACTCCTTCATATGCTGCTAATATCTCCTTTTCAGTTGGAGTATAACGGGCCTCAGATCCTCGATATCCCCGACTCCAAAACCCTAGAGGTCGACCTCGGGTCTCCCCAGGTGCTTTCTGCCAGAGACTCCAGGTAGGGCCATTCTCCCCGGCTGCGGTGTAGAGCACATTTTTAACATCTGGTCCTGCCCGGACCGGCCCAAGGGCTACTGCATGAACTATCTCCCGTTTAATCTGTTCAAAGGCTTGTTGTTGTTCAGGGCCCCATCTAAAATCGTTCTTCTTCCGGGTCACTTGGTAGAGAGGGCTTACAATCATACTATAATTTGGAATATGCATTCTCCAAAACCCTACAACACCTAAGAAAGCTTGTGTTTCCTGTTTACTAGTTGGTGGAGACATAGCTGCTATTTTGTTAATCACATCCAGTGGGATGTGACGACGTCCATCTTGCCATTTTATTCCTAGAAATTGAATCTCCTGTGCAGGTCCCTTCACCTTACTCCGTTTTATGGCAAAACCGGCTTTCAGAAGAATTTGGATTATTTTCTCCCCTTTCTCAAAAACTTCTTCTGCTGTGTTGCCCCATACGATGATGTCATCAATGTACTGCAGGTGTTCTGGAGCTCCACCTTTTTCCAGTGCATTCTGGATTAGTCCATGGCAAATGGTGGGGCTATGTTTCCACCCCTGGGGCAGTCGATTCCAGGTGTACTGGACGCCCCTCCAAGTGAAAGCAAACTGTGGCCGGCACTCTGCTGCCAAAGGGATTGAGAAAAATGCATTGGCAATATCAATTGTGGCGTACCACTTGGCTGCTTTTGACTCCAGTTCATATTGAAGTTCTAGCATGTCTGGCACAGCAGCACTCAGCGGTGGCGTGACTTCATTCAGGCCACGATAGTCCACTGTTAGTCTCCATTCTCCATTAGACTTTCGCACTGGCCAAATGGGGCTGTTAAAGGGTGAGCGAGTCCTGCTGATTACTCCTTGGCTCTCCAGTTGACGAATCAGCGTATGGATGGGAATCAGGGAGTCTCGGTTGGTGCGATATTGCCGCCGGTGCACCGTTGTGGTAGCGATCGGCACCTGTTGTTCTTCAACCCTCAGCAACCCCACAACCGAAGGGTCCTCAGAGAGACCGGGTAAGGTGGACAACTGTTCAATTCCCTCTGTCTCCAAGGCAGCTATACCAAAAGCCCACCGATACCCCTTTGGGTCTTTAAAATACCCTCTCCTGAGATAGTCTATGCCAAGGATGCATGGGGCCTCTGGGCCAGTCACAATGGGGTGTTTCTGCCACTCATTCCCAGTTAGGCTTATTTCAGCCTCCAATACAGTTAGCTGTTGAGATCCCCCTGTCACACCAGAGATACAGATGGGTTCTGCCCCTTTATAACTTGATGGCATTAGAGTACACTGTGCACCGGTATCCACTAGAGCCTTATACTCCTGTGGGTGTGATGTGCCAGGCCATCGAATCCACACAGTCCAATAAACCCGGTTGTCCCTTTCCTCCACCTGGCTGGAGGCAGGGCCCCTCTAATCCTGGTCAGAGTATTTGTTACTCACTTCTTGTAAAAATGACTTAGAGGTCCCTTCAAGAGGGTCAGAAGCCCTTCTACTTTGTCTGGAAACCGGAGCGGCATCTTTCCTGGAAGAATCCCCTTTTCTGGTTGTTTTTCCTTTCAATTCACGTACCCGTGCATCTAGGACCGAGGTGGGTTTTCTATCCCACTTCCTCATGTCCTCTCCATGGTCACGCAGGTAAAACCACAGGGTACCCCGTGGTGTATACCTTCTATATTCTCTCTCTTGATCAGAGGAACGCTCACTCCTAATAGCTGAGATATTGGTCTGTACAGGTGGGGAGTAGGAGGTTTTGATCAGTTCGATCAGTTCTTCGGACTTTTCGGACAGTTTTTCCACAGCCGAGACACAGGCTCGTAGGGATGAAGAGAGATTTTCTTCATATTGCCGGAGTTGGCGAGCCATTTCATCCACTGTCGGTGCCTCTTCGTCTTTCCAAGTTAGTACTGCCAATGGGTTGGCATACGATGATGGTGCGCTCCGTACAAACTTCCGCCACATGGGTCGTGTGCATTGAACTTCATCTGGATCTTTGGGTAATTGTAAACTGTCCGGGTCATAATAAATCATCTCTAGCACGGCTAATTCCCTCAGGTACTGAATACCTCTTTCCATGGAGGTCCACTTGCCTGGTTGACATATAACGTCTTCCTTGAAGGGATACCTTTCCTTCACACTTGACAGGAGTCGCCTCCAGAGGCTGAGGGCTTGTGTCCCTTTTCCAATCGCCTTATCAATGCCACCTTCCCTAGCAAGTGATCCCAGCTGCTTGGCTTCCTTACCCTCTAATTCCAGGCTACTAGCCCCATTGTCCCAGCATCGGAGCAGCCAGGTGATAATGTGCTCACCTGGACGACGGCTGAAGTCTTTTCGCATATCCCGCAGCTCACTCAGGGATAGAGATCGGGTGATTACTTCTGGTTCTGCCTCTTCCTCCTGTTCTCGTGATGGCCCTGGTTCATCTTCATCCTTCGCTACACGAGCTGATTTTTTTGTATATTTCTTCTTCTGTATAGGGGCGACTGATACTGGCACAGATTGGTTCTCTGGTTCAGCCGCAGCGCCTGTCGCAGGGGTCGGAGTAGCTGCAGCGCCTGTCGCAGGGGTCGGAGTAGCCGCAGCACCTGTCGCAGGGGTCGGAGTAGCCGCAGCACCTGTCGCAGGGGTCGGAGTAGCCGCAGCACCTGTCGCAGGGGTCGGAGTAGCCGCAGTGTCTGTTGTGGGGGCTGGAGTAGCCGCCTTGCCTGTTGCCAGGGTTGCAGTAGCTGCTGTGTCTGTTGCAGGGGTTGGAGTAGCCGCAGTATCTGTCGGTCTGTTTTCCCTCCCTTCCCCCTGAGGGTGCTGCATAGTATTGAGCAGTGTTTGGTAGATGCTAGCCAGGGCCCAGCACAGTGCGATAAGTTGTGCCTCTTTGGAATCGCCACAGCATTTTCCTTTCAGATAATCTATCATTTTATCAGGGTCCTGTAGTTGTTCAGGAGTGAAGTTCCAAACCATTGGAGGTGAGAAGTTCTCTAGATACCTGCCCATTTTCTCCCACATGCCATGCCACCCATGGTTATTAAGCCTCGGGGCAGATTTCCGAAAGGTATTCTTAAACAGTTGTTTAACCTTAAACAAGGCCTGGAACACATTCAGGAGACATAACAATAGGAACATGCTGGTTTGAACATCCCAAGGATATTCAAAATTCTCAAGAGCCACTGTAATTTGCCTGGAGGAGAAGGGGAAGGTAAAGAAATGTGTCTCCCCTGTGGCTTGGCTCTCCGATGAGAAAAGGTACAAGGTGTAATTATTAATAGTTTCTGATAGACGGCTCCCGAAGTACGGAGGTGACGGCAATGCTGAGTACAAATACCAGATTAGTTCCACAACCAGCAATTCTATTGTATCATAAGCCAGTGTTACAAAGTACAACAACATGATACCTCTGGCCCAGTTCCCACGGGTGATAAACAGCACAACAGGGAGCATATACTGCAAGTAAGGTATTACATAACGCACCTTTAAGAACAAGTGCACCAACTTTGAGAGCAAATACATCAACATTGTGACCAGCAACTATTGAACTAATACAATGTATGTTTATAACAAATTTGTTCTAACACATTCCAGTCAGATTTGTCGTTATCTCAACCCGTCGAGCCCCACGTTGGGCGCCAAAAAGGACTGTCGTGGTTTAACCCCAGCCGGCAGCTAAACACCACGCAGCCGCTCGCTCACTGCCCCCCCCACCCCTGGGATGGGGGAGAGAATCAGGAAAAAAAACTCGTGAGTTGAGATAAAGACAGTTTAATAGGACAGAAAGGAATGAAAAACAATGATAATGATAATAATAATAATATGACAATAGCAATACTAAAAGAATTAAACTATACAAAGCAAGTGGTGCACAATTCAATTGCTCACCACTCGTTGACCGATGCCCAGTTAGTTCCCGAGCCGCGATCCGCCCCTCCCGGCCAACTCCCCCTGTTTATATACTGGGCATGACGTTCCATGGTATGGAATACCCCTTTGGCTAGTTCAAGTCAGCTGCCCCGGCTTTGCTGCCTCCCAGCTTCTTGCACACCTGCTTACTGGCAGAGCACGGGAAACTGGAAAGTCCTTGGCTGAAGATAAGTGCTACTTAGCAACAACTAAAACATCGGAGTGTTATCAACATCATTCTCACTCTAAATCCAAAACACAGCACTGTAGCAGCTACTAAGAAGAAAATTAACTCTGTCCCAGCCGAAACCAGGACAATTTGGAACAGAAAACAGGAGGCTTTTGTTAATGACATACTTTTACTCAGTACTAAGTAAAATATGTCTTCTTTTTTGGAGGTTACCTTTATCTTTTCTTGCTCCTCTTCTATGAGAAGACTGAAAGCTACAATTACAGTGTAAGCCTGCTATAGAGTGATGAGGTAAGTGTGAATATGCATAATAAGTATTTTATAGGTCCTTTTTCAACTAGACACCTACTGTGTAACTGTCTACAACTGTGAAAATCAGTTAACTATAAGGTCCTTTCTAGTCCTGTGTATGTTTGTTCAGATAATGTACATTTTGTTTGAAAGTTAAAAAAAAAAAAGACATTCAAGTAGCTTTATTTTAGACAGCACTTCTCTTTTAGCATCACATTACTATTATTTTAGCATATACATTCTCTTCAATTTAACATCATTTTTCACTGCAGTATTGATTGAAACTCACTATGTCATTCCTAACACTCAAATTGCAGCATTCCTTAAGACAGGAAGTGTTCTCTGTGTCTGCACACCTTGGAAATATTTTCTTTTCTTTAACCATCAGACATTTGGTTTTAAAACTGTCTCTTCAAAAGAAAAATATGCTACAGCATATAACCTAATTGTCTAATTAAATAGCAAAGTACTTTCTACAGGCTGAGGCATAGTTCCTTTACCTCTCTCAAGACACTGAGAACAACAGCCTGTCATCAACAGTAGAAAGCCCTGACAACAGTACTCCCAGAAGGTATTTTCAAATACATAACTTTATTTCCCCATATGCAGTAAACAACCCAGTGCAAATGAAGATATAAAGTAATAATAGTCAAAAGACTATGACAAGGATATCCTGCTGCTCTTGGCATAACCAATGATAGTGAGTAGTCCATCAGTAGTAGATGAATTCTAAACAAAAAATTACAAATTATATTCTAAATAATTAAAAAAAAAAGTAAGGACATACATATTGCTTACTCTGCAAAATGAAAATATATAGCAATATGGCAAAGCTAAGCAACAACTGAAAATTGAGTTAAACTTCCATACAAATGTTATCACAGTAACCTTTGTCAAAACTGTGCAGCATTTTTCTGCATGTCAAAGTTGATTAATTAGTTTGAGAAATACCTACTTCATATTAACATCCATCATATGGTAGCAGCAATGAGGTTCCACAAAGCATTCTACTCTTTAGAAACAGACGAAAACTCAGAAAAGAAGAATTAAACTTTCTGAATACCTGGACACCACCATTTCCAGTCTCTTTCTATTAATGTTTTCCTGATCTTAAGAGATTTTAACTCAACCAAGAAAATGAGTTGCAGGTTTTAACACGGTGTGCAGGACAACACCAGAAGGACAAATCTGTTATGTGATGTGAAGTATGTTCAGTAACTAAACTGCGAAAATGTATTCTTTTTTTTCAATCATGATAATTTATAAGTAAAATATATTTCTGCATGCTTTTATAAGTGAGGGCTATCCTACATCAAGTCCTAATCAAATTTAAAATTCTTAACAATGAGTAGGTCTTTTACTGAAATTGCTCTAGTCTGAAGCTGTGTTAAGCAATATAAATGCATACACACCAGTCCATCTATTGGCTGCCTCCTTGGCTACTTTGTTTGTTTGGCCTGAAATAGAGAAGAAAACAACAACAACAAAAAAATCATACATCACAGTAAAATCATACCATAGTTTCAAGGCACAGAGATTAGATTTTTATTGATGTCATTTTTAGGGAACCAAGGAAGTTATTCTACTGCTTCCAAACCCTTCTTGTTGTATGCTTTTAAGGTTCCAGCAAGCACAAAGCTAAGTTAAACAGGAGCAAAGGAACATAAAAGATACCATATGAACAACTGTGAGTTTTTGAAGTGTATTTTAAAATAAAATAATCCTAGTTTGGTTTGCCTGGGGGCTTAATTGTCTGCACCAAGATTGGAACTAGATACATAGCCTGAAGATACTAGAGGCAACAGAGATGGAAAATATTTCATAATCCTCTATACCTAAGTAATCCATCTCATAGGTGTGCATGACTCTATATAGATAAGGAAAGTGACAAAGGTAGCAGTCTATCACATTAATCCAAAAGTTTATTATATAGTTCTGGAAGGTCTCCCGGGCTTTGAGAACTCCCTCAATGAAATGAACACAAAATAATGTTGCTGGTTATTAAACTTGGCTTCCCTCCTTTACCACCGCTCCAGATCTAAATACATAATAGTAAATTACCGTTACTACAAATAGCTTTTATATAGTTTCCATGAGGCAAAACAGCATCAAGAAAAATTCCTCTTAGATCACCTTGCTCCCATTAAAATAAGTACTGAATCAAATCAAGCAGGTTGGTTTGTAATGTGGGAATTTATCAGAGTCATTATGGTTCTCACGCCTACACATAACTTAGTTATTCCCAGTTAGTCTTGTTAGTACTTGCATGATAATACTCGTTTGAATGGTCAGCATGAAATTTGTCTCCAGGAGTACTGAGAAGTGAATATATGATCAGGTATCCATTGTTATAAAGATTATCCTTCAGGCAAAATTAAATTATGTTGAAAAATCATCTGCTAGCACACAGGAAGGTAAGCACTCATTATTCTACCCTTAATACATCAGTAACTGATGTGAAAAATGTTTAAATTGGAGTAAAATACCATTTCGAAACCAGTGTAGTTTCTAAAAATGGCCTACAATTAGAAAGTTTGGGCACAGCATGAAGAAAAGCAAAAAAGAAAGATGGGCAAAAAAAGGGAGTGGGTGAGAAGATGGCATTTTTGCTTGCTTGCATGCATCAGAAATTCAAGTTATTCCTAGCTTGAGAGAGATATTCCTTATTTCCTTTGCTGACTGCTTGTTGCCACCCCCACTTGTTCAGTGCCATGACTGGCAGCACTGACAACATACTGGCAGCCAATGGCATTTTGAACAGTACTTTAGCTAATGCTACTTAAAGCAAGTCTGCAGAGTAAGTGCTTTCACTGGTCAAGATATTAAATGTGTTAGCCATGATACTTCCCTCAGCATTTTTCTGAAATGCTAGAGTAAAACTGGAAAGCTGTATTTGACTCCAAGTAACGAAGTTTGAAATGAAGGGGGGAAAGTAGGGTAGTATTAAACTCCATGGATCCAGAGCTACAAGGTGACAGCATCCTGATGGCGGGTGAGCCAGCCTAGTCCACAGCACCTGCTAGGTCTCAGCAGAAAGCTCTGTTTTGCTGGAAGCAGCTAACTAGCTGAGCCCTGCACTTCTGCATCACACAGCAGCTCTAAGTTCCTGCAGCTTTCAGCACACAGCCTTGTGCTTAAAGCCCAGTGACCACATGGTACAGTGCATTAAAAAAAACCAATAGTGGCAGCATGGTGCATTGTCACCCTTCAAACATTGCTTATACATGTTAAAATATACATATGTGATAACGTATTTTTAAAATGTGACTTCTTGCCTCTGTCAAAGAAAAGGCTGAGGTGACCGACAGATACAGGTTGGGCAACAGGGTGGTTAGAATGGCAGTGGCTGCCTATAACTGAGTTGTGGCTAGAAATGAAATCATGGTAGCAAGAGCAGGAAGCTATAATGGGGAAATCCCACAGTGGGCAGCACCTTCCATGACTTAAATAGCAGAGAAATAACAAAAAAAACCCAAACAAAAGAAACGCCTGAGAGTAAAAGTTAGAAATATTTTAACCATGTCATTCTTTCCATGCACCACCTGGGACTGATCGCAGACTGGCAGCAAAGTGTCATGGTAGAAGCGTGGAAGGATCACAAGTAGAGGCAGTACTTCAGGATGGGGAAGGTGACATTCAAACAATCTGGCTGAATATCAAAGAGGCTGCCTCAGTCCTTCAGAGACTGGGAACACACATCCTCCACATTACTCTGCTGCCAGGGGGCTCAGAGTTGGGGAAACAAGAGCCACTTGTAAAGCCTCAGGCACATGACATCTCCAGGAAAGGCATTCACAAGAGGCTGGGGCAACTCTTTGCTGCTTGCGATTTCCCATTTACACTAGCTGGCCTACACGCCCATGTACATAATAGCACCATAGGGATGCAAGTATGGATTTATTCTGCCATGTTGAAAGTTGCTTAGACCATCAGGCATACTGTATCAACAGCAATGCCAGCTAGCTTGGCAAGTTGCAAGACATCCACGTGTTCCTCATGTCCAGCCTGAGCAAGTTCATGCAAACAAGACAGCTTGCACTGTCTCTTGTCATCAAGTGAGACTGTCACTGCCACTGCTGCAGGATGGCACTGCAGTCTGCTTAACCACTAATTCCTTCACTTAAATTTTCCCCTCACATTTCTTTTTTTAATTTTGGGGTGGGAGAAACACACCTCATCCATCTCCAGAAACTACTATGTCATCACCTCAGCTGTTGCCCCATGGCTATGGCCTGAGCACTTAGCTATCTGAAGGCAAGATTTAAGTCTCTTGCGATCAGGCTCAACTCTTGCCTATGATTCCACTGCAGGATCTTGTCTGCCTGCTGTATCCAAGCCTGAAAGAGGAAGGAGAGACAGGTATTGGTAGTTATGGACCTGCATCACCTGAAGACACCAGCTACATCTGCATCATCGCCAGCATCTTCCAGAGGCCCTCGACTCCATCACAAGAACTGACAGAAATGAAGGAATCTGCACCTTGACTACTTTCTGGAAACCTTCTATAGTTGCTTGTTGGGACTTTCATTGGTTGCATCATCTGTATGTGTACGTGCATGGACGGTGAGGGAAAGGAGGAGTAGTAAAACAGACATCCCCCAGGCACACCTACTTTATGTACTGATGTAACTCAAAGTCATGCTACTTCTGATTGCCTGTTCTCTAGCTCCACAGGATCACACAGCCATTGGCCTCCTGGTTTTCAGACTGCACTGAAAAAGAAAGTTTAAGATCTAAAGACGACAGTAGCATGGGAACTTAAAAATGTATAAACCAAAGAAGAATCAGGACACAAACTGTATGAACTGTAAAAAGGAGAAACTCAGAGAGCGTGCTGAGGGCAACTGGCTAATTGCCAAAACCACCACAACCATTGGCTCCCAAGCTCGGCTGGAGTCTTGCTGATCCTCCTGCTGACCAGAGCTCCTCTATCAGAACTTGATTTTTAGCAGCTACTAAATAGTGCTCCAGTACAGAAGCTGTGCAAGACAATGAAAGGACCAAATGTGCAGAAGAGGTGAGCAATACAGGAGGCAACATATGTTCCAGATGCTTCCAGATGTTCTCATTACCACTATTAGGCCCTAGTTACGCTCTATGTTATATCTATACATCTGCATATAGGCTGACAATATATACAATTGCTGTCTGGAAGCAACAGAATAATCCATTTGTTCTGGACATTACATATTTATTTTACCAATTTGTGTGACTGCATCAATAGACTTGCCTGCTCCCATGCCTGCAGGATACAAGTCATTCACTTGGCTGAGGCACACACCTATATCCTCCGCTGACCAATTTCAGGCACACTTGGCATTTTCTAAGCAGGAAAATGGAAGCTTGCATTTTCTCTCCTGAACTGAACAAAAGCAACCACTGTGTGTACAGCAATGCAAGGCTCGGGAGGAGCATGGCTTGCAACACTAGTCTGTTCTGTTAGCAAAACACACCTGGAAATATGCCCTAAACAGTGAAAGGCTAAGCGTCAAAGAGTTAGTTTTGACCAGTCCTTATGGAAGTCTCTTCTTCCCTCAACCCCCGGTACCTCTGGAGAACTGCAGGGAACTCAAAAAGCCCAGATTCTGGGAACTGAACCATTGTCCTAAGCATCTGGGATTGTCGTTATCACAGGAACAATCCCCTGTATCCCCTTAGAGGAAAGCAAAGGTAGCCAAAGGAAGGTCCAGCAGCAGTCAATGTCTATAAAGAAAGTGAGGGAGGGTTGGAAACATGCTTTTTAATGCAGGTGAGTGACATTCTACCAGCGACCCACACGGATTCAGGAGCAGACCAGGAGACAGAGCTGACAAAAGGGTGTGTGGGCAGCTGTAGGAGGTGCAGTAAAAATCCTTCTAAAGCAAACGGACAGCACCTGGTCAGGAGCGAAGGCCAGCAGCACAAAACATTAACACAGCAATGTTTCTGAACAAATCTGAACTGGCAATATATATTGGCTCAAATCTTAGCACAGTAAGGCCACATTGTTTCTGATCTGACTCAGTAAGCCCTACAGTCATTCTCAGCATACTGCAGAACTACAGCCTCCTCTTTCCTCTCTTTTTTCCTCCTTCCCCCAGATTTGCTCACTTTTCTCCTGGAAGGGGGGAGGAATTAAAGGTCCTATTTGCATTCCAAAATGGAATGGCCAAAAATGGTTGAAGCCTCAAATATTTCCACAGGAGGGGAAGATGACTACATGACTCATCAACACAATATATATACTCCAGGAGACTAAGTCTTTCTATCAGACTTCAGACAGTTCCATGGGTGAAAAACAATTGTGATAGCAACAACCACCACCATCTCCTCACAAACATCTTCCAAACCTACTTTCAGGTACTTTCTAAAAGTTTTTTTAAGTCCTGCACGTATTATTAAAGGAATACTAAAGGAAGCAGTCACTGAATAGTATTAAAAATCGGACTGTAAAGGTAATATATTCCAGCTCCAATAGCTTTACTAAAAAAAAAAAAAAAAAAAAAAAAACAAAAACTCAACAGCCAGAACTAGCTCACAACCACCTATAAACTTGGAAATGAAGAAAGAGTGGTAGCTTGCTTTCCTCTCCTAGCTTCTACTCTGGCATTTTCAGGGTAACTTTAAGGATTATTGTAAGTAATGTTTTTATGTGTAAATAAAATTTTCAGGTCCAGGAACCTCTATTTCAACAGAATAACAAAAGCTAGTTATATTTATAAAACCGGCACAGTTTGATGCCAGTTTTGACCTACCACAACTAACGCCACAAGAAAATTGTATGGATTTCCTCACTTAAAAGGTGCATGGCTGCAGAGGGAACTAGCACCTTTTCAAGGAGCCAGTCACCCATCAACCTGTGGGATTGTTAGCAGATATATGCAAAATACAACTGCAGTCTTCAGCATGTGGGCAAGGGAGTAATTTTACATTGTGAATCGCAATTCTTCGGCATGAAATGCAGAGAACAGCTGCAACTGTTCTCAGGGGCTAGTGGGGATTATTAGCCCAAAGATTCCCAATCTCTCTCATGAAACTGGTCACAGTAAATTAATTTCATTAGGTGGATTTGAATTGCAGTAATAATTCTGCACCCACTTAGACTGAATTTAAATACGAAAAATGGCAACTACTGTAAGAACAGTATGTGAACTTGAATTTCCAATGACTCTGATTATCCATTGCCTTCTGCAGAGTTATCCATTCTCCTGCTCACAGGCTGCCCTCACTTTCCAGAAACATTGTTTACCTTGCTATCATCACACTGTGACAGATTTGTGTTTCCCTGCCTCTCCTGGAGAAGCATCATTACAATATCCTGTGATGCACAGTTTCCAAAATCTTTCCCATTAATGAAAACGTCTCATGCAAATAAAGAGCCCCTCTCTAAAGGCCAGGGTAGAAGGTGAACATAGAAATTAAACACGTGTCATCCACAGAGAGTACAAAAGGTAATTGCCTAGTAACTCCTACTGACATGTCCATCCACAAACTGACACCAGAGACTGATCAAGAGACTGTAGCTTGCCATTGGAGACTACTCATGGCAATGATGTGATCAAGTGGCTTTTTTAAAGTCCATATTTGAGTATCCTTGAGACTAAGTAGTCTACAACACTGTCAAAAGGGTAACTCATAACATCGCAAGAACAGCTTTAGAAGATGTTTTGTAACCAAGTATTAGGCAGAGATACCTCCACACTATATGCAATCTTTACCTTCCCCCATGCTTCCCAAAGAGGTGTTTCCTCTTATAAGCAGAATAAAGAGCTCTTGTGTAGAAGAGTGATAGCACATCAGAATTCTGTCAACTCCTTTGAATCCAAAATAACACATCATTCTTCCCCCATACTCCAGTATCCCACATAACACTTATCTCCATGATATTAATCAACAGGTCACAATGCTTCAGAATTCATGACTAAATTCAAGTCAATGCATAAATATGATTTCTCATTTAAATGACATCACAAATTCAATAGAACTACTTATACTGACATATTACTAAATAATAAGGGAGTATCGCTTTTTACATTTAGGCTCTCAAAGTTTCAGAACTACAAGAAAAAGCATTGATGATTATGAATCCTACCTACTGATCTACAACTGTTTTGAAAAGCATAGAACATAAGCCATTTGTGATAGAAAAATACTCAAGAAATTTTGATATATGAATCAATTAAATTAGCATTTCTCCTGCAACAGCTCTGTGTGTGTGTGTGTGTATACATATGCTTGAAAATAAACCTGAGCAAATACATAACAGTGCCAGTCTTGTCTATATGGTGAGACATGGCAGTGCATAGTAAAGCTACTAATAAGCTGATCCACATCTCTGGGAATATGCTTTTAAAGCATCTGCGATCTTTCTTAGTGTGTTTGGAAAAGAGTGTCAAGTCTCATCAGCAAAAGCTCCCTCTGTCCCATACAAAAAGGTCACACTGTCAAATTTCATCAGGAAGTACACAGCGTCTATTTGAAAAACGTCCAACAGAATTTGTCAGAATTGCTACCAAAAGATTCCTCTATGCAAAATACATGCTCTTGCACTTAAGTTTACTATAGTCATGTACCCACAGAGAAAGACCATTTACCTTTCAAGTATTCTACTTGAAAGCCCACGCTGAAATCTTAGTTGCATAACTAAAATACATCTATTCTTATCCAAAGAACAGAGGGAAGCAATGTTTTTACAAAAGGGAAACAAGCATACCAACTTTCTGATTCAGGGCTGCCTAACAACACTTTGTTTTTCTTTCAGTGGATAACTCCTCCCTCCCCACTTCATTTACTAATAAACTCCATACCCACAGCACAGCTAAAGGAACTTGCAAACTTCTGTGCTGCTGAACTGCATTTCGCAAGGAGGCCCATCCCAGAGCACTATGGTTTTTGTCCAGTTCAGGATGTTACTCCGCTGCATGCCTCACATGTCACAGACGTTGCAGAGAAGAGTCTGGAAGGCATTGCAGGAGCTCCTCCGGTCTCTGTACCCATGACTCAATGCATGTCCAACTTTACCTATGCCATTTCTGAAGTATTTGTAGCCTGTTTTTAAGGTTTCCAGTGTTGGAGCTTTTACAACCTTCCCAGGCAATCTAGTTCTGTGTTTGATTATTGCTACCATTAGAACAGTTTTTCATCTAACCTTTTTTTTTCCCCTGCAATTTAAGGCTATTACTTATTGCCAAGTTCTCCATGAACCTGAGCAGCAGGCTATTCCTTTCCTTTTTTGAACGAGATACAGATATGTGAAACCCATGAGGAACAATCTTCTTTTGAGCCCTATTTTTGTAAAATTTTTTCTCCTAGAATGCGGTTGCTCAATGTCCGGTCTTTTTGCTTTACTCTGAATTCTCCCTAGTTAGTTATATACCTCTCAAATAGGATATCCAACACTGTCAGGGTTACAGCTGAAGCCTTACTAATGGCAACTTGAGTAGAAAGATTATTTCATACATCTCATTGCTGGTTATACTTCTGTTTCTGTATCTTAGTATGACTATTTTGCTTTTGACAACAAGAATCTCTTATATTCAACCTGTAAACTACTATAACCCTGACATCTTTTTCAAACCCTCCCCCCTTAACCAACTGCTCCAGATCATTTGCGTAACACAATATCCTTGAATGCGTATATGTCCTTGCACTTGCCACTACTGAATTTTATTTAGTGTTTTTTAGACTAGCTTTGCAATTTGTCATACTCATTTTGAAATCTCACCTTGTCCTTTGTCCATGCAGTCTCTCCTAGTTTTGTCATCTGCAAATGTAACAAAAGTATATCTTCTATTCTATTACCCAGCTCATTAGTATAAATACTGAGCAGATGCACAGACACGATGGACCCTATTATAGAGCGTCAGCGATTCTACCTCCCTTTCTGATACTGAATTACTAATGAATACACCTTGAGTACAATTATAAAGTAGTTAGAGATTCACACTACTGCAGTTTCATCAGGATTGTATTTCCCTGCTTTCCTTACCACAGTATCATGCAAAACTGAGTCAAAACACCAAAGACAAACTTCTCCCAATCTACAAAGGTCTCTTACAGTGGCAAAGACAAAATTTCTGTGTTCTTCTAGGTGTTTCTGAATCAGTTCTCTGTTCCAGATTTTTTTCTGGTACTCTGCTCTCTTCAGTGAAACTAGCTCATAAGATGTTAAAGTGAGGAGGGGAGAAAAACCATTGGAAATACTCTCAAATACACCACCAGTGCCAAGATTAGTCTTGCACTCATACAATCTGCCCTGCAAAATGTCTGCAGTTAAATAGCACAGAACAAGGTATCTATATTAGGAACATACACTGATAATATATGGTCCTACTCTAGATAAACCCATAATGAAAACATAACTTACCATCCCATAACATATGGGAGATTTCCTAACATATGAGATCAGCAACACATTTTTATTTAAACAAGGCCAGGGAAGACTACACTTCACAGTCCTGCAACTTAGCACTGAAGACAATGAATTAAACATCCACAATACCTTTCCTGACCCCCTTTTGCCTATGGAAGTCATGAAAAGATATAAACCAGTATTTTTAAAAAAATTCCTTTGACTATCACCATAACTTTATCAAAACAGTCTAAATGAATGGTACCATACACAACTAACCTAGCAGGTCTAACACTGGGAGAGAGAAGCAAAACAATCACTCCACAAAAGCCTTTTTGTTTCGTATATAAATGATCTATAGATTACTTCCATTTGATGCTCTCTTCAGGGCTTTAAAACATGGCCAAATGGATTGCTACCGATTTATTTCTAAATCAAGGAGTATCATAAATGTAGTCATCAGTAGCCATTTTCCACACCACAAATTTTATCAAGTGTCTACCATTCCTAAGCAGCTCAACAGCTTTTGCCGTAAAGATTTACTGGCTCAGACAATAAAATTATTCCCACATATTTCACCCGTCTGCCTCTCACCCTACATATTTTTTCTGCCATTCCAATATAAACAAATAAGAAACAAAATAAACAGAAAGAACAAAAATAAGCCTTGTGAGCGTTCTCATTTAATTTCAAGAAAAGGTAACTTGCCAGAGTAGCCAGTTTATTTAAGCAGGGTGTTACATACGTTAGCTAAAGATTTGATCTTCCAACTGCCTCTTTTCTGAGTGTCCAAGTAAAACCCCACTGACAAAAGACAAGCTATTTTAAAATTTGTTCCTTTTTTTTTTTTTTTTGCTTAACCAGCTAAAACGTAGCCTCATTTTAAAGCAAGTTGGCCTAAGCTGACACTCTCCAAGAAGAATAGTCTTGCTAGAATGTGTTTGAGGTATAAAAACACAAGTATGCATGTGTCTAAACATTTAGGGCAGTTTTTCATTGCAGAGTAACCTCTTAGCTGGAGTCCAAACTTTAGGCCAAACACAGAGACAGAGAAATTCTCTGAAACGCAGAGAATTAGGGCCTTTTGCTGAAAGCCAAATGACCCTTCTGAACTTCAGCTTCCCAGCTTCAGTCAAAAGCCCCACATTTCACTTTGAGCTTCACACCTTAGGAGTATATGTGCAGATGCATCTTAAACTGCACCAGTCTGTCCTGGTGGTTCTTCACTCATTATTTCTTCATGGCTGTTATATTCGCCTTTCTTTCGAACTGCCAGAAGCTGCTCACCTATTTACCCACCTCTGTTCCTCTCTCATTCAGTTCTTTCCAAATCCATTTTCTACACAGTTCAACTCATTGCAGAGTTCAGGAAGATGCCCTTTGAAAATTTGTCACCTGATGTGCTCCTAGTTGGTCAGAGGATCCCTGGTTGCTCTTCAGGGCAACTACCGCAAGACAGACAGTTCTAGGAGATGCATGACAAATTACCACATGTATGAAAGCCTTCTGAAGAAGGTGGCGAAAGGCTTCATCAGACACACTGTTTGGTGGAAAGAGAGATTTCAAAGACCTCAGGAGAGTCCACCACAAGACAAGGATATACACACCATCAGTTCCTAACTCGAGCTGACAACTTGCTGTTATCACTGGTGAACTGCAGCACAGGAATGAAGGGCCAAGGTGAGAACTCTTTAACCTACTTTTGTCAGGAAAGGTCCTTAAACCACCACATTATGGCCTCCAGTAATCACATCCAGATTCTGGTCTGCAAGTGTTTGCTCCGTCGAAGGACCAGCATTTTCAATAACTGAACTGCAAACAAGCCTCCCTTGATTGTCAAGATAAAAAGAAAATTGGAAGGGATGAAGATAAAGGAGCAGAAATACTGCTTGAACTTGCAATTCCTTCTCACTTGCTATGATTACCGAAGGAGCTTGGAGCATCAGTGATCAAGTATACATTTGTAATTCCACTCATTAGTACCCTGTTCCTTTTTCAACTTTACTTAACAGTTAAAATTTATGTTTACTGTTACTATGTATAACTATGATTACATACACGTATATTTATAATTTTTAGAAAGAATTAGGAATACAGTTACATTTTGTTTTGGTAAAGCACTTTGCTTTGTCTTTTAATATAGCTTTTGAACAGGTAATTTAGTTTACCAACCTTCCAACTGAATGACATGCCATTCAAAAGAACAGTATAGGGAACGGGGGAAGCATTAAAAAAAAAAAAAAAAAAATCTTTGCTTGATGCAGTTAGTCGAGTAAATGTGTTCTTTCATTACTAGTGCACATCTATATACATTCTGGTACTCCACAATGAAGTAGGAAAAAAGGAAAAAAAAGGGGGGGGCTGGGCTTTGTGGTTATGTTTTTATTAGTAGCAGATAGCCCACAAGTTATGTACATGAACATACATTGTCTATTTCCTGTCATATCCTCATCCAGATCTTCAGGAGATGAATACATTAAATATACAATTCTCCGAAAAATGAGACTAAGTAAAAAAAGGAGTGCTTGCTTTCAAATCTATTATTTTTCTATGTACTTTTAGCAAGTGTCGGGTTCACTCCAAAGAAAGCTTAGTTTAATCCTTTAAGGCTAACATAAGTGTGGGTGGACACACTAGCCTAACTTCAACTGAATGACTAATTTCTAATTGCAGATCTTTGTTAATGGTATTGATGCATAAACCATAAAAAGCACAGCTTGTCTCTCAGATGCCAGGTGCGTATTTCATGGTCAGTAGCTAGAAAACATCCTCTTAATTGCAAACTGAACATATTGGATCTAGCGGTGATTAAAACCACCGCTCTCTCTATAGGCTTTATCTGTACCCTATTGATCTTGGCGGCACCTAGACTGGGCTTAAGATTACTTGTAGACATTCACTTTTTCAAGCGAATCTTTACATTTATAAAAATAGCTACTTAATAGTTCATTAACTGAAAGCACTGACAAGGCTCTTTAGTTTAAATAACCTTTCTGATACATTTTCTGAACAATAGTCTTTGCCACAAAATATAAAAGAAAACCCATTAAACCATTTTGTAAATTATCAGCATTTTGACAAATTTTGAGTAAAACTGATGCAACTCATTTTAAAGCCTCTCCATTAGCCATGATAGTCTAATCTTCATTTCTTCACTATGGTTTCCCCTCTGGGAACAGGGACTATTCCCAGTATTAGTAAGAAACCCCCAAAAGAATCTAGCACTTGGTACTAAGTTTTTGTAACATTAAATACATCTGTATGCATAACACATTTTCAAATTGATTTGAACATAACAGAACGTAATAGCTAGGTGATCAACAAAAAAAATCCCAAACAGAAAAAAACCCCAAGACCCAAACTATGCATCCCACAAAATCCAACAGCTAAATCATCATTACCTTTCCAACATTCAGCCTCAAGATATTAAGATGAATGAAGAAACTGGTAAACCAGAACTATTTTCTCATACTGTCTGTATACCCCGATATAATTCTTCATAATAGTTTGTCAAGCTGAAATTTTCAGTGTTTAGACACATCAGAATTAGAAATTTTTGAAGCATCTATAATGAAAAAAGACTTTCAAGTACATACTACATATAGCATGACATTTTCATGGTATTCAGTAAAGTCTGGATATTTTCCCAAAATTTATTTTCACACAGCCATGTAAATATTAGTTTTACAAAATAATCTAACCCTGAACTGGACTGGTAGTGATGCCTCTGAGATCACACTTCTGGAGATTCAAAAGGATAACTATCTGGATATTTGTGGTTTGAAATCCTGTCCATTTGAATCATGCCTCTTGCTACAGGATAAAAATAAACAAAGAGAGTAGAAGTAAAAAGGTTGACGCCAAAATTGCTACATTACATGTTTTGTATCTGGCAGTTTGCTAATTTTTGAGAATACAGTTTGTTTAGACACATTCAGATCACTGTTTTAAAGGTAAAAGCCTAAGACAAAGGCTTATAAATAAGCCCCATAAACATTAGCAATCATACCACATGGAAGTCACTTACTTCAGTCAGTATGTAACTATTTCTGAGATTACTGTCCTATGCAAAAGCACAAAGTAACCAAAGCATGGCTACTGTGAAAAAAGTAGCTAAGGCCCAACAATGTTTTAATATAGTATAAATCAACATTCCTCTAATTACAGTGCAAGAACAAGAAGTTTGAAATTCTAGAAATGTTTACTTTACAGTGAACACTGAAAATGTTTAGCTGTTTCCAGTTACAAGCTGGCCAACAACTCAGAGCAAAATCCGTACCATTTATACACTCAGGCTGCCAGACAAATCCTTCTATAAAATTAATTGTCAGAAAAACTTTATTAGCTCCCTAACATCTCTCTCTGGCAGGCAGAAAGAATTAAACTTCTGCAGCAGATTAATCTTGATGTTACGTGGAGCTTTTTTTGTTGGCCTTATGAAAGTCTGGATAAATTATGACCTATTGAAAGCTTGCATTCTCCATGCCTTTGTCCTCTGTCATAATCTTTAGGGAATCTAGCAGCATCACATGTATCCAACTTTGCATACATATATGTTATGTCATACAAGCCCTTCTCCTGGAGGACCAGAGAATCTCTTCTCTACAATGGCTGCTTCCCATGAGAACATCCTCCAGTCTACAAAAATCTGTCCCAAAGCTGAGAAACAAGGGCTCTGTCCTCTGCCAGCTGAAGCAGGATTACAAGTTTAACAGAGAAGTATAAAATCCCAGTATTTATTATTTGTTACTTCCGATGACTGTTGTCAGTTTTACTGCCTTTAATGTTGAGGAAGAATTTATTACTCAATCCTAACTCATACAAGACAGCTTAAACAACATTTCCAAGTGGCAAAGACAAGCTTCAACCACTGAACTGCAGTGATCGTTAGAAGAAATCCATATATTTTGCAATTCTAGATATGTCTTTACAATACCCTACCTGTAAAATGGAATTATCCAAATATATCCACAAGACCAGACTATTATGTAGCTTCCTCTAGTGGCCAGTCCCTAAATCTTGTTTCTTCTGCTATTTACTGTAGTTAATGGTTACATACAAATACCGAAATTCTGCGTTCAAATGCTGTAAACGTTAGAAGTGTTTACACTAGAGTTTATACTTCAGCTCTCTAATACAAAAGCCAAGGAAATTAAGCCAAAACATATAGCAAAACATTTGTTACTGATATTAAAAGGACAAGCAGTGAAGTCAGCAAAAAACAGAGTTTAGTTGAGTCTTCAGATATTTGCTATGAATCATCCAAACTTTGTTTTGGCCCTGGAATTAGTGTGTGTGTGTTTTAACGAGGCTTATCGCTGTACAATAGGTTTGTTTCTGCAATACTCCTTTGAGGGGAAGAGCAATTAAAAAGGCATAGCAAAGCATTCACCAAATCTGAAGGCCACCGAAATCAGATGACAATTTGATACACCCCTAAAATACCACAACAAAAATCAAGGCAGCTCTATGATATTGGATGGGAAATTAATAGAGTGAAATTTTATACTAAGCATCAGAAAGATTTCCTTACAGGTTGAAGTCATTAAGGAAGAAGAGGGAAAACCCAAATGTAGAAAGTGACAACTGCCCATTACAAAACATATTATATTGAACAATCCAACTCTTAAAGAGTGCAATTATATAACATAACAGCCATCTCTGATTTCTGACTTAAAATTGAAATAAGGTAATTTAGAGTTAGTAATCTGCTCAGGCGATCTAACTGAAAATGATCACAAGGATTATGTTATCTAAATTGTACAGCTAATAGAAAATCATATCACTCACGTGCAGTTTGAAAATGCTTTAAAATCTATGAACCAGTAACTTTGATTATAAGGTTATTCTGTGAAACAGCGGCAGTAACTTTCATGTCTAGCTGAACACCTTCCATTGCTTGAGATTCTTTATTGCCTTCTCATACTAAAACCCATAACTTCCTGCATCTTGTTTTGCCTTTGCACTTCCCCACACTCTGGAACGAGAGAAATGCCCCGCAACCTTTTTTTTTTTTCCCCTTAAAGCCTGTAAAATTCCATTCAGCTTTGACAAAGACATTAAGTCCCCAAAATTGACATCACCATTTATTCATTTATACATTGCCAGCAACAATGCGCACTGCCAGTGCAACAATGACTGACAAAACATATAACGAAGCAGAAACTTTTTAACTGAAGGTCAGGGACAAATTATTTTCGAAACACTAGTGCATATTCCCCTGGGAATCCTACAGGTAGCCCAACAAGGCTAACCTCACCAGCTCCCTTAAATGCTCATCTCTCCATTGCAGAAGCTCACATGGCGCGCGCGCGCGCGCACACACACACACACACACGGGGGGGGGGGGGGGGGGGGGGGGGGCGGGGGGCGGCGGCATGCCTGAAGTAACTAACGATTACATTTTTTTCCCTTTCCCTCTTTTCAGGATATTAGTCTCTGTGTTGCCAGCTAATGCAGTTTGCCCTAGCATTCATGCTGTGATTTGCCCCCTTGTGCCTAGTATTTAGGAACACGCTCACTGCGACTGCTTCAAAAGAGAGGCTCCTCAAATCATTCTGCAACACTTAAAATAAGGGTATCTCAGCAGTTAAAATACCTGGCACTACGAATCCCTCTGCTGTCGGTATCTGCCTAACCTCATTCATTTTTACAGCTGGAATCAGCTGGAATGTGTCTGTTACTTGTCCTCAGGAGAGCACACAGCGAGGGATTTACAGCACAGTAACTAACTTCAGGTCTCAAGATTGCTTATTCCCTGGCATACCACTGCATCCTTGGGGAAAGATAACACAGCTGACAAAAATTGTCACAGCCCCTCAAAATAAATAATATCTGTCCAATTTTGGGGTGTGCTGTCAATTCTGTTTATGTTCCTGGCTTTCTCTCAGCACATTTCTAAAGCTGTGGACTTTGTTAGAAGAATAAGAAAAGAGAAAGATTCAGTCAGATATCTGGTCTGTGCCTGTTCCTCATCACTCTGTAATGGCATTTTGGCATTACAGCAACTGAATACGCAGTGGTGTTTGGGTAGCAACGTAAGAGCCTAATAAATAAAACATGAAAGTTGAAGTAGAGAAAATTCAATAAAATTTCATGCATGCTTTTCATTTTTCATGCTAAGGGTCAGAATATTAAGTACATTTCAGTGCCAAATTCTGTATTAAGTATTAAAGTCACTCATCATTCCTCATATTCCATCAGAATTAGAAACTCCAACCAAAACCCAGCATGTCAGAGACTGTACAAACAGTAAGTACAAACAGTGTAAGTCAACATACCATACTTACGTATAAGTGACAATTAAGTGTCTCTAATGAAATGCTTATGTTCTAAATACACAAGACAAAGTAAGTAGAAAGATACCTCTTCTGCCAGCATGGAACTGAAGGTAAATGGGAGCTAGAGACTACTCTTCCTACACACATTCTAGGGTTCAGCACACTCAGAAGTTACAGAATTAATATGGTTCGAGAAAGAATGGTCCTGATATTAATTCTAGTGCATCAGAGTATTTCAATTTCAGGATTGTTTGTTAACTGCTCAGTTGCCGGCAGAGTAAATATCAATAAAAACCCCCTTATATAATACAACAGAACATGAAAAGAAATGGTCAGTGTACCTGTATTGTACTGCTTACAGCTTTAAGAAGAAAAGCAGCTATTCTTTGGCTTATCTCTGCATACCAGACTTTAAGCTAAAGAAGTGCAGACCTTTTAGTGCAAAAGTTCACTTCAAAAAGTATACAACTTACGCATTTCTTCAACAACGTCTGGATCACATTCTCTGTATTTGTCTATTTCTGCCTTTAGCTGTTCTTTTTTCTGCCGAAGGGCAGCAAGTTCCTCTATTAGACCTGCACGTTCCGCCTGAGGATTCAAAGTATGTTGGGAGATATAAAAAAATACAAAAATAAAAATCAGTAATTATTGCACAGAACATTTTTCAAAAAATGAAAAGATGTAAACTTAAAAGCCATTTTCACTACTGCTTTCTGTCAATGAACCAGTTGAGTATTTTATGCACGCACAAAACTCTCAGTGACACTAAATGATATCGAGTACAAGCTGGAAGGAAAAAAAATTAAGGCCAAAATGGATAAACAAAAGAATAATTTTCTACAACCTTTGAGCTCGACATTGTTTGACAAACTCCAAACAGATCTCTTAATTGTTGGGCTTAAAGGTTAAACAGTATTTAGGAATGCTAATCTTGTAATTAAAGACAGCATTACAGAAAAACCTACCATTCACGCTTCCACAAATCGGGATGCTGTGTACAAACACCCTCTGAATTTATTTTTCTCCTTCTTTTTTCCACACCATTTAAGAGCAGTGGTCTCAAAAATAAATTCAGATATTTATGACATGGTAGTCTTTGCTGGGAGAGCATACAATATCGACCTCAAATATTCTATTGATCAATAAGGATCTGCAGACACTGACTCAACATGAGCTCTCCCATAGCAAACTCAGCAAGTACTTCTAATTCAGTCTGTAGTTACAGCCAAACACTGTAACTGGCTGATATTCAAAGAACTCAGGCTAGGGCACTAGGTAGCCTAAAAAAGCCAGATAGCATGAGTTTGTAAACCATTAGGTTTTTAGCCAATGGCAATCTCCTCGGCAGCCCAGCAGTCTGAGGTGTTTTGTTTTGTTTTTTCCCAAACTTCCATATTCCTAGTGCTTTTGCCAACAGTCTGGATTCAGCACGTTCTGAAAATGCAGACTGGAAATCAAAAGCTTCCAGATGCTGGGGTATGGAGGCCAGCTGCTCAGAGACCTATATCATGATCTAGATTTCTCGGGACTTCTTCCTGATGTAAAATCCAGAACAAAAATGTTGGAAGCATCAGCCAGAACAGGATTTCCAGGACCAATAGCTTCTTGTGACTAGGGCGGGCCACGTGATGGAGAAGCCCAAGTCTCAAACAGTCCATTTGGAAACCTGACAAGCACAACTGCGTGAGAAACCTGCCTGTGATTCCCTGATTACAGTCAAACCCAGAGCGTTTCTATAAAATATTTTGGATTCTAAGATTTGGCACTTTCCTACAAAATTCAGTTCCACCTGAAAGCTTCTGGCCGTTCCTGTTTATGCATTTATTTATTGGACGTTTAAACCACTTTAGACTGAGCATCTGAAAACAAATCAGCAACTTAGAATACCATATGAAGTGTTTCTAACTAATATGCTACTTCATATGTATAGTAAATATGAAGCCTAAATATTATTTTGCAGTGTTAACAGCTTCAGCATGCAAAGAACTCAGCTTCACCAAGCTTACATGGCTGCTCAGAATAGTAATTTAGAAATCTACATTATAAATAAGATTAAAAAAAATAAGACCCCCAACACCTAAGTTTGCAGTTACTAGATTTGGCAGTTCAGGAACCATTGGCAACTTTGGTACACATCTCTGGGTAGTTCAAGTTTTAAGATATCTTTAAATCTGAAAAAGCCTGGAAGATTACCAGACTTCAGGCAGTCACACATTTTCTCAGCCAGTTGTCAATATTTTACTCATTAGTGTGTGATCAACTAAGGAATAATCTAATATCTGATTTTTTTCCTGTCCCTTTCTCATCTCCAGTATTTACAATTCTTAATGGATTTCCAACGACTGCATTAGTATTTACAAACCATGCATACTTGTAGCCCTATTTTCTGGTAGGAATGCCTTCCCCCCCAAAGCAACTTACAGTATCTTCACGTCCAATTTTTGATTTCTCAATGCTTTTTTGTAAAGCCTCTTTTTTCTGACTGCTTTCAGCAAACTGATAAAGGAAACAAAGAACAAAATCAACCTATTTCAGTAACATACATTAAACATACCTATAAAATGTGTATACATAGAAATACATTTAAATAAACAGGTGGATATACACTTTTAAGTATATAAATTTATATATAACTTGTGTAATAAAAATAAACACAAATTAAATACAAAAGCACTCAAATATAAGTCTGAGGCTCTGAACCACAGAAAAGAATTACAGGAAGCAACTTAAAGACTAAGAAATTTTCACTCCCGTGGCACATAATCTTGTTATGTACTGCATGTTCAGCATGGGACCAAAATCCTATTTCATACCATAATCTGGCATCTTTATGCAAAGGACTCCATGACATGGAGGCTTTGGATTAGATGATTTCCTTTGGTCCTTTTCCAGCTCTCCTTACTCAATGGAAGCAGTGACAAAACCTGTAGCAGATCCACCTGCTCAGCCGCTGATACCAGTCTTCCCAAAGTCTGGTATGCCATTGGCATGGCGCCAATCCCTTTTGCATAATGGTGAATAGAAGCCTCTATAGGTCAAAGGCATGTAAAGCCACGGCCCCCTTTTTCTGTGCTGCACTAGCGCTGCTAGACTTCAGAGTTCCCTTCCTTCAGGCCTGAGGCAGAGGAATCTCACAGAAGTCGCATCGCACAGGGCTGGTGTGAATACTCCCTCCATTTTCCTGTTACTCCAGGAGGAATCATTCGTAAAGAGGGATCCCTCTCCATTAACCTGCCACCCATCTTGAACCAGGCCCTTCCAGTTCAGTTGGAAGTTTTTCAGAGACACTTTGGAAACTCTTAAGCTGAGCAGGATGTATGACTCGCCCCTCAGGGACACAATACTCAGCATTAGTCCAAAGCACCTTGAATTATTAAATGAGATGAATGAGAATGCAAAAAAAAATTCTAATAAAATATAGTTTGGAAACTAGTTACTGCATTTGAAACCAACACAAAAGAAAAAAAAAAAAAGAAAGAAGAAACAATAATATGCTTTGTAAGTATTCACTCTTTGGTTTAGTTTTAAGATGTTCTGAGCACCAGTCAGGTAGAAAACTAGTATATCAGACTAATCGTGAAGACGATGAAGGTGGCTGTCAGGGCTCAGGTTTCATTCTGCCTTCCCCCAAAAACCTTCACATGAAGCCTCCACTTCTACATTCCCTTTCTCACTGAGGATCCCACTGAGTGGAAAAGCATCCCTAGATATTTCTTGCAATCCCTAGCCTTGATAATTTAACCACATCATTTATATTCTTGTGCAGCTGAAAAATCAAGACCACATTCATACAATGCAAACAGAACTGTCTTGGAGCTATAATCACTTCTCGATTTCTATTTAAACGCATGTTCAGTCTGTATTTTCAGAAATACATATTAAATGTAAATGCATGATAAATATCAGGCAGAACTTACTGCCAAGTCTTAGAGATCAGCCATAACAGTAAAAAGAAACTCTGTACTGGTGGTCCGTATAGATTAGGACCCAGCCCAACTGCAGCCCACTGGGTTTAGGGGTTCTTTTTATAGCTCAATTTTTAAAAATTAATTACTCTTTCTGGATAAGTACGTGTTCTTGCATGTGTAAGCATACATACAGACAAGAAGGTCTCCTTTCAAAAAGGATGTTTTAGTTTTTCTTCAATTTATATAGAAATTACACTAACAGTAAGGCATATATAATTTGGGGAAAAATACATCCAGCTGTTTACTCATTGCTCTCAGTGCAAGTAACCACAGAGGCAGTGTGGGTTTCAGTATGTGGCTTGAAGTACACCAACATCTTAATTTTGGTGGATAGTTAAACAGTACTCTTTCTGGGCTTTCCACAAAATTCTTAAAAAATTGTGTTAGTCCCCACATTATGCCGTACTAAACAGAAGTATACAGTTCAGAAGAGGACAAATACTTAGGTGCAGTTTGCAGTTCATGAAGCCCAGGGCACACACCGTTCAGTATCTCTGAACAAAGAATTTTTCTGGAACAAAACTCGCAGAGGAAGCAGAGAAGCCAAGGAGCTTATCTAGGCCCATATACTGCAAGTGCAAAGATAAGCCAATGCTTTCTGCAAGAGAGGCCGTAAAGGTGTTGCTTTCTCTGTTTTTTCATATTTATGAAGTTCTTTAGGAATGTTTCTGCATTCTCTAAAATGGAAGCACAGAAGGAGCTCTCAGGGAATTGCAATAAAATCATAAAAGTGCGTTTCCAGCTTGGAAGCATGTTTCCCAGTATGGCATCTTATTATATTCTTGGTCTTCTATATTCCACAGCATTTAAATCATGAAAGAGATAGTAATGACAAACACTGAGAACTACAGAAATTTCTTAGATTCTGACCTACATAACAGGCAAGGTTGCCATGCTACGAGGTTAGAAGATTAGATGATCTTCCTCTGTCTAAAAGCAATGATGATTTTTATACAATTTTATTCAAGATTTTGCTTTCTTCTCTCACAGATTTTAATTTTTTTTTTTATTCTGTCTTCACAAATCAAGAATTTACAAAAGAAACTACAGCTCTTTGTGTATTATTTAGAAGTCACAGTGGGTATTCCCATGACAACAAATAAAAGATGAGGATAAGGAAAGGAAAGGAATAGCAGAAGGAGGCGAGATATTGAAAAAACCCTAACATAGGACAAGGCTGCAAAGGGTGAGAAACAGATGGCCAGGGTCTGTGCAAGGAATCTGTGACGATGGGAGAAGCAGGCTTGGATACAGAGGTGGGAACACAGCTGAAAATAACTGTACATGAAAGAAGGAAAGACAGTCAGCAAGGATAAAGGAGTTGGAGGAAGGATGAATACAGATGATACAATACTTAAATGAGAGGTAAGGGCAAATGGCAGATGACAGGTTATAGGGCGTTCAAAGGAGAAAAAAAAAAAAGCAGAATTTGCAGGTGTTGTGTACGTATGACAGCAGAGGATCACATCTGGCCAAATACAGTGACTGACTTTCCCACTCACCAGCTTTAGAAAAGCCTGATTGCAAAGGAGCACAGTAGCAGATGGAAGATTTCAATCCTTGGAGCAATCTTGGGACATTTTTCAAAGGAATTGGCAAGTAATTTCTCAAGGAACATTAACCACCCTGAGAGAAATTTGACTCCTGCCAATAGCAGTGAGATTGACCTGGAGAAAAAGCTACTTATTGTCTCCCCTCTACGTTTCTTAAGATGTCTGCTCTGACACATGAACAACCTTCTGCCACAAGTTTAACTGACCAAGTGTGGAAAACAAGTACAGAAAGAGATATTCTACTGTACTAGAAAGTTTCGTGTCTCCAGTCTGTCTGACTGCTCTGAATCAGCACATGATTAAGCCAGATGCAAGAAGGCTGGAAAAATGTCATCTAGGGGAAAGCTGTTCAAAGAAGGAGGGGAGACTCAATAATTAAAAGCTAAAAAGTAAAAAAAAATTCTCCACAAGAGCATTTTTCAGTGTTTGCAAAACATGGTGGGAGCCTGAAAGAAGACAGATTAATGAAATAAGTAACTAGCATCTATGAAACAGGAGAGTTGGGAAACAGTTCCTTTAATTTTACAGACCACCGCGGTCAATTAACTGACCACTGGCCTAGCTTCGACACTAATTCAATCCTAAGTCCCCCAAAGGGACGTTCTTTCTTACTTTGCAAAGGTCTCACAATGTTTAGCTATACATTTGTGCAGCAGTTTGCATGTGCTAAGTGCTGCTTGCTGATGATAACCATCAGTTCCCTCACAGGCCTTGGGGTCTGGTTTGTATCAAAGGATACAGATTAGATATACACAGGTAATTTATAATATACTATGCACGCATTATTACTAGGATTTCACTTTGGTAAGTCGGTGATGTACATTTGGAAGAGGAACATTTAACCCTGACTCACAACAGCAGCAGGTTTCAGTTCTCTTCCTTCTCAAAACCTGCCTGATACTGTCCTAGCTCTACACAACTGGATTTTTATTCTCCAGCAGAAGTTTTTGTTGGTCGTATTCCTTCTGGTTCCTCATTTTTAACCACTCTAACCACCAGTATCCCACCAAACATGTAGCTTGTCTCCCTAGCATGTTAAAATATCTACAAACCTGGTGTAAGCCATGCAAACACAGACCCTAGAGTATGTACACTGGACAAGAATCAAACCAAGGTCTCATATGCTAACCACCAAGAGCATTCACAGCTGTTAGCCCACTGTCATTATGGTCTTAAAGAGAAATATCATACGCTCAGTTTTCTTTCAGCCAAAACACTCAACCAAAAATGGTATTAAAAACTACTGCTATTGTGAGCACCACTCACTGTGGCACTACAAAAGAATTCAAGACATCCATTTTTTGTTTATAACTTTGCAAAGTTATTTACTTTGGGTTTGAAGCTCACTATGCTTTGTTTCAGGCCAGAGGCAAGGGCTTGTTTGCTTTTAGCTTAAACAAAAGCAGTTCAAGAGTTTTAGGGTGACATTTGCAGTAGGTGGGTGTATTTCTTTCCTATGTTAAACCTAACCCACCACTGAAAAACTTAAATGAAATTGACAGAAGGCATGGAGAGAAAGTACTTCAAAGCATTCCTCTAGATTTTAAAGAAAGATAAAAAAAATGTGAAGCCAGAAAGCAGACTAATAGAGAGTAAAAATGCAACGATTAACAGCCAAAGAACAATCTGAAAATATTGAAAACAGACCTGTTATGTTAAAAGAAAGGCATAGAACATCTTTACTAAAAGAAACCACTCAGCAATCACTGTTGACTAAAACAATAAAACTTAGGGAAAAAAAAAGGCAGCGCATCAATGTGCAGAATTGCTTTCTAAAGTACTACACAAAGTAAGCACACAACTACCTCTTTTACAGTCACAAATACATACTTGCCAGGGCCTCCAAATACACAGAAGTAAACTTTTAAGTCAGCTAATTACGCTCGCAGCAGAGTAGAGAGTACTACCATGACCTGCAGTATTGTCACTTCTGCTCTGCTCTCAGGATGCCTGCGTACCACTCATGAAATGCCATTTTTGCATATAACCCGTCCAGTGAACTGAACTACAGCAGGAGCAGGTCCCAGGTTCACTGGGACTTTAGTCAGGGATGTGACGTACTCTTAGTGAAGCACAGACAGCAAACATACACTTGTTATGTAAATACAATTAAAAGATTTTTTTTTTCTTTTAATGTTTGTGAAAGGAAGAGAAAAGAAGCATGCAATGTCTTACCCCAAGTCACTGTAAGTCACTTCAGCAATATGATGTAGGGAATCGTGTTTGCTGGGACTTAGAAGGGGCATAAGAGCAGCAACTGGGAGACTGCAATGGTTCAAGAAATACAGGTAAGAACAAGAGTAGAGATTAAAGCAATACAGAATAAGAATTTTTAACTCAGAAATTGAAGAATAGACAACAAGATTTTTTTCAGCAAGAGAACACCATAAAATGGATGGGAAACAGACTGTAGAAAAAGAGAAGAGACAGAGTTAGGGCCCACCATATTTCTGTACTCAGAAGAATTTTTTTTCTTAAATACTGCATTATAGGTATACTGGAAAAATGTTCAATACAAGAACTCTCTTCTCTTTATGCATGCTACAAATTTTACCATAAAAAGATTACCTCATTTTTAATGCAATCTTGGAAAGAGTCAGTTCAAAAACTTGGGAGAAGGTAGGGAATAAATATAATTTTCTGTGGAAAAAGGAGACTCAAAACAAGTTATATTTGCTGTTCAAAATGAAGGGCTGGTGCACTGATTCTTTTAAGTGAATAATACTTGTAAAATATCATGCTATTAATTCTGCCAGTGTGCAAGTTCTGTCTTTTTAAAGAAGTACTGAAGAGGTAACGAGAGGGTATTTTTTAGTTTTGGATTGTAACTTATGTCAGTGATAAAAAAAAGCATCAAACACTCAAGCTAAGTAAGTAAAGTTTTTTTCAGGGAACTAACTGAAGAAATATCTGACTCTCCACACAATTGTCCGACAAAGCACTATAAAGATTCTCAAAAAATAAGAATTCTGAAGTTAGATCTCTACACTCATAAGCAGTATTTATATGTTTTGCTAGAGTATTCATGTGGGTAACACTGATCTACTTGCCCCTTCCACAAACACAATCCATTTTGTGTTTCAAGATTAAATTTAGGCCTATAATCCTGACTTATTTAGCATGCTAACACATGAGAGTGAGACTGAAATATCACATGGTAAATTAGGCATGGCTCTATTCTCAGGTCACGTTGAGTATGAGATGAGTCCTTCTTCCTGCAATTGCTTTTGGATAAAGAAAACAGAACGTGGGGTATCCAGAAGAAACAGATGAGGAATTCTCCCTCCATTAGAACCGTCACCCATCCATGTACAAACCTTATATTGCTAGCTGCAATTATTTTAAAAATTATTACTATATAGTAAACCCCTCTACATTAAAAGTAGCTTTTAATTAAATTATTTTCCCTCTTTTTAGATTTGCCATAATAGTTAACTTAAAGTTTACTTAGAGAAGATGTCTTGCCATGAGCTTTTATTTTTGCTTCATTCATTTGCAACACCATTTGGTAAGTACTAGTTATGCAACAGAAAATTACCACTTCAGGCCAATCTCCTTAATAGACAAAAGGTGAAAGAAACAGTTGTGCAGGCTGAATGAAAGAACTGAATTTCTCTGGCTGCTTTCAGAGTTGGCATAATTGGCATGACCTGAGGGACAGATGGCTGTCTACTCAGATACAAATACCAAGTATGCCCAATCAAACTAAAAAAAAAAAAAAAAAAAGCTGAAACACCTCATTCTTCAACCCTGTTTCACAAATGCAATCAGTCTAATAGGGAAAGCTGAAAGAGCCAAAAGGCATTCGCATGACTGACAGAACTATAGAAAATTCTAATACCTGGACATGAAGGATGCTTGTTACTGTATATTAGTGTATTTACTAAACCTATGAAGTCCAAGGTGATAGTTAACAGGTCTGTTCAAGGCAGAAAGAACATTGAAAAATATTTTCCCTTGGAAAGAAAGGGAGAGAAAGAAGAAAAGTTCTAATTTTTCTGTAAAGGGCTTTTAAAGACTGCTATCCTAACCAGCTGGGCCGTACACTGACAATGCCTTCAGGGATTAAGCACAGACGGTCCCAAGTTAAAACACAATATTCCTCTGATATTCCCTGAGCTCAAGTCCTGCCTAAAGACTACAAAAAACAGATCAAAACTTTATTCCACAGACTTTTAAAAAAGCCCAAATTCTACACTGAGATATTATCAGTAAAATAAAAAGCCTCAGTAAAATACATCTATCAAATTTCAGAGTTTTGACAGCACTCTTACATATTCACTCTTTATGCCAATTTCATTGTTTTTAAGTAATGCTCAGATAGATAACCAAGTCATCTCAAATTCCTGATACAAAGAATAGTCTTTGATGAAACTACCAAGTGTTCAACAATAATGAGCTGTTTGACTGTGACGAGAAAGACCTTTCCTCTAAAGTCTCCCTGCTTCAAACTAACGTCACACATTCTGGTTTTATACTCTGGTTTTTTGGGTTTTTTTTCATTTCATTCCTTTCAGAAGAGGAAAATGCTGAAGTGAGACTTATATAATTGCATGCAAGTATTTTATTTCTGCATGCATGCTAACTTGCCAAAATAAAATATGCTATATTAATTGAATGATAAGATTTTAAGGTAAAAGTCAAAGTTTAAATTAATTTAAAGATTACAACTCACTGTCTCCATCAAATCCAGCTTTGAAAGTAGTATTGCCTTCGCGCTATCCCCAGGCTGGAAGCTCGTGGCCTTACAGCAGAGGCAAACTTACAGGTTTACCAGACAGTGCAGAACATCTAAGCCTTTAAACTTTCGCAGGATGCTGGGTTTCTGCTGATACGCTGAACTGTCACTCACACATGCCGTGCCTGCTGTGGGGCATGAGGAGATGTGCAGGGCATAGTGCTGCATCTGTGCCAGATTTGCCTGGGCTTCTGGAGTGAGCGCCCCATGTTTATTCCCAATTTCTTTGCATTTCAGATTAACAATTTCATTGCAACGTCAGGAATGGAGCCAGCAGCCAGTATGCAAGCCTCTTCGAAAAGGAGAATGTAAACCATGTGATGATATTACCTAAAAAATTCACAGTTTCACAGAAAACAGTTAGAAAAAGCTAGTATCTTTTCCTGTGTTATATCAGAACGAATATATAAGATACACTACTGGGGCACAGTAACAATATATCCTTTTTAATATAGTAGGATTCTTCCTTCAAACCTACTTTATAATCCTTACAGTTACTACAGAGCCAGCATTTTTTTAAAAAATTGCTCTTAGATCATGCCAATTTTAACTTACGCTCATCAAGACGGCAGGAAAGGAAAACCTACACTGCGCAGTTGCCATCAATCTAGTTACATATTAACAGCTAGTAAAAAGGAAAAGCATGAAATTCAACTAACGAACACCAAATTATGAGGTTGCTTAATTCTAACAGAAGCCTCCAGAGCACCGTATTTTTAGAAGTCTGCCATGACAGCAGTAACTAAGCATACCCTCCAGGGCTTTGTAGCATGCCATTAAACATACTTCCAGAAGGCTCTAATAAGTTACAGCATTAGAAGAGTATTCTCTGCTGGACATTTTAGGACTTACTAAATTCAGAATCATTTCAAGACATCAACATTTTTGAAGTGCAAGATGCAAAGAGGTAACAAAAACCCTGGACTGCTTCAAATAAAACTTTATTAGCATCTTCCAGGAGACTGATCCAAGGAATAAGCTTTACAGTATTAACAAACAAACGAGCATAGATAAAATCAACATATTCTCAATGTTTAAATGATGCAAATTCTCAGCCTCTTGCTTTTAGGATACTTCTTACTGCTACAGCTCCCACTGGATGGTATGAAGTTAGCTAGTCATACCATACCAGCTTCACAGTTGGCCATTTCTTTATGTGGATAGTCCTTTATTTCAAAGAAAATGTACAGTTCAGTGAAAGCCTGCAAGCTGAAAATAGGGAGGGGTCACTAATTGCCTCTGTTGGGAGAGTCATTATTACATAAAAAAGAAAAAAAAAAGTGAGCCAGAAGGGAATGGAATCACCCCAGCAGACTGGGGCTGCAGATTATCAAAATGGCCAGGCCAATCCAAGGAAGAATACTTAAATAAATAAAGTAGAAAGCTAAATGAGATGCCCTCAAATATGAGGGGAAAAAGGGAGGCCCAGCATGAATATGGGAAGACTAACTGCCTAGTCAACACATTGGGATCCTGCCTATGTATTATAATGGGCATTAAAAGAGAGAACTCTTCAGCATTTACACTTTTATTTTTCCTGGAAAGGGACAATTTATTATGTTTTCTGCAACCTAATAAAATTAAATTGTAAGCATACATATTAGAGAAAAATGTCTAAATAAATAATTCCTAACACAAGTCACATGCATTAGTTGCTTAAGTACTGATATACTTCTCTGGTTTTAGAGGACAATTCTTTAACTACTCTATCTATTCCCTAACATTCATAAAATTCATACTAAAAAGATAGCTCTAAGCTTTTCTAAAATGTATTTCAGCAAAGCTTAAGATCATGATAAACCTTAAGACACTTTATGCGTGCAAGTCCCTTATGTTCAATAAATGAAAAACGTATTTTTAAAAATCTACTGAATACTGAATTACTACAGCTATTCAGTTGATCATAATGTGAAAATCTTGCACCCAAAAAATAAGCTGTTCTATCAAAAGCATTAGGCCACAGATTCCAAAAAAGCTGCACATGTACCTCTAGGGATAGCCAGCCCATCACTGCCACAAGGAGAAAAACCAGTAAGACGCTGCATTCAAAACCATCGACAGAGGCTGAAAATTGAAATAGAGATCTGAGGTGTGTAAGAAGCTCTTTTAAAGGCTGATACACCATCTACTGAGGACACTTCTACAAAGCAATGCAAAAAGCTTGCTTCACAGCACTAGGTCCCACAGGCACTCCCTGGCTGATTCCAAGCGCCAGCCAAGGTACACATCTTGTCCGGCATCTTCAGCAACATCACCCGACTCCAAGCACGATCAGGCCTGTTACCCCTCACTGAACATCTGTCATCTCCACGGATTTGTACCTCAGTTCAGGATTGACTACTTAAGCCAGCCACCTCTGAGCACGTACACCTACTTGCAGTCCAGAATCAATCTCCAAACTGTGTGGAAATACACTGACAATTGAGTGAGTCAATTGCATCAAGGAGGAAGCTGCTCAGACTGAAACACTGTGGACAGCAGGAGTTTCTTGTGCTTCAGTCAGTGGTCTCAAGCAGTCTCTATTCAGCAACTTTCCATGCAGTAATCCAGTCACAATATTTGAGGAGGAAAAATGTATGTGTCTAAAAGGATAGAAATAAACCAAGCTGCATCTTCAAAGAACTTTCTGATGGTTAAAACTCAAAATTTTCTGTGTGCATTCTAAACAAATAAGGTTCTCTCCTTTTAGTTGTTGTCAAACATCTCCAGGAGGCTTCAAGCCAGATTACTTACCAATATGATTATTTTTTTCCATTAACTATTTTCAAACAATGTGCATTCCTAACAAAAGCATTTCCTTATATAGCATTCCCTGAGACTTTTTTTTTTTTAAATAAAATAAATCCTTTCTCTTTTCATATTTTAATGCTTATAAGTACAAACAATTTGGTACATGTGAAGTCACTCTGTTTCGACAAGTTCATTCCTGGGTTTGGTTTTTTTTTTTTTTAAACTAGCTGCCAAAGGAGAGTTAGGATGTACTGAGATCTAAATTCTTCCCCTGGCTCAATACATGAGTCATGGGAAGTGAAAATCCGTCCTCTTACCAACCCTAGGGCAGGGTTTTAAGGAATGAAACATCAACTAATCCCTTCCATCTTAACTAACACTGGCCCAATGCAATGCTTAGTGGGAGAAAAAAAAAAACTGCCAGAAACTCTCCCCAAGTCTCTGTTGCTCACGTGTATCTTGAAGCGAACACAGGGAACAGCATAAAAAGTCCATCCTGTATCCTGCTCTAAAAAGATTCTGTTTCATCTTTGTTGCAGTACAAGGTGACACCATTCTGCTCTCAGTCTCAGAAGTAACAGCAGCTATAATACTGTTTGCTGTTAAATTTGCCCTTGCAAAGCCTAAGAATACAAAAGAATAACCCACAAGAAAGTAATGTCATGAGAAATAAGGTAAGTGCGACAATTAACAATAAAATGGTGAAATGAACAGTTTTGAACTGAACAGTGAAATGAACTGTCAAAAAACCAGTCTGGGGAAAGGAAATAAACTGTTTGTTTCCCCAAGCCACTGAATTGCAGTGCTCACAGTACTGTCAATAGTTACACTAACAACTGCAAGATCTTTGAAGAACTTGGTATTTCAGGTCCCTATCTGTTAAAAATATTATATTATGCTGTGGCAATCCTCTATGACCTTATGGTTTGAGTGCATATCCCTGTCATACTGAATGCCAGACACTCTTCGATGTCACCTAGGATCACTGAAATTACTTCTGCCTCCCTTAAGCCCTGTAGTGTCAGTACTAAACCTGCCCTGTGCAACTCCAGCCGAGATCGCCCCAGTCACGCTGGCCATGGCAGACAGTGTGCTGGAGAGATGGGACACTCCTTAGAGCTTCTGAGGGTTGCGGTTTGCAGACTCGTCAGCCCTCGGGTGAAAAAGGCCTCGCTGTTACTAGTTACTTTAATTAATACTTAATTAAAGCCACTATAAAGCAAAATGCAAACAAGCATTAATTCACCTTATCTAAAATAGACAGCACAGTTGCAAGTGTTTTACCAAAGATGTAGATGAAAAAATGAAAGAAAATCTAAGCTGAATCTGTTTATACTAAGGTTACATCAGAAAGGTTTCTCTTTTCCTCGCTCACTGATACGCCATTTCCTACCTGATAAAACTGTTGTCAAGGTTTTGGTTGCATATGTGCCTTCTCTTCTTCAGCAGATAACATATCCTTCACATTCATATCCCTTCTGTAGCAACCCGTACATCTGAACAATACAAAAACCAAACATGCAAGGGGGCTAACCGTATGAAACATTAGCAGCTCTTGCCTGAGATTGAACATGACTGTGATTAACATGCTGGAGTTGCTCATCTCCAGTCTCCTGATTTTATGCATGCTATGAAATCAACAAAAGGCAGCAGAATCATCAATAAATTATGATCTTTCTGCTGACACTGCATAGGTCAAATTCTTCGTTAGTTTAATAAAAACCCTAAGCTTCCAGTATTGTTATGCCAAGAATAAACATCGCATTTTGTCAAAATACAATTGATCACAGGTAATTCAAAACTTCAGAACCTGACTGCCAGGAAAATATTGATAAGAGTAAAACTGCATCCTTTCACCTTTTCTTATGGAAGGAAAAAAAAACCACCACCCTCTCAGCAAAGCTTCCACAGTTCTCTCGACAAAGGTGAAGTGCCATTAAAAATTTCTCCACTTATAAACCTTGCTAAAACAATACTTCTCAATCCACACTCTTGCTCTAGTTTCACCATCTCATAGCTATACTGATGCAAACATAAACCCATCTAACCAAAATGCAACTTCCATCATCTTTTACTTTTTCAGTGGTCCAATTCACAGCTGCATAAGCATAACCAAGAGGTGAAGAATAAGCATCTGGCAGAAGGCATAAACCTTTAAGAGCAGCCATGCCACTGCAAAACAAATCAATACAAAATCCATAGGGACCTACTTAGCAATTCTTACTCTGTGGGCTATCAGAGAAAAAAATTGCAGCAGATGCTACACAAACTAAAGATAATTGCTGTCCTTGCTTTTCAGAAAAACAGGAAGAAGTCCAAACAGTAACCCTTGGTTAGAGAGCAGCACCAAGATCCTACTCCTAATCAGATCAGCACAAGATTTGCCATATATGTCAGTTCAGGGGTTAGTGCCCCCTCTCCAAACACCTGGCCCCACAAAAGCAAGTTGAAAGATGGGGGCAGGGCGGGAAGCTATGTCAAAAGAAACTTTATTTCAAGCATTGTTTTTAATTGCCGTATCTCTGCACACGGGGATCACACTGATGACATAATAAATCCTTCCTGAAAAAAATCTAGGGTATACACAACCACTGTCAGGTGTAACTTTAAATATCAAGACAAAACTGGCTTGCTCTTCGTTACAAATACTGAGTCAGACTTCTTTGCTATTGAGTCTCTAAGTTGGGGTGTGGCTCAATAATCACTAAAAAATCTGAAACAAAAAATTTGTTTCAAGAACAGTTCCTAAACCAGCCTCCCCATGATCACAAGCTCTGTAAGATGCAGAGAGCTACGAGCAACTTGGCTAGAATAATATGAAGTACTAATGTATGCAGGCAAAAGGTCCTGTAGCAGGCCCAACTTGTCAAACGTAAGCCTCAGCGCTATGAATTAATAGGAGAATTTGCATCATGGAGAAGCTTGTTCTGTTCCTCCACGTTATTTTCAAATGTCTCATTTCAGCATTTGGGATCACCCCTTTCCCTTCACTACTTCCGCATGCCCTCAGCAAACACAGATATTGCCTCCTGGTAAAAAGCCGTAATTGCAGTATGAACTGAACTGCTAGATTTTTAAACTTGTGCTTTAAGTAAGGTGGCTTGATTCCGGCTTTTAACTGCTGAAGAAAGAGACCAACTCATGTAGTTAACAAGCGACCTGGACAAGCCACAGAAAGAAAACATGTCTCTCAGCATGCCACAAGCTGTATACGGGAATGATCAAAGACAGGCAACGTGCAACAGAAATGGCACAATAGCTTAGTTTTTTCCTCTGCTTTGCATGTTGTGACAAGAAGTTTTGTGATACTTGGTGACTGGATTTAGAAACCCTTAAGAAAATCTGTATGTGTTCACATCAAGAAGAATACAAACACTAAAATAGCTAATTTGAACTCACAGACAGAATCTGTTATCATCTTGTAAAAATGTTCAGAGAACTATTCATTCAAAATGCCACCTTTCCACTGTGTCAACAGAGAAGTTATTTTCAGCTAGTGAAAATGTTTTTCTCTGAAATGCTGAAACATTTCCATTCTCATCAGAAAAGCAAGGTAATGAATATAAGTATTTTTAAGGACTCATAACATGGTCTAAAGAGAGCTCATATCAATAAGCCCATGTGTTAGGAGCAGGACTTGGTTTGCCAATAAGGGTCTGGTAACAAAACTATTTCTTTAAACTGTAAGAGTTTTATATTGCAAAACTGTTTATATCAGCATATTTTATTTCCTACACAGAAATAACCATAAAATAACATTACAATACAATAACTACATGCCTATTATAATTCCATAATAATAGATGGGTTTTATGTTTAATAATGTAACAGTACATTTAAAGCAGCACAGCATATGTTTGTAGATAACCCCTGGATACTCATGGTGGAGCACATTAGGCAGATTCTGCAAGACATTCCAAGGAAGATATTCATCAGGATATGCCAGAGACCTGCTTGATCAATTATCTTTAAAATTCATGATGGGACTGGGCCCAAGAGCAAAAACAACAAATATCAACTCCTTCATTCAACTACTTGGCTATAATATGGAGCGTGAGCAAAAACAAAAAGTATCCAAGAGCAAATCATTTGCATTCAACAAGACAGTGGCGCCAGGGTGTTTGGTGAACAAAGCAGGAGTTTTGGCATGTATTTGTTCATTTGCTCAGTTGGCATTTATGTTCTGGCAGAGTAAGTAGCCTGGTCTAAAACTTGCGTGAATAGACTAATAAGTTTGAGTAACTTTACTGGGAAACTCAGTTCCGAGTCAGGGCAGAGTTAAAGTGATCTCCTGTTGCAGACAAATGAAACTTCACTGGAGTAGGAACCAGTGCATTGTTACTACCAGTCAATAAAAATGAATTTAAGCCCAGTCATGCCAGACTAAGTCCATGCCCGAAAATAGTACAAGTGTATCCAGCTAAACAGAGGAAGTTTTTAATGTCTGGACTCATTTGAGTTCTGAAAACAAAGGCAGTAAAGGAGCAGACAAAATCGGCAGTGGGACAACTTAATACTAACCAAGTCTCAGTACAGACAAGGTACGGTTTCTATTTGTGATCCTAATAGGTCATCTGAGAAGCTGAGAAAGTTACTGAAAACTTAGAGCAAGTCAGTGGCAGAACCTGAAATTAAAGAGATGATAATTTTGATGACCCATACAGTACCACAAGAGCTATCTCGAGCAGCACTTTCCAACTCATCCAAAGCACCTGCCTGTAAGGTTGTCAATACACAGTTCCCGTTAATGATGGGAAGGACTGCAGTACTTCCTCCTTACTGCCACAGACCCTGGAATCTATCACTGGCTCATAAAAATGACATGAATTAGTGAATAAGGAGAAAGGAAGTGAAAGTTCTAGCAAGTCTTACTCTTGATCTTGAAAACTGCAGCAAACGCATCAGACATGCGACAGAGTACCAGTACTCTCCTCCCTCTGCCAGATCCACACAAGCAGACACACCAAATGCCTTCGGATAGCTGTCCAGAGCACCCAGGCCACTAATGAAAATGTTCAGGGCAAAGGGAAATGATCTTATGTTGGTTAAAACAGAACAGTGGACTGGACTCTTTCAGTTTAGTAATGACTGAGATTTACAAGCAATGACAGCATAGCAAAGGATAACTGACAAGGTTACCTCTCAGCTGGTCACACTACACTCTATACATAAACAAGCAATTTCAACTGCATTGATCAGGCTATTTAATCTGCTTTGGTGAACAGTCTTCAGATTCACAAACTGCTTTTTCAGTTCAAGCTAGGGAAAAAAGCATGTTTTTATACAATTAATTTGGAGCTTTAAAGAAGTAGCTGAAGTTGACAATGCTGTACATAAGATGGCAATGATGATATCAGAGCTATGCCTGAAGAAAATAATGTCTGTAAAAATGTTCAGATGTGTCGTGGTTTAACCCCAGCCAGCAGCCAAGCACCACGCAGCCGCTCCCTCACTCCCCCCCCACTCCCAGTGGGATGGGGAAGAGAATTGGGAAAGAAGGTAGAACTCATGGGTTGAGATAAGAACGGTTTAATAACTAAAGTAAAATATCATACTAACAATAGCAATAATGAAATATAATAATAATAACAGTAATGAAAAGGAATATAACAAAAAAAAAAAAAAAGAAGGGGGGGAGGAAAAAAAAACAGTGATGCACAATGCAATTGCTCACCACCCACGGACCAATGCCAGAGCCGCGATCCACCCCTCCTCGCCAACTCCCCCCTGTTTATATACTGGGCATGACGTTCCATGGTATGGAATATCCCTTTGGCTAGTTCGGGTCAGCTGTCCTGGCCATGCTCCCTCCCAGCTTCTTGCACACCTCCTTGCTGGAAGGGCATGGGAAACTGAAAAATCCTTGACTTCGGATAAGCGCCACTTAGCAACAACTAAAACATCAGCGTGTTATCAACATTATTCTCACACTAAATCCAAAACACAGCACTGTACCAGCTACTAAGAAGAGAGTTAACCCTGTCCCAGCCGAAACCAGGACAATATGCTATCAATAATTTTGCATTAATTCAAATTATTTTTGATGAATGGACATAATGCTAAATAAGCACGGGAAAAGTTGGCAGTGTTGTCGTGCAATCAGACCATAAAGCTAGTTTACTGATCTCGCTGTCATGTACTCCAGTTGCAAACAAACTGATGAACAGATGCTTTCCCACTCCAATTAAAAGAGGCAAGAAAGACAGTTCCTAAAAAGTAGGAAAGAACCAGAGCAACAGAACAGCAATGTTGCAACAAAAGATACCTTGCTCTTCTGCAGAAGATCATGACCAGTTTGCTCTTCTCGCCTAATAAAAGTGCAATATGGGATTACACAAGTGCTCACAAATTGAGCTACTGATAAAAGCAGAGGAAAGCACAATGGCTGCAAGTAGAAACCATTGCCACATTTACTTGGGTTATGCATTTCAGTCCTCTCATGGCTTTAGATCATTACCACATGATGGCCTACATTCTATAAAAGACACATAAAAGCATATGCTGCCTAAATATTTAGAGAAAGTCCTTAAATGATGTTTTGCATCATGAATAACATGCTTTCAGCAGCAAGTAGACAAAAAGTCTTCTCAAGCTCCAACAAGAACAACCTCCAAAACTTTTCTGATGTGATAGCAAGACAATGAGAATGTCGTACCACGCGTGCCAGATGATTCCTGCAGTAAAATCTGTGTGTGTGTGCACACGTACACACCTGAGAGAGCGTGATATGAACAAGAATGACAAGGGGGTATAAGAAAAAAGGAAACCTATTCAGGTAAACAAGTACTTTCCATAAAATAGATTTACCTGAGACTCCAATTCTTCCAATTTACGCTTCCTGGCATGAAGAGCTTTACTTGGAAAAGCCCAGAAATAATTGGAAGTTCCAATTCTATCAGTGTCCACCATGCCATCATCAACTAAGCTTTGTAGAATCTCCTTCACTGACATCGAGGCTAATAAAAGCAAAAATATCAAATTAGAACTGCATAGCATCTAAACTATGGAGAATTATGAATACCATAAGCCATCATCTACAATCATCTGTATGAATATTTTACTATAACATCAGCCAGCTGGAAGATTTCAAGAGGACACCATGCCTGATGCTTCACTTGAAGGGATGAATGTCTTTGAAATCAGCAGTTTATACATAAAGGCTGCTATTCTGTACAGTTTGCTACCAGATGTTTGTAAAACACCACCCATGAGTATCACAAAACATACATGCATATTACAGTACAATGCCATAACAAACTCATGAGAGGGTACTTGAGAAGTTGTCTTGCAATCTTAATTCTAACATGGATTAACTTACAATTTCTTGATTAGGAGTGTAATTACATTTCACTTCGTAATGCTTATCAAAGCATTTAACAGCAGCAGAGGCACTAAAGCCATCTGTCTACAGACTCAGGAGGGGCAGATTTTACTTTTGATTATATTCAGTTCCAAGACAGAAAGTCATCTGCAGTCAGAATGATCCAAAACATTTCTGAACATAATTGTTCATTTTCTAGCAAATGTGTGGTATAATTCACCATTTTTAAAATGATACCTGTTCAACAAAGCAAAGTAGTTATTATTATCCTCAAGTGTTGCAGATATAAAGGCTTTTGAGCTAATTTATGGTTTTCAGTGTCTGACTTTCAAGTCTAAAGAAGATCCCAAATCAGGAACATCCAATCTTTTGGAAGCTATGGGCTGGATGCCAGTATGGGGGCGTTTCCACAGGCTAGACGTTTTTCTTTTCCGAGTAACTAGGGCTTGGGTTGTGTGGCTAAATGCCTTCATACGCAGAGGCAGGATGAATTTGGACTATTCAAAGGTGTTAATGGTTTTAGAAACTCTACACTCCAGATTTTTAAATATGAAATTCCATTGCTTGTATTTACTGTTTTGCATCCTCTTCCTGCCAATTACAATTAAACATACGCATTGACAAACCAATCAAGACAACACCACATCTCTTCAGAAGCCTATGAGTGCCTGTGTTAGCTGCTGACAGAACTGAAAAACACCGCTTTGCGATATTCACATATGTCTGCAGTTCTTTCAACAAGTTTATTTACTCTTGCAGTGCCACAAAGATATGCTAGTCAAGGACAGTGGCAACTATACAAACATTATGCTTCGCCCCCCTTTTGTCAATGAACATAGAAGGAAGCAGAACGAGGAACATAAAACAACTCAACAGCATAAGATAAATCCTCTTGGACCTAATCCTAAACCAATGGATCTCATCAGGAAGGCTTTCATTGAAAAGCTTTTCCCCCTCCATTTACAGCTGTCCAGCCATTTTTTGGGGGGCAAAGTTCAACAGAACATTGACCATGTACATCTGGACTAGCATTTTAAGATATTTGTGACATTACAGACAGACATTTAAATCCTCTGTTCACTACCTGAGTACACATAACGATTTCATAGACTGAAAGTCAATGCAAGTCAGGCATCTCAGAGCCTAGGAAAAACCCCATGCCATGTTTTAGTGGTTAACTTGGAGTTAGCTGTGACATTTTAATAATCTCCCATTTTGGCCCTAACGTCTAACATAAAAGACAAACATTAGCAAACCAAGGCAGGAGTATGCTGTTGATGTCACTTTTAATGCTACAGCCCTGCCATTGACCAGTCTCCCTTTCTAGCTATTTTTTCCATTATTACAATCACAAGCCTAAAATTGTAGCCAGGAAAATTTACACTGTATGACCTGTCCCAAAAATGATTAATGGCTCAAGAGAAATAACTTTTGTAAACACTTACTAATCCCTTTTTCTTTTGGAGCAATCTTCTCTATATCCTTCAACTGGAACACATCTTTCTGTGCAAAACATAAAAGACACTTTAGCTCCGAATGACAGCATCATCTAAGCCTGAGTGGTTTTTTTACACTAAATCAATGCCAACAAAAGCAAGTAGGAAATACATTGCATGTTTATGTTTTGCTAGGGAAACAGGCTGCATATCCCCCAATAGAATTAGAACATTCTGAGAAGTAAATAATAAAAAAAGACTATTATTGTAACAAGCCCTGTTCTTTCTTTGGTGCCCTAAAGTCACCATATTTTGTCTCAAGTTAGACTGTAAACCCCTTAGGGCAGACAGAGCCCAGGTTAGATTGTCAGCACCAGACACACCACATTGCTCAAGTACTCAAATGTCACTAATTTTTTTTAATAGGTGAAACATTGTGAATTACATATGTCACCAATATAATTGTAGCTCTGCTTTTGGATCTCCAGGTTTCTTCTCCCCAGGGACCTCTTCCAAGTCTGGTCTCATCTTTTCTAACGCTCAGATTTCTTCCTCCTCCCATAAACTGCAGTGAGATACTTCCTAATCTCTTCCTATCCCTCTTACAGTAACAGACTCAAATGAGAAGATTTGAACAGGGAGCACAGGAAGCATTTACCACCACCTGTGCATCTTCATGTCTTGGCTCCACCTGGGGACAAGCCACCTGATCAGAAGCCACATGAATCAAGCTCTGTCCCTGTAATTTATACATTGATGACACAGGGCATCAGCGAAATGCATAGCGGGATATACAGAGTTCATCTACATCTACAGTTAAACTCGTTTTAGGACTTGTTTTCCCACCGATGTAAATGCAGGACAATTACAAGTTACTTACTGTTTCAAAAAAGATCTCCATCATGCGAACTCTCTTCTCCTCAAAGCTCAGACCTTTTTTCTTGGACTAGAACAGGGAAAAAAAAACCAAACCAACACATTCAGCCATTTGAATAATTAACATCTGCTCAGAATTCAAATCTATTTACCTCTAAGTTATATTTGCCATCCTTTAAAATACCTTACCACTAACCCCAGACTTTCAGATAAACTACTTCTTCCCAAAGAATCATTACACCAAGCTAATCCACCTGCAATCTGTTAAACTGAGGGACCTATATTCTAAGTTTGGAGCTGACATTTCACACAACCCAATCCAGCTCAAGCCTCGATGTTTCTTGGCATAGCCAAACAGTTCCCTGTTTTACCTTACTAGATTAAAAATGTGTATTTATACCAATTCTCAGCAACTCACCCAAATGTTTAATAGTCCTTAAAAAGATAAGAAGGAACATCTTTTGGGTTTTTTGTTTAGAATTGTTTTTTATCTTGTGATACAGAGACACTAGTGTGAGATGTAGGCCATTTAGGTTTTTTCAAGGAGATAAAGCGCATTTTGAGGTATTACGTCTTTCTTCAAATTTCCTACCCAACTTGATAATTTGAAGGTCACATTTTAAAAACTGTGTTTCTTTTATTTCCTTTCTCTGCAGTTATGTGACCAAGCAGTAAATAACACGGATGGAAATAGAAACAAAAGGCAAAAATGACTACTTACAAACTGCTACCAATAATACAGAACTGAGAAATATCCTCCTCTGATCACTTGCAGAGACGCTATTTTGACATGACCCTTTTAAAATTAGGACATAAAATATTTCACAGAGAATTGGAGTTTTATTAATAGCATTTAGAATAGTCCTCAACAATCCAAAAGCAGTAGCCATAACGTGAATCAGGAATGTTTCCCCTTGCCCCACTCCCTGCTTCACAGGCTGCGAGACCCTGCACTGCTGCGTGCGGCTACAGGAAACTGAAAGGGGGATAGAAAGAGCAAAATAGGATGTTGGCAGAAAAAGGTGTCCCTTTAAAAAAAAAAAAAAAAGACATAAATATTGTTGCCATTGAATCAATGGAAGTGGGGATTCTAATAACATGGTGCTTTGAGAAGGACAACACAGGTTTGTTTCCAAGCTCTAACAGAAGGCAGTCGATACCATTTTTGACTTCTTGACCACTGCTTCCTTCTTAAATAAATCACACGGTAGGGCAGCACAACATTTAAAACGTGCATCAAGAGCAAAATGGCCAGATTGATTTAGATTTTAAAAAGTAAATTGAAAAACTAGCTTATGCAGCTACAATAACACACAGACACGAACAGAAGCAATTCAGTTTTATATTTAACAAAAGCACTATTAATAATTTTTAAAGTCTCCTCCCTTCTGCTTTAGCCAGTGATGCCCTACGTCAGCAGTGACGTCACAGCTGTCTCCTATGATGTCAGTATGTTGCGGGATTAGAACCTGCAGCCACCATGTACATGCAAGTAGGAGCATGAACAGAAAACAGACCCATCAACTTCTTTCTCCCTGCCTTCCCAAACAGCCCTAACACCGTCAACAGGAACGAAACCCATATGCGCACAATGTGAAATTTAAGTAGTGTTTCTGAAAGCACGTGCTTATTAGCTATGTCCCTCAGGCACCAAGTTTTACACCAGCACTCCAACAAACAAAGAAAAGTAACAAATCAATGTGTTGTCTAGATAAATTTTATTACTTTTCACGTTGATTTCTCTCTCCTACCTCTTTACCACGCGTTCCACACCACAAATATAAAATACACCAGTGTAGTGGGTTGACCCTGGCCGGATGCCAGGTGCCCACCAAAGCCGCTCTATCACTCCCCCTCCACAACTGGACAGGGGGAGAAAATAAAATGAAAGGCTCGTGGGTCGAGATAAGGACAGGGAGATCACTCACCAATTACCGTCACGGGCAAAACAGACTTGACTTGGGGAAAAATTAGTTTAATTTATTGCTAGTCAAATCAGAGCAGGATAATGAGAAATAAAACCAAATCTTAAAACACCTTCCCCCCACTCCTCCCCTCTTCCCAGGCTTAACTTTACTCCTTATTTTCTCTACCTCCTCCCCCCCTGAGCGGCGCAGGGGGACGGGGAAGGGGGGTTTGGGTCAGTTCATCACACGTTGTTTCTGCCGCTCCTTCCTCCTCAGGGGGAAGGACTCACACTCTTCCCCTGCTCCAGCGTGGGGTCCCTTCCACGGGAGACAGTCCTTCACGAACTTCTCCAACGTGAGTCCTTCCCACGGGCTACAGTTCTTCACGAACTGCTCCAGCGTGGGTCCCTTCCACGGGGTGCAGTCCTTCAGGAACAGACTGCTCCAGCATGGGTCCCCCGCGGGGTCACAAGTCCTGCCAGCAAACCTGCTTCAGCGTGGGCTCCTCTCTCCACGGGGCCACGGGTCCGTAGGTCCTGCCAGGAGCCTGCTCCAGCGCGGGCTTCCCACGGGGTCACAGCGTCCTTCAGGCATCCACTTGCTCTGGCGTGGGGTCCTCCACGGGCTGCAGATGGATATCTGCTCCACCATGGACCTCCATGGGCTGCAGGGGGACAGCCTGCCTCACCATGGTCTTCACCACGGGCTGCAGGGGAATCTCTCTCTCTGCTCCGGCGCCTGGAGCACCTCCTCCCCCTCCTTCTTCACTGACCTTGGTGTCTGCGGAGTTGTTTCTCTCACATCTTCTCACTCCACTCTCTCTTGCTGCAACTGCAACTCCCCTGTAACTTTTTTTGCTTTTCTTAAATATGTTATCACAGAGGCGCTACCACAGTTACTGATTGGCTCGGCCTTGGCAAGCGGCGGGTCCGTCTTGGAACCCGCTAGCATTAACTTTATCAGACATAGGGGAAGCTTCTAGCAGCTTCTCACAGAAGCCACCCCTATAGGACCCCCCCGCTACCAAAACCTTGCCACGAAAACCCAATACAACCAGGCACATCAATTTCACCGTCACTCAGGCTACTGAAGGCAGCCACAGGGACGCAATGCTGTTGAGCGCACTCGGGCACACTAGCAACTCCTTCTGCTCGCACCCACCTCCGCACAACCGCAGCCAGACCGCGGCCCAGCCTGTTCACACCGGGGTACCCGGGCGGCCGTGGCCGCCCATTCCCCCAGCCTGCCTGCGGGTCTCAGCGGGACTGAGCGGGCACCGTGCCCACCTCGAGCGACCGTTACAGGGCCTGCTCTTCCAGGGGCCAGTTAGATTTACACTGCTCTTCAAGAAACCAAACAAAGAAATGGCCCACGCCACGCTAACGCTACACCCCCAGACCCGGCATCGCGGGTGTTTATCGGGAGCCGTGCTGCCTCCCCAGACCGGGAGGAGCGGGGCAGGGGGACCGGGAGTCCTGCTGCTGCCTTGCGGCCGCTGGGACCACGAACCCGGCGGCAGGCGGGCAGCTCCCGCCGCTCTCCCTCAGCGGCCGCAGGGGCGGAGGGAAGGCGAGGCGCGGGCGACCGTTACCCGCAGCAACGGTCGGCTTGCTCCGCCCCCTGCCGCAGCCCTGACTGGCGCCCGCCATGCCCGCCCCGCACCGCGGCTTCCTCGGCAGCCCCGCGGCGTCATTAACCGCCCGGCCCGGGCACGGCACCGCGCCCCGGCTCACGTCGCCAACGCAAGCGGGAGGAGGGCGGCCGGCCGGCCCCGCCGCGGCCGCTGCTTACCATGTCGCCTCCGGCGCAGGCGAGCGGCAGGGTTTGATTTCGGCGCCACCGGGAGGGGAAAGGCCGCCGGGAGGCCGCCTGCGCAGCTCGCAGCGCCGCCTGCCGCCGGCCCCGCCCGCCCCCGCAGCGCGGCAAGCCCCGGCGGGCGGCGCGGAGCTGCCGGGCGCGTTTCCGCGGCTGAGGCGGCGAGCGAGGCCGGGCCGAGGGGCGGCGGGGAGGAGCGGCGCTGCGCCCTGCGCGGCCGCCGGGCTGCTCTGTCCCGGGCGGCGCGGAAGCAGACCCAGCCGAATTGCGCCGTAGAATAAAATCAAGGAGGAAAAAAGATGCATAAAGTTATGTTCTGGTTTTTGTACCTTGTGCAGTCAACCAAGGAATAGATCTTTGCATTTTTATAAAGCAGCCTTGCCGTACCAGAAAGCAGGTTATCACTGCTCTTTCATTTTAGGTATTATAATACCGTGTTTGGTTTTGGGGTTTTTTTGGTTTGGTTTTTTTTTTAACACGTATCATGGGCACTCATAGACAAGTGAAGCTAGGAAGCAAAATTCGGCTTTTGTCACCAACTGCTTATGAGTTACATGTGGTGCAAGTTACAGAGAATGTGTTAAGATGTAGGGGCCACACTTGAGTTTTGCATTTGGCATTGCCCAGGCTTTAGAGCAAAATTTTCTCAAGTTCTCATTTTGTCTTCATGTGTTTCTCAATACCTACCCATTTTATGTTTTGTGTAGAAAGTGCAATTTTCTTGACTGATGTCATTGCCATATCTTCAATATATATTTGCTGTATTATTGAAATTAATAAAAATTAACAAAAAGTTTTTAAAATATTTAAAATCCCACCACCATTGGCTCTAATCATCAGGGGAAAAACGCTTGTTTCTGAATCTCTGTCTACAGCTGTGGGTTTGAAAATGTGTGGGATACGTGCTTTATGCCTCCCGGTAGCTGCCCTGGGCCTCTGTGCCAGCGCTGCCCAGTGCGTGCACTGTGTATTCTTTTTTCTCCAAGGCCCAGCAGTAAAGGTAAAATATGAACACATTAACGGTGGTCTAAAGTGATGTGTATTGTACGACTAGCCCATTACAGGAGCAATAGGTCATGGAGAAATAACACCCTGTCTGCCCATGGCAGCAAAGGACCTGGGCACATCTGGTGTTGCTTGAAACGGTGGTTCGTTGCAATGACCGTTCTAGCGACTTTGATTACTTACAGTTCATTTTAATTATTATTTGTGCTGTAAATTACTTTCCTTCAGCTACAGCAGTTCTGGGACATTGCTTTGCAGTTTAGCAACAGTGGGTTTGTATCTGCCATACTAATTCTAGAGTTTAAATTCAAGCAAATGAAAATGCGCAAGCTGAAGTGTTCAGGCAGTCCCCATGAATGTTTTCCATCGTCTTTGTGAGGTGCCCCTTTTCCTGAAACCTGAGGTTCTCTTCCACGCAGACCCAGCCGTGATCCTGTTCCTCATTGTGCACACCAGTGTATTACTAAAAATGAAATGCAAGTTAGAAAGGACATTATTAATACGAAGCTTAACATTCATACAAAACACAAAGCTTCTTGTTCTTTCATACTTCCTTGTGCATCACACGTTCAACTCGCTAACTTGCGATGAAATCTGTTGGCACGCCTCCTCATCTGTTGTGAGGGCTCATATTCTGACCCCCCACTTTTCCCTTCCTTTGGCCAGCCCTCAAAGTGAGTATGTATGTCCCCACGCTCCCTGCGACAGTTGTTTTCCTCCTTCCACCGTGACCTCCTCTCCCCCAGGACGTGGGCCCCTTCCTGCTCCTTCACAGCCTGAAATAAAACCGAGCTCTGCTCCTTTTTTTACCACTGCCAAGCAAACGGTTGCTACAACATTTGCAAAGCACCTGTTGTGGCGTGGGTTTTCTCCAAGCGACACGTGTGAGCGGCAGAGTGGGTGTCGGAGCTGAACATGCCGCTGGGAGACGAGGAAGAGGAGAGTGAGGAAGGGGTTTCAGAGGGGCGCTCACTCCGAAGCGGGCTTGGGGCACGTACCTCGTGTCATCTGTTCAACATGCCTGAGGCAGCAATGCTCCCATCTCCCCGTCACACCTCAAAGTAGTCTGGCAGCAAACACCCAGGTCTCACCCCCCGATGGAGCCAACACGTGGCCGGAGCACACGCCTGGAGCCACAGCTGGAAGGCGTTCCTGGTTTCAGCAGTTGAACGCGATCACAGCAACCAGGCCGGCCCGGCACATCCACCTCTGAAACGTTAGGTCATGCTCTGAGGCAATGGTGGGGCAGGAGGCTCAGCAGGTTTTCTCTGCCCGTGTCCCCTGGAGATAGCCAGGCTCAGCTGCCCCGTGTGCGCTGGCAGCCCTGAAGCCCTTTCATGGCCAAATCACTAGGCCCGATTTACTCTGTAGTAAGAGGTTCCTTAACACCTCCCAAATTTTGCAGTGCCAGATCAAAACTAACTAGTTTGAAAGACCACCGGGTGGAAGAGGTCCCCAACAGAGGGAGGATGCACAGGAGAATCTCATGCGTTGTCATGTGAGGGTAGTTTTCCATTACTGGATAAAGTGGAATGAATGACTCCTAAAATACTTAAAGGTCTGACATTTTTAAGGGGCTTCAGAATGTCTAAATGTGATATTTCACAAAACTGCTATTCATATACTATTAATATAAAAACAAGACAATGGATGGAAATATTTTGGAAGGGGGACTCACACCTGTGCCTTTCTGTTAGAAGATTGTTCTCATTTCCCTGTGATTTTCTTAAGCTTTAGCAGTTTGGGCTGACATTTTCTATGCTAGGTGTCTGACCGAGATTTTTAAGTACCAGCCAAAACGGTTTCTCGCCATTCTTGAGGTCGAGAAAATACATTGCTTTGTCAGTGTTAAATTATGCTTAGACAAGATTAAATTTGTACCCGCCTTCATTTTGCTCGTACAAATCTGTAATTGAATTACATTCATAAACTCTGTTTTGAAAGGACATTAAAGTGGCAACGGTAGGCAGGAAGGTTAGGAAGTAGGAGGATGAAAAGGGTCTGTCTTGCTTTATTTTGTTCTTTTCATATATACGCACCATAGTGCAGTCTTTAATTACGTGAGCTATTTTTTCACCAAAAGGGCAGAATCCAAGTTGAATAGCAGATCAGTTTTTTTCCAGAAAAGTAATAGCAAACTTTCTGAGTCCTGCGGCTACCTCCCACAACATCTGTATGACTGACAGCAAAAAGATGCTTCAGTAGAGCTTGAGGGTGGAGGACAAGGAGAGCTCCAGGAGATGCTCACCCATGGGAGGCGATACCAACTCCTCGGAGGTCCCAGCCGTCTGTGGTGGGATGTGGCCGGCTATCAGGAAGCAATGTGATCCATGAGTAACCCACACAGGTCAGTCTCTGCAGCATTTGCTGCCTCATTTCATCCTCGGATGAGTGTTTGGACTGTAAGCAGACATGCTCCCTACAAACATCTAACCCAGTGAGAAATGCTAGCTGGTCCTCCTCCAAAACTTACTGCTTCCACAGCTTTGCTAGCAGAGCTGCTGAAGTAAGCACTTACCAACTCATTGAGGTGAGTAGCTTAAATACTAGTTTTTTGGTAACTAGGCATTTCACTAAAAGAACAAGCTCAGCCAACAGATCTGAGGGTCAGCAGCCTTCAACTGGAGGTAGCAATGAGCAGCAAGTGGTGGGTATCTCTTCCACCAGCACAGCTGGGGCCTGGGAAGAACATCTGTCCACAGAAATTACATGGACTGTTCTAGTTCACCGAGATAGTTTTGTCTGGTGCAAATTAGGGAGCATTCACATGAACCGTCAGCAGAACTATGGGGGTGGTTAACTGCAGAGCAGCACAGCGGGATGTGAGAGAGAACTTCAGCCTACGGAAAAATGAAATGCTTTTGAACATTGAATGATATGCGAGTGGTTAGCACTCTAAAGAGAGACATCCTGGTTATCTCAAGATGGGCACCCAAAATACATGCACTCTTCGCCATTTTGGCCTTACTCTCCCTGACATTGTTTCTCATTGGTGAGACTGGGCTCTGTATTCCAGTTTACAGAACTTCTAAAAGATCCTGCTGCAGCATTAAAGTCAGTATTCAAGTACCACGGGAAGGCCAAAGAGGAAGCTGGCCATTTACTGCAGAATTTTCCTGGTAAAGGGCAGCGTTCCCCAGTCTCAATGTCCTGCCTGCCTGTCTGATTTTGCTCAGCAGTGGAGAGCCTCTGCTGTAGTAATCCAGGGGACAGAAAAAATTTCTAGCCCATCAGTGAGAAAAGACTGAGAATGCAACAAGAGTCTTGCCTACTCAGCCTGTCTTTTTGCGGCTTCCAGGATATCCTGTGCCATTTCCTCTGTTCTTCATCGTCTTTTTTGCACGGGAGGGAACGGGTGCTCCGCAACTCTGAATGTCAAATCAACACTGCTCTGCTTCAAGCCGTGGGGTTTTTTTAGCTGGCAGACAAATAAAGCCTTTTGATTCCTTTAGAGGGTTTGGGGGAAAGATCCATCAAAAAGGGTGGCTGCTTTGTATTTCAGCTCATTTCTGAGTGTCCTGCCACCAAGCAAACACACATCACCAGTCTGACCTCTCTAGTCCCCTCCAGTGAGATTGTTTCCAAGCCAAATGATGCGTCTGAAGATTCTCTTTTACTTCATGAGCGAGTTCCTAATCACACTGAGTTCTTAAAGGATTCAGGTTTGGAGAGTTCACCAGTGACCAAGAAGACATATTTACTATCTAAAAAAAAGTTAACATGAGCTGAAAAATTGTTCTTACAGGAAAGGAGTCAGATTGAACTCCTAAGGCAAATTTTCTGTTCTTCTACAAGAATTTAAATTTGTTTTTTGCAGCAGACCCTTGAAAGGTTGTAGCACAGCATAGCTGAAAGGTACTGTGTACTTCTGTGATACAAATGGAAGAGCTTACTACTGATAATCTTACTGCCACGAATGAAAATGTTAATTCTGATGACTGAACTGAAGAAGGAAGGGAGAAGACAAGGAAGCTCCAGTTCCCCACCTTCTTCCCAAGAAGGACCCAAGTCCCTCTTTCCTCTGTGTCTACATAAAAGCTAAACACCCTTGAAACAACCACAGTTCTTGGCTTGTGACCTGTGGTGTCAGGGTTTCCTTTTGGAAAAAATTACCCATCTTCCTGCATTATGGGGCTATTTTTAGGGACAGTGAGTATGAGACAGGAAAAATAAATCCTCAACCATGAAAATAACAGAGGAAACAAGCTTTATTTTTATTATTTGAAATTTTTGTGCGTGGTAAAGGTACACATTTGACTCTGGTTTTCCTACATTTCCAAGACAGAGTAATTCTTTTTAATCGTCGGCTAAAGCATCAAGAATACCGTGGCACACAGGAAGCTAAAACTACACACACACACACAAACATTTTGATGCGCATCTTTCATCCTTGACCTTAGGGAGACAAAGTTTGTATTTAGCCTCACAGGGATTTAAAAAAAACCAAAAACAACAACAAAAAAAAAAACCCAAGTGAGAAGGATATTTCATTATGAGTGTCAAGAGAGTGCAAGGCTTACATGTACACAAAACATACAAGATCGACTTACAAGATGGAATGTACAAAAAACTTTTTAAAAAATCAAGAAAAAAGACAGACTCACTCCTAGAACTGGAAAGCTGCAGCGTATCAACTGGTAGAGATTTCTAACAGGGGCTACTGCCATACACTGTGCAGCTTAGGGAACATTCCCATGTCATAAAGCCAAAGCAAAAGTGTCAGGGTTAAGGCTGTGTTGCTCACAAACATCAACTGAAGTGCTGTACATTCATCAGAAGTAACACAACCCGTTAGGAATCTTCCTACTCCATAGCACAAATACCTTTCGCGCGCTCTCCACAAACAGGCCAAAACAATCACCGCTCACAATTCTCGAAGAAAATTTTCAATGTAATGTACATCATGATTTCATAACTAGCTGTCACCCACAACCGAAAGTCATTTCTTTATAGCAAAAACAACATATTGGGCACTTGTAGTTCTCATTATGGCAACACTAGATCCTTAGTTATAAAAAATATTGACATAAAATTGAAAGCCCTCTAGCTTTTACAGAACAAAAGAGCATTTACTAATAAATAACTCTCCATCTACATTAGGCAACTGCTTGCCTAAACCATTTTCCTTTTCTTTTTCAGCTACATTGCTGCTGGTTTAGCCTATGTAAAAATCCCCTACTGTTTATATTGGATTTATCTGAACAGATCCTTTTATTCTATTCACAAAACAATGAAAATACAGTTGGCTAGTTTGTCCTAAAATGCTCCAAATTACACAAGATCTGATAACCTTTTGAGATTACTTTTGAGTTGAAGGTTAGTTAAATGAAGCACATACTTTCACCATTCATGCTGTGCTGCTAGTCAATTAGCATTCCAGGGAAGTCAAGGGAACATTTGGTTATTACCTGAAGTCTGGCAGCAGAATGCCTATAAAGCCTTTAATAAATGCTAACAACGCAGCAAATCAAGTAGTGCAATTTTGACGTTAACTTAATTGGATGAGAAAAGACTCTGACAGCTTTTTAGAACAGAATTTCTGCTTTGGTTGCTCTTTGTAAGGTTTGTAAGTCAAGCATTTTAGCTAAGTCGGCTTCAGAAGCACAGCGTAAAAGCAATGTGTTTCTCAGTTTCCCAGTGCCAGGCAGACAAGGTCAGACCTTGGAAGGGAATGCCCTATGCCACTGAATTTGAAGCTGTAGCTGGCAGCATTTGCTGTCAGAAGGAACTCCAAATTAGTGACATTTTTCAGGTGCAGTAAGTGCTGCTCTGGTGATAATGTCTGAAACCTCAATAATGTCTGAAAACCCAAAAGACTATTCAATCTTAAGAAAAAATCCACATCACCCCTCATGGCTGTTAGCTGGGTTGTAAGGGGGTTGTGTGCAGAATTCCATATTTCATCAGGATGCACTGGGTTGACATAGGTTATATAAAATCCTGGTGAACAATACTGAGCCAAAGGGACTGAAAATCTTTTGAAGAAAAGGGTATACATGGAATAGTACAGTCTTAAGTATATGTTCTGATATATAGGTTAGGGTCTGATTTCTGTGGTTCTCAGCGATCCCGGCAACAGAGGATTTGGCAATGTTTCCTGAGTGGAAACCATGCAAGTTTAGTGAAATGTTATTATAAAAATCCAAATTTGGAACTAGATTTGATTAATAGTATCCATAACTGACAGCAAAAGCACATTTCTCATTTTCTTTTTAAGTTTTTATCTCAAAGAACCCGTGCAACCTCTTTTCTTTGTTAATAAATACAGTTAAAATGCTATGTAGCTTTTCTTCATTGATAAATTAGCCATTTAAGGGCATTCCAATGTCAGAAATTGTTTGTTTGCCAGAAGGTTGCTTATAAGGACACTTAGAAGGAAATTACTTGATCATCAGAAAATTTTGTCTACAACTTTGTTAAATTTTGATAGGACAGTTTATTGTGTAACGACTGAGACATCATCTTCAGAATTTTAGGACAAACTCAGTTTAAGCAGAGGATATTTTGTTCTCTTGGTAATAACAGACTTGATTTTTATCATCTCAAAAACATTACCACCAGTTTCTTAGCTGCATTATATAGTCCAAACCTTAAGCCTTATACACAAAATATTTATGCCAATGAAATAAGGAAACTTATCTTTGCATGAGAATTTGTAAATTGGCTCTATGTGCAAAAAATAAACAAGGGAAAGAAGAAGAAACATTTAAGAAACAGTAATTAAAAAAAAGACAAACTCCACATTTAAGAATTTTGGGGTCTGCATTTTTACAAGTCAAATACATTTTTACAAAAAAACCATTAGTTTTTCTCAAATTCATTGAAACAACAACCTTTCAGAAATAAGACAAATACTTATAACAAGTAATTTAACAAAGATTTCTTTCAATTTTGCAAGCATGCTTAAAATACTCCCCTGTTCCTGACCCAATGCCTTTTTGTTTCAAGGCCCTAAAAATGAGAAAAGACAGACAGTACCTCCCAGGCTATTGTAGGCATTGGCAGCAAGCTCACCAGCTCCTCAAACGAGGTTTAAGAGTGAGCACAACTCTATCTGTATTAGGCTAGGGTAGCAATTCATCCTTTGACCATTGGATTTAGAAATAAGAATAAAGCCAATGCCACTTTAAGAAGGACAAGTTCACACTTAAAAAAACTCCAAACATTAAAAACAGAACCAAGTCTCATGATTGTAAGCATTTCCAATTAAATTAATACTTCAACAAAGAACACAGTAGAGAGATCCGTCAGGAAGGAGGAGGGACATTTTTCAGACTACTGCCATTGTCAAATAGCATACATACGTTCCAGTTTGCTGAAATAACCTACATTTACTTTTTTTTTTTTGTGTCAATCAGTCATACATACATACATACAAACAAATTGGAACAAATCTCACAGTCCTTATTTTGTCCTCTAACAAAATTCCCTTTGATGAAGGACTTCAGGAATTGGTTCAAATTCATTCTTATTTGTAATGTTTCTTTTCTCAGGTAAAAACAAATAGCTTTGGTAACCCTTGGCTTTCCTATACAACCTCTGTTTACCGCAGTTCCTTTGGTTGTATAATGTAGGTCCTCCATAGGGGTACCTCTCTGGCTTTCTGTCCTGTGTGATGCTGCATTTTATTTTATTGGTTAATACAATGAGTTGCCTGAAGGAAACATGGCAATGAACACATACGAAAGAGTGGCACACATGAGGTTAATTGAGTCAACATTGTAATAACCCTGATCCTAATGAACTAGTTTGGTGTCAAAAGGTCTGTCGTTATACAGAAATTCAGCTCTCACTAATGTATCACTACAATTAAGTTTTTCCAGAGCTTTAGAAATGTCAGGTCTCTGCAAAGTCCTTCCAGCACACTGAGCAAGAGGAAGAGTGAAAAAGAAGCACATGAAACAATCCTTCATTAATCCCACGAGTAGGGAATTTGCATTGATTCTCATAGTGCTAAACGTTGAGCTGTGTTAGGTCTGAAGTTAGAGCTAGATGGATTTTGTGAGACTTAACCTTATACTAAAAGGACCTACTTGTTATAGATAGTAAGACTGAAGAATGTTAAAAGTGTAATACCTACCATGATAATGAGATCTAGAAGATTCCCAGGATCACCTCTGGGTTAAATAATGCATAACAATGATACTTCTTCAAGTTTGGAAGCTCTGAGCAGGAGCTACCCTTCGCAGTCTTCAAAAAGCTTTGGGGACTTTCCCCAAATTTTTCTCATTTTTGCCTAATTAGTTAATTCCAGTTCCATAAGTTGCAGTTTGCGTTTAATATCACATTGTCTTTATGAAATCAGTTAAAGAGGATTTCGTGTATTAACCCTTACAACAAAAAGTTCAGTGAGAAACTTAAGAGGTGCAAGTCCTATGAAAACAAGGTAAGTTTGGAAATTAACATAAGAAGTCCATAAGAGACTCCTTCATTATTAAAAACGAACACAAAGTAGGAGATATCCTGCATTCGATCTCTAGGACCAGTCTTTTCTTAAGGGTGGATGATTATCCAGCTCCAGAGCTCCTTGCTACTGTAAGTATCGGTAGACCTTGAAGCAGTGATTTCCAGAGTCTGCAACTACAACATGGCCATCTGAAGTAAGGGCCAGACCTTGGGGACCATAAAGTGGGTCAGCAGAGGTGTTAATGTAGGATAAAAATGATCCACTTCCATCAAAAACCTTTGAGGGTGAGAAAGCACAGAATAAATATTATGAATAAAAAAGAAAAATAGCGGACACAAGTCTGCTCTTAATTATACCATTACACTTCTCATTTCTGAAACGGTTGACATACACTAGAATAAACAAGGGCAGAATCTGATCTGTTATTCTCATAATATACAAATCTATATACAAATGTATTTTCTTATTAAAAAGAACTAATTAAAGCTGCTAGGATCTTTGGCAAGAATTAAACATGCAATGAAATAATAATAAAAAGAGCACCTCAGCTGTTGGTTGTTCTAAAACCAGCCAACTACAATAAATCAAACTCAATCAGGAACTCAACCAGCACCTTGTTTTCCTAACAAATATTACTGTTGTGGCTAGCATGACTCTTAGGTTCCCACACAGAGAAAACCAGGAATTTGTTTACACAATTGACAGTGCTTCCTGAGAACAACTCATAAGCAGCTCCCTCATTTTTATATTCAGTGAAAATAATACATGTACTTAGTTATTTATTAGATATTCTTTGGCAAATAAGATGACTTTGTGATTAGCACTTGAAAGATACAAAGAGTGCAACTCTCATAACTTAAAAGCAGAATATTTTCTCAACATTTAAAAAAGATGATAAAAATCTGCTGCATTTGCCTCAGGGCATATACAGATCATTTGCTTTTTCATATTTTCCACCATGTCTCCAATCTTCTGTTATGGTGATTATAAATTACTATCATCTCAGCAATGCTTGCAAGTCTCCTAAGTCATCAAATAGCTTTTGGGGAACTACTTGGAGACAAAAGCCCTGGTCAGAGTAACCATCAGAGTTGCTAGCAGTCACACTGGAAAGTCCACAATCTGACACCACCAGTTCTAAAAGTGGACAGACCAGCAATGAGGCCTATAAAAGGCTGCGTTAGAAACCACATCACTTCCAATGCTGCTATCCTGTTTCTTGGGAAGTCTGAAGACTTCAGTGGCCAGAGTTACCAATCCATTAGTTTTCCTAATCAAGCACCTTTGAAATACAGAAATTTCTACCTGTATTCGGCTGTTTCCCCAATCTGCTACAATAATATTTCCATTAGAATCTACAGCTACTCCAGTTGGTGCATTAAATTGTCCATTTCCTTCTCCATTTGATCCAAACTTCAGTATGAATTCTCCCTCCTGGTTAAATACCTGCATGGGTTAAAACAAAAACTGAATATGGCATCGTATCAAACAGTAGTAATCTACTACTACTACCAGTTCACCTGTCAACAAAACTACAAATTGAAGAGTTCAGAGGAACACCCCCCCACACACACACACACACACAGAAGATGGGAGAAAAGGTGCCCATCTCTCCCTCCAGCTCCATTACACCATACGGTATTTCCCTTCTCACTTCAGATCTGATTCAGCTCAGACACAGAGGTGGAGGGCCCCAGGAACCCTTCTGCAGCTTGTGCATCTTGAATTAAGAAGAGCTGAGTGCAGATACGGTACTGGGAGCCAGTCCTACAGAAACAGAACTGAGCAGATGCACTCTCCTCTGACTTTCATAATGTAACACATATTGAAAATCATGGCATGCTGCTCTCTGTATAGACAGTTCAGCAACTGAATTCTCTGTCATGGTAACAGGTTTAGACAGCAGAAAGATAGAACCGATCAATGACTATTCTGTCAGTGACCTGGATGCAGCAATGGGACCAAGTGAGATACAGGATGTGTCATTTACATAGTACCATAGCTATCTCTATCTGTTTTGGTCCATCTTGGACCCAGGCCCAGCTGTGCCACAAGGTCCAACAGCGTTCTTAGAGACCGGCTGCGGCTTGCACAAGAAAATGCAAAGACCTGACAAGTGCCAAGTGCATAATGAAGTGCTAAGAAGGTGGAAGATGTGAGGAAAACGTCCTATTCTTGAACACCCACAGTGAACAGAGAAAAAGCATTTGGGGGAGGAAATTAATGAAGTACCAGGTTGGTGCCTCAGATGATTAAAGGAAGTAGAAAAAAGTCAACTAATAAAAAGCCAGGCAAAGATGTATTGCTCTCTCCCTGGGTTAAAATGGGGATGGTGAGTGACCGAATGAGAGAGAAGCCTACATTGAGTAGGATTTTCCATAGAAGATGCCTGAAGAAAGGAACGCACTTTAAGGTTAATGGGGGAGGGAGGATAGTGTTGCTGAGTGAAGATGTTTAATTCAAGACACTGGTGGCAGGAAGAGGCTTTGGGACTTATAAGAGTGAAATGTATTTATTTATTTATAAATTTATTTATTATTTAAAACAAAATGTACTCTCTGCTCTTTTCCCCACCATCTAACAAAAGATAACAGCATCACCCAGATTATAAATTACTCTCTGGCATGTCAACAATTATCTGTACCAATTTAGAGAATACTACAAAAATAAGAATCTTTTCCAGTTAGTACCAAATTGTAACAAATAACATTTTTATCCCACTGAGTCACACCATAGACAGATGGGAACACTCTGTTCTCATTAGGAATGCAATAATTATAAATTCTCTAAGATGCCACACTTCTTGCATCTCTTCACTTGCTTTTTTTCATTTTAGTTTGCCATTATTGTTAACTCTCTCCAGGCTTTCTTGTTACTACGGTAAGCCCTGCTGGTGGAGGGGTAGTTTATGGAGTCATAGGCCTCCTGCTGCTAAACCACGTAAACAATCTGCTTTAGGGCTCCTGCAGCAGTCTTGGTTTCTTTGTTGTAATCCAAACCACATGAGTTGCTACTTCCTCTCTAATTCCAAAAGGATACAAGAGCAAGGTCACTATTCAAAAGCTAGATGATTCAGCACCGCTCAGGAGATGAGGGTGCCTATGCTCAGACAGTGATTTCCTATTTCAGGTGAATATATGAGTCATCACTTCAGTTATGAACACTGAAGAACTGGACTGAGAGTTCATCTTTGTGTTCAATCAGAACAGGCAGCCATTAGGCAAAATCCCAGGGATTTCACTGGTGCGTGGGACCAGCAGACATGGCCTGAGAACCCGGGTAGGACAGCATTCTGCTGCCCGTGTCCTGCTGCTGCTGCTGCTGCTGCTGCAGGTTGAGGGAGGGAAAAAGAGCATGGAAAGTGACTGAAAGGGAATGTCACGGCCTGAAAACAAACACACACAGGTGAGTAATTTCTAAAATGGCCTGTAGCTCCTTCATATACATTTTCCACCACATGACATCTCAACATGTATCCTTGTTTTGGTTTATTATTGGGACAAACAAATATACCACCCCATCTTACCATAACTGTTTAACAGGCCATGAGTCAGGACTTCCCGTGGGTGTTAGGAGTAGTGGCCGGTTCTGCCCAGTGCAGGAAGTACTGGATGAAAACTGATGGTCTGTGTTACACAGTTGTTACAAGTATCGGGTTGTAAATGGGTCCAGTAATCTTAAAGCTTATAGGTATGGAAGTAAAGATTGTCAGCTATCTTTACTTCATTATAATTTTATTCAACGAGAAATGTGGGAAGCTTTTACTGGGAAATACAAAAGCAGTTACCAGACTTACTTAAAATAGGAAAGAACATAGGGTAAATAACAGGCTTGGCAGAGAGCTAATAAATATAACTAAGTTGATATTATTTATCTCAGGTACAACTTATGTTTAAGCAATTGAGAACATTATAGTGGCACCAAAGGCGATGGATTATATCTCCATTAAGCAATGCACTGCATGCAAAGGTCTCTGAATGTGCAGTCCTTATATCAGACCTCATACATATAGACTGTGATCTCTTTGTTTTTAAAAATACTTTATTTTCCCCAAGAAAGTACCATGATAAAATAAAAAGCTTTCCAAGTTGCCATTAATTGACAGTACCTTGACAGAATGGTTATGAAAATCTGTAACAATAATTTCATTGTTGCTGTTTACAGCTGCAAAATGAGGACCTGCAATGCAGAGGAAGAAAAAAAAATAATAAAAATAATAATACCACTAAATCAAAAAGTTTGCTTAAATCAAAAAAATTATTCAGCCTGCCAGAATATTATATTTGGCTTCTGAGCAATAATAGTCAAACTGGGAATATCAATTTTAAATTAAGAGTAATTTCATTTCATGTTTTAAACAGCTCAGCATGCCCTTTTGTAAACACAATTTCTTTTTCAACCGGTTGTCAGCTAGTGTTATCAATAAGCATTGTTCATTCCTTCCTCTCTCATATACAGATGACTATGTAGATATTTATGTGCTTATTAACAAGAAAAAACATGTAGTGCTTAGGCATAAAGTTGTGTATACACTGAAAATAGCTCTCAGAAATGTTCATATAAAGTCTTAATTGAAATCTTCTATGCTTTGCGTGCTCACTTCTTACAAGCATTTGCGCAAACAAGTTTTAGGATAAATACAAAAGTTACTTAGAAAAACACTGTCAGGGAAAAAAGTGCATTTTTTGGTTTACTTTGTGTGTTGAACTATGTGTGCAAACTTGAATAAAAAACAAATGGTAGCTTGAAAACAGGCAAGTACCTGAATCAAAATACTTGGCGCTATTTTGAGTTATTAAACAGATCAGAACTCAGTTTCAATTCTCACAGTACATCAGTGTAAACTATAAAAAGGGTGAAAACCTTTACACTGAAAACATTCAAGTAATGACAGTTCACCTGTTTATGTAGCCTGCCACCAAGGAGAGGCGATACATTTCTCAAATTGCACTGTTACAGAGTATTTGCACATTTATTTTCAGGAGGTATTCTTACAAATTTTACAATGAAAGAAATTGGACATACCCAGAAAATTTTGGTGACACTTAGCTGTGTTAGAGCCAAAGCTCTCATAAATTATATATATGGCATTTGTGCCATAAGAGTGCAAGAGATCTCAAGTCAGATAAAAGCAGTTATACCACTGATGCCTTTTCTCTCTTATGCTGTGAACCAATCAGAACATCAGACCAATCTATAACTACTTATTCAGAGTGACCCAACACCTGCAAAATGACCTGCATATGTAACTTGGCATTCTCAGTTCAAATTTTGAAAGAACAGCTATTCACTCAAAATGTATCAGGTTTTTTTTTAAACTTAATTGCATGTTCTAATTGAAAGACACCATGTGCAAGCAGTCAGTTGAATATAAGTGGCAATTTCCCCAAACTGGCATTTTCTCTTTGCATAACTGTGTCTTCCTGATCTCAATCTTAATACTATCCCATTACACTAATTTTCTAATGGGAAGATACCACTTAGGGCATTGGTTAATGTATACCTGATCATGTTGATTATCATGAACAGCTGAATGTGGGCATTACAAAGCATTTATAAAATGCTAGTTAAGATCTGTCTTTCTTGGGTCACTGATCTGAAATGCTTCCAGGCACAGAGAAGTAGATAAAACAGTCTGGTTACAGCTACATTTGCAGAACAGATGTTGCAGTCTTCCTGACCAATTAAACAAATGGTAAAGTGAACAGGAGCTGTATGTTTAGTAGAACCGTTCCCCCACAGGAAAAACGAGTAGGATATAGCGTCTTCAACATGCTCAAACATCATGCAAATGTGAGCAGAAGAGGCAAGAAAAGGGGATTTACATATTACCATCAAGTGTACCTGCAAACTGCTTGTCACCATTTCCTCGACTACCGAACCTGGTGACGATTTTCCCGTTCGGCTGGAAGATGAAGACACAGCATGCTTTATTGTCCACTACAATGATGTGTCCATTACGATCCACAGAAACACCTTTAGGGCCCATGAGCTTTCCAGACCCAATTTTGGCCTAAAAAGGAAAACACAAAACAGGAAAATATGTTGGCATGATAGAAATAAGTTAGTACGGTTCAAAGATTGTATTACAGGCACACAGCGGGACGGAGAGACATTTTTGTCATCAAAAGTTTCCCAGAGGAAAGTGATTGTTTTTATCAGCTCTTATTGTGTACTTCATATTTTTTTCTTCAGCTGAAAATAAAGACTGCTTTCTGTATGTCCCTTCTAGAGCGGAAAATCTGCCACCTCAGCAACTGAGTCCAAATATACAACTCATGAAAAATACAATCATCAGATTTGTGTGTCTTGATAAACAACAGCATCTGTCAAAAACCATCACAAATGGCTGTATAGCCAGCACTAGTGTACCAGCAGGATAGGCAGACAGGCATAAAGGACTTCTGCCTCCTATTGCATGCTATTCCTGAGTCCAACGACCACCTGGTTATGGACGGGGAAACAGGCCTTTACCACTGCCTGCTACATCAAAGCAGTCAGAGCTCACTCTTGGAGCATCAGAGCTGGGTGGGATGTAGGCTATGATGTCCTCTTGCCTTTCTTGGGTCAATGAGACACCATGCAGCTTCTGAGTGCTCTTGGAAAGAATCTGAGCAGAGCTAAAGCTCAGGCTAACCTCTATATCTTCCACCAGATCCACGTGAGATTGCTTCACTTGCTGCTTAGACACATGAAGTGTCAGCTGAAACCTGCAAAGGAGATAGGATCGTGCTGCCAAACAGCAAATAAAGTAATCTTTGAAACACTAAACAAATCAAAGCTTGCTCCTGTCTTAGGTAAATAAAATTATTTCCATCATTTTAAATAGGCCTTGTGACTACCAAAAACATCTGCCAGCATAATCAGCAACAGGAGGGGAATTGTATACAATATTCCATATTGTATCAATGGAAAAACCTTCAGTGGAGATGAGGTGGATCTCACACACAGTGAATTATTTGGAAAGGCTAGAGAGCTGTCAAAATAAATCAGAAAATGTTAGAAGCATTCTTTAGGAGGATCAAAAAGAAGGAGATCTAAGAAGGGGATCTAAGCAACAGCATCCCATCCAGCCCAGAGCAAGCAGAAATTGAGGCAAAGCCTTCAAAGAACCCAAGAGCTACCCGGGCATATACCCAAGAAGATTCTGGGATCACTTTGCAACCCATTTCACATTTTTCACCATTCTGCTCTTTTTTCAGGCAGAGATTCTAGAAACTGGTTTAATCTGCATAAAATCAGTTGAGTTTTGACCTTTCATTTAAAAAAAAGTTACACAAATACCACCTAATTGTTTGGGGGTTTTGTTGGTGGAATGCAGCAAATTGCTTTCTGGTTTTGGTTGGGTTTTTTTAAATGATGGACAGATTTGGAAGCAGTTATCCAGGTTGGTTCCAAAAGTCTGGTCTCCTGCCAGCCTCTTTACTGTGCTGGACAGGCAATCCACCGAACAGGCTGTGTTGAAATTATGGATCCCAGAACTTTCAGATCCTGTAGTAATTTGTGAGAGACACATCCTACAAACTGAGGTCCGTCTCTTTGGTGGAGAACATAATTTTGTGTTTCCATTGGAATTTGAATGAAATAGATACTAAGATATTAGTCTTCTTTATGAAACAAGACCATTTTTAACCTCACTGCCTTTGCAGGGTGGGACTGATCACCACCTAGAACAAGCAATGCTTCTGACTTCTCTGCCCCTCTCCCCTCCCTCCTGCAAGTGGTGAGGAGTAGCTGAAGCTCTGTTAGTCTGTGATTAACTATCAAGGTGGGACAGATTGCAGGGTATGGAGAAGATCCATTACCTAACTCATTTCGCTCAATTCCCTAATGTTTTCAAGCAAACAACCATGTTAGTATCTGAAGGAGCTCAACTACCCTTAGTAAGCCCCATGCTCCTATTCCATGGTACATTCTCATGGGTGGGGTTGCAGGTAAAAATAGGAGCCATCCTCAAATACAGCCATCTAGGTTCCCTGAGGCTGCCTGGTACAAAGTCACCAGCATTACTACACAACCTCTTTCAGTCTCAAATAAAGACAACTCCAGGGAGTAAATCTTGCAGCTTCAAGGCTATGCTTAGCCAACATGCAATGATCATGTGTCTGTTTTATGTTCAGGTACATACACTGTTATAAATTGCTAAATATTTAGGCAAAAAGTACCTAATTAAATCATGCTAAAATATCCCCAGGGAAAACTATTAAAAATGACTTTGTATTCACCAGGGGAAAGATATGAGCAGACCTACAAAATGTATTCAGGGTTGCATAACAACAAAGCAGCAAAAACATAAACCAAATGCAAATCAGTAGATGTATTTCCTTTGGGGTGATTAAATCATATTCCCTTCTTTCCGCTGGGATGCCCATGTGTTTGTCTGCTTGTGCATTGCACCACCTCCTTACCATCTTTCCAGGATTCCTATGGAAAAATGAGTCAGACTCATGAGTACAGTGTCTTCCTGCCCATATAAATACATATGGAAAAAAATCATGAATAAATCACGTACTACATTAATGGGCACTCAGTGCTGAGAAGAGTAATAAAAACCACTATTCTTAGGCCAGGATTTAAAATATAATTTGCAGGCAGCAATAAATTATGCCCAGCTAGAGTTTGCAGCGCTTTTTACTAAAAATCTCTGTTTCCAGTTTAGATCAAAATATGCTGATGACACATTACTGGGTCTGGCTGAACAGATGCTTTGTATATTTTTATTTCAGAAGGTTTCTTAGAATTATAGGTTTGATTATTTAGAACAGAACATTATGAAACCCAGTCACTCCTGCTAAGTGTATGAATAGAAGTATTTTCAGACTTTTCTGCCATTAGAAATGAATAAAGTATAATGAATCATCTGAACCCTTAATACAAATAATGTGTTTAATTGAATTCAGTCAAGGACATTATGTCCCTTATTTTATAGGCTCTTATGAATTTAGACTGGTTTTCAAATATGTGTTTATAAAGTCACCCTACCCAGGTGGAAAATATTCTACTGTGGGATATTCCTAGAGGTAAAAAAATCAGCTAGCCTATATAAAAATTCATAAAGACTTTTCCACTGTAGAAGTAGGTGTGTTAGGGATTTAAGTTTAACTCCACCAATCTTGTTGCTGTCTGAAAGGTTCATGATTGTCAGGAATTAATTTACAGACTTTCAACATACCATCTTTTCCTGTTTGAGAACTTCCCTAATACAGAGATAGAGACAGCTTTGTCACACGTTGCAATGTCGCACAATAAATGGCTTTATCATTCATGTGACTGTCTTAATTCAACTGTGACCACTTAAGCCCACTCCACAGAACTCTTCCTATCTGCACATGCAACCAGCTTCAAGCAGCTCCCTTCTTAATTCTTCTAACGAGACAAGAAAAAAGTCTGACAGATAAAATGTTTCCTTTCATCTTTTCCCACTCATCTAAACTTGATCTTAACTTGACTTGCAGCCCTGTTTGGCTGATAACAAGCTATCTTAGATAGAACCCGTCAAGACTAGGAAGAAAGTACGTCTCTCCTCAGAGGACCAAGAATCGTTCTCTTGGCTCTGTTCTCCAGTTCTTCACTACGTTTGAACACCACCACTGGCACAAAAGCTGATACTGCTGCTTCACCATGCGTTCTCTCCTTAGGCTAGCAGTATGTCTTCTGCAACAGTTTTCTTAAGCAATTTCAGAGTAATTTACAGAGGAGGCCAGCACTGTTATCTGCCTTTTATAGATGAGGAAAATAAAGCACTGGGAAGTGAAATGGAAGATCACTAGTCACCTGTGAGACCTGTGGCATAGCCAGAAACGGAAGCCCAATTCCTAAGACCCTATCTGAGGCTGTATCATTCACAGGATAATGCAGCCTTTCATTTAAGAGACTTGTGTTTTGGTGTAACCTTAGATTAGGGTTTGTCCACCTCTGCATTATGCAAGTTTTACAGCCTTGAGAAAATGGAGCTCTGTCTCTGTTGCTACTAGCAACTGAGGAAGGTGACACTTTTCTGCCTCGCAGTGGAGGTTGCTCGGGTGAGTCAGCTCAGTGCTGTAATGAGTGAGATGCCTGGGCCTGGCTCCAGGGGAAATTTGCCTTCTGGCTCACATGACTATTAAAATGCCGCTAAGGGAGAGTAAGTGTAAGTAAATACAGAAAGAAGGGGACAACAACAAAAATAGTTAGATTAACTTCAAAACAGCCCCTTGATAATGCTGAGTTAACAACTAGCAGACCACCTGCATCAGAGATCATATACAATGACTTGCCAGCACAGTCCTTTGAAGGGAAACACCATTATCCCTTTATCTATCTCTCTATGTATCTTAGCAAGCGTTGCCCAATTTAATCTGACAAAGCCTCTGTAAGAATTACCATTGCCAACACAGAAGAAATTACAAGGCTTTGCCCAGATTCCCACAGGCTAGATCTGTTATATCCATGTCCTGTGCTTCAACTATATGGTTATGCCTGCCCTCCATATATACAATGCTTCTACAAACATTTGTATATTTTTCTCTCATAAATATAGCCTGTTGCATTCAATCTAAAAATAGTATTTTATATCATTGATGTTTCATCTCTCATCTAATCAGTCTAGTCCCAAGAACTATAAAGTCCGATTCATTAACTTGTATTAACCACACAAACATTGCCAACTTTACATAGCTCTTGCAATCCAACAAAAACATTGACTAAAACCAAAGCTAGGCTCCACGTCAGAGGAACTACCTTAATAATTCATTTTTTTCAATACCTGTCTTCCTGCTGGTAGTGTATAGCACGTAGGGTCCAGGCTCCTCCAGAGCCATGGCTTTTTCCTCCAGAGCTGGCACCACCCAAAATACTGGATTTACAGCATGTCTTGAGAAGGAAGGAAAACAAGCCCTCCATGCTCTGTGTCCAGATCAAGCCAGATCACATTAAAGATGTTAATAATTATTTAAAACACACTTAGGTTACTCAGAGTATTTGGATTCTTAACTAAATTACATCTTTCTTTGGTTTTGTTTTGGTGTCTTCATTTCATTCAAGGTTTTCCTGCGTAGCTGTACATTTTCAAAACTACTTGACAAGGAAAATCACATACTCTCTGCAAATGCAAGTAATTTGTATTTTTTTAACACTTGCATTGCATATTAGCATTGTTTTATTTTAGCTTCAAGTCTACACAGGATCTGGATACTTTTAAAAGCATACGCGTCTGTTTCCCAGATGGAGGTCACTGAGGACTATGCAAGCACAATTGCCTATTTGCTGTAGCATTCATCACTTTGCAAGACTACTCAAAGGAAGGCCATTTCTTGGTACACACGTGAGCAGCTCAGGCCCTGAGCTTTTTGGTCATTAGGCTGCCAGAAAATTAGCCAAACACGCAATTTCACTCCAATGCAGGACTCTAGAACTAAGTAACTGTGATAGAAATTTCCCTGCAGGTCCTTTATCTCACTGAAAAGTGTGTACTGCTAACCTCTGCTATAGGTGGCTATTTCTAGCATGCATCACCAAACTCGGTAGCATGCATTCAGAGAACAGGACCAAATGGAGGCAACCTTTAATTCTCTCTGGAATTGCACCTGAACCCAAGCGAAACAAGTATTGCAGGTTGGCAAGCATCAGTGTAGTGTAGTAGCTGCCTTCTTATTTTACTCCTATTAAAGAGATCAGAGTTGCTATGAAAAGAAGACATGCGCTTTTCTCAGAACTTCTGATTTCTGAAACCTAAGACATTATTACTGCCTTCCAGTTTTTCCAGTGCACATCACCCCACCTAAAACACTCCTGTCTATGCTGTAGCACTGGAACAACATCCTGGGTTGCGCTTCCTTGCATTTATTACCAACAGGATCATACATGAATTACACACTTGATTTGCTGATACGTATGGAGTAAACAGAGGAAGTCGTCATCAGTCTGCTACCTTATTTTTCTCCTCCATAAGTCACTGAAGAGCCTCATGTCCTCTTCATAAGTTTTTATGTCTGTCTGTGTGTATATACATATATGCACACACCTTTCTGTATAATCAGAATACTAATGATATGAAGGTTGTTGAACTAGTCCAACTAGACTTGATTACATTAGCTATCCTCGACTATAAGTTATGGAAAGGCATCCAAGCACCTAGTAGAACTGTAAAATGGAACATATAGTCTCTATTTGGTATAACATTAGCATCACAGCTGTGACCTCCTCCTATTAATTATACAACGTGGCTGTGTCACGGGTTTCCACATCACAACAATGGAATTTGGACTAAGTTACAACCAAACTATGTAGTTTCTTGACAAAAAAATCCGTTACTTTGCATTCCTTTGTAAGATGGAGAAAGCTCAGGAGAGTTCACATGGTAACTTGTACCTTAAATTTTCCATCTGATGAGAATATGCTAACCCATTTGTTATCATAATCTGCAATAATGATGTCACCACTGGGATGCACAGCCACTCCTGTTGGCCGCTGCAACTGGCCGGGAGACCTTCCTCGTATGCCAAAACGGCTTTTGAACTGACCATCATTGGAAAATATCTGTAACAGAAAACATTCATTTTAAAATTAAGTCTGCATAATAACATCATCTATTTCTTGGAGTTTAGATTTTAGCAAGTCACTAATGAACACTATAGTCAGGAAGAGAGTTAGGAACATGAAGCACTTCTACATGGTCCATATTTGAAAGTGATATGCCTAATTTAAGAAGAGGCTTCCACCTGGACCCTAATTTCAAAATAAAGAACTTCGCTGCACCTGCATTGCACTGTTTCTTCAGTGATCTCAAAGTACTTCACAAACATTAGTGAATTAAGCTTCACAACGTCCCTCTCAGCTGGAAGGAAGTGGTATTATTCCCATATTAGAAATGAGGAAACTGAGGCACTGAGTGACTCGGCCACAGTCAAACACTAAGTCTGTAGAAAAGATAGGAATAGAAGCTAAAAGAGAATTTCAAAATTTAATTATTTGACTTAGGGATAAGTAATAGGCCATTTCCTGAGAGATGCTTTAGCCATGCAAAATTCAGTCCACTGGTTGTGTCCTCAAGCCAGGTAATTAGACACTGAAGTTTGTCTGAAGTGGCTGCAAATTACAAAGTGTGAGGGTGCTGATGAATATTTGACTCTGTCTCTTTGAAAAGGCCTGGAAATGAGTTCTTACTGCATGTGGCTTACTGGTTCTCGCATACTGAAGAACAAGCCACACACTGCTGCCTTGTTCATTGCTACCACATGGGCAGCCTGAAGAGTGATGACAAATTGCTAATGGTAAAAAAGATACATGGCAAGCAAAAGAAAAAACACAGCTTGATTTTCACACAGGTTACAGAAGCCAAGAAATCATGGGTGTCAGGGGTGCTACCACAGAAAAGATTTGATCACGATATCTGACAGAAAAGTCAATTAAGTAGATTAAAAGCCATTTGAAAATTACATCTACATGTTTATTTTTGTATTTGTATTTGCTTAAGAAATGATCTTTGTGGCACCTTGCCCTAGATTTATATTTGGAAACACAGTGATAAATTTACAATGTAAAATTATATTTACAAAAAGGCATTTTTCCACATTATTGCACCGCTTGTCTTCTTCATTCATTGCCAAACATCATAAGGAAGGGAAATAAACTCTGATATACATACTAGATATAGCGTAGATCTGAAAAACATAGCTCCAGGTCAAGAAGATGGAATGATAATGGATGATAAACAAGTTGAGCTTCCTCTGTATTTTCTGTATCTGCTTGAATTGTACAAAATGTGTCTTTCCTGGACTACAAAGAAGGCAGAGGTGTGGGGGTGGGGAGAAAAAGAAAAATACTGGAAGTGGCATATCCTCATACCTGCACACACTGGTTGTTACTGTCTGCTATTAATATTTTTCCATTTGTAGATGCAGCTACACCTTGAAGATTTGTAAATTCCCCTTTGTTTCTTCCTTTGGTGCCTAAAATTGAACACAAAGCACATAAGAAATCAGGTTAGACAGGACCAATCAGTTAGGACCTAAATGCCAACACATGCATTATTACATCCTTGATCTATAGATTTCTGTTTTGAAGAGTTCTTATCACTGCTACAACTTCAAAGAACCATCTCAGTAACAGATCCACAATTCTAAGTACAAGAAGGGATTGTTCTTACTCTTTGGCATGTATGCCATCTAAGCCCCCATCAACGTAATTACCTCTTTGGCCTTCGCGAATCAAAGTGTTCACAATTTGCCTCTTGCATGAGGGAACTAGTTAAATGTTTTTTCATAAGTGATGGACTTTTTTTAAACTGCAGATTTTTATTCAAGTGAGAAGGCAATGAAAGGGGCAGTACTGTGGGAACATACAGACAGAGGCTAAGAACCTGGACAGATGACAAGATTTTAGTACAATTAACTAAATCTCCTCAGTGAAGTCACAAAGTTGAGATAAACATATCCGTGATTACTTTGGATGGGGCCATTTCAAGACAGGGAAGTTTCCTATTCACTCATACATAGTTTTCAGTCATGGGCTTTAAAAATTCACTTAGAAGGGAAACTCAGATGAAGAACTGGTTTTGAATGATTGGGACATGTGGGCCAATGAAGACCAACACTTGGAGACTGAATGCTTCTGCAAAGACCTTAGATTGTTCTAATAAAGTAGTGTACACACACAGAGGTCCCATTTTTACCCAGGACAAATACAATAGTGATTTACATAGAACTGTAAGTCTTTTCCCCAGTGGCTTAAGGGGATAAGGAGCTGTAAAATGTCAAATTTTCACAAAAGTTCATTAAGTTTAGGTGCCTCATTACTTAGATGTTTGTTCTGAGACGTTCCAAGGAGGGTCACACAGCAAACTGATGTCTTTAAAAGGTCAGCCCTAAAGTGGCTGGTCCAAATTACACCTGGAGAACTAAAACAGTATCCAAATTCCTGCTTTGTTTGTAAAGGAGTCTCAGGGGTCTTTAGACAAGACTGCAATTATGATCTTGGACCCCAAGGTTATTCATAATGAATGAATGAATTTTGAAACAAAAAGACTCTATAAGCTGTTCTTTCCAAGACTTGGATGCAGTGCTGTTTTTCCTGGCGAAGTATTTTTACAAGCATTCACTGGCTGCGTATCAGACATTAATTGGTTTCAATATATGGTTTTAACTGAAAAACTTGTATTTTATTTCAGTCAGTCCAAAATATCCTGGACCTCAGTGATTAAAACTGTTCTGACTGTGATGCTCAATATAAGACATACATATTAGCTCTAATTTGTATTTAGCTTTCATTAGGGATGTGTATGCTCTTAACAGCCCTTCTTCCTGCTGTGGTGATGGCTGTGGGATGCATATTTCCTGTCACTGGCTAACAAGTAACATTTAATTCCTCTGCACTTGGTGCTGCGAGCATGTCCCTTTGTTTCAAGGCTTGTTTTCTTGAACTCCATATGCTCCATCCTCTAAACAAGGCAAATACTTCTCCATTTTTGTACTGCAAGGGGAAAGTACATATTCAGGGAATAGTGAGTTACACACCAATTACATTACCCTCACTTGAGCCATTTCTGTGTATTCTTTTACTAAGCAATGCCTGAGAGATGCATGCAGTAATTTTTTTCCACCATATGCTAATGATAAGTTTCCTTTTTGCCTTTTAGCCAAAGAGAATGGATGAAAAGGGAGAAACATTCCCTTTACTACTGAGAGTAAAGGGAAAACATTTGTTAGAAAAGAGAAGGCGTAAGCTAGAGCATCTGGATCCAACTAGCACAAACTTTATGGAATGTATGCTCTTTACCCTTAGAAAAATGTTCTTGAAAGTCAAGGAATTTCATTTTTAAAAATGAGAGACCTATATAAAGATTTACTCAGAGTGTTCTTCAGTGGGACCTTGTAAACATACATCAAAGGAAAAATAGAAGAAATTACCCAGGAATGCCATAGTCACATTTCACAGTAAGTTTAAGAAACAGTGATTTATTAGCACAGCGCGCAGATGAAATTCAGCTCCATGCAACGTCCTTGTACATAGCGCTTTGCAGCTATTAAACCCATCACATAGGTCCTAATTTGCACACAGGCCTTTATACAGTCCCCTCTGCAGTGGCACAAATTTCTCTGAAGAAGAAAGCTGAGGTTAGTGAAACACAGCTTATTTCCTAACTTATGTTCAAGAGGAAAACAGATAACTTTGAACTTTCTGATTTGAATAATTCACTATGCCAGCAAAGATCTGAATCCAAGCACAGGCAGTGGCAGCAGTTCAGATGATGAGAGGAAAGCTTGTAGTAAAGTATGTCAGCCTCTGGAAATGCAGGCTCCTGCAACTGACTCTGTAGTAACAAAGCTCCTTCCTGTAAGTAAAGATTCCCGCCTTATAAACATACCTGCCTGAGAAAGTCTTCAGCAAATCTTTTAGTGCAAGATACCACCTCTCTGTATCAAGGCACCCCATGCTTTGTCTTCTCTCAGTCATGGGCAGTCACCCATCACTCAGCCTAGCGAGGCGCCAACATTTCAAATGCACAGGGCTGGAACCAGAGGACGGTTGTGGGATCCTCATTCCAGTGTTTCCCAAGCAGCCTGGTTTAGAAATGAAAGCCTGCATCTTTCGTGCCTGTCTTTGCCCAGCCTTACCTCCCTCCTGTTCTGAGCTACTGCAGGGCACAAAGGAGGAAAAGACAGACATTTTACTGCAACTTCTGTGGCAAGCTGCTGGGGATTGGGAGAGGACAGCAGAGTTTTCAAAAGGGGAAGGCTGAACAGAGTTATTAGGAAGCAAATCTGTGGCCTGTGGAATAGCTCCTTTTATACCATCTTTGTATACAGCTAATAAACAATCAGATTTGCCTTAGCCCTATCTAATTCCTTCTGGTATTACTGAGTGTAGCCTGCACAAACCAATTAATTTAACTTTGAAGATATGCTTTCAACAAAAAAGTATCCATTTTCAGCTCAAGACAATCTAGCACACATAAAATGCTTCATAATTTCAATCTTTTATTCTTGCACAATAGAGGCCAGATTGAATCTCACCAAAAAGAAGGGGGGGGGGGAATCTAAAAGCCCATTAACATCACAGGAGATGTTAAAAATTACATCATGTAACTGCAATAAAAATCTGATCTGTAAGTGCTGGGCATCTGGACAAACCTGTTGTACAATGTACATTTTTGATGCTCATAGTAAGAGAAGGAGTGTTTTTTGCTTTCTAAGTTTTACAAATATGAATAATAACCTCCCTGCTTGCTAACCTAGATTTACCAGCTTCCTAAAACACAAATTAAAACCATGTCACTGCCCTCAGCAGGAAGGGAATGGATTCAGAGAGAAAAAAACCTTGCAGAAAGATTACAGATTAACGGGGAGACTTTAGAGGTTGCAAGTAGCCATAACCTGGTGTGTGAGTACCATTTCTTTCCTGCCTACAACACTTCAAATACTTCTTCTTGGACTGTTCTCTATGTTGTACTGAAAAAAAGGATAAAACTAAACAGCATGGAAAGGTCTACATACATAGTGCATAGACAGGTATCAAGGAGTTGTTTTCTTGTTCCTTAGCTTCGTTTCGTTTTTCCTCAGAGAGCCAAAAGATACTTAGTCAAATCTTACATGTTATGAGGATATGATGCCCTCTCTCATAATAGATACAGCTGAAACACAAAAGGCTCTGTAGTAAAACTGCACCGAATCAGATTGTTAACAAGCTATGTGATTATTGTAAAATAAATTTCAGTGTTTCTAATCCAAGTTCCCATGCAAATCTAAGTTTTAAAATCAATCAGTCTGTTGGATGAAGGCACACAGTGTTTGTAACCTTTAAAGAGGAATGAATAATTCAGCAGGAACTCTGGCAGATACTCGCACACACTGTTGGTAGTGAAGTTTGGGCCGATTTATATTAATTTGCTTTACACAGCATCTGTCCCTAAAAGTTTGGCCAACACTGCCTCCAAGTCTTGCTTGTGTAGCAGAGCCCCTGCCGCCACAGCTAGGTATGCACAAATCCTAGGGGTAGGTGCACCTCAGAAGCAGTTCTTTGCTGGTACAGCAGCAAAACCCCGAATGACATGAGTTGAACCAAGACCAGGTCTCTGTCGTCAGGACATCAGACCCACGCTGGGGATTTTGCCAGCAATGTGATGTCAGAATTCTTCACCCCCTGTCCAATACAGGTATGACTGCAAAACTATGCAATGTAGGCCTGGCCAAATTTCACACTGGCCATCACAAACCCATAAAGAGTTCATGACAAGCCTCAGAGGGATTTGAGCTAATAAACTGAAAAATTAAATTCTATTTCCCCATTAGTAGGCATTCCTATTTCTACAGAAATATAAATTCTGTATAGAAAACATCTTGCTATTTCATACTACTTATTAATGGGTTTGTTCCAGAGTTCTGAAATAGAAAATGAAGAACAAGTGATTAAAGTGTGTCAGAGGGGCCTCGGCATTTCATGTATCATACTTCTGCACTACAGGGAACACATACACATCCCTTCCTTCTCCAATGCCCTTAGCCAGGCTGTAATTTGGCCAGGGCAGGACCTTGCTGGAAAGGTAGAGAAGGGATGGGTGAATGGGAGGAAGCAGATGCTGCTTGCTACAGGGAGAAGGTTTCTCTGGACCATCCATACAAGGGGGCTAACTGCAGTTGGAAAAATACATGTTTTTTCAAGGCGATGTGTACCCATATAACCCACTTGTATTTTTGTAAAAGCTCAAAAAAATACCTATCTGTAGGCAGCGCTGTTCCTTTCCAACAGGAAAATCCAATACAGCGTTTCAGGCAGAGGCCTTCAGAGAAAATTAAGGAAGAAACACCTGATGAAGAATCCCTTTGCTCCCCCTAAGCCTGCTTTTAAACTGCACTAAAGCTATTACTACATAAGCCTTTTTCATGAGTTTTTATGTGGAGTAAATTTACAATAAGGCTCCTATTTGCTTTCAGCATTGATAACAGACCAGAAGATGACATCCACACCTAGTAAGGAGGCTGACAGAAGGTACTGTTAAAGGCACTTTTTTTTTTTTTAAATCAGAGTGAATTACACACATTAAATGTACCAGCTAAACTTAGATGCTCAGTTACATGACTGAACAGACAACTAAACACAGTCTGAGGAAAAGGAAAATTGAACTTTCTAGCAGAGCGCCAACTCTTCATCTGGCTGTATCTGATGCCAATCTCAAGTATAAATAAATGAAGAGAAAAAGCAGTTAAAGTGGGAAATAGCACCACTACTGCTAAACAGTGTCAAAGAACCCAGTCATGAAAAGTGCTGGAAGACAAAAAATACCAAGGCATACGGCACAGCATGGCAGAGCTAGAGCACAAGATGGGGTCCTGGACAGAGTAGCTAACTGATACCACCCATGGCTCTTAACCCTCCTTTGGAGGACATGGGAGAGATTTACCAGGGAAGGTGGAAATGGCTGACACTGTGAACATCCCTCACCTCCATTTACCTTTGCTCAGCATGGGTCTAAGGCACAAAAGCAGGGTAACAGAAAAGAGCCTTCCCTCTCACTTTAGTGCTCCCTACCTCCACTTGTAGAGATAGCAAAAACCATTGCGCAACAATTATTTTCTGGGTATCATAAGCATATTCTTGTTTTCATTTGTATAAACTAAGTACACGCTACACAGATACTGCATGGACACACTCTTAGAGATCACGCCTGTTTAAAAAAAATTTTAAAAAGGTTGAGGATATAAATTATTGAGAGAGAAGAGGAGGAAGCAAGAAATACTCTGTTCTTGTAAATAATGAATTACACGAATGTATGAATGTGCAGTCAATAGCTTGACCTTAAAATGTCTGAATAGAACCACATGCCATTTTAAAAGCCATGAATAACACAGAATTGCCAAAAGATACAATGCACAATTCCCCATGAACAAAAGCACTTAACTGTACTAATGTTGTATTAATGCTATCTCTGTTAATACTTGCACAAGAACAATCTCCTGCTAGGAGCTGATCAATTTACTTGTGCATAAAAGCCCATACATCAGCACATATACAAGAGCATACTCCGTATACTTGGATGCCCATAGGAATATTACAGTATGGTTCTCCAACACAGCTGTATGAGCTTCTGGCAGCCCAAATATAAGATTTATCTTGCCCAGTTTAAAATACAAATCCAGATTTGGCCAGGGCTATCAGAGGAATTCAACAATGGGTTCAAAATAGAGATACACAGTTGTGTTGGAAAACAGTGATAAACTTTCTTTTACATTACCTCATCAACAAATGAACCAAACCTTAACTTTTCTAAGTGAGCTGAAACTGGAACTAAATGAACTCTTAAATCTGTGAAGGCAATCCCTGTGAAAATGTCAGAACTTTTACCTGTCTTTATTCATTTCGCATATTTTGGAAGAGTGTAAAAAGCTAGAGCATTACAGCTGCAATGGCTTAAGAGACCTTTCAGACAATGCACTCATAAGCCCACAGAAGCCCAGAGGGACATCTCTATGTAGGGTCATTCTGTGAAATGAGTGGCTGAGAACTGAACATGTAATAGGATGAAGTATTACTCTTAGCTCAGTTTTTCAAGAAAATAGCGATCCATATATCCCAAATGTGGACACTCCTGACAGGTTTCATCAAGCAAAAGCTCGGAGACGTGCGTAGCTCTTGTTCTAATTATTCTCTCTTCTTTTTTGGGGGGGTAGAGTGGTGAAGAAGGGGAGGAGGCAGAACTCCAAAATAAAGCACATGGTCATGATTGCATCACAACAGAAAGAAAGGGCACTGCACTTTTTGGAAAACATTTAAGACTTCTAAGAGTGTATGGTGTGTTGGAGAGAATAGTTAAAAAAAATCCGACAAACACCACCACCACCAAAACCCAAACCAGAGCCATACCACTGTTTGGTAGTCAGGCTAGAAACTGCTCACTAGAAGCAAGGGATACAGAAGCAGAAATTAGAAGCTGCAATCACTTGAATCCATACCAAAAGATTTGTAATAAGAATATTAACAGTTTTTAAATAATTTCAGGACTTTTTTGGGTTTTGGGTTTTTTTAAGTATTTAGCTCTACAATTTCCACACCAGGACAAATTAATGCTTGGCATATGTGAACAAGAGGGCTTAGCATTCAGTGAAGGTGTCAGCCACAATGGGTAACAGAGCTCCCCTGTTACTCACAGGCACAGTGTACCTGTGCAGGCTTTCCTATCCTGCTCCTACCTGCTACAGACCCACAGACTCTTTCTGCCTGAATCTGTCCATCCAGCCCCTTCTCTGTCTAGCATACAACATGTCACAACTGTTCCAGAAGAGATGAGAGAGATGGTTTTTTTCTAGACAGGGTTCAGACATTATTCTTAACTGTTTTGTTTAACTGTGTCTCAAAACAGGGCCCAAAAAAGATCTAGGCTAGTGAAACTGCATTTGGGAAGAGCCACAGGTCCCTTTCCATTCCAGCAGGAGCCTGAGGCTGATCACTCTGCCCTGTGCAAGGGCTTCTCTCTCCATGGGGTTGCTAACAGGGGCTCTGCCAGTGGTGACTAAAGCAATAGCTTTTGCAACAAGAACACTCTCCTGCTAGAGGAAGGGCTATGTCTGGGTACTAATTTAACGAAAGTCGCCTACCAGCTTTGGATGATAAAGGATGGTTACTGCCGAGTAGGGCTGGCTCGACTTCAGTATGAATTGTTCTACATCATATTTCTAACTTTTTACTCAGCAGTCACCATAAAATTTAGCTTTAGCGACAGTAAAGCTGGATACCATTGCCTCTGTAAAAAAATGCTTTGAGTTGTTATATTTACTGAGTCATTTATCTTACTAGGAAATGCACTGGCCATCTGAGAAAGGCTGGTCATTTTATGAGTGGCTTCATCCAATGCTTACATTGTACTGTCCTATTCAGCAAGCAAAGCACGCTTGCTGAATACATTTTCTGATATAAAACCATTATGTTATTGCATGTACTCTCTATCAAAGCAAGGAATCTATTAGAAATACTAACAGATGAGAAGTCAGACGGACAGGGTTAACCAACTGACAAATGATGTCCAGATGAATTTTCAGTAGAATTACTAAAAAACCCTCCAGGATTAACCACCATCCATTCTCTGCTACAAAGGGGAAAGCCACCTTGCCAGTTGTCAAACTTGGTAACATATACTGCTGAAATCCTGACTTGTACATATTAAGAATTAACTTGCTTTGTTCTTTAGTTGTGCAAAGTGAAAAGTATTTTCTAACTATATAAGCAGACATTATATAAATACAATACCCCATGGTACAGACTTTTAAAATGATGAATTATTATTATATAGCATAAAAACAGAGTACATCAAAAGACCTGAAAGAAAATCACAGTAAATGACACCAAGATGTTATATTTTTACCAAGCATTAGAAGTCCACAGCTTTAGCGATAACATTACACTATATAAAGAACCAAACATATTTAGATATTGGGGGAAAAAAGCAAATAAAAGAAATCGTAATTTTGTCTTATGCTGACATAATGAAATAACTATATATGACCACAGGATTTAGCATGTATAGTTCCAGGTTAATTAATTAGATTAATCTTTAGTAATAGTTTTAGGGAAGGAGTCCTCCTACTTCCCTTCTTGCCATGCAACTTTTTAAATAAGTAATTTAATCTAATCTGAAGCATCGATTTTATTATATTGTCATTTTATGATGCCCAATAGAGTACAGAAGAGGTGGTAAAATATTTTATGCCAAATCAAATGTATGCATTTCTCAACCCAAATTCCAATCAAATATTCGCTGCAAACAGAATTTCTGAAGTATATGCTTTTAAAATTTACATATGAACAAAAGTCTGGAGGCCTAAAGGTATTACCAGGTTGCTCTACTTACAGTTTTAACCTTAAAATAATTTAACTTCTAGATTTTTTCATCCAGTTTCCCTGAACTATTTTTAAGTATGTCAATAGGTAGCAGACAAGTCACCTACCTACTCTGAAGATCAAATCATCTTCAATGGGATTCTCTTTTCTTTTGCCAGTGCTGTACATGCTCGCAGGTCTTTTCACAGCTTTCTGCTTCACATGACCACTGCCAGGAGATTTAACACGCCTCTTAACCCCTTCAGTGGTAGGGGACACATCTGCTGATCTGACCACTTTAAGTTTGAATGGGCTGCCCTTGATATGTTGATCATAAAGTCTCAGTGACAAAGTGAAGTCCCCTTCTTTCTGAACAGTATACAAAAATTCGTAAGTGCCATTTTTATTGTCAAGTATTTCTCCATCCGCTACACTCCCATCAGGCGTGCTCAGTTCAGCAGTGAGGTAAGCGTTCCCAGATTTACAGAGCTCCCCATCTTTGTCCTTAGTTGTGATGGTAACGGACATGGGCTGTCCGATCACTGTCTGCCTCAGTCCCTCACCTGTGGCAACTGTTTCAGAGGCAACAGCATTGGTGGTTAAAATAGTACCCAGATTGTGAATGGACTTCTTCAGGCCTTCTGTTTCCACTATGAAGTCCAACTGATCATTTTCACGGGGCTGCAACGGGAAGTCCCGCTCGGCCAGTTCATTCAGCTTGTCGCTCATTTGCTTCTTCACCAGCAGAACTTCGGTTTCAGTGCCGTGGTTGAGGGCTTGGGCCGTAAAGTTGCTGCAACTTTTAATGCTTTCTTGTCCTTCAAGTAAGGTATCCAGCTGTGTCTGGAGGACCTGTGTGCATTACCAAACACCAGATTAGCATCACGTTATAAGAACTATCCTAGCAAGACGTAGCATGCTTTATATCTGAAGGCCTTTGTAGAAACCCAATTTATAGTGCTTTAGAGTTTATTTTAAAGTTTCATTTTAGAAAAAGTACCACACTGATCCCCTACATGTTCTTGGAATATCATGCTGCAATACAAAAAATGTACCCTGTTTTGGGTCTTCAAGGCTTCACAGATCCACTGTCACACTAGATTGAATTATTGCCCCACCTGTCTGTCTTGTCTTTTTTCTTTAAAAAAAAAAAAACAAAAACCCAACAAATGTAGATGCTTGAACCTTGCTCCATCTAACTCTCAGCAGTCACAGTTAACGAGATAGTTACTGGGAACTGAGCTGTGTGCACAGAGATAGAGATATTTTGGAGTCATCAGGCCCATTAATACGGGAGGCTGCAAGAAACTTCTTGAAACTATTGCTTCAGAGCAAAGGGAAACCTTGGGTTACTCTTCTATGGAGACGGACAAGAAGGCACTCTCAAAATCTGTACATCCATCCTGAGGAAAAGTGTGACTCCTCATCTAAATAAGTGAAGAAAGGAAAAGCCTCCCCAGCAGAAGTGGGTAAGTCGATTCCACAGTTTCAGCAGGCAGGAAAGCAAAACGTAAAGGATGGGTTGTGGATATTGGGAAGAGTTGAGTTGAGTAGCCTGAAATTTTGGTGGGCAGCAAGTAGCTACTCTATATTTAAGACTGAGAAAGAGCTTTTATTATAGGCTCAGTTCTGGCCCTCAGTCTAAAATCCTTAAAACAGTATTGACCTCAAAATTGTTAGGTGTGGGCTGGGAACAAGGCTAACTTTTTTTTTTTTTTTTTAAAACCAGTTTTGCAATGAATTGGAAAAAGGATCCCTGAATTATAACAACCTAGCAGAGAAATTCATGACAGTCAGGAAAGCCCAAACATTCCATCTACCCCCCACACTCTCCACTGATGAAATCCCCAAACCAAAGTACCCAGTCACACATGTGGTATGTTTTTCCTACAGAGAAGAACTAGGGCACAGACATTACTGTGGATCAGAGAAGTTATTTTGTTGACTATCACTGTAAATTAAATATTTTCGAAACATTTCAATTGATTTTAAAGTAAACTCAGAGACTGGGTGTATTTATTGCTATGAGATACTCTTCTCTTGCTGAGACACACCATGTAATGACACTGCATTCTAAGGGCATTTTTCTTCTGAATTTTACAAAGCTATCTGCTTTTCACCCACTGGAGAAAATCCAGGCTGATGAGTTACTGACATGGGAAAGTGATAACATAAAATCTTTTGCAAGTAGAACAGAATGAACAAATTTCAAGACGACACTGAAATTTCAAGTTACTTGTTTTTCTAGGCATCTATAAACCTCTCAGGAATCAATACAAGGCATTTCTAATCTGCCTTGTCTTTATTCAAGGACATAAGTAGTTAAACAGATAGCATAGCTAATAAAGTCCCAGGATGACAAAACCCCATATGCTTGGGATAACAAACCACAAACTGAGGAGGAAGACAATTTGCAGCTACATTTTAAAACCATTATTTTCTCAATATAGTTTTCTTTCATTACAAAGATGGAAAATATTAAATCCTACCATAACTAATATTTAAAATGTGTTTAGAGTATTTTACATGAGGCCTCTTTCAGTCCATTGGACAACTGAAAGAGAATCGCCAACTTTCTTTTAGTCAAGTGTAGCCCTTTGATTTTTTCATTTTTGCAAAGTACATGATCAGAATGATGGAATATTTGGGTCTGAATTCTTTTGCAGGACTACTATTCATTCAAAAGTAAAATCCAATTCCAATTGCTCTTTTTTATACAAACAGGGGAGTTGCCTCTTTTACTGCTTATGCGTAGCTTTGTAAAAATGTGGTTCTCTAATGCCCAAAATAGTGTTTAAACTATTTTAAATCCCTTTAAACAACAATAAGATAATTTTACATCATATTCCATCTTGTGTAAACTTTGTGCACACCCTGCGTATATTTGCTTGCTAAGAAAATAAGTTTTTGTGACATCTTGGATATGTTTACATGAACTTGAGATCTAAGTCCAAATTTTTGATGCTAAAAGCTCCTCAGCTGCTGCTTAGCTCTGGAGATGACTAAATCCTGTGCCCCAAGGGTTTTGGGCTCCCTGTGTTCCTGAAAGTACACATCTTGTGCACATGTTAGAATTCTTCCATTTTCACAGGTCCAGCAGTTCAATACCTTCCTAATGATCAAGCCTGTTCCAGATCCAGGAATGCAGCATTCCTCTACTTGAGACATCTGGAGATGCTCAAGCTGCTCAGTAATTGCAGAGAATGCCCAAAGATGACAATATTATCAGGCAGTCTTGAAACTCCAGTTGTTGATGCTACTTTCTTCTAAAGGCTACTTTGAGGAAGAGATCTTTCTTTTATATAAAACAGACAACTGATGCCCAGGAAGACAAGGACTAAATTCTTTCATTTGCCTGATTCAGACTTACTAATCTTCAACAAAAACCCTACCCACCAGGGCACAGGCTTCTCTTTGTAAAAGCACAGATTTCTGTTTTCTACCTTGAAGCTTAGTCTACAATACAGGGGGAAAAATGCAGGATTCAATCATCCAGATAGGAAGTAAAAGAGTGAATACAGCTCTGGAATCTATTGCTCTCTGCATTCCCCTCTCAGTAAGTGAGATGTCCCTGCAATCTTTACGTGTTCCGACCAGTGACATCTAACATGAAATATGTTACCAGGCATTTGAAAGGAAAACAGTGCTTTAAAGCAAAACAGTAAGCCTTGCTCAGTTCTTCAGGAGAAATTGTTTGGCCTGTATCTTCATGGGGGGTTCATAGGATTGCAGCCCAAGGATTTCAGACTTTCCTTTGGTGTTCCCTCATTGTCATCTGTACATCAGCATATTGGCTTTAAGCAGATGCCTGCTTAGTGTGTTGGCCATTTTAGATCCTCACACATCATGCACAAAGGGCTACCTGCCCATACAGGGTCTGGATTCCATTTATAAGGCTGGGCACCCACAAGCGAGGCTCTGCAGCACTTGATTTCGGGAAAACAAAGTTCTCCTCTGGGTCTCAGACACAATTTGTCAAACTGGCGTCCTGCATCATTTGTAAAAACTGGCTGATTAAATTAATAGCTTTTCACTGAAACAAAACATGCATCTTACTTTGTGTTTAAGGCCATAATTCACTTCCAGTTCCATAAGCAGCACGCTCTTTCGCACATTTAAAGTCTTCTGGAGTTCATCAAAAGTGGAATGAATGTCATCTACAATGCTAGCCTTTTGGTTGGTTAACTGGTGTATGATTTCAGATATAAAATGAAGTGCTGAGTCGATCTCTGGAAGCCTGAGGGAGGGATTAAATTACAAAGATTGCTGTTTCAAAAGTCATTAAACATTGGCTCTTGCCCTGATCTCTGTTGATTAAACAATCTCATCAGCAGGCTGTCTTTAAACTTGGTCATTTCCCAGAAGTAAGTTCATTCCTTTTATAACCACATAGTGGTTTGGGTCTGATAAAAAAAGGCTAAGCCAGGGCCCTCCCTTGTGGAAATCCATTGACTTTAGGCATTTCCAACAACGAGGCCTTGGATCCTCTGTCCTTTATGCAAATGTATCTACTCGGGAAGATATAACTAGATCTACCCCACTTTTTCTTTTTTTTTTTTTTAGCTTTTCTGCCACCATAGTGTTTGTACTAGTCTTTTAAGCATCCAGTATTATTTATTTATCATTAAATTAATGACTGGCTAGTACTTTTCTCCTTAACATTTTATGCCCCTTCTTTGGAGGACACTTGCATTTCTAATGGCCTCTGTTTGGTGAAAGACGGATAGGAATCTTTTGCTCTTTTCTCTAATCCCTCAGTGCATCACACTCAATGGATTTTTTTCCTTATGCTAGCCTCACTATCCCTGTTTTCTAGGTGAAGGTCCATGGCACCAGCACATTAAAACATCTACTCAAGGTAACACAGGAAGCCAGTGCTAGAATTGAAAATGGAAAATGATCAGTGGAGTCTCCATACCTTTTGTTGACAGCATCCAGCTGGACTTGGAGGGAAGCCTTGTGTTGCTCCACCACATCCTTGAGTGGTACTGTGGGATGCTCTGCGTGTTCTCCCTCTGTACACTCCCGGCACATGGCTGTCTCGCAGGACTGGCAGTAAAACTCCATCACCTGGAAAAGTGCACAACTCTAAATTCAAACATGGCAGCAGTAACATCACTCAAAGCACATCTTACTGGGTCTTGAACTCATGTTATTATCCAAGCTCTGAGACAAAGTTTCTCCCTTCTTAGACACCAACAATTTACTGCCTAAAAGATGGCTGTTTTAAATGCATTTTATTCTATCAGAAAGTGTCAGAACAGCAGCCTGGGAAACAGAGTGCTGGACTTCAAGGCTGGCCCTAACATCATCTTTGTACTGTGTAATAGTAAGTTTTGGTGTCTCTCTCAATTACTCCACGAAACAACTCAAAAAAACAGGGCATTCAAGTCCCCTCACTAACTCGATCCTTAGTCTCCCCAGAGGGTCTGCCAAAGAAAGTGTAAACCTAGGCTGTTTTTCATAACAGGGCCACCCGCGGAACATGAAATCGACAGAGCTCACCAAACAGCATGTTTATTTGCTAGAGAAAAGCAACCTAAATGAACCAACGTGCTGCAGGGAAAAATCTCCATATCCCATTACTAATCCCTTAAAACCATCAAAACCTCATATCTGAGATTATAATAAGAGTACTGATCTACACTTGAAAGAGGAGGAGATTGTTTCAACCTGTTATGTACCCAGTAAGATGCTGTCCGGAGATAAAAAAAGATCTTTACATGTAATAAATACCCCAAATTCTGAATATATTCATGAAGGGAAAGAAACAGAGAAGTGCTATGCCAAAAATCATATGTTAGTCAAAATAATGCACATATATGCAAATTCAGCATGAGACTTTCTTTTACAGCTAGGAAGTCCTTGAGCACAAAGCAATTTAGGCTTATTAAAAGTATATAAGGAAGCTTGTAGTATATGCTTCAAAGCAAGACACTGGCAGCTCTCTTGCATTCAGAACATAGCATCACAATCTTGAATAACTCGGCTGATGCTTCTGGCACTCAGACCTCTCACACAAAGACAGTTTTGCTGGAGATGTTGGTTGACAACAAGATGGCTGTGTAGAACCGGCTGTTTTCAGGTGAGCAGAGGGACCTGTAACAGCACAGTGCAAAGTAGCTGGTTGCTCCAAGACATCTTGAGAATTAGAAGGGGGAAGTAAGAACCATGATTTGCATGTGGCTATTAGCATTAATAGGGATTTTCCTCTGATGATAGGCTCCTTTCTGTCTTATTCCCATTATTCCCTCTTATCTCAGTTCACAAGATATGGGATTCACACGCAATGAGGGATTAGTCATTTGTTGGCCATTCGTGTAAGCCACTTTAGAGAAAATTTAAAAGCTGCTCCAAATAAACTGTGTAAGATCAAACATATCAGCAAGGGAAAAAAAAAAAGTAGACCTTCTAAACAATGACAACCCCCATCAACACTACTCCAGTCACTGTGAATTTAGCAGTCTCATAGCAGTAGAACCTCTGAGGCCTGACAGTTACTTTGGTAGGCACTAAGATGTGATGCAGTCTTACAGTGCATAGAGGAAATGAGTTAAACAGAGTTTAGGATTTAAATTCTTTTCAAAGGCTTCAAAAGTTTGCAACCAGAAACAACCAAAAGGAGCAATATTAAGAAACTCTTAAGTCTTTACATGGTCCAAAAATTTCATTTCTTTTGAATGAGTGTTGAAAGTTCATCTTTCTGCCTCTTCATAATTTAATGCTTAGGTTCATGATATTTTAACAAGCCCTTTACTTATTCAATATTTTTATCTTTGGATACAATGATCAGAAGAATTTAATATTTCTGTTTCCTATTGAACACCTCATAATAAACATCATTATATTTGCAGCAACATATATAGGAAAGAAAATATCTCATTGGCATATTAAAGTTTAGCCAAATCAACTTTCTTCCTCTTTATTCAAGCACCAGAGAGTCACATAAGCTAGAACAGTAATAGCAAGCAGACCACAAAGACCTAATGTGTATGTCTGCATAGAAATAGTTGTCTTTGCTTCAGTCAAATGCAAAATGTTTTGAGTGAAGCAGCTTTCATTTCCCATTAAGATCTTTCGATTGTGTGATAGCTGAAGGAGAAAGAAAACCTAATATTAATACAATTCAGGCTTCGAGTGCCTAGATAAGCTGATTTCCTAAGATTTTGTCTAGCATTTCTTAATCAGGTAAGATTCATTTCTGACTACAGACAGACATGTATTACAGGCTTTTCCTCTCTCTTCTCCATGCCCAACATGGGCATCACATTTTGTCACATTCCTAGAAAGCTTTTCATGATAACAGGTTTGCTTTACAAAGCATCTCAGAAAAAAACGTTTGCCTGAACCCCTCCTTTCCAAATTGAAGAGAGCTCTTGGGCAGGATATACTATTGCATCCAACACTGGCTTCAGCTGTATTTCCACTGAAGTCAACGAGAACATTCCCATCAGCTGTAATAAAACGTGAATTAATACCCACTGGTTCTGAAATCCCATCCACTAACTCCCACCTTAAACCAGACCAGCATATTTCAGCACAATGATCTAATTAGAGACCCATGCATATTTTCACTACTGTAATTTAACTGAATTTACAGAAACTTTTTAATTTGCGTAATCAAGGATGCAGGTACTTCTGCATTAGATTTCACAAAGCCAAAGCACGCTAATTCCAGCCCTTCGAAGTTCAGGTCTCAAGAAAAAGGCTCTCACTAATCACAAGCCCCTCTTCTCTAAAATCACATTTGAATAATCACATTGTTCATCCTCTGCGTTCTATTTGTTTGAATTAAAACAGCAGTCCAGAGAAAAAGGATGAGTCTGCTCTTTGCCAGCCTTCTTCCTCATCTCACACACATCCTTAATTCCTCTGTCCCAGGGCTAGCATGTACCTTAGCTTTGTATGTTTTGGCTTTTAGAAGAACATAAGTTTGGATTACCTGAGGGCACTTCCCAGATATCTGGTAAAATTTAGAATGTGGGATTTTGTTCTCCCTAGTCATAGCTTTTGCCTTACCCATGCACTAAACCTGAAAGCTTTAAGCAAATTTTTAAAAAAGTTTTGTAAGACTGTCATGACTTAACATGCTTACATACAAGTGAACCACCCAAATCCCTTGTATGACTTTCCAGTTCAGTCAGATACGATTGTATCAGTCACACTATTGCTTCCTAACTGTATTAAATGTTCCTTGTGAGGCAGAACAAAATTTCGCCAGCAGTGAGCTCAGTTTATTAGTTCTAATGCTCATTAAGAGTCTAACTCTGACATTCTGAATTTTTTATTTAGCCTCCATGACACACTGAATATTGCAGAGTACAGAAAAAATTAGATTACGCTTTAATGGGATACAGGAGTAAGTGACATGGTGGGAAGCAGAGAGGTGAGGAGAAAAAACAAGGTTTAAAAGATATGTTATGCAGTCACTTCATCAGAATATCAAGGATAGGTGCTTTTTTATTTTTCTAAGAGAAGCATACAGGCAGTAAGCAACACCTGCACAAGTTCAGGAAATGTTTTTCTAGACAACATCTTATACCTGCCAAGTTGCCAAGCTATTCTGTGATCTTTTGAGAAAAAGCTAGTCAAAGATAAGGCATGCTCTCTTGTTACAAGCATTTAATTTAATATTGGGTATCCTCTTTTGTTACACTCCATAGTCAGAAAATACACTGCACCTGTAAAAGCATGGATCCTAGACTCTGGGCTGGCTTTCACTTTGAATTCAAATAAAACCCAAGCATGGATTTTTCAGGATGGGTGGCTGCAAAGAGGCTACACCACTCATTACATATTATGAAGTAATGGACCTAGAATTTCACAGCCTTCCCTGTCCTGGCTGTTGTACCTGCCTCTAAATGATTGTAGATCAATGTTTCCAAACCAGGATGCTTATATCCAATGAGAGCTGCAGTTGTTCAGCAGCTGAGAATAAAGCCCATCTTATTTTAATGTGTAGGTAGAACATAAGAATCTTCTGTTTGGTTCAAAAGTTCCATAACATATGTGCCCTATTACCCTGATTTAACAACAACATATATTTGTGCTCTGTGTTGGGTGAATATGAGGAAGCATTTGTTTATAGTTCAAACACAGGAAACCATCTCTCATGTTAAGATACTACAAGCTAAGTTTCATTTTTCATAAGAACACACACAACAAAGATGCCACAAGAGAGGATGAGAGGACATGCACAGAAGGAATAGGATACACACACACACGTATGGAAAATATGAGTGGTGGGAATAAGAGACCAACTGGAAGGGAAAGTATCTAATCTACATGGCCTGAGAAAGGCTAAGTTACAAGCAGACAGGCAAGCCAATGAGAAAGTATCTGCCCATCAGTTTCAATCTGATTTTAATTGAAGAGGTTTAAATTCAGCATGGCTGGAAAGATTGAAAAAATTTGTTTAAATAGAAACTTATTTCCAAGCTAATACAAAGAAAATCTGGTAATATTTAAATGAAATATACTTGATGCAAATTTTTCCTTTGATAGTAAAAATACAATGGGTCTGACCCTACCCCAAGCAATATGTAAAAATTAATGGAGAGAGGATTCAATGCAGAATGACTGCTGGTTCTGTGAAGGCATTCTCCTCCAGCTACCACCTCAATCCTCTCTTACTCCCTGAAGCCCCCAGCAAAGCTGCTAGCAGTCAGGCACTTGCCACACAGTGCCCTCATGCTGTGTACCCATGAAGCCAGCAAAAGCCCATTTCCTCAGTCAGGCCTAAGGTGCCCAGCACCTTGCCCTGCACACCCTGCCCTTCAGCCAGACCCATCTGGCCAGCCTCAAGCAGCATTCCCCAAAGCTCATCTTAGCTCCTCCCATCACAAGGACTAATGTGTGCACTTTAGCTTTTAATTTCCTAGCTCCACAAAGCTTTAAATTGGAGTCATCCTCAGTCTGTCCCCAACCCTCCCAGATACTTACTGAAGCAAAAAGATATTCCTGTCACACACTACTCAGCTTCCTAAAAGGCATGCTATGTTTCAAGGCAAGCCAGCTAAGTTTGGTTTAGAGGACTTACAAACCCACCTTTCCCTAGGAAGGAGTTTTCAGAGAGGTATAAGGTGACATATTTTTAATTGTAGGCAAACCAGTTTTTTCTAAGCACACCCAAAGAATCATCAGCTGATAATGTAAAATGCAAAACAAGTAACATCTTCATTTTGACTTTTTTCTGCATTTCACGATCAAATGGCTCCTATCACGATTGCTGTGTCAGAAAAGAACTATGATTCATTTTAAGGAGAGCCAATAAAATGCAAATAAAAGCTAGGAATGTATTAATCAGTAACCACTACACACACATAGGTATAGTACAAGTTAAAAAAGTTACACCAGTTATTCATTAACCAGAGTGTCCACCTAATTCCAGCAGGTCAGTAATGGAGATAGAACTGAGCTGTTCCTCTGTTAGAGTAATCACTACCTATCAGCTAAATTATTCCTATACAAGTGGTATTACCTAAACTAAGTAAAGCAGTCCCCAGAAAGTTGTCTTAAAATACTGGCACATATTTCTTGGCTTGCATAGAAGCACAGCATTCAGTTTACAACACAGCATTGCTCAGCTTTGCAACGTGGTCTACTTACATGTTTGCATAAGCCTGGCTATGACACAGGAGCTCATATGCCTACCATGAAGCCACACAGGTTCACTGAAAATTGTGAAGTAAGCAGAGTTAGAGCTGTTCTTGTAATAATCTGGGAATACTTACTCAGTTGGGGGTACTTGCCAATGAATACACTGATATGATTTGAGGGTGTATGTGGGGGGATGCTGGGCAAAAAAAGTAGGTGGAGGAAAAAACCAAAGCAGCCTCCAAGGACTGATACATGAGATGCACAAAACACCGCAGATAAATAGAAGCTCTCTGTTTCTAGCCTGTGCTGACCCAAAGCATCCTGAGCTAGGACACCCTTTTATTTGGCTCCATGTTAATATGCTCACATAGCTTTTGGTACTGCCTCAGTGTGCAGGTCAGTTAAGCTTATAAGGCCCCTGCCACATACTGCCTAAACAAGCACACAGGTTCCCATGGCAATAGTTGATTCTACAAGCAAGAGAGCTACGGAAACCCATCCCAAAGAGGCAAAGGCATAAGGTTTCAGCGCTTGCAGGACAAAAATTTTGACCAAATGTGCTAAGAGACAGTATCATCCAAGATGACTGGTAAGATGAAATAATATCCTGACTACGTTAAGATGCTCCACTAAGAGCATTTGAGTTAATTTTAAGAATCACTTGTCTTTTGTTGACATATTATAAAATCAAAGAACTAGTGTGATTCCAATTCCCCCACTATCTTTTTAGAACAAAATATCCATGACAAACCAGACCAGTCAGTACATATCAGTACCTGTACATATCACAGGAGTTCATCTCACTTACATTTCCATCATGATTGGGGCAGGAGAGCGGTTTGCCCGCAGCAACAGCAGTGACAGTCTCCAAGATGGAGGACTCTTCAATGCTGTTGTCCGGTGTTCGTTGCAGGACATCCATCAGGTTGGTGATAAAGAAGTTGTTCTGGAGTGCAGAAACCCCTTTCTCTGGCAGAATGGAGGTCTGGCGGCACACGGGGCAAGAAAGGGTTAAGCTATGGGCTGGAATGTAATTCTGTAAGCACCTATGGGGAAGGGAGGTGGAAGGGGAGAGAGAGGCAAAATATCATCAAAGAGGAAAAAAACTCCCTTCAGTTTAAGAACTCATTTGAAATAGTGCTACCCCTACTTATAAAAGGAAAGGTACATCACCAGGCTTTGGAAGTAAAAGTGGTTATGGGGACTTTTTTTTCCTTTAAAACTTTTTTCCTCTGCCACATGAAAAAAAGGTTCAACAAGCTGACATCATTATAAGAGTTCTGTGCCTTTCTTTGAGATATTTGTGCAGAGGGGACCCATGCTTCCAGACATCTACTACATCCTGCTCACAGGATACTAAAAATGATAAACTATCAGATGAAGTTTGACAGACATGAAGTTATTGTGTCAAGTATTTGAGCCTGTGTTTTTAACTGAATAACTGGTGGTTGACCCTTGTCTTTCCAAAACAATCTCCTTGATTAACTTGTATTTGTGGGTTTTGTGTTTCAGAGCTAAAACCTGGTCCCAATGAAACCAATGGAAATTTCTCCATGTATTTCAATTAGGAAAGTTATTTGGCAGTTAGCCAGAATCAAGAGCTCTCTTTACTACATAAAGAAGCACGTCCTAGGTTATCACAGTTTATGTTAAGGGGAGTTTTGGAGGAGATTTTTGTTTGTTTGCATTTGATTTGCGTATGTGCGTGGGGGTGGTTGTTGGGTTTTTTTTAGAAAAAACAAATTTCACAGAATATAAATCTGACACAAGAGTTCTGTGACCAAAAAGATGCAGCAGACTGGCCTAGGTGACAGTGCCACTTTTGGCCTTGAAAATCAAGTTAACAGCTGCTCGGCATGCAACATCCAACTGCTATCAGCAATTCAGTATAGTCCCATAAACACGGGAAGCTTTGCAGAATGCAGTTCTTAAGGGGAGTAGTGCTACATCAAATTCCTCATGAGACGTCAACCAAGAAAGTGGGACCTCACACAGCTATTTTCCACTTCCAAGGGCTTTGCTTGCACCACTCTTCATCCTCACTTGGCAGCTCTCCTCCTGACCCCTCAGTAAGGGCTCTGTGAAAGCAGAGCTTAGGCTTTGCACATCAGCAGTACGCTGGAAGAGTTCTTCCAGCCTCTCTCCATAACCAGATCAGCATAAGAGGATTACAGTGAAAACCAGAAGCTGACCTTAGGATTTACACATGAACTGAAGTCAAGAAACTTAAGACATGGTGGTGAAAATCTTGACTTCACTGACTTCAGTGAGAGTTTCACTGCTGACTTCACTAAAGTCAGGGTTTCCTGTTCTTCTACAAAAGACCAGTTCATCTGACACACTCAGAGATCCACAATTTTTCTTGCACCCTGTGCAAAATTAGATATGCACACCACAGTTCTAACTAAGAGGTGGAAATCTCCTGAACTAAATGTTCACACAAAATACCATTTATTAAAATTCTCGTGCCATTCAATATATAATCCAAAGAGTTGCATCCCATCATCACATAAAGAACTCTAACCAAAAATTCTTCAGCTAACTTTTCAGCAGATGCTATATTTTCTCCACCATTTGATGGATAATATAACATTAAAGTATCACTGTGTATTCAGTTTATTCAGCTGAATACAGTAGAAGGCAGGTTGCTGTTTTATCACATTTCTTTTCAGAGAGTTTTTCAGTCAACCAAGCTGCATTAATCACAGACATTTAATCACAGGTTATTAATAATGTATATATCATGTCTAACCCTTGGACATTAAAGGATGGGATAATTATTTCTCTGCTTAGTAAATCAACAAAGAAAGGTTTTTATTGCTCTAATTATAGGCTAATCAGTATAAATTTGAGGCCATTAATTTGAGGTCCAAATTCTGACTGCCATCACCTGTCACCTTGTTGTAACTTCATTCATTAGTTTCATTGGATTTACTTTTTATTTACTGTTGCATAAAGGGAATGTATTCCAAATATTCCACTGCTGTCTCTTCTTCCTGCCTGCCACAAATAACAGTGTTTTTCTACATGCCTGCTTCTCCAGCCTTCCCAGACTTTATCATGCCTTAACATGACCTTTACAAGTAAAGAGAAAAGTCCCTGTCCACTAAAGGATGCATTGTTCTGTGCTTGTTGCATGACACAAATACCTAGTTACCAGCATGAGGAAAGGACTTACCTCTCACAGAAAGTGTGCAGGCAGGGAAGCACTTTGGGGTTCTTGTAACGGTCCAGGCATATGCTGCAAATCAGAAACTGCTTGTCAATCTGACGGACCACAGGACTTGGGATGTTGGAGCCTTCACTGGCCATCCTAGACCACTGACATATGGGTCCTGTTCCCTTCTACCCTGCACACTGCTGGAGTGGGTGGGGAAAAGAAGAAAAGAAGAAAAATGGCTTATAAACTCCATGAAATAAGAGAATCAACAACTAATTCACTCATGTTTCATCCTTATGCAGGAATTCGTATTTCCATATAAAACCAAAACAGTGAAGAATTAAACTTCTAAAATGGTTTGCCACTGATGAGAGCCTGGGAAACAGTCAGCCAAGTCTACAACACCACACGTAACACCTCTGTCTGAGCAGGCATTCTGGAAAGGCATGTTGCCTCTGGACTGAAAGAGTTACAGGGCTGTCTGGTTTTAAAGAAATCCCACGATAAAAACGTTCTTGCACCAGTAGGTTCAGCCAGTGCTAACAAACATAGGATTTTTTACATCTACAATACCACTGGCAAAATGCTTAAACTGGAACTGCACCAGCCAGTCAAATGGCTGCGTCACAGACAGAGTTTGCAAATGGTTCACCTAACGATTTTTTCCCTTATCAGTGCTGGCATTGCCAAAGATATGGTAGATTTGGACTCCAGGAAGCCCCCAAGAAGGAACCTCCAGAACCAGCCAGCCCCTGGGAAGGGAGTGCTCAAATTCTGCATCAGCCACAGGGGTGAGGTAGGTGAAGTCAAAATCCTCACGATAAAAGAAACTGAGCAAAGAGGAGGCAACTGATAGCTGCTGAGAATCAGCAAAGGCAGAGTGAAGGATACATGAAGCACATCCAAATAATAAATGCAAGAAAAATGGCATTCTAGGCAGAAAGAGTAGTGAGAATCATGTTTCTAGGACTGAAGACTCTTCATAACCCTGGCATATAAAGCATGAAATAAAAGGGTAAGAAAAAAGCCTACTGACTGACAGAATTAAAATCGCAGGTTAAAGGAATGCCAGCAGGCTTGGAACACCTCCTGTCCTGGAACAAGGCACAGGGAGAGAAAAACTTAGTTTCTTTTCAGCAGGAGGTACAGATTATAGCCAACAGAATTAATATGTGGAAAGAGAAGACAGTGGGGGGAAAAGGAAGGAAGCAACCTCAGAGAAAAGTAAACTGCCTGCTAAAATAGTTTAGGAAAACCTGACAAGCAGAGGCCCTGGCAGGGTGGCCCAGCAAGAACTCCTCTCCATCAGCGTTTCTAGCGGGCTGGAGCACTGGGAGGCGCAGGCTCACTCCCCAGGCAGCTGACCGCAGCGTCTCTGTCGCAGCATCGAGTTCTGCCAGTCCTCCTGCACCCACAGTGAAACAGGGGCTCCTCTTCTGTGTGAGCCCAGCTGGGCTCCTCCACTGCAGGTACCCTCCTGAGGTAGTAACTTCTTCCCCAATTTTCTACCCAGTTTTTAGTCATCCATTTCGGACAATTTGATATTTGGCTTGAGGGCAGTTCAGGCTTTCCAAGACAGAAATAACAAGCCCTCTGCCTCGGTGCTGATCATGCTCTTTCAAAGGTCACTCAGTTCCACAATGATTTGCATGACCTGTAGCATTTTATCAGCAGCGTTACATCAGATTTTCTTCCTGTGCTGAATGCACGGCACACTAATCTGGCAGAGTTGAACTCATGCTGTTCTTCCTGAGCTGTGTATTTAGCCATACAGGTATGGTTTACTTACTACATTGAGCAAGTGGCTATTTCTAGGATAATGACAGTGATTACGGATCATGCTGTACTGACTTCCCTGATAACAGGTTCACGGGGAATCACCTCTGTGCTAGCAAATACAGCAGCATAAAGTTATTCACAATTAAAAGACCCAACAGCAGTAACTGACATTTAATTCGATGGAAAACACTTACGGCAGACCCTTTTGTTTCCTTTTTTCCCCAAGAAAGGGGAATCTGCAAGGTTAAAAATTGCTATAATACTCGTAAAATATCATGTTTGTTCATGACCCCAAAATGCATGATTTCAGGATTGATCATTTGTTTCACTTTTTTCATTTCTTTCCCCATAGTAAGATGAAATGTGAATATTACATAAACACAAATTAATGTTACCTCTTTAAATGCCCTAAATCACACACAATAAACCTTAGGAGATCAATTAGGAACCCGTGTTACTTTTTAAAAGCTTCAGTTAAAAATGGCTTTACAAGAAGTGGAAGCAAAATATCTAGCTTTCACAAAACGGAGTAGAAAGAACAGACTATCAAACATGCATTAACATATTGATGCATTTGGCAGCATAACATGTGGAACTTCAGCGATGTGTTTCAAAAGAAAATTCATTTCACCACTGATGCAGCTGTGTTTGCCTCCCACTCTCCCTCCCCAAAAGTTAGGGGCGGGGACCCAAACAAAACAGGGAAGATAATCAGAAACAGGAAGACTTCTTATCAAAAGCACAGTTTCCAAACTGGACACTGATACATTATGAACAGTATAATTTTTTTGGTATAGACTAAGCACAGACTATTGAAAAAAAACTGTACTTAAGATATGAAAGAATAGGTCTCCAGTGAATGCTGCCTGTCATTTAACAGAAGAAAGTTCTCTAGCAATCAGATATTTTCTGCAGTTTCATCTTTCCGCCGTCAAGTATGGCTACGCCAGCAAATAGTGTTTACACAAGGAAAACTCCTGCTGCCTGAAAAATTTCATATTGATTTCACCTTATCTTCATCTTAGTCTTTTACATTCCCCCAATCTCATTGCAAAATCAGGTGATTCTTAGCGTTTCACATACAAAGCTCATGCCAGCCACTTTAATTTTCAAATGTTCACGCTTTGAGCTTTGTCAGTGAAAGAAACCATTAACAATTCAGAAATAAGTGCTTTTAATATTTGATGTTTTGTCTGGAACACAGCAGGCCATGATTGTCATTTATCCCCTGTGCTCACATAAATCAGGTTTAAAACATGCACCTGAAAATAGAATTTCATCAGTACATTTCAAGCTTTGGCCACTACCTGGTACAACATCTTCTTACACAAGTGGTTCATTTAAAAAAGTTTTTTGAGTATGGAATTTACAGGATTCTGCAGCCTCCCTGAGCCAACTCCACCTTTGATGCAATTTTGATGAATGTGATGTAGCTACGGGAAGGATGATTTTGCCCATTGTCTCAATGAAAGCAACTGTACAATCAAAGACTATTTGAAGAAAAGCTGGAGATTTTAGACAATGCTTTTGAATTTCAGCAAAGACTATTTATTCTGATTTACTGCAGTGCTTGCAGCTGTTCCTCAAAATGGCAACATAAGTTTCAGATGTATTAGCAGTGGGAGATTTTGCAAAGTGACACTATTTTTACAAGAAAAACATTCTTTTTTGTAGTAGCATCTTCTGAGCTCAGAAACTGCCAGAGCTCTTTTCAGAGGTCCATTCTGTCTCACAATCTAATAAAGAGCAGCTGAAGGACGAGCTTTGAAAACAAGTCTGAGAATCACTTCTCCATATAGTTACACTTCATAATTTAAACATACAAAGCCAAAGGTTTATGAAACATTGCACCAAATGACATAAAACCCCACCCATTTATCTATAAGAAGCACACACTGGAAACCCAGTTCAGGTTTGCTAAATCAAGTGCAGAAAAGGGTTCTGAAACGTATACCCTTTGTCACCGCTTTGAGGCTCAAGGATTGTTATCTTTCCAGCCACCCCAAAAATAACATTGTTCTTTTTCCTTCTGCTTGGAGATATGACTATCAATTTTCATTCAAAATATACTATGCAGCAAAGAAAGGAGAAAATAATGGCTTTCTAAGCTAGTGGAAAGCCTTGCCCTGCTATGCATGCATGCCTTCAGGAACGAAAGTCAGGGTGTGGCCCCATCCATATGAAAAGAACTTCCTATAGCATTAGAAAAGGGGAAAAAAAAAATGTTAGGGTATAGCAAATAACAGTTCCAGAAGAGTTGTTTCAGATAAATATAGCAATGTAATAGGAAAGTGCACCCTTTCTACAGGTATCTTCAAATGAGCTCTGGAATTCCTCAACAGTTATTGAATTCTCTATTAGTTTCCGTGGCCCGGCCGAGAAAAAGACATTGGGAAAACTTCTGTCTGTTCAGTTCCCAGGATTTATTCCTAAACGAGCAGAATTCTCTGTTGCCGATACACTGCTATCACCAAACTCCACCCAGCCAGAGCTGCAACTAGCCTGAAAGTACAGCCTGAGGAGAACAAATTGCTTGCAGCTTGTTCATCCTCTTCTTATCAATGGTATTCACAACCCAGAGGGTCTATTCATGTATTATGAATGAATAGGTTTCCAATGGCAACGTTTCCAAAGGAACGGTTAGGCCTCGAGAGCCGTAAGAAAGGGTGGGGAGCCTCAATAATGTTGCTTCAAGGCTTGGGGGAGCTGGGGTTTAAAAGTGCTTAAAACAGATACATCCCCTGTCCACAGTCTTTAGGAATAAAGAACAGATTCAAGCCATTTCTAGCAGCAGCCCCAAAATTAGCCGATACAGAACACACCAAGCAAATTAATAATAATAACCACCACACAGTCCACTTGTGTAAAAGGCTTGATAAGCTAAATTTGCATTCCTTTCTCTCCCACTCTTGCAATCAGCTTGGTGCCTTGTTTAAAACACAGCAACCCTCTTCATTCTTACAGCATGCAGAAGCATAATGAACGATCAGGGCCAAAACAGAAGGAGCAACCCAGCAGCAGCCACCAGGAATAACACTGAGCAAACCTGAGCATTTTAGACCTACCCATCTTTGTAGAAAAATAGCTTAATCAGTGCAGTGCTGAGGATAAAATCCTTGCAGGGACGGAGCTGCAGTTCCGCAGTAATCCAAACGAACAAACCATCATCTGTTAATATTTCAAGCCTCACGCGTAAAACTGTTTAAGAATCCCTATCACAGCATAGTCATTATTAGATGCACAACAGATTTTGTGCTCTGAGGAATGACGCTCCATCCCACGAAGAGGACAGGTGGAAAGAAAAATGGAAGAATAAGAGGAGGCCCAGTGAAGTCGTCATGAATTTTTTTTTCCCCCGGGTCATTTACAAGTGGGAGACCCCTTCAGGATTCAAACCAATCAATCTTTATTTAGCACATCTTTTTCTCACTCAGCCTGTGTAGAAAGACTGCAGCAAATGGTGCAAGGGATTGTGGGATAGGGATGCAGCAGAGAGCTGCAACGAGATTCGCTGGGTTATTTTTTTTCTTCCCTACTCAGCAATCAGCTGTTTCGAGGCTCCGCGCAGGGCCATTGAATTTGGTCACCAGAATGTTATTACAGGATTAGCAGGCGGAGACAGCTACCACTGTGCATCTGGCATGTCAATGCAGCTAAGAAATACATATGCAAATATCGCTTGCAAATCGGAAAAAGTATTTAACTCTGAAGGGGAGAGTAAATATTACGTAACATCCATTACCAGGACAGTTGCCACAGATGAAACGAAAGCACTTTCGTTTATAAAGGACATAAAGCTTAACACTTAATGATTCCACCCTGATTTTTCCAGGATTCAGAGTATTTCTTGGAGCATAATTCTTCCCTGCTCCAACTTTCAGCAACAACAAAAGACCCCACAAACGCTCTTTGTCTCTCCAGATGTTTAAAGCAGAAGCAAAGAACCTCTTCAGAAAGCTGTGCTACTGACACACAAACCAGCAGCAGTTTCTTCTACTACAGAGTTGCATATTTGACCTGACTCAGACTCAAGTTAAATATTTAAGGCAGCAATTAGTAAACTCATATTCAAGGAACGCAAGAATCAAAGCTAACAGTCTGTTCAACTTTTGTACAAACATTAGTGCAAAGGTGTAGGTGTATTCTCTTAGTTAATCTATTTACATGTTTAAGAAAATTTAAAAATCACAGGTCAATTCAGATTTTACCAGGCTATTACCCAAGGAAATAAAAAGAAATTTGATGTCTGGTATTTTTCAGCTATGCATACAAGGTTGTTAAAAAGATGCTTGTGAATACACAGACACTACTGAAGTAAAGCAACATGGAATTAGCTTTGTCTTCCAGTATAACAGCTGGCAGTTTTTGCAGACAAGGTAGTATTTGCATCTCTAAATACAGTGTATCTTTTCTTTTGAAAAAACAAATCATATGCAAGTATTTCAGCTAACTGAGGCTAACAAAGCTTCCCACAAATAAAAGGACACAAAGGTCCATTTGCATCAAGAAGAAAAAATGTGGGGTTTAAATACTGTCTGTGCTTCTCTGACTTAATTAGGACAGATAGGGTTATTTTAGAAGTTTAAAATGTTGTCCTAAGCTCTTTAAGCACAGTTTCCAGAATATAATATTTATTCCATTCTTGGACTGATGAGGTAAATAGTATTAATAATCATTTAGCATGACTGAAGTGTAATCTAAATTCCTGTTAAAAATATAGATTCTGTGTACATCATTTACTTTCCACTTGGCAATCATTTAGCCAGATTGGTTTTATGCATCAGGCAGATCCAGCCTGGTTTCCCTGGGTAATGCCCACAGGGCAAAAGCATGTTGTAATCCAGTTTATAACCTGAAATGAAACATCAGGCAGCGTGTGTGCATGTGTTAGGATTTGGGTGCTTGTGCCAAAATACTGCTCCTCTGATTCCCTCAACATATGCTGAACTTTGTCAAAGAGTGAGAACAAGGTAAGTTTCGTTTTAGCTCCAACATTCAGCAGGTCAGAAGAAGCAAGCATCTGCACAGCAGGATTCACAGTTTAAAAAAAGGCCAGAGATTTCTGGCACATTTTTGGAGGAGTGCTTTTTTATGTTTGGTTGGGGGTTTTTTTGTTTTCTTTTTAAAGTGTCTAGAGAACCCCCACTGCAAAGAGCAAACAACATATTTCACTCCCACAACAAGGAGATCCAAGGCCTTTTGTTTCTGCCACTGGAACAAAGACACGCTTAAAACAAAAATCAAGAGAGAAAATTCATGAGTGGCACCCCCACAGCCGAGGTGGAAGACTCTCGGACAGAAGCATGCAGACATCACTTAGCTGCTTGCTTTTCCTTGCTCATTTCAAGCATCATATTTACGTACACTAAAACAGAATGACAAGTATTGCTCAAATTACTATTTCCATTTACAGTCAGTAGTAAGGACTACGTACACTTCGAATCAGAACCGATCCCGTAACGTACCTCATGGCCAAAGGAGACTGCAGGAGTCACAGCTGCAGCCACTCTCACAGGGATCTACACCTCCAAATGAGAGATTGCTTCAAAGTGCAGTTCTCTTATAATTAACTCTGAGAAGCTGCCTGCTGACAATGAGCTGATATTCTGCAAATAATCCTGCTTCTTCAACAAAACAAAAATGTGGTACTGTGGCAAGGAAAATGAGACAAAAATCATAGCATTTCCCTTGAGATTTTTGTTCTTACATGTTGAATGTTGATATGTGGGTTTCTTCTCCCTAGTGAAGAGGAAATGGATTTATAGCTCAGTGAACAGTCTTGCACTTTACCCCCATAGCAGTTACTACCAGCCTATTTCAAATAGGTTTATTGTATGTGTATGTCTTTTGAGTTGGGAGATGGGAGTGGGGGTTGTTGTTATGTGCTTGGTTTTGGTTGGGGGTTGTTTTTTTTTTATTTTAAAAAGAACAAGCTACTTTCCCTCAGAACTTTGCTGCACTCATCGTTGCTGCTGACTTATCTGTGTCACTGCTGACTAGTGAAGTAAGTTCTGGAGAAGAAAATACATAGCACGTGCCATCTTCATAGTGCCATGGAAGAGTGATCTAGCCTCTGTTATCATTCCTGGTAAATGTCATGTTTTTTGAATAATTTATTCTTTTCCCTGTTCCAAACACAACCTGAATTCATATGCTTAGGGAGCCCATAAATAGTAAGTTACCAAAAAACCCCACAACTAATTTACAGACCATAGGTAGATACTGGTATATCCTTCCCTAATATTAAATAAGTCATCCAAACACTCCAGGTTAAGGTTAATGGTCTGCACTGAAGCCTGTACTATAAATTGACTGAAGGGAGAGTAGTCTAACTCAGCCTGCTGTACAAAAGAGATTTTAAGGTCAGCAGAAAAAAAAATTATTGCGTTAGCCCAAACTAAATGGCCAGCTAATACAGTCCTGGCAATTAAGACTGACTGGAAAATAAGAGGTGGGAGAGACCAGAAATCAAATACCCAAAGCTGACATGCTGGGGATGAGGGCTAGTTTGGGAACACAAATATAGGAGAGGATGGGCTGTTACAGCCATCACCTAGCTCCACGTCCTTAATTTGACCCTGGCACCAGGAAAGCAAGTGGGGTGAAACAACCAAGCTCTGTCATTGTGGGACCATGCCCACACCAGGAATCAAGGGGCCTTAGTCACCCTCAAGAGATAGTGGCAGTGGAGGCACCTTTACCTTTCCCCACTGCGGCTGTGTACCCATGCAGACCCAGCAGCTCCCGCAGACCAAGTGCAACTTCCAGCCCTGACTCCGCATTCTCCAATAGCCCAGGCTGTACCTCACATGGGCTGGGAAGAGCCACAGCGTCCTCCCACTGTGGGCTTGTAGCTAGAGGGCACGTCTGCCCCGAAAGGAGCTCTGCTAGGTCCTGGTTCCTCCCCACCAGCCACAGCTTGAAGCCACAATCACTCCCCCATCTTGTGATCCAGTGGAGCAGATGCTTTTCCCCGAAGCTTGTGACCCAACACATGGTTTGTCATAGCCTGGGAGGCAAAGAACTTGAAAGGTTTGCCTGGGATGTAATGCTGGGCTGCTGGAGACCTTCCCAGCCCGCCCAGCACCCGTCCTCCTATGCCTTTGCCACCTTATTCTGTTTCCTTCTGCATTCTGCTTACGCCTAGTTTAGCTTGCCAAGGTTGCAGTTTTTGTAGCACAACTGCAGTCAGACTGGGACAGCCTGGCCTCCCTGCTCAGCCAGCCCAAGCTTGGCTGATGTGACTGTACTCCCTGCCTGTCTCCAGCACTGATGTTGCAAGTCAGGCAGCACCAAACACAAACTGCTTTTCTCCCCTCTGTGTTATTCTTTCTCTTTCCCCTTTCAGGTATTTGCCATTGAGGTGGCAGGGCCAGGCACTACAGTCACCAGAAACAAGCTCCGTATTCTGGCATTTCTTCTGCATGGCAATGGGCTTACCTTCAGTACCACTGTCAGATGTCGATGTCATGAATTAGGTTACTTTTAAAAGCTTTCAACTGCTAAAGGCACAGGAATAATAGGAATAGAAGCCACTGCTATAAATTAAACCCTTGCTTAATAGTTTTACATGTTTAATGCTTTGTTGCTTTTTCCTCCTTCCTTTCCTCAGTCTGTAATCAAAGATTATAACAGGGTGAACACCTGAAATACATGGGTGGGCCTCTTAAGACATCAACGTACTAATGCTTTATACTCCGATTTGTAGAGGAGGGAAGGGTTATGGCTGGCATCTAATACCCCCTTTTCTTCTCTCTCCCCGTCCCCACAACTTCTGCCTGCCTCTGCAGTACCCCTTCTCCACCACCCTTTGGTGGTGCAATAGTCCTGCTTCCATCCCCACAGACCCCATCTCCCAGCTGTCCTGTTCTTGGATGGAGAGAGGACCTGCTGGTGGCTGCCCTGCACACACCAAGGGACAAGACTGGCAGGTCAGAGCTCGTGTGATCACACAGTCATCACTCAACTGAGATATGATACCTACTTTAAGGCTATTTGTCTGTCTGAGGTTTTCAGGACCTCATTTTGGGTCAGGGCCTTGCACAATACATTCCAACACACTTGGAGCACACTGGATTTACTGCACATGCAAGGACAATTTGAGTGCTTGCAGTGGAAGTTCACGAATCCCCAACCAAATGGCCAATGTTCTCACAAATGAGATTTCAGAGAGAAGGGGTAGGAAATGAGGGGAAAAGGGCATGCCAAGGGAAATGATAGGATTAAACTGTCACGTATCAGGTTAAATGACATTCTCAGAGCTGTCATTTAGGGCCCTTTCCATGTTTAATAAAGTGTCATATTCTCAGGTAAGCTATTAAAAAAAAAAAATATCCGCAGTGAGGTAGGTCCAAGTAATTATTTCAGGGGCTAGATGTTGTGCAGGCCTAAATAAAAGGATTTTAAATTGTACACTTGCCATCCAAAGCAACGAGTCAGAGCATCTATACTGAAAACCCCCCTACTCTGATTAACTGCCTAGTGCTGTTAACATCACCCTTACAATTGTACATTTTTGACTCTCTAGGCCTACCTATTTTGTTAATGCTGACAGATCTCTGTTCAGCCTTCACAGGTACACAGGCTCAAATAAAACCAGGCTGAACTGACAAATAATTAAAACTGCACATCAAATCACTGCTGCTTCCATAAACATCTGCTCTGAAATGCTACTTGAAATAAAAGTGCTCCATGGAGACTTCATAGTAATCACTGTTAACCCTTCCAGGCACAGGATAACAGGCAGTACAGACAAAAAGCAGGAGGTAGAGACGGAATCTATTTGGAAAGAGGTCCCTGGCCTTTTCTACGTACTGTTAGATATAAGGTACATTGAAAAATGCTCTAGGCATTTTCTTCAGAGTTGCCGAGCAATGGCAAGAAAAGTAAAAGCAAGTAGCAAATGCTCAGTGCTTTTCGTACTGAGCTGTGTGGTGAAGGTTGAACTGCTCAGAGACCATCCTCTCCGCTCCCTCCTGAGACACTCCTCTGGATCTGCCCCGTGCTGCATCTCCACTTGATCTTAACAGTTCTGCAACTCTCCCTTTAGAAGAGGTGACACACATCAGGTACTGGAGCTTAGTCATATATTCTCTGTTGACCGCTGCAAAGTAAAGTTCCTCTGCTTCTGTTTCCATTTACTTCAGTAGGATTTTGTTCAACTAGCACAAAGTTCAAATCAGCAAGGGAGAAGGCAGCACCCAGCAATCACCACATGCCATGTAACTTCTTCACAAAATTAACTTAGAGACTTCCAGCCCTTTAGAATTTTTTTCTTGCAACCTTCAAAATCTTACTTCCCAGCAGATACAGCATATGGAAAATAAACCGGGAGAAAAAAAAAGGTGTTTCACAGCAAGAAACAGCAGATGGAATCTAAGCATTAAAAAAGCAAACAATGAAGGCAGAAAGCGAAGGAATTCATGTTGTCTTAGCGCACAGCACACAGCAGATAGGGTGCCTGAGCCGGTAAGGTTTCTGCCAAAAACACATCTTGGGAGAGGGACTAAGAAGGAGGGGGAAGGAAGAGCCCTCTCCAGCCTGTGAGCAGGCTCAATTCGGGCTCACATCCTCTGCAGCACTTACATTGTTTGAAAGATGAAATATTGGTTGCTGCACCTCCATATTTACCTTAGCTTTTGTACAGTACTCACCTCATTTTCTTGCCCAGATCCCTGCAGCGATGTTACCTTCTATGTCTGCTAAGTCTTCTTCTGAACTGAAATGTCTTTCAAAAACACAGCGATATGTCTAAATATTTATGTCGTTCTTGGGTTCAGAGAAAACCTTGCTCAAGCATGAAGTGGCATGCAGAGGTTTACCCAGGCAGGCTCTTTATGTTGGCAAAAACGCAACACTGAACTTTAACAGCAAGTAGGTAAACATGTAGCTGCATACAGCAGGTAGTCTGGCAGCACCAGCAATAGTGAGAAACAATGTCAGAACAACCTTGGCAAAAGGAGCTCTGTGGGTTTTAACAATGGTTGTAGGCACAGGAGCTGAACCGACCAAACAACAGTAACAAAAAGCCATCTACAGCTCCCGTGGGGAGCTCCAAGCACACAGAGCCTGAGCGTGCCAGCTGCGATGCTGTGTCCTCCTCTGCACTCACAGGGTCACTCCGTTTGACTTAGCAGTAGTCAGCTCCAGCAGTTCAAAACTTGGAAACACCCAATGGCTGAACTTCACCCAGTAAACACGTCTTTCCAGTCCTCAGCAAGGACACTCGTTTGCTGATTGCATGCCAGCGCTCCTATTTAAAGAACTGTTGTTATGGGAAAAAGCTGAAACCTTTCTACCGCAGAGACGAAGTGCTCCCTGTATCTTGTGCCTTATCTACAGAAATGCATCAATTCCCAGTATGTGTTTCCACAGCGGAGTTTCACTACAGCCACAGTAAGACGCGGTTGTCTGACTGCAAAGCCCACCATACCCCTGAGCAGGCTGGATCTCCAGACAGTCCTAGTGGCCCTTTCTCAGGGCCTACCAAGCAGCTACTCTGGCTCAGCCCAGGTTTTCCTCAAGCCTTTTCCTTGAGGCACAAGGTTTTATACCTGACACAAGCTGCAAGAAGCAGCAGTAGCAAAAGGTGTCCACCTTTATCCTTCATCTCCAAATATAACTCTCCTAAGCTTTCTCTTAGACACCTCTTCCAGGTTCTAATCATGCAGGGCATGTTCAGGCTAGATGCCCAAGGCTCCTACAGAGGCACTGCCAGGCTGCTTGTAAGCAAATGCCCAGCACTGACGTAGGTCAGACTTCTGCAAAAACTACATTCTCAGAAGACCCTCATACATATCTTCCTACATGAATATCAGTCTTTTTAACTGACATCACAACTTATGAAGCAACAGCTAATGAAAGAGGAGGAAAGTACAACCACTCATATGACACAATTTTAAGACTCTCCCAAGCTGAACTGGGATACACAGTACATTCATTTCTATGTGAAAACATATCCATTTTACTTTACAGGAAAACCAGTACATTTTTAAGTATATGAAAAGCAAATTAGGAGACAGTCTAGAAAACAATAACCATGTGAATGCAGCTGTATTTTCAAATAAAAAAAGCACTTGGAAAAAACACTGGCATCAGGACAGCTAAGAACAATATTGTCTTAAATCAGCCACATTATCATTTGGGTTGCGATAGCACCTGGAAATCTCTTCCAAGTACCAGAATCCCACTGTGACAGGCACCAGCTACACAGAACACAGATCCTGTGCAAGCATAGGTAGCCCATGTCTTAACGCCTCGCACAATTCAACTATTGCCATTTAACCGTATTTGTGACACTAAGTACCTTTCTACACTACGAAATAAGTTTTCACAGCAAGCCATTAATTTGGATAAGCGCTATTTTTGTAAAGAAAGAGGTGCAAGATAGTAGCTTATATAGCCTGAATCTTTTGCAGTCAGAGAATGGGAGCAGATCTTAGCATCCTCTTCCCTTTGCAAACTCTACAAGCAGATATAAGAACCGCCTGACACTTCAGAAGTAGTCTTTGCGATGACTGTGACAAGATGTACCATGCTGTTATTGATACAGGTTATACTGTTATTGATACAGGTTATACGTAGTAAATGACAAAACCTGTTAGAGTTGTATATAAAGTAACCAGATCTAGGCACTGCTGTTAAAAGTAACTGAGAAATCCTAGTGGAAACCCAGTTACTAATAGGCCATACAGACTATGCACTATCTCAGGTACTGAACAACTACTCTCACTCAAATACCACAGTGAGGGGCTGTTAGGATGTATTTCAAATAACTTAAATGCTTTTAGAAGCCTGATTAAACAGCAATCACTAGGGTTTTGATAGGTGGAGCATGCTGTACTCTGAGTTAAATTTTATTCACAATTTATTTTTTATTCACAATGTATATCTATTACTTTTTACTCTTCCTTTTTATTGGCCACAGATCAGAAACCTCTTTTAAGGCTACCAGTAATGTGCTGGATACTCCTTCATCCTGTGAGCTGTGAAACCCATTGCCCCAGGATGCTACAGTTAATATTTTACAGGCATTCCAGGAGAGAAGGACAAATTCATGGTGAATAAATTGATTAAAGATTTTAAAATCCAAAGACACCACCTCTACCAGAAGCAGAACTGGAAGCACAAATCATTGAAGATGCAAGAGCGTTCTGGAGAGTACCATATGTCTGATCTATTCTTACGCCCTTCTGTAGGCATCCACTGTCAGCCACCATCCAAATTATAAGGCTAGGCTAGATTTACTTTTGATTTGACCCAGACAAACCTTCAAAATACTCAGTGTAGACATCACAGGAGCTGTCTAAGTAGCCACTCCCTTTTGGCATAGTTAATGGACAATAATGGCTCCACAGGGCTGTTTTTATCACTTTGTAGAGCCCTGCCATTTAGGGATGTCAGGTGAAATGAATCCATCAGACAGCTGCCTTAATACACTATTGGTGCACGAAGAATGCCACTCAGGGCCACAGAGTACTTCTAGCATGTACACCCATTTCTAAGTCATACAAACAAGACACACAACAATGGAGACTGACTAGTCATCACCCCAAGCAGAGAACCCTTTCATGGTGAATACAATACTAACCTAGCATTTCTCCCCGCTTCCTCCTACCTTTTCAAATTTACTTTATCCTTAAGAAAAAAAAAAAAAAGAGACTTCTACTGATATTTCCTTAAGAGTGACGTTTATTTTGTTTCTCTACAGAGGTACTCTGTACTATGCTAAATGCAATACCACAGAGCTTGGGGAAATCATGCCTTGATTGCTATCCTGGTTCTCCTCGTTTAAAAGTAGTCCACCTTCCTCAACAGAGGTCCCTGCAGAGGGTGCACACCTTCAGAGCATGCTTTCTGCAAGAGGACATCCCAGAGGTGAAACAATGATGGTTGTTCAGAGGGTAAAGGCCACCATTCAGGAACGCAGATGAAAATCCATCCCAAAAGTTAAATATGGGAACAAGCCTTCCTGCTCTTCTACTTACTTGTATTCAAGACTGTGCAGTGTGTCAGCTTCTGATTAGACAAACAAAAATTTTGCACTTTGCAAGCACAGGAAATTATTCATGGAACTGCTCTACTTATTTTTTGCAAATTCACCTTATTATATACAAACATTTTTGCATGCACTAGTCTAGCCTGGTTTTGGGGGTTTTTTTGTAGGAGGGAATAGTAAAAAAAAAAAAAAATTAGAATGAGGAAGCTAAGGGATGAGGGGGTTCTCTGCCTACACAGAACATGTAGTGCATTTCTTATAAAACAGTCCTCTGTTACATACTGTCTTCTGTTTCCTGTGTAATAAAGGATTGCATTTATCTCCACTGGGAGATTTTAAGTAAAGGATTACATTTGTGAATGAATGGAAACTTATTCATCTTTAATTAGTAATGATCTTAGAACATATTTGTATTTCACAATCAAAATTTATTTCCAGTTATTTTAGATGCCTAACTGCAAGGCAAAAATTTACCACTGCATATTTGATAAATAGGATGAAATCTTCATGGTGCAACACTTAATTTTATCTCTTTATTATAAAATGTTTTCTGAGCTGAGATGCAGAAAGATCAGTTGTTCCCAAGACTATGCAGAGCAGACTAAGAATTAGGTAATAAGTAAAGAGAAGACCCTGTTCTTTGCGGAGGGTCCAGCAAGCCTTTCAAGCACATTAGGAAGACCACACACTAACCCATATCATAGTATTGTCTCAGAGTAACACTCAGGACAAAAAAAATCAGATGGTATGAAATTAGCCTGTGGATCTATCTGATTTTTGGGCCCTAGTTTCCTAACCCCAGTACAGTGCAGCTACTTGAGCTCTAAATATCAAATTAAATCTGCTTTCAAGACAACAACAAAAGAACTAGCTGCAGAAGCTTATCTTGTGGGAGTTAATCCCTGAAGGTTTACATTAACACTTCCACCAATATAGGGATTACAGGAGAGAAAGTTGTAGAGGGGTATCTCATGAAGAGTGTTTCCTCACTGAAAAGGAAAAAAAAATACTGTGCAAATGTAGACAAACCGTGGCAGTTTTTCTTCTTGAACAGTTTATGTATGCTGTAAAAGGCTTGTTCCTCAGTCCTGAGTTTTCATTCCTGGAGGTCATTTTAGTTCCTGAGGAACTTGTAAGCAGTATTTACAGTATTTACAACATATAGCTCTTCTCAGAAGAACCAGGGTGGCCTTGAAGATACTTGACATCACTGAACCTGGTGGCATCTGCTCTTTTGGAAGTCACGTTTGTCACAGAGCATGCAAGTTCTCTCATAATACAGATCATGGGCCAAATATGGCTGGGGCTAGATACGGTACATATACTAAGTCTCTCCAAGGACCACTATAGAGATAAATGCATTCAGAGGCACAAAACATGTGTGCTGTTCTTGTTGTTCAAGAGCATTTCCAAGTTCAGCAAAATCTTTTAAGTGCAATCTTTTTTTTTTTGTTGTCCTGTAAGTAATTGTGTGGAGTGCGTTTGCTCAAGATTCCATTGCTGCTTTGGAGGGTTTTTTGTTCTGCACCAAGTGCAGGAGCAACTTTGCACATTTGTATTTTCATACTAGTCAAAGTTAAGTAGCTCAGAATAATCCAGCCACTGCTCTTTCCTTGCTAAATCAACTTCTGAGCGCTTCACAAAACACACTGGTGTATCCCACACACCTTCAAGCTCACAAATAACCAAGTTCTACTAAACTTTGATGTAGAAAGAGGCAGGCACAGTATAAATCTTTGCAGAGATTTGCACTTTTTCTTTAAGCCATCACTCTACACATGACAATTTTTCAGATGACAAGTTCAATTAAGGGACATCCTCAAATGAAGCATTCAACACCCATTAAAAACAGAAAAAGAGGGGATTGTCACTCTATGTTTCCAGAATTGTCACTCTACGTTTCCAGAATTGAAAGAAAAAAATCAAGAACAGCAGCTCATGGTAGCACAGAACAAATAGCTTTACATGACAAAAGCACAGAAAGTCACCCAGAAATAAACTGATCATACACATGTTTAGGCAGACTAATAACATGAAGACAAATAAATCCATACTGGATTAGGAGCAAGGAGGTTGCTGAACATTCATCTCATGCATTTAAAACCTCATCAAAAGTAATTGCATCTACTCCAATCTTTATGTCTCTTTCACAGAGGGTGTCCACCCTGGCATAAGGACTGAAGATCACCATCCACCTAATTAATTGCTCTTAAAATGCATCCAAGACTGAAAATATTCAGGTCTTAAAGTGAGAGAGAATGAATAATACTTTTACACATGAGCAAAAATGCTGACCATAAAAAGCAGAGTTGTCCAGAGTTCTTCCAGGGGAATGTTCAGGGTATACATGATTACAGTGCATTTTTAAGTCATTTGTCTTCTCCTAGTGGCAGGGCATATTCTTAAAGTTATTGCAACCTAGATGTAACATCTAACCGTAAAGCATCATAGCCATTCCAGCAGCAGTTTGTAAACTATTGTAGCAGTCCAGCTATACAGGATATATTTTGATGCTTGTGTTAACAGGATCACCATGTAATGTAAGAAGTGCCAGAATACATGCTGCTAACATTTTTCACATGTCTATGATTAGTCTCCTTCTTAATTTAGCTGTGCCTCTTTTAACCCTACTGCAACTAACTAGTAGCAAGATGGATGGAGCCAGCCAACATCTACCTGCCACACTATCTGTTCAGCACCTCAAGAACTATATTCCAATTGCTATTTCAATTCTTCCTTTTGAATGGGATTTGCTTTTGAGTTATTGCCCTAAAGTCGAGCTGGCAAGTGGGAAGGCTGCCTGGTTGCCAGCAGACTTCTCAGCTGACTAGATCCTTGGCTGTCCCCACACAGTACATTAGAGTGACACATTACGTCATTTATTTCTCTTTATGCTATTCCAGTTACAAACTGCTATTCCTGTGATCAAACTATATTACTGACTTGCAGCTAAATTCACCTTTTAAAATAAGCAATGCCCAATCCAAATACAGCCAACCACCCCAATTATTAAAAGGAATGACATGCAGTGCCAAGATATGTCTATAGATTCTGTGACAGAAAATGTCCAGAGGGTCTATGGTAGAAAACAAAGACAAATGTCTTTAATGTTACAATTTATACAATAAATGTTTAGTTATTTAAACCACAGAAATAAAACCTGGTCTTTATAGACATAAAACAATTCAGAAAGTTTGACATGAAATGCCATTTTCATCTCTCCAAAGGCCAACCTGAGTTTTGTTCAGTGGGAGGTAGACTTTACTCCAGTTGATATTTTAAAGAGGAAAAGAAAGAAATCTTGCACTATTTGTCACAAAACAGGAATTCTTCCAAATTACATTTGCTAAGTGTTTGCAACCAAGCAGCTCTTTCCATTACGGGCACATGTCAACATAAACCTTACAGCACACCAAGGGACTGCCTCCAGTCTGTTCATGTCACATAACAAATACAAGAGCAGGCCCAATTCTAACAGAAGCAGCAAGTGTGTCTTAAAAAGTAAACTATCAAAAATGGAGGTATAGAGAGGTGAAGTCTATTTATGTGAATGCTAAGCCCTGTTCTTCTCCCTTCAGTATTTTAGAAACCTCCAAACAATGATTATTTCCTTTCCAACATTTACTCCTTTCAATAAATATTGATTTTGTTTCAGTCTTTTTTTTTTAACAACACGTCACGCATTTCACATGGTTAGCTCCCTCTCCCCCCCCCCCTTTTTTTTAACCCACAAACATCAGCAACAACATAACCGCAACCTGCAGTCTCTGGAAATAGCATATCTAATTTTGGTTGAAGGTGTCAGCCAAGTGTAGGATCTGCAATAGTGGATTTCAATCTTACAGTCACTGGACTTCTTCAACGCGGTCCCTGAAAGCTGACTAAAAAAAGCAAGTTCATATATGTTACCCTGAAAAATATGGATGGGCAAAATTCCAGAAGAAAATTTTTAGGGCTCAGAAAACAAAAAAAAGGTGGAAAAACACTGTGTTGGAGTTTTCAGCGCATTTGTGGATTCTTTGGAATTAATGGCTCTTTATAATACAGAACATTGCACTGTCCTTAAAACAACTATTTAAATCTGAAGAGCTATTCCCTTCTATAATGCAATGGTATTAAGGATCATTCTTTAGAAACTGTATTTATTATTTGGAGTAACATATATGTTTGTTGCTGTGTATAAACAAATAGTTAAAACTGGCTACACTTGTATCCTCAGGCACATTTAATTTTGACGAAACAACATGCTTGCCAACTGATAGAATCCAATTCTTTTACAGTTGGCTCAAGGATTTATCCTAACCTACCATACATTGTGCCTTTGTTTTTGTATAAATAGTTCATGTGTCTAGACACAATATTACATGTTTCTGCAAAACTGTGTATGTTTAATACTTTATGCAGATTATTAAATTTCAGCTTCACTATAGTAATGCACAACACTTTGTTCTCTGCATTAGGACACTCAAAACCTTTTCAGTTCATTTAATTCCTCAGTTTTCCTCAAAGGAATCAGGGGCATCACTGCATTTGTATAAGCTGTCCAAATCCTAGTTTTGTTATGAATTAATGAAATTCCATTATCAGGCAAAGACAGGCCCAGCATGTTTTCATGATGGCTTCAAGCACCAATTATCTGGGATTTTCCAGTAAACAACCTGACCTTCAAGCTAAAACTGGGATTGCCAGAGAAAGAATAGTATCACGGGCTGGGGAAATCCCCCAGCAGTATTGTCATCTTTGTCCAGGTAAGGTCTAATTTTCCAAACACTGTGCATGCTGCTGAACATAGCAGAATTCAGCCAGCACTTGCGTGTGCTGTCAGGCCACGGACACCGCTTGTCTCAAACCTAGCCTCAAAACCAAGATTTCACTGAACTCATATACTCTAGTTAGTACATGGAAAATAACTTCTGTGAAAAAGATGAACGTTTAAGACCCCCAAAAAAGTCACTAAACACATACATACTTCTAATTTTTATTCTGTATCTGGCATGATATATTTGCTGTCTCCCTTTATGAATTGCCCAAAGAAACCAAAAGATTTTTCCCAGTTGGCTGAAATAAATGTTTCCATGATTTGAATTTTTCCCTCTTCCCAGAAACCCTATAATCAAATCTAGAATTGGTTCTGTCATAAAACCGACTTCATGTTTCCTTCTAGCCCTCAAGCAGCATGTTTTAGTGATGGTCCTTGAAGCAACAAAAAAGTTCTGTTTAGCCTTCTCCCTGAGGAAAGCCATGGTGTATTAAAGGTGCATCAAAGCTATTTTTCATGAAAAAGGATGAATCTCAAGGACTGAAATGAGCCCTCAATGAAGAAAACCCCAAGCTGTTCTTTATAGCCAAACTGTGGGCACTGCAGGTCCAGATCAGACCAGGGAGTTTCTTCACAACTCAAGTTTGTCAAATGCTTTGCTGAGAAGTTTGAGGAAACCTTTGGTTTATGGTAAGCAGTTTTGGATGAGGGCCAACAGAATGATTCCCCCCAAAAACCCCTCTGGAAACAGGGACTAACCTCCTCTTTCTGCTGGCTTTGTTTTCTAGCAGGACGGTGCAGTCCCAAGACCAGGTACAGTGGCTTCCTGGTACCTTCTCTCTATAACCGCTCCACACTTTAGATATCATGAGTCCATCTTCCAGAAAATTATGGGACTAGCTTTAAAATGAACAAGTTTATACAGATTTTAACAAACCAAACCTTTTAATATGCTTTGCAAGCCCTACAGTTTATATTCCCAAGTTTATTCCAAATATTCACATTGTCTAGAAGCTCTCATTAGTATCGCTAGTCAATTTAATTTCAGTTCTCACACAAGCAGCAATATGGAATTTTAAGAAAAAAACTTCTGATGATTAAATCACACTAGCTGGCCACAGAACTGTTATCCAGGTAATAAATCCATTGCCCTCAAAGACAAAAAATCCAAGGCTGGAACAGAAAGCAACTTTTCTTATGCCACATCCTTATCTAAAAAATATTTATTTAGTCATTGTACTTTCACCACAATTTTCTTATTTGTCCCCATATAAATGAACATTTATGTAATTGTTTTGGCCTAATGAATGTTTGACTTCAGGGCGATTTTTGTCTTATTCTTGGTATATTACCTGGTACATTATCATTATAATCCCTTGTTTTCACTTAAACCTATCAATCTGCCTGACAGTCTGCCTGGACTGCATTTTGAAAATAGTAAAATAAACTAAAATGGGGGAAATCAACCAACGTAAGTAACCTACGGAGAGCTATGCACCAGGTAACGGCTCAAGTTACTCTTCAAAGCACAACAACAGAATACGGCAACATTAATGCCAACTGCCAACTTCAAAAAACTGAACACCTGTGAAAAGTAAAGCTCTTCTAATTAGACCGTGGCATTATCCTCTCAGATTTACAGAGTCGTTATTTTGCTTTGAATAAACATCACTATTTCTTTCCTAGGCAAACTCCTTGGCTCTGTTTCAATTATTTCTTTTAAATATTAAAGAGCAGGAAACATTTGTTTTCCCTTGTCACATCCTGTCCTATTTACACAGCATCACACAATACCCTTTGAAACGCTTGCTCTTACGGCAAGCTTGACACACAGTTCAATCAAAACATTTGCTATTGTCTTTTGCCAACTACAAACAAGTTTTTGCACAAATGCTGAAAAGGTTTAAAGGTTTTGACAGCCATCTAAAGTCGAGCTAGCACGACTGTCAAAGAAAGGTGGTGTCAAACTGCCCGGCTTCCCCGCTACCACCCTGACTTAAAGAAGAGAAAGAAAGACAAAGCGATTCACTCATTCACACAGCAGAGCTCCTGGCAAGAGCTCACTTGCTGTAAAACCACTGCTCTCACAAAATACTTGAAAGCAGAAAAAGCACACGGACAGTTAGAGACGAGTGGGAAAGGGTAACTTACATTATTTAGAAAGACAGTGGGAAAGGACTGCTGCAGTTTCTTCGTTATTATACACTGCTGTTGGCAGAGCAGACAATGAAAAAAGTTCACCTAAAGAAATCTCTCCTTTTAATTCTCTCTCTCCCAGTTCATTTACTCTGGAGTCTCTCAGCCTGAAGAGATCCGACAGTCAAAAGTTTATCCCCTTGTATTTCCGAATGATATGGCCGACTTTCCTTGGACACATACCAATGATGCAGTAAAAATAGACAAAAGCGGGGGGAGGGAAGAAGCAATCTAGCTTGAGCCTGAATCTTCTTAACTCAGTGTTTTCTGTAAAAGCTGCTCTTATGTCAGAAGCTCCCATCCCTGTACTAACTTGGAGAGCACGGAGTCATCCATCTGGTTTTCATAAGCTGCAAATTACAGGCAAACCAGGGAATACATGCAGTACAGTTTTAGCAGAACTCCCCAAGCATCTGCCTTAGAAGTAACCTGAGGTACAAAGGCTTTGAAAATAAACAGCCAGCCCCATGCCGGGATTGTCTCCCGCCTACAGATGACTGACTGCTCCCCCAGGCAGCCCCCAGCAGCACAGAGCACCACACACCACTCAGGAAGGTGGCAGCCGGGTCCCCCCCACCCTGTGGAAACAAACCAACCTTGCAGCCCTCCCTCCCAGCACAAACAGCTTCTCTGGAAGGGGAGGGGGGGGAAATCCAGTGCATTACTTGAAATAGTTCAACAGTTTAGCAAGTCATTTAGAACAACCTGGTTTTTATAAACAGGGAAGTGAATGCTGATCCACTTACATCCTTTAAATGCTTCCAGGTGGAAAGCAAATCTATTGTGTTGGGAGGTTTTGTCTTGGTTTGGTGGTTGTTTTTTTCTCTAATAAGGCAACTCTCAGAGTCAGCAGGCAGTTGCTTGATGAAGACCCTCTGGGGTGATCTGATCCATTAATTACAAGAATGAACATTTTACCAAAAGTATCACAGGCAAAATTTTGAAAAGCACCCTGTGAAAGTCCATAACTCGAAGCTCCCAAGTCACATTCAGTCCCTATTTTCAGCTATTTAAAGGTCTACTGCCCTGATTAAATTCAGGTACCAGAGGCTTGAGGGGTCACCTACATTTTTGGATACCTCAAGGCTTTTCAGTCAGTACTGAAGAACATTGTTTTCCCAATAAAAAATTGGGAAACCAATTTTATGGCGGATAAAAAAAGTTTTGCCATTGCTTAAAACTGAAGTTGTTGTTATCTGCATGTTCTTTTACTTTAAAATACCAAGTTTTATTTAGTCTTCAGTTTTGCCAGAGGACTTTTGCAAGCTTTACTACTGGGAATAATCTCACTCTATTTGAACAGTGTGCCTCTAAACGAGGCTGCTTTCACTAAAGCATGGGTGAATCAGTACAGTGAGTCATTAACAAAATAAAAACACCATTGTAAACACTCTGCCTAAAAGTCCTGAGCCTTGTCACTTGCTCAGTTTTTCATCTTTGCATAATTAGGATTGCGCTGATTGTCTACTCGTCTTGCACCTGGATCCCTGGATCCAGGATTGACATGACTGGACTGTTAATGACAAAAGCAGTTGAATTATTAAAAAAAAAAAAAAAAAAATCAAGACTCTCTAATCAGTAGAAGCAAAGGAGAAAATTATGAACGAATTTTCTTTGCGTGTATTTTTGCCTGTGCTGTCACAATTCCTTCCAGTAGTTGTATAACCCATTGAATAATTTCAGTCACATCAGGTAGAATGCTAGTGATCTCAAAGGTATTATACCCCTACAGAGTTTGTGAAAACAGGCAGCCCTCCAGATGAGTGAAATACAATCCAGTGATCCAATGTAAAAGGCTACACATGAGCTCGGTTTTATTATTAGACACCAGAGCACCCCACACAAACAAGAGGTACATGATAGCAGATTTCATGTGCCCTACTGCTCAGCTGCTACCACAGTTGTGCATCTTTGGCCTGCATTCTAGCATTTTTCCTCTCTTCTGTTCTGTTCTCCCATCAAGGTAGTAAGCAGCAAAACACTTGAAATGCACAGACGTCAGCTGAAGCAAATAATATAATTTTTTGAAACAGCCGTAAACAAGGTTTGTTAACAGTTGAGTTATTCTTCTCCCACTTAGTAAACAAGTGGGGTAAACTGACTACATCTTGTTTTCACGGACTGATATTTTCCATGAAATCAAAGGACTTGATCCTGGTAGAGCAGAATTCCAGGTTTGGGGCCAGAAATTATTTCATGGGGTACAGCAGAGTAGCCCTTGTGTGGTTTTCTGGACATGTAGGCTCTCTTCCCCACTGTACTATCACAGTACAGAACAAGTTGAATGACTGTTGTCTTTGGAATAAGAACTCTTTTTTTGGTGACACATGGTGTTAAAGGGGAGAGTAGCTGGAAATAGCCACTTTCAGTTTGTGATGCTCATGCTGACTGAATGGTTTTTTCCCCTTGAGGAGGAAATGCATTAATTCACACTGATCCCTCCGGTACTCTTCAATATATCTGTTCTCTCAAAAAAACCAGTCCATTTACATCAAAGGCTGCTTTCGCAAATAACAACTCTGTAAGAAAACTTCAAGAAAATTCAAGATTCAAAAATAGAAGACTGATTTTAAATGACCTTTCATTTTCCAGGCTCCGGGGATCATTCTTATTCACCATCTTTTTCTCCATTCTTTTCCATTCTCCATTTACTCTTTCATATAATCCATGTGGGGTACCAGCATCCTACTGTCCACAGATAGCTCCTGCCTCCAGGCAGGCTAGCTGTGTGTCCCCTCACTGTTGCCTGGATATTACTAAGGCACCATTTGATGCCCACTTTCTCACACTCTGTCTCCGTGAACTTTGAGGCAGTCGAGCACCATGATCCTATCTAGCACAGGGATGTTAGTTTTCTGGAGAAATGGAGATGCAAGATATTCATCAGTTTGATGGTGAGAGAAAATTTACTGTAGAAAGCTTCATATAGGAAAGACTGCAACAAAGAACAGATCAGATAGGGAAAACAACCTGCTAGGAGCAATTTGCCTTCTCAGAAAAATGGCAGCTTCCATTTAGGATGTTTTCAAATGCCAGCTACAAAACAACCCTGTTATTTTCCATGTAAGTAGAAAACAACCCTGATTTTTCACTAAGATCAACTATGTTAGCGATGTTAGTAGGACAAGAGTGGAGTAGGATGCAGCTTGGATACTGATTATACTGATTATATGCAGCTTTCTGTGTAGATTCTTGAAAGGTTTTTTTAAACCTCATTGCGTGTTCATTAAAGCAAGGAAAATGTGCCCCTCCTCAGTCATAAATGGCAGAATATGTATCTCTCTTGGCCTGGATTCTGCTCCCCTCCCATCTAGTCTAGTGTGGTTGTATTGGGATTGCAGAATTGCAAAGGTATAGATGAAAGCAATCTGTTTTCCATCCTGTTCTTTTGCAGTTTAAATACTGAGAAAGTGACAGGTGAAAGGTCTGGGTTTGGTGGAGGATGCACCTTGCCATTTAATTTGAATCTGTGAAATTGCCTGAATGACAGAAGCTCAGGATAGCAGATTAACAAGCCAGGGATGCACCACAGCTATGTGTTCACCTTTCATTTTAGCAGTAGACTACTTGGTGTAGGATTTTAAATATGTTTATGCACATTTCTAGTCCGTCATAGTTTAAGTCCTGGATGAATCTTCTGACGCAAACAAGCTGGCAGGCTTTGTACACACTGAAAAACCACAAGTCCGATAAACTGAGACAAATCTACCCTTGGAGGAGTTCAAGGCGAAGCTTCAGTTCACTTACTGTTGATGAAATAAAATAATGTAGATTTTGGCACTGACAATAACCCATTTTTTAAAGATGAATTAGCTGTGATATTATAAGTCATTTTACCACCAGCATTTTAAAGCCAGCACATGGAATATCTTGGCTCTGGGTTCAGATGCTAAGCTTGTATTCAGTTGGTCTGGCCTCACTTACTACGTATTTTATTTTAGTACTTCAGCTTGGTGCCCGGTGACTTGAGTTTGGCAAAAGCCTGTCCCCCTCCAGAAAGGCACACAATTGTCAGCTGATCTTCCAAAGAAATAATATAGTGTGATAATTCTTTGCAGCCTGCTCCTACTGTTAGATGAGGATTGGACTGTTTTAGCGCTTCTGGTATTTTGCTTTATAATGTCTGTATTTTGCTTTATAATGTATCACTTCTTTTCCCCAGAAAGGAAATACGCAGCTCAGACAAAAACATAATGCATTATAACCTTGATGTCATCGTTGGAGAAGCCCCATGGCTGCTGCTGTTTTCACTATGGCCTGTAGTAGCCCCTGGCTGTCCCCAGAAAAAGGGAGAATAAGCATAGCACTAAGCCACTTTTTCCCATCAACTCTTACTAACACCTGTGACTGCAGGGATCTGGGCTTGCCTGGGGCACACGATCTCATTCCGAGCGCTTTGGTGACAGAGACACATGCAGCCTTTTCCCTTCTAAGTGAGCTGGAATGGTGGTCCCTTTTTCCCACCCCAAAGCCCACTGTACAGGAGTTAATGGCTGGATACTTTGTATTCTTTAAGTAACAAGCCAGCAAACAGCATGCAATGCGTATGTCCGAGTGGTTTTCATCAGGGAAGGTCAAATATTGGAAGGATGTAATTTCAAAAGACAAACATTAGAGTGTTGTCAAAGGTTCCCTTTCCCCCTCTGGCTGTACACTCCCACTTCTTACCTTGCACTGAGGCGCTTGCTGGACTCACAGTGAACAGATACAGTTCATTACCTGACAGAAAATTGACCCATGACAAAATGCATCAATTTTCTGCAAGGTAAGTGAGGTGAATTAGTTCACAGGGGTCCTCTGAGTGCTGCAGCTGACACAGACATGGGACATTATGGACCGGAGCAGGGGAGGAAAGAAGACTGTGAACCAAATGCTCAAGCTGCTTATGAAAATATACCTTGAAACAGCAGGTAAGCCCCACACTCTTCCTGACCGTAATCTTACCTCAAGCTCTAAGTTGCACTTCTGTGGCAACCATGACCCTTGAACACTGGCATACACTCAGTTTGTGCCAGGCTCACGCTTCTGCACTGTACTGCCCTGAATCACAGTTTGCTACTCTCAGAAATTAACGACCAGCCTTGTCTCCTATAAAATCGTAATGTCTCAGTATTATTGTTTTTCACAAACTTTCATTCACATAAGTAAGCTTTCTTTCAAAAGCAAGTATCCAGGAAACACTGATGTAATACATATTCATATAGCTACATTCATGAAAAGTTCTGAACCAAAAGTAATGTGTCGAAATCCCTCTTTTTGTTTGAAAACATCGTTCATCCAAGAATCAGAAATGTTACCATGTGACCAGTAACACAAAGAAATGAGCACATGAAGAATCACAGCAAACAGTTCAAAAGCAGCTCTGGGCCTGAAGTTGGTTCACAATATATGTGTTGAATACTGGACACTTTGTTTGCCAAGAGAAATACAAAGGGCTACATTTTCTAAAAAGTATAGCATGCTTATATATTTCTTGGCTTAGTCTTTCTCTGACCTTGCCTGGAGCTATCCATTCTTACAGCATACAAAGGGCTAGTATGTGCCTGGTTTACCCTGGACCTGTCCTACTTTCCTGCCTTCAAGTACAATGAGAAAGAGGAAAAAGAAGGTATGTTGAGACCTTTGCACTGAAGAACCTGAGACTCTAGGGGAGAAGAAACAGCCCCCTGTTTCTCAGACTGCAAACACTGGGCTGTAGTGAGGAAGACTGAGAGGAGGAGGAGAATACGGCAAAGAGCGAAGGGCTCTGGGGAAGCTTTTAAGGACTGCGAGGCAGGGAGAACAAGCATCTTAAATGGTATGGAGCACAGAGGTTCAGGAGGATGGGATCTGGGAGGCCTGGGAAAAAAGGTAGCTCTAGGATGGGAGGAGAGGAGTTGTGGCAAAAAGATGAAGAGGCTGTGAACTATGTGATTGAGGCAGGGGGGCATGGACCACAGGGAGGAGCTAGATGCTCTGCACTGGCATGAGCTGAAGACCCGGTCTAAGGATGAGGGGCTTCAGGCTAGGAGACACTAAAAGCCAGAGTGAAAGGCTGAGAGGCTTGAGGCTGTGCAGGCCTTCGGGGCAGTGGGAATACAAGATACCTCTACTGGGAATACCCTAATTTACGTACCTGCACACATATATAAGAATGCTGCCCCAGCTCTTTCTACCCACATCATCATCTCTTCCCATTCCTGTATCCTCTTTTTTGCAGTGAGAGCCACAGTAGCCCTGGCTTACATTTGTGACAGCATAACATTTTCCATAGCCACTGCGAACCAAGGAAATGTTTTGATGTAACTCTGGGTCCCAAAGTGTATATCAATATCAAGCATAGATCTCAAAGTGATAGAGGAGAGTGGATATCAGGAGAAAATGATGGGGAAAATGGAGAGGAGGCGGCAGATTTCTTTAGATAGATGGTCTCATGAAGGCAATGTCTGAAAACTGTAATATGCTGAAAGTTCAGCCACTTGAGTTAATATTAACCTCATCAAATACCTATCAACTTGCTCTTACACATTCAAAAACTAATTGAGAAGAAGGCCAGAGGTACCGCTCTAAAGTTAAGCATCCCAATGAGAAGCAGAAATTAAACCACACATACGAGAAAAGATTGTAATTCTCACAGTCCCATTTCAGCCCTTAAGTAACCAGTCCTCCTGTTGCCATTAGTGGGAGTTTTGCCAGAGTAAGATCTGCAGAATTCCATGCCAGGATATTACTAGAACAAACATCAACATCTGACAGTTAGGGTACATTAGGGGGTTATACGATACCTTAGGGAGCATTAGGTAAAGTGTCAACTGAAGATGCTGTGTAAGGAGAAAGATGTCAGGAAGAAAGCGAGCCCCAATATGATTTGATTTCATGAGGGAAACTGCAGTGCAATCCTTGAATCTTAACAGGTACTACACTTCTCAGTTTCACACGCTGTGAACCAGCAGTGATAAGAGGGAAAGGCTGATGACAGCCGTGATAATTTTTTTAGACAGCAGCAACCAGGACAGAACGCAGCAAGCTACCCATTCAGTTAGGGACATTTTATGCTACGAGCTTAAATTGCCGCTTTCTTAGACCTTTGGCCCAGCTACACAGGCAAAAAGGAAGGAAACTGAAATATTTAAAAGCTCCTTTGTGGATGAAGGAGCAGTGGCATCTATAATATTTCCTGCCTACTTGAGCACATACTGGGATACAATTTGCTTTCTGGGCCTGAGAGAGGTGAGCTAGAGAGAGGAATCTGGGTGGGCCATCTGGAGGCTGCAGTTAATTTTATATCAGTCCTGTATGTACCCTAAAAGAAGGTAGTTTGCGAGACTCTCCCTTTTACACACTATCAAAGCAAAGCAGCAATGCAGAGAGCCTGTTCTGTAAGCCAGTGATTCAATAAGAAGAAAGCTTGGGGCTTGCCTATGGAGTCCAAGGGAACATCTTCCCAGCATAGGAACAGAGCACAGCCAGTACAAGTATCTGTATGGCACTGATGCTTGTTTCTTTCAGCATTGCTGGCCAGCTGGGAGGCCGGGCATATCAGACAGGAGGGAGAGAAGTCAAAGAAACCAGTGGACTCTGGTAGATACAGATTTAAGGCAGCACAGACCTGAAGACTGCTTAGCCAATGCAATTCACTCTCTGCCACAGGCAAGGAAGGTAGGAAGTGATCCCTTTTCTTTCTGTCTTGACCTGTGTTTTCTATTTTATTTCAGGCAGGCCACCCTACAGAACTGGCCCTGCGGCAAATTCCTGGTTAAGAAACTTCCTCTATTCTCCTGGGGTGAATTTTGCACATATAACTTGCCTTGCAATCCTTTTCTTTCCTAAGTGCAGTGCTTTCTCTGAGTAACACCACCAAAATAAAATGCATACATTAGGAGACCCTCTGCTTTTGATGTATGAGTGAGATCTGAGTACTACAACCCTTCTGCTTTTTCTTTTTTAATAGAAAAGGCTGCATGCTTAGCATCTTTCATTTTTTAGAACGAACCAGTATGTTCCGCTGTAGTGGCAACAACATCCCTTACCTAGAAAAGGATCTAATATCTAGGAAAATGGACCTGAAAAAAAACCCCACAACGAAAGATTTTAAAAGCTTTCATAGGTATGGGTGAAAGTGGAGGATATTAGCATGGAGGATATTAGTCAGAGGGTTCAGATTTAAGAGAGAGGACAACTTATCCAAGGAGGCTGAGGAGAGGCTGTTTGCAAATCTCAGCTTCTATCCCTACGGAGACCTGAGTACTGATGGTGAGTGATTTTACAAGGAAGTCTATCCAAACCTGACAGAAGGCTGCCATTGCTTGTTTCAGGCCCTCAGACTTTTTCCTGTTACCTGGCAGTTCAGTTTTCTGGTCAGACTCAGACAGCTGATAGGAGGGGGGCACATGTGGTATTTCACTCACAGGCTTTCTCTTACCATAACCTTAATTGATGTGTGTCAAGCATATAGGACACATCAGCAGAGCACCTGCTAATAAGCCGAAACCCTGAGATGAAAAGCACCCTTAAAGCCTCCTGCTTTCACTAAGAATTCAAATGCTCAGAGTGTCATGAATTACAGCTCCAATAACTCAAAACCCTTATTAATCTAGAGAGCTGTTCTTTACCGAGAGATCGATCAGTTCTGGGAGCTGGTCTGATATTCTCAAGGGCAAAGAAGAGGAAATCTAGTAGATCAGATTCGACGTTACAGACTGCATAATCTGGTAACTATAAGTATATAGGGGAAGTACTGGTAAGAGGTCATGGTAAGAGGTTAGGGTTTCAGTCAACCCCAAATTAATACCTTCCATTAACTGCTGAATAACTGAACAATAGTTATATTGCAAATGTGCCTGCAGACTAAAGACTCAGCCACAGGAAAATGTTGACAAGGGATCCCACAGTCAACGTACAGTGCACCTACAGAGCCAGGGGAAGAAAGTGAATTGCAGTAAAAACACAGCCCTGGGAAGCAGATCTTAGTTCTATTTCCAGCTTTCTTCCCGATTCCATTTCGCTCTTTTGTAGATTGAGGACGATATGCTTATCTGTTTCCCCAGCTATCTGAAAGCTCAGTTAATGAGTATTAGTAAATCATTTTGTTTTCACAAACTGCCTACCATCTCAGAATCAGAAAGTACAATTATAGCATATGCAGTTCACAGTAGTCAGGTTCTTTTATAAAGGATGTTGATTCAGCACCCTGTTTTAGCAAGCCCTGTGAATATATCTTGAAAATTATCTCTCTGGGACGAAGACAAATCAATTTTAATCTTCTGCCTGTTTACCCTGATGTAAATCAAACATGCACAGTCTGCCCCTACAGAGCAAGTCATGTTGTGCTGAGCTCGTGATGCACAAGGGAGTTCTTTCTTTAGTCAAGAAAGAGACAATGTGGTAAGCATATTGATTATTCGTAACTATGTACTGAGAGAGTACAGCAAAAACTCCTAGGTGTGTATTTATGCCTGATGTGTATCTCATGGCTTTCATTGTTACTTAAGCACTGAGGTCCTGCTTTCTTAATCTATAGACAAAAAACAAATTTCATTTTCATCTTTACTAATCAAGGCTTAGTATCTATCTGCTACTTAGAGAGAGTGACTGAAAACCTCTAGCTTGTGTTCACAGCCTGGCACAGAAGCAGCTTATTGCTGTAATTAGCTTTAGTTCATACACTTCCACTCATGCACTGTGTTGCTGTAGAGGAGGCTCAGTCTCAGAGCTGAACAAGTGTGAGAACCAAGACCCATCTAGTTAAAATGAACTAAGTACAATAGCTGCCCATAATTTGACCAGTTTTATTTGAAAGTTTCTGTCTAACCGTCTCTTAGCCACTGCTTCCCACAGATAATATTGCTTGACTGGCCCTCTGCAATACAAGACTCATTGAATGATGCAGTCCTTAAAAGCATTATAGATGAGTAGGCTCAAGCCAAAGGTCTCCAGACTGCATCAGGGCTGTCTGCAGATGCGCACAGCCCCAAAACACAAGCAGCATGGCAGAGATGAGGGCACAACCCCCATGGCATCCCCCTATTGGGTACATCCATAGAGGGCAAGGTAGACAAGCTGAAAAGAACATGGCATCAGGCCTTGCTTCAGATTTGCTTTTTTTTTTTTTTGGCATGACTCAAGGCTACCAAAGACCTGATTGAAACTTAGAAGTAAGGTTATTCCTGTGATTTTAGAAAAAGGCATAATGAACATGCTTATTTACAGTGACAGCTTCTTTTTTTCCCCCAGGTATCTTGAACTCAAAGCCTGAGCTGAATTTTCTGGAGATCCTGGCACTTCTGGTTCAGGAGAGAGCTGAAGAAGAAGTACCCTGGAGAAAGGACCATCCTGGCAATATCAAAGTGCTGTCATAGTGCCATATGGGACATTTCCAGCCATGCCAAAAGAAGGAAGAACTAAAAATATTGCTACAGCCTACTCTGCTTCAGGCTTCCCACACAGTTTTGAGCTCAGAGCAGTTTGGATAAGCAGCCAAATCATGAGGTATTTCTCTTAGCCAGTCTGAACCCTGTGAGGTGCACACAGTCATCCCTAGAAATTGCTATTCGCACTGTCTGATAGGATTTTGTAAAATAAATGAAAAGAAAAAAAAGAAATAATATAGTACAGTGACCTCAGTAATAGACTATTGAGTGCTGACACTTACTTTGCTCTGTGGTCATGGCAAAGTCACTTAATCTGTCATACCTTTATTTTCTTCATTTATAAAACGAGATCTATAGATGAGCTCCTCAGCTACCACATGAAATCTAGACAGACTTGCCAAAACTTCAGGGGCAGACTAGTTCTGAGATTCTGCATTGTGTCCAGCTCTGACAGGGACATTAAGATTTTCTTCGCTGGTGTAAAGGGTAAAAGAGAAAGTCTGAAAAGTCCATCAATATTTGCAATGCAGGATTAAGTTGAAGAATACTGTCCAAACATGGAATATTTTATTTAAAATTCTGAACATTAGAAAGGACATATTAAAGACAAAAAGTCAAGCTCGTTCCATCTCTGCAGTCTTTTGCTCTGTGGAGCTGTGAACATTTCCTAATAGCAAGCAGCCAGCAAAGAGGACTGAAATCTCTGAACATGACTTTGCTTTTTCTAGTGCTAGGTGTATATCTTAGAATATGACAGCACCTATCGGCATTTTTGAGAGCATTCATTTTATAGTATCCCATTGCTAGCCCTTTTGCACTTTTCTGAACAACGCTACTTATGACCTTGCAGAAACTGCTGCTGTTTGAAACACTACTGGATGATCAAATACTGGAAATGCAGCTAAAAATGAGAACTAGATGCAGATTAAAGTCATATAAAAAAAATAACCTGGCAAGTTTAAATGGGTTGTGTCCCTATTAACTTCTTCCCTCTTGCCTCCCAGGAAGGTCTCATTTGAGATCGAAATAGTGTAGTCCTTGTAGTCATGACACTGCATACAAAGTAGCTGCTCTTTTACTTCAGACAGAGGAAAATACTCTAATAGCTGCCTCTCTGAATGAAAGCGCCTACCTGCCTTGCTAAAACATGCCCTTAGTCTTACAAGAAAAGCCACGAGACAGAAGGCTACTTACTAGTGTTCCATAGAGTCCACGCAGTAGTATCAGAGACTGAAATTCACTGTGCTTCCGATCAGAAGATTTAGCTCCCTGCAGCATTCAGACAGTTGGTCCCATTATGGCCATCAGGCGGCTGAGTTAAAGGGTGGCCTTGCACAAACATAAACAGCTTGTCAGCACAAACCAAAGAGGCGGGCCTGCCCTGCCAGCCACAATGCGAGCCAATGATTAGCTTCTTCGCATTCTGGGTGTTCAAGATATTGTGTTTCATTCTTAAGTAGGGGAACAAGAGGGACTGACTAGGAAGGGCTAGTGCTTGATGGTTTACTGCTAGGCAGTAAAATGCTTAAGGCGGAAGGAAAAAAAATCAGTAAGTCACTTCAGGAAAAGCACATATTTGCAGCGTATTCATACAAACACTTTTAGAAAGCCCACAGGCATCCCCAATGCATTGTTCCTTTTAGGTCAATCAGATAAACAAACTAACAAAAAACCTGTGAATTAAGTTTAGCCATGTTCACTGTAAAGAAGTTTCACTTGCAAAGTCTCTGATTTTTCTTCTCTCCACCCTTTTTCTTATTCTCATCCTTCCTAACACACTTTGTTTGCTGACACTGGCGTTTCTCACTTCTCTGTCACAAATGTCTTACCCTGACCTTCCTGACCTGACCCCCCAACCTTCATTGATCTTCCTATGATTGCTTCTCTTCACCTCCATCTTAACTGCTTGTTCTTTCGGTCCTGATCTCCCCAAAAGAGCATGGTCACAACATAGGCACCTTAGGGTAAGGTTCTGTGAGACAACCAAGCTGATCTAGCAACTTACTGCTGTCAAAAGTGGAGGTGTTGAGTCTCCCCTCTCTTCAGCACCACACCGTGCCCCCCTGTCTGCCCGCCCCATCATTTCAAGGAAAGGTAACGTAGCACAGAAGCAAATACTTCTCTGTCAGTTTAGTGATGTTAACAAAGAGACAGAAGAGGTATTGCACGGAGTGAATACTCCCTGAAATTTAAGCTCCTTCTGATCTTGCCTCAGCCATCTATGATCCCACCTGTCTCCCCAAGTTCCTCTCTCCTTTGTTGTTTGAATTGAATTGTTCCTAGTTAATTGAATACCCTGCTTACAGCTGCTGATCCCATTTCATCCCAGCTCTGTCCTACTTTCTTATGCTTCTAGTTTGGCTGTGAGGCCTGTCTGCCACCAAAATCAGTCTCATCAACTTTCTTATAATAACTCCCTGCATAAATATCATGCTTTGTACTTCAGCCTCAGCCTCTTTGAGCTCTTTTTGGCTTTGGAAATAATTAAAATCCTCCTTAAAAACCATGCCATCTTTTTGGCTTTCACTGTCTTTTCTCTGACCTTTCTGATTAATTCTTCTCTCAGCATCTACCTCTTCCTCTCTCACACTCCCAAGCCACCCTACTTCTTGTTATATTCTACCCAGCTTTTACTATTTGCTTGTGCAGGTTCCTGTACCACTTTTATGTCAATGACTTATAAGCATGCATTTCTATTTTTTCAGCTTTCTGCTTTTCTCCAGTCCCATATTTCACCCTGTGTTTTAGGCATACTGTATTAAATGCCTTGACAGCTCCTAATTTTAACATCCCTTTCTGTGGGCAAATTAAAGCAGTCCAATCACACTACATTCATTACTCTATAGTCTTGGCACAAGTAATTTCCTTCCCCCTCTGCTTTGGTAAAGGAGCTGAGCCCCCTGCAGAAGCAGATGCTGAAGTTAGCACCTCGTTCAGATGGGCAGGCATATCGCAGCTCTCAGGCTTCTGCTGACAGGCTGCACGCGAGTTCTGGCACATATCGCTGCATCACAATGTGCTGGGGTCACGTTTGCAAGTTTTTCTTCACAGTAAGACATGCTAGGCATGTTCTTCAATGATATCTGAGATTCTGGTGCAATTGCACAGCTCCATCAGCTGCCACCCAGGTATATAACCTACACTGCCTATACTATACCAGATTCCCTGCTTAGTTAGCCCTGTGCTATCCACATTAACAACATTTACCAGAGCTCTCTTCTTCTAGTTCTCTTCTCTTTTTAACATGTAAATGTCTGCCCAGATCCACCGTGTGATCACAGCATTTGATTACTTTAATTATTTTGATTACTGAGCATGGATCTTATTCCCAATGCACCTACATTGTTATACACAGAAAATGCAGCAACTGGGATCATCTTTTGTTCCACACCCCAGCCACATCGCCTACATCCCCATGAAAGCCATGCTTTCTTGTCCTGAGCTTCAAGGCCTTTTCAGAGTTTCTCCTTTCTTATTGATCCGCTCCCACAGCTCTCCATCACAAGGCCTGTCTTTTCAGCCTTCTCTCTTCCTTCTTTTTTTACCTTGTCCTCTATGCAGAGAATGCCCTGCTTCATCAAATCATCTATTCTTCTTTCTTTTCTACAATCCACGTGTCACAAAATATAGAAATAATGTATCAGAATGAGAGTGAGGAGCAATAAATAGGTGACAAGTCACTCCAGAAGACGAGATGTTTCATCTGCATATATAAATTATATGCGCTAGAAATTTTCTATCAATCAACCATATACCATATGTTATGCACCTTACACTGTCAGATTTTTTATGGAACAGGATAGGCATCAAAAGCCCTTCGTGGATATGGATCAAGTGCCCAACACTGTACATGACATTGTGAAAAGACTGCTATGAAAAGACTTTGTAGATGCACAAGAGAAAGCAAGCTAGCTATTGCATCTCTGATTCCCATGGCAATTTATTTAAGATGCTAATTCAGTGCAGCCACAAATAAAGAAACAAAAGAGAGAGCAAGAATGAGCTGATTTAGTGGACTATGTTAAAAAGGCACACTTTAGACAAAGTCACCCTGGGTACAACTCCTGCGACTCCACTCGTAGAATTATGCCAAGGATGAAGCGGCCTCTTTGTCCTTAAGCCTTGTATGATGCAGGAAAATTGTTACCAGCACTGCCAATGGTACCAACCCAGGCACCAACTAAGTGAGATGGCCAAGCTGACTTAACAGCTTACTTTTACCAAAAGGGTCATCCTGCCCCCTCTCTTCATTGCCATTCTCAGCTGCACAGGCTGCCCCCTCCCTTACACACATTCCAGGAACGGTGTGAAAGCTCACAGACCAAATTTGTCTTGCTGGATATGTTTTTCAGACAGGTGAATGATCTAACTCATCTCCCTGCCATGTTAAACAGCACAAGAGCCAGTGGAGGGAAGCGCTAAACACATGTGGCTGGAAGCAGGAGAGGGAAAGAGGTGGAGACCAGAATCACCACCTTCTTTTTCATAAACAGAAAGCTGGCTGTCATTCCCAGAAGCTACCATCCATTCTGGGGTGAGACCTAAACCTACGAGCTCCAAAACCATGCCACTCAAACACAAGGTCCCAAAAGCTCCTGTAACCCCTTGTTTGATTTCCAGCAAGCACTAAAATGTTTTATTGAAATGTATTTTCCAAAAGAAGGTGAGGCTTTATTTTAATTAAATGCAAGTTTCTGGAAACATAGTAATGATTTGATTTCCTACGAGAAAAATTGGATAGGAGAAAGATTCTGACAGGCAAAAAAAGGAAACATTTAAGTTTTCTGCATCTGAAAACAGAAAGTATTTGGGTTCTGAATCACCAGAACTTAACTTTGCCCACTCCCTATGTTGCAGGCTCCATGGGGTAACGTTTTGACTCTGTCCCCTTCCATATTACCATCCATGCATCTGGCTTCTACCATTTATGGTTTGCTTGGTAAAACTGTTTCTTTCCTTTCCCTTTTTGTGGCCTCAGCCTAGCCTCACTCTGCCCTTTCTTCTCAAAACACAATCCCAGCTGGATGCCTGTCCTCTGCTTCTCCTTTGGGGACCAATAAGTAACCTCAGGCCCCCTGAGGCTCAGCCTGACCAGTTCATATCTGTGCCTCTGCTGGGAGGAGACCTCTCCTGGTTCTCCAGCCATAGCCGCAGATGCTGCAGAATGGAGTGGAGTGCAAAGATTTTTGTCATGTTTTACTGGCCTGGTTTCAATTATAAAGTGGGTCACAAGTTATTCCCAGAAAGCACACAAACTCAAGCAATGAAAGACTTTGGATAGTGACAAAAGAAGTGAAACTCTGTAGAAGAATTGTTTCATTTTTCTTTAAAAAAGGAAAATGAATGGCAGAAATGGCAAGGGGAAGAGATCCTGTGCAGATGTAGCATGCTAACATATGAGGCTGCAATCAATGGGAACTTGGGCTTAGTCCCAGCTCAGACCATGTGCATTTTGAACTTTGAGCTCTTGGACCATTTCCTAATTAGAGAGCGAGCGACACACTGTGGAACTATTTAACCCTTTGGTGGTGCCTCATAAGGTCTAGCAAATGCCAGAAAAGACTCTGGGGATGTGTCTAACCCCTGGAGGCCACATTTGACTACAGGAAATATCCCTGTGCTCCAGATGGCTTAGTGAAACAACTGCCGTCAGCACCTCAGTCTTCATGGCTCTCTACACAGAAAGGTCAGGCTTACAACTACTCCTTCCTGCACTGCTGAACGATTGCTGGGATCTCCCCCTAATCTGCCAGCTCCCCATCCAGAATCTGCCTCTCTTCAAAGCTTGTCATGTCTCTTCCAAGCTCATCACTAATGCCACACCAAGGATCAGATCAAACAGAGATACCCGCCTGGAACTTAATAGTGTAAATAATGCCACAATGCACAGAGAGACTTGCTTCTCTACAGGAGTGGAAAAGCAGCAGACTATTACAAAATTGTAACTGTAACCAAAAATACAAACATTATAGCATTAGAAGCTGTGTGGAAAGAAACAAGAGTTATAGAGCTGAGGTACATCAACAGCTGTCATATTATTTCTATCCTATCTATCACTGGTATTCTAGTTAGATCTGGACTAGTGATTTCATCTTTTATACCCCTCTGTAATGTGGTAATATTATGTCTTACCTATTTCACAGAAGTACTGTGTGGATACATTTACAGTGCTTTGAAGCTCTCACTGAAGATATTTTGTACATACAAACTGTTACTACTTTCATTATTGATTTGAGAAATACATCCTTTGAAAGCCACTAAACAGGATAACTACTTCGGCAGGATAAGTTTTGTTTAAAATTTCCTGCCACCTCTAAGGTCACTCATTCCAAACATAACACAAATAATACACTAATAAAAGGAGAGGCGCCTCCAAAAATACATGCACTGTGGGTAAAGCTTAACTTTGGTGTTGTAGAGCACAGTAAACCTACAAGCTTAAATTCCATCTCTGCAAGTTTTCTCCCTATTTTCCTTGAGTCCTCTGTCCTGGTAAGAGGTGGTTCACAGGCCCCAATTGCCACAGAGCTCGGAGGAGGCCTTTCAAGTACAAACTACCCTTTGCACATGCCTTTCATTTGCCTTTTAGGTGTGCTCTACCTTACTTGCAGACTAAGGGCCTCAATTTCCCATCTCACCTGGCAGTTTGGTAGTCTGAGAGTTTTTGAGCCTCAAGGTTTGTCTAGACTGCACTGTGACAGCAGGGTAGCAAGAAATATCAAAGCTACCTCTAAAATAGCTGTCTAGTATATGTGCTGCTACAGTACTAGAGAACTCAGTCAAGAAGCGAAGCAAATCAGCCTATCATCTTGGACACCATGTTGCCATAACTGGGCTTCTATACCCAAGCTGGCTATAAGGTACTTTGAGCCGTGCTATACTACACTACAGGCATTTCTCTATTAAATTCTGTGAATGAATCTAGACACATTTAAATTCCACTGTTGTTCAGGGGTGATTCATGCACTTCCAGTGGGCTTTTTCAAACAGTGCTGAAACATTCCTTAGCTATGATTAGCTTTAGAGTTCACAAAAATATTTCAGAAGGACAAATGTTTTGGCTTTGGAGCATACCTACATTCAGAGTGTCAGGTACTTCCAAAAAGAGCCGCTGACACCAGCAGCACACACTTTCACCGTAATTTCAAATTACAAGATGACTCATCTCCAAGGAATGCTTTTCTAGATAACAGTATAAACATTTCCAGCAGTACCTTTGGAGCAGACAAATTGGTATGAAAAAACACACCATCTCCCTTATTAGGTATGGCCAATGTGGGCTTGTTCACAAGGAAAAGAAATAGCTTCCCCAGTTCCTCACACTTCTCTGTGGGCTGAGATGCCCCTGCTCACACAGAAGAACTCAAGGGAGATATTCAAAAGAACTCTTTTGTGAAGACCTTGCTGTCATACAACAAATAGATATGATTAATTAGAAGACTGCCTTCAAGATAGCAGTGGCTCCTGCTCCCATTATAAACCCTATTCATCTTGAACTCAGCAGTAAATATCCCACTTGCTTCTTTGGCACAGAACCAAACCTCTGCATCAACAAGAGCAAAGGACGCTCAGAGACCAGGAGGTATTTGCCCATCACAGGAAAAATGCTCAGATTAGTAATGCAGTGACCTTGGTTCAAAGAAAGCACTTTAATACGTGCCTTTCTTTTAAGCATATGAGAACTCCCGCTGATTTCACTGTCACATCAATGAGGTCAGCCATGGATTTATCCAGGAACTAAAAGGAATTAACTCCCTTCACACACACACGCTTACCCTGAATAATGGCCAGAGTGGTCTGCACCTCACAGTGCAGATGTGACTTGTCCCTCCTCACTCCCAATGTAGATCAGCAGTTTACCTCTCCTTGAATGAGACTACCCATGTGTTTTATTTCATCTGCCTACTTGCTGAATCGGAGTGAGGGGGATACCAAGAAAAATGCTATACCCGGCTTACTTCTACACCCCCTTTCTACCTAGCAAGCCTAGAGAAAGTGTGCTAATTACCTAGCATGCGGAAACACTTAAATAATTTAAACACTTGAAACAGAACTACAGAGGCATAACAAAGGTCAGAATCACTCACTTGAATGAACAAATGCTTTTAAAAGATGGTGATGTGTACTTATAGAAGCCCGCAAGCAAACACGACAGTCCAAGTTTTCAGTATCCTCATATAACAGGCTAGTAAGAGGGAATTTTGATGAATTCCAGGTGTTCTCAAGTCAGGTTCCTGGTGATTATCCATTCCCCTATAAAAATAGGACCACGCTAGTTCTCAAGCAAAGCTCTGTTATAGAAGTATTCTGAACAGTAGGAGAGGGAAAGAAGACCTTAATATCAAAAGACATAACAAAATTCAGCCATGCAGGAGAACCCAATTAAAATATAAAAGTCCCCTGATCCAAGTAGCATATGGCTAAAGCTGTCATGTAATCAGAATCAAACCACTCCCATGTCTGGATTTAATTATGTCATGCCATTTTATAGCAGCCTAAGAGAACTGAACTGGGGGTCAAAATAATCCCAGAGTAATTCTTCAGTCAATCACACATATAAGAACCTGGGTAAAAATGGATAACAGACAATATCAGCAGACTGAGCATACAAAGGTTCTTATTAAAGACAAGAACAACAAACAAGTTTATAGACAAATGGCTCACTGCAGAGTGAAAGCACCAATGCTATCACAAATTTCTGTATGTTCTATAAAATTCAAGCAAACCTACTAAACTAATGCATACTGAAAGAATGGAGTTCTGTTCAATATGCTCTCACTGATTTGAAAAGAAATGGAATTCATGGAATGCTAAAATGCTTCAGAAATATATATTTTGTTATGAGTTCTGCACATATTTAAAACAAATTCTCCACAAGAAAATATTTATATGAGATTGTATGTTTATAGAGCAACTCTAAGTTATGGGGAAAAATTACATAAGAACATACTTGTAATTAATACGGAAGTACAAAGGACATGACTGAGAATTAAACATGACATTTAATTTTTTATTCAATGTCAGTCTAAAATCAACTAAATTATATCTTTTTATTTGCAAACAAAAATGTCTAGATAGATTTCTTGCAAATGTTAACTGGGGGGAAGGAACTTAAAGTCTTTACCTAGCCAGCAAAGAAGTTTGGGGATATTGTGTGTTCTATCTCAAGCAAATAAGTAAAGAAAAATGTATATGCAAAAGCAATACCAATGCTATCTAAATTAGTAAAGGTTTTCTGAAGATATGCAGAATGAAATAAAATTCAAATCTCTATAACCTAGATCCAGCATCACTATGATATTTTTATAGTAATATGAAATCAGTTCCATCACAGTCTGCTTTTTGTTCTATTTTTTTTAATTCCCATTTAAAAAAAACCCACGTCTTTCAGCATTCAGTCTTCTTATTGCTCTAAAAGTAATGAACATGCTGCCTCATTCCTTGAGCAAGGACTCCCTGATTTCTGTTAAAACAGTCACAGCTGCCTGACTGCAGCCCAGTGCTCTGGGCCAGGGCCTTTGTGTTGACCCTGTCTACGACATGGATTAAATTATAGCTTGCACACTGCGATTCTATTTGCATGCAAGGAACAAAATCTGTTGTGAGGCAATATTGCATAGTACCCAGTGTCTAGATGAATAGCAGGCCTTGAAAATTTCTGTGCATTCGCTTGTGCTTTTCTGCCTGCTTGTCAAGATCAGCAATGTGGCACATGTAAAGGAGGCTTCTTGCTTTGAAAGGATTGTTGTTTGCTCTTGGTTGCTTTCTGACTCAAGCTCAAGCTGAAAGAGAGCTCACAGGAGGCAGGCAATGATAATTGCAATATAATTGCTAAAATTAAGCAATTGCTTGGATTAATGCTGTTATTTTAAAGCTGTATTTCTTAGTCATTTTAAGGACAGGTTAAAGACAGCAAAAAGTGCAAGTCAGCCAGGAATGAAGCTTATGTTGCAGTCAGTCCCACTGGCATCCCTAGATATGATGATGCCTAAAACAAAACACATGTGAACCCCTTGATATTCCAGAGGATTCAAGAGCAGTAACGTGCACAATTCAGAATAACAGGATACAGGCACTCTGTAACAGAAATACTCTGCAGATTCAAAACTCTGTTTAACTTTTGAATGAGGGAAAAGTTAAATTTTCCCAGTAGCATTTCAAAAAATGAAACTGAAGATGTATGGACCAATCTTTTTGCCTTTCACTTCCTTCCTCATCCACAGTAGTCTCAGCCTCTACAGTGAGTTCCAATATAACTTTTTAAACGGGGAAGAACCCACAGAGATATTTAATACCATCCTCAACAGAATGAATTACCATTCAGATTTTTTCTAAGAAATCTTGTTACAGCTATACTTAGAAACCTTCTTGCTACATGGAGGTACTGAATGCCATGATGTCCACCCAAAGCAGCATTTTGTTGTCAATTGTGCATTTTTAGTGCATTTTGATAGTATCATCTGCAAGCATGGTAATTTCATATTTCTCCATTATTAACTCATTTCAGCAGTTAATAGATTGACAGTCTTTAGTGGCTGGGGTGAAATTTTTCATACTAGATGTTTGCCTCATGAAAAAAAAGTTTAGCCAAAATCATTGACTTATTTCTGAGAACAAGACTAAGCAAAATCAGATTGCTTTGCATGATAAAAATTCTGGTGCCTTTATTTGAGAACCATTAAAATCCTCTGCTTTGCAGTAGGAGCCTGAACACAAACAATAGGGAGAGGCTTTATTCCAGAGAATGTCTTTTTTAAAATCATATTAATATATACACTAACTTCACTATGTCCTGATGCATACTCATGTGGGAGATGAATTTTTGATGTGATATAGGCGGCTTGCTTTCTGTCCTTTCCTAGTGTTTGTGTAGCATACTGCTGATACTCTAATTTATTTTTTTTTTATGTTGAGGATGTATTGATATGAGTATGTTTGTAGCTATTTATGTTTAGTCTTATTATTTGACACTCATTAACAGAATTACAGAATCACAGAACCACAGAACAGCTCAGGGGGGAGGGATCCTCTGGAGGTCATCTGGTCCAACCCCTCTCCTCAAGCAGGGCCACCTAGAGCCAGTTGCCCAGGACCATGTCCAGTCAGGTTTTGAATATTTCCCAGGATGGAGACTCTACAACCTCTCTGGGCAAACTCTGCCAGTGCTCAGTCACCCTCACAGTGAAAAACTGTTTCCTGATGTTTAGATGGCACCTCCTGTGTTCCAGTTTGTGCCCCTTCTCTCTTGCCCTGTCACCAGGCACTACTGAAAAGAGCCTGGCTCCGTCCTCTTTACACCCTTCCTTCAGGTATTTTTACACATTGATGAGAACCTCCCCAAGCCTTCTCTTCTCCAAGCTGAGGAGTGCCAGCTCTCTCAGCCCTTCCTCATAGGAGAGAAGGTCCCATCCCTTCATCATCTTCATGGCCCTTTGCTGGACTCTCCAGTATGTCCATCTCTCTCATATACTGGGGAGCCCAGAACTGGACACAGCATTCCAGGTATGGCCTCACCAGTGCTAGTAGAGGGGAAGGCTCACCTCCCTTGACCTACTGGCAATACCTCTCCTAATGCAGCCCAGGGTACCATTAACCTTCTTTGCTGCAAGGGTACTAATATTTGAAGAAAGCCTGCTTTGGGATGCTAGCTTTTGATGCCAATTAAAGACTTGTGTCCTCACTGTAAAAACAGGTAATGGGTCAAATTCCAACTGTTTTTCTTTTCCATCTACAAACCACTATAACATCTACAATTTATAAGAATAACACACACCTGGATTTGGGCACAAAATTTTTGGTCAAAGAGAATGGAACAAACCTCTAGAAGAGATTAGGTGAGATCAGAAAATGCACACATTTCTTTTGTGAAAAGTCCTTTCTTGTCCATTCATAAGACTGATTTCTCCTCTCCTATGTAGCAAGCTTCAATCAATGATCACAAAAAGAAGACTGATAACATGTAAAGAGATAAAAATAGAAACCCCATTCAGGTAGATATTTTGTTCCAAGAAATAAAAAAATATCAAATACTCTGTAAAGTCCTCTAGAGATATCAGTACTGCAGTCAAATTTACATAAAGGGTTGCACCAGAGATGGCCTGAAGTATAAACCTTGCAGCAGAGGAAGATATTAAACAAGACACATCAAACCCAGTTCAACAAAAGAGGACAGATTAAATTCACAAGGCACTGAAGGAAACTCTGCTATGAGGATAAGTATTCCCATGGGCAGCTCTCTCAGAAGACAGTACCTTTACATATTGCTCTACAAAAATTCCCCAACATGAAATACTGCTCTTTTTATTGCATATTGTACTAACACTATTTCCTCACTGTCAGTGCTGTTCCTTCCCTATTTACAGCTATGTTAGCCAGCTCAAGACCTCATGGTGGTCAAGAAGTGGGCTTTGCAGGTGAGCAATAGTGGAAGGTCTTGATCCAGACAGAATCAATGGAATCTGTTCAGTGAATGAAGCCAAGTGAATGGCAAAAAGAGACTCCCCTGTCACTGTATTTCTCCAAGTTGGCTCTTAGTGGGATCATACTTTGTCTATAGCAAATAAAATGGCCAACAATTGTTAGTAGCAATAATTAAGCCATTCATTGTGCCTTTTGGAAAATGATGGATGGAGTTTCTTGTACCATTCACACCCCAGCTGCGCTCTTTATCAATTCCTCCTTCATGAAAGTTGTGCTATCTGAGCATCTGTTCTGAATCAGTAGATAAACAAACCACTATGGATTTCTTTGTACACATACCCATTGACAGACAGTCCTGTAAAGAGGCAGAAATCCACTGACCTAGAGAATTGCACTGTCAGTGTGATAGACAGCCCTACATCTACTTTTAATCTCCATACCTGATTAAACCAATCAGTTGAAGGGCTCTCTTGAGCCATCTTTATAAACACCTTTATTTAGATAGTTCACCAGAAGCACAGAAGATGACACAGTGATGTTGTGCCACTTGTTGCTCTGGCAACACTCAAACTTTCCTCAGTGACAGAGGGGAAATATATTTACAGGAAAAGGCTTTCCAGATGATAGGGTCAGAGTAGTGTGGGGTGTCTGCTGCTGAAGGATCTAAGCAATCTTTTCCCAGCTCCATAAATCAGGGCTGCATAACATCAGCTCTGATTTCTCCTAAGCCTAGCTGGCTGAGGATCAAGGAGCACCAAAGAGCTTTCTTCTTTCTGCCCTCCACAGCACTTGCAATCAGGTGAGGTCCTCTCTGTATCTAACTGCCCTCACATCTTCAAGAATAAAGCCAAGCAAAACCTCTCAGAAGACATTTTAAGGACAGAATCATTTTTTAAAAGCATTATCCTAAGCCAATGATGTGACCTTTTCTTGCCCCAAGAGGATAAATTCATACTTCCCAAGAAATAAAAATAACAGTGTTTTGCATGGTGGTCCTCCCTTACCTACACTCTCTGATGCTGACCAAGAAATGAACATTTCTGGGAAAAGGAATTAGCTGCAATTATTATTTCAATGCATGAACAATCAAGGTCAGAACCAAAGCAAACCATCACAAGTCTCCTAATAATTACAGTGAAAATAATGACTTCTTTTCTTGTCGATAATTATTGATTTCTAGAAGACCTCCGATGTCCATAGCATGGTGTTCATTATCAGCCCTATACAAAGCTATCCATGTTACAAGCTTCACTGTTAACTCTCAACATGCTCTTAAAAACAAAAGCTGAACAAATTCTGTTTCTCATTTTTAATTGCACAGTCTTAATTCTATAGAGAAAAAGAGTATTTTGGCTATTCCACCCAGTAGGAACACTGATAGTTGGAAGCCCCTTTGGGGTAAAATTTTGCCATGAGAATATGCAGTATGAGTTACATTCACTTGTAGGATGGCTGTGTCTTGGCCCAAGGTTAATATGTACATTGCCCTGGGAACTCAAAACATGCTAAAATAATTTGGGTGCTAGTTGATCTAATTTTTTAATCAATTTTCAGCCTCATTGCTTCACTTTTACATAGCAATTACCTAATGCCTCAGCATTAACTAATGACTAATTTAAAATCTGTCTGAGGGCTACACATACTGTAACAAAGCTATAACAACCTATGGATTCAGATATGTCAGTAGGGCAACACTCAGAATGTCAAGGGAGTCGATGTCAACCTCCTCTTTCAAAAAACTAGCCCTGCCACCTAGGAGGAACTACTGCTCTGCATCCTGCCAAGACACAGCCAAAAACATATTTCAGTGAACCTATTTCCATCCAAAGAAGAATGGAAGCTGGTTCATTACAATGCATTCAACAGAGGTAGCTCACTTTCAGTCTTTAGACTCTCTTGGTTCTTAAAAAGGCCCCTTGCCTGAGTGAATTCCCACTGAATTGAAGGGGAGGGGGGAAACAGAACAGAAAAAGTATTTAACTTTTTTGAATGATTCCCCTAGATATATAAAAGGAGACTGAAAAGTACTGAAGCCTTTGAATTAAGACTACTCATCTTCCTAAAAGACAAACAAGCTGCAGTGACTTGGTTATTTTCTGATTTTCTATCTTTAAAATTAGGTCATTACTTTTAGGAATGCTTTGAAATACATGAATAATAGGACAGGATTTCAGAATGTTCTTAACAGTAATCCATACCACTCCTGGGGATAAATTATTTTGCCTTTGACCTTCTAGCTTACCCATTTGGGAATCATATTATTGTCTCATAAAAAAAGAGGCACCTGTCTTAATATTCCTAAACTAATGAGTTCTGCAAAATCCTTTCAAAGTACTAGCTAACCAGATTGATGAACTACTGCTTTATCCATCCAGATCAAGCTGGATTTATGATTAATTGCATGCTTGCAAATAATCTTTCAGACTGTTTTATTCATTGTTCCCTGTATGCAAAAAAAAAAAAAAAAAAAAAAGACATTTGATGAGTACAATAGTCCTTCATGTTTGGCAGCTTGCATTCATTTAGATTCTTTCAACTGCTTTACGGAAGGGACAACAGTGCCACTGTCAGAATATATTTAAATTTGGGCTGACACCAATGCCCACTGTTCATTTTTAATATGTCACCATGGTTATACAAGTTGCAGTGTCAATGCAAAAAGAGATATTATTGCAAAGTATGGTTTCAAACTGAAAATAAAAAATCCTGGGAAATTCAAGGTATTGTATCTTTCCAGCTGCAACTTGGCCCTCTGGGATCCTTTAGATTTTTTATTCCTGCATATACAACTAGGTTTATGACCTCATAATAAAAATGGCACTTAGAAATCATAGTGGTTTGCGCGATATAAATTTCCAGAAAGAATATGCAATTTTGCTCAGTTATGTCAGTTACATTGCTCAGTTAAGTTATCGCTTGTATTCACATGGTACAGCCTTGCCTCATGAAGGATGATCTGAAGAGTGTACAAACTGAATAAATGAAATACCTTCAGAATGGAATAGTGTATTATAGTATGGCTTTGTAAACTAGAGAGTTGTTCTTACTGATTTCAGATGGCAGATTCAGTCCTAGTTTACGGATATAAAAACTACTGCATACCTTACACCATACTGTTCAAACAAAAGGTAGCAGAAAAGGTGATGTTAACAGATGTGTGACTTCTCCTGAAATCTACTTGTAAGATGGGTAAGGAGTAGAGAGATGGGAAAAATTGGTCTTACAGAAAATACAGATGAAGACTCTCATCCCATATTATGATCCCCACCGTTCACCTGCCTGAATCGCAATATATGGTCCATGATGAGTCAATTACTGTCTGATGGTCATGTGTCATGTTGCTGCTGTTTCATGTCATTAATTAACATTGAAATTTAGATCCTGTAAATAACCACAGGTAAACATGCTTCATTAAGCTTAATAATGAGTATTATTACCTTAGTAATTAAGTTTATCATGAGTCTTATTAACTTAGTAATTGACAATAGTGTCTTAATGATTTTAATGGGAATCTTCATCGGTGGCCCACAACTATTTTGTAATTATAGTCATGTTTTGGTCAGCTGAGTTAATTTCAATTAATATACTTCATTAACTTAATAGCTCAACATTAACAGCCTAAGGGAGATAGTCCAAGTGAATCAGTAAGACAGCTTTGAAATAAGGTCACAGTAAGCGTATGTAATTTTCTTACTTTAATTACATGCAATTTCAAGCCCATGTCTAGGCAAACTCTGGTATCCTGATGACCAATTCAGTTATAACATACTACTGACATTTGTATTCTGAATTCAGATAAAAAGCCAAACAAGAAAAGTGGTAACGGTATGATAAGGGGATTTCGCTTTATTTTTAAAATAGCTTGTAAGCAATCTGGGGCCAAGGATTACCTTCTGTTTCTATACAGTACTTAGCTCAGTGACCTTCCAATATAAGTGTTCCTAGATGCTACAGAAATAGTAAAGAGTAATAACAATATAAATGTAAAATAAAATTATAATGCCATTGGTGCAAGTCAGAATTTCATATCAGGTGTACTGACTGATGTTTAATGAACTGATCTGACACTGCACAGGTTCTTAGGAAACAACCAAGGCCGGTATAATTGGATTTAAAAGAAATTACAGCTGCTGATGAATATATTCAGTTATTTTCCTCAGATTTTTTTCTTCATGCAAAGCCCACAAAAAACAGCAGCATCCCTATTTTATTTTTTCTTTCACATTGTCAGGGATGATTAAATAGATTGCGCCTACATGTGGTTTGCTGCTTGAATATCAAAATCCAAAACTCAGCCTAGGTATCTGTGTTGTGGTAAGTTACATTAATTGGTACCTCAGTTACCTTTTTATTCCTCAACTAGATGAGCATAATGTTTTTCTTCCAAACAGATTTTTAAGTCTTAGTAAGTCTCAAATCACAGAAATGCTTGTGGCAAAGCAGATGATAGACATTTGAAGACAGGAGGAAGGGAGAAAGGAAGGGAAGGAGGACGGATTAATTTCTGTAAGATGTTTATGGGAATTTGTCCTTACCTACCTCATTTGCTTCATAATTCGTCGTTGTAGGGAATTAGGAGAAAGGAGGAGTGATCATGGAAAGAAAAGACCAACATGGAGACTCAGTCTTTCCTACAACTACAGAAGAGAGAAGGTGGTCATGGAATGCAGTGTTCCCCATTTTAAAGTGCAGAGGGGGCAGGACACACTTCCTCTAGGAGTAGAAGTGAAGAACACTAAAACACACTTACAAAAAGTTGCTTGCTTGTAGTAAGAGAGAGAACTTGGAGTGACACAGAACTGTCTTGAAAGGGAAGGAAAAAAGGAAAGAAATATTGGAAAGGACTATATTCCTTTTCAGCATCTTGGTAAGCAACAATGCATTTGGCACCATTAAATCTGGCCATTGACTGCTTTGCAAGGGTTACCTGTGTTGGCAGCTCACCCAGTGGTTTTCATGGAGAATACTGAGAATTCTCTTGAACTGTGGCCAGTTGCAAACTGGCCAGACAAGACTGGTCTGGTGCAGTTACTGGTGTACCCTTTCTTATTCTCCAAGTGAGGTCAACCACAAGGTGAACAGGTTAGTTCCCTGATCAGCCATGCACACTGCCTTGCTTTCCTACAGGCCAAGGTAAAGGATCAAGCAGTTTCACACCTCCCAGAAACATTTATGCGGCAGGGGGGAAAACCAACAAGGCAGGCAATCACAGTGTCACTGATCTGTTTACCAGGGGGTAAAGGTATCTGAGAAGCTGACACACCAGCGAGCATGGGAATGCTCACACCTCAGTGCCTTCAAAGAAAGTTACAAAGCATCGACGCGTGTAATAGCAAATGAGGTTTCAGCTCAGGGCTGCAGCACCAAGAACTGCAGGGGATTGTTTAATATTCAGTGAGCATATGCCTAAAAAGTCAGTGCACATGCTATCAGAATTTCAGCATCCTGGTGTGCATCAATGAACTTTGCTTAGGCTTCATCAGGATCCATTTACATTGTGGATAAGAGATTTGGGAGGAAAACTGGTATACGATGCAAAGTGCAAAAGAAAAGGCAGAAAGCTGCTTTTCTCGACATCTGTGAGGAAGATGCCTGAGCAGATTTTAAATAAAACACCTCTGAAATTTTCCATCCATGTCCCAAATCTTCCCAGAACAACTTCGGAAATTATTCCGGAGACATATGAATAATTTCTCTACATTTTAGAGACTTAGGCAGGGGCTTTCGATGTTTAATCCAGGCAAGCAGTGGATTAACTGCCTTCAGTTGAAAGCCTGCCAGCTGACAACTCTTCCCTGTGCACATGGCATTTGATGTCTGCCATTTTAATATTTTGACATTTTTGTGAGAGACATTGTCCTGAAAGGTCACCACTTGTCTCAGCAGTTGGCTGGCTGCCACTCAGGCTTGGGAAGCTTAGCTCCACAGCTGTCATCAAAAATGACCATTTTCACAGCTAAGTTTCTGGGAAGCTATGAATTTCTGACTGTATATGAGGGAAAAAGGAGACAAGAGGAAGGAAAGAGAAGCTCCAAAATCACCTTTCACTTGCTACAATGAAGACAGGCATTTCTACATATATGTCTGTAAGATGAGGCTGAAGTATTGCAAAAGCAGTTTATAAACAACAGATTGACCAAACATACCTGTGTTATAGCAGCATTATCAAGGGGATTATACCATGAATATGTTTAGCCCTCTATGTGCAGCAAACAACACAACACATATACTCTCTCCCTAGTCACTTAATGGCAGTCACCTGTTAACTGTGATAACGACATTTTCACATGGCTCATAAAAAGCTTACAGTACCACAATGGTCCCTAAGAAATAACAAAACCTGTAAATAAAGCAAGAAACATGACGTGGCAACACAAACAAACTGGTTACAGCCTGCACTTCTTGTGCAATTATCTGACATTTATACTTGGTACTGATCACAGGCTGTTCTCAATAAGTGGATTTCATTCACAGCACAGTAAGAATTCACTAGCCATAAACTCAATAGGACAATGGCACTACAGAAGCTTTGAATTAGAAAGGAGAATAAAAACCAAGATGCTGTTTCTTCAGTGCTATGAGACCAAAAAACACTAACAAATACCAATTTTCTTCCTTACAGTATCACTGCAACACTGAGAAACCTTCAACTCCGCTGCTTCCCAACCACCTTACTATCCTGCCTTCATGCCACATAGCAGATAAAGATCGTCTTCATGTACAGACAGAGTGAGATTGGTGAAAAACATGCATTGCTCACCGTGCTATGTTCATTGTTCTTATCAGGTCAGATGCAGACTTACTGGTGCCCCTTATGACGACTATTTGTTTGCACTTCTGATAATAAGGTACTGTCGAGTTTCTTAATGAGAAGTCTGGGTCTGCATTTATGGATTTTTAAAGAAAAGATTCCAGGTGAAAAATACCATGGCAGATTTCTCTCCTATGCGTTCACAAGCCGTCTATTACTGCTGAAGTATCTTTCTCGCTGTATATCTAATATTATCTAATGTAAGCAGAAAACCATCTCTCTAGAAGTACCTCCTGCATTTGCTTGGCTTCTCCTCTCACAAAGTGTAAAGTAGATGTCCCAAAAATCAACAAACACAACTGCAAACTATTTGTTCCGGAGAGCTTTCATGCATCCCTTTCCCTCAGTAGCTCCTTCACTGAAAGCCAGAACAATACTGCAGAGAACCTTTCCCTGTCAGGATGTTTTCAGCTTTCATCTCCCTGCTTTTTCAAGTAGAACAGAGGTAGAAACCCTAATTAGCAATCTGAAAGCACCACACAGGCAAGGAATACTTACATTTGCAACTGTATTTGTGATATTTGCGCACTGATCCAGCGACTGGTGATTACAGAGAAGAGAAAGAGCTTTTTAGGCTGCCTTTCAAGCCTCGCAGCAGTGAAAAGAAGGCTGTTATCTGAAAGCTACTCATTTTCTGTACGCTGTGCTCTATTTGCTTCCCATGTGCATACCACACAGCTGCTAGATTTAATAACCATGTCAGCCTGCTTTCCCCATAAAGCAGCAGAGAGATGACAGGATGAAGATGAAGTAGCCAGCGCGTTAATCTGTAGTTATGGCTGCACTAAGCCTTGAATGAATGTCACAGTTCTATTGCCCTTGAAGAGAAAAATAAAACAAATCAACACTATCTGCGAAAAAAATGTGCAAAAGGATTTCATAGATGTTAATCCATACTTGCCTCAGTGACATTAAAGTACATCAAAGAAATTTCTCCTTTTTTTCTCAGTTAACAAATCCTAGGACTTGAGTTAATTCCTTTTTACTACATCCTGATCTTTCAGAATACATTTTTCCTAGCAGTGCATGCTTGTACCCCAAAAGAACAAAACCATCAACTAATTAATTGAGCTTCACTCCTCGCTGATTCCTCTCTGGAAGGAAGTATTTCCATACCTGTCTGTCTTTGCTGACTTCTTTCAGGAAAAAAAAAGTTAATAAAAAAAGGGGAAAATTCTCATTTACCATTTAAATTCTCCCATGCACAGTGGTTCCTAGAGTACTGGACTTTAGTATCTGATGTGGTCAGTTCACTGCCAAGGTGGAGCATTGCCGTACCTCCAGTTGCAAAACCAGTTCCATGTGAGGGAAGGGTGGCCAGAGTTTACATGAAAAGAGAAGGTGCCAGTCATGCAATCAAAAACAACAAACTAAAAATAAACCCAGAAACGTTCAGTTGAATTTGCAACAGTGCGGGGATGCCGCAGAGATCATATGACATCTGTGCGCGTCTTTTTCTCTCTCTCATTTATATTCCCTTCACTTCCCTTGGAGGCACCTGTCTCAGCAGGGAGTAGTTTCTGTGGAAACTACGGACAGTCGGTTTTCCCCTCAGAGAAACTGTTACTATGGCAACCTTACATAATGTATATGGCCTAGATTCTTTTTTAAAATAATCTAACACTGAAATTCTCATTATAAAATTAGAGCTGATCTGTCTGGTGGGCAAGAAATATAGTTATTTAAAAATTGCATTAGAAATGTAGGATAAAAAAACCCAAATGGTATTACGAATTAAATGAGAGTGTAGAGGGCACTGTCATTGCATCACTCAAAGACAAAATAATTTGTAAATTCCAGTAAACAAGGTCTATTATTTAGCATTTGCAGGAACCAAGAAGGAAGGGAAGCATTTACTTGACATCATGGCTCAATGTAGCAATCAATACTGCATCTTATACGGTAGAGTTTTTTTCTGTGTGTTTATTCCAGCAACCAGGACCTCACTTAATGACGTAAGCCCAAACACCGCTTACATCTACCCCATTCAAAACTGAAATATCAGCTTCAAAGTCACTTACTCTACATTATGAAATCGTGCTATGTTAAACCCCAAGGAAGTGCCTGAAAGGAGCTGTATGAGTCAGTGAGGCATAGCGTGCAGTGGAGCAGAAGCAGAAAAGGCACACTGCTGTTTATATGACTTTCCTCTCAGCTCAGAGGAGACAAACCTGCCTGCAGCCATGGTGGGGAGGGCAGATCTGTCAGATCGTATCGGGGAGACGGGGAGGTTAGGGCCCCGGTAATGGGGCTGGGCAGGGTGAGCGGGCTTTACCTTCTCAGTCAGCAGCTGAAGACCTGCCTGCGTTGGGAATGACAGGAAGTGGTAGTCATGTCACAGATGTTTTGTGACCCCTGTGAAATGGGTAGCTAGATGTCTCCCCTCCCCTATCTGCAGCCACCCTTGCAGATAACCCTTTTATTGGTAATACAAATCAAAAGTCAAATGTTTAAGAAGGCAAAGCTACCTGTTTAACTCTACATAAAATCAATTATTTCACTTTGAAAAATATTGTTGGGGAAACTTAAGTAAAACCCTGAGGTATCTGTGTTGTGACCCAGTGGATTGAGATCTCTCCTGACCTGCCAATCTAGCAACTTTTATTAGCATGAACTACATTAATATACATGGGGACTGATTTTTCTTCTCTACTCCTATTCAGAAGATGAACAAGAGAGAGCACCCTGCCTACAGAATATTTCCCCAAAACTTACGCAAGGTCCTCCTACGCTCCACTGTGCAAAGGGGCTCTCCAGGTGGGACAAAGCAGGCAGGAAGCATTGCTTCAAACCCCACAGTGTTTATGTTCTTTTCTTGTGTAGTGGAGACACTTTTACAAAGGAGACTCGTGCTGCCTGAAGGTGAGGTGTTGTTTGGGATGTTGCTTCTCCAAGCAGGTGTTCCAGAACCAAGACCAGGGTTTCACAAAAAACCTATTTGTGCCACAAGTGATGGGACATTCTTTAATACAAAATCCCTCAAAGGGGTTTCCCTGTACTGGGAAAAGTTTAACTTTTAAATTAAAGAAGAAAACTGCTCCATAAATTGCACTGAATACTCAAACTGACCTATGCAGGAGATCTACTCTGACAATCACACAGAGCAGTCTTTTGTCAGAGGCTGTGCACACACACCTTTTTGTCTGTGAAACTCAAGTGTTATAGGAAGATGTGAAAGCGTTAAACATTATCTCTCTTACACACAGAAAAACAAAGGAGATTTGGTGTATGGTGTTAACTTCAATTGGATTTGAGAAAGTTCAGCACCACTAGGACACACTCTGCAACTTACATGACTGAAACTTTTATGATTTATCAAATATCACATTCCTAGTCAAACATTACACAGGAGTCAGGCCTCCCTGATGTTTGACTTTGAACCCTGGGGCTCTCATGTTCTATCCACAGGACATACCAACCACAGTGTTACAAACAATCTTTTGCCTTCTGAAACTAAAAAAAAATGGAAATCAGAAAATATTTCCAACAAAACATCTACACACGCTTCTGAATTAATCTTATATACAAAATTACACAATAATTAGACAATGTCTAGTGAAACACGTATTTAGTGGCCCCAGGAAGGACAACACATTCAAAAGAAAAGCACTAAAATGAAAAGATTCCTTAAGCAGATTAGAAAGAGCTAAGCTGTCACTTAAACTCATGTCGTTCTGACATTTTTGCTATGTAAAACCTTGAACTTCAAAGAGTACATTGCACAAAGACAGCAACAGGGACAAATGAGAAATGAATATTATAACAAGGTAAAGCAATGAAGTTAATGGCTTATTTTTAAAAAAGAAGCAAATATCTGACATAGAATGAGAAGGCTCAACTACTTTTCAGAGCTGTGCCAACTCTCCCAACATAGAAAACCATAGCACAGCAAAAGCCGATGCGGTTACATGGCTTCTGGACTGAGCTAAGTAACGTCTAGCCAGCTCAGCATGGAAGCAGCATGAACTAGGATCCTTCTCCATTTATCTATGTAAACATGCTGTGTGTATCCAATTCATGCACTCTTGCGGCTTCCTCAAGCACAGGACAGGGTGTTTGCGCACCAACCTCAGCAGCGGGCATCTCACTAGTACCAGTGTACTTCCAGTAAGTTAACCTACAGCACTTACATTTCTTACCTTAAACTCTGCCTTTAGCTACCTGGGGATCCCAAGTTAGCCAAATTTCTGATCACACTGTAAGGGACCTGGCTGAGATACTGCTGAGAAGGCAGTTAGACTAACAAAAGAAAGATTTGCGTTCACAGCAGGACTCAGGCACACAGAGATGCAGCTGTAACCTGTGAACTTGCTGTTAGTTTCCTTCCAGCAGGGAGTTAGCTCACTCGAGGAGTCCAAGCTTCTCTTGACAGCTCAGGATCTGCAATAATGGTCCCTCAGTGAATAGACTCAGCAAAAATGTAATTGAGCTGTTATGACCTGGACGTTGTTTGGCGCACGTCACTGAACTTGATAGCAACCCTACAGCCTACCATACAGCTGAGAAAGGCAGATTTCCAGTGGTTATTTAAAATGGCATCCACCCATTCCAGCAGTATTTATTATGTTTCCCACATCTTTTCCCATGTTATTACATCAAGCCTATGAAAGAATATATTAGCAACACAATATTACATATGGCTTTGCTCAGAGATAGAGAGAAGTGTCAATAGAAATCCTTTGTACAATATCACATTATGTATTCCAAAAGAAATCTCTAGTCGACCACCTCACTTAATTCCATGCTAGCCTTGTACATAGACAAGCTACTTATATTTCCAGCGTATTGACTGCTCATCAGATTTATACTGCTTTTGATACTGCAATGTCTTTCCTCCCATGGTCCTATTATATAGAAAAGGTCCTCCTTTCTATCTACTTGGATTGACATGCTTTGGATGAGGAAAGAAATCTTAGCAGTAAATGAAGGGAGAGACAGATTCACAAAGAGGCACAGGCAGGGGTGTCAGTTCCTAACCACAAAGTGCCTTGCAGTCTGCAGATCCCCCTGCCAAGAGTTCTGTGCTTAAGCAATCCACAGGAATGACACCCACAAAAGGCAGCGCATTACCACAGAGCTGCCTAACTTAGCTACTGCGAAGTGTTAAGATCTTAAACTCTCTCCATGAACTTGGTATCCTCATCTGGGCTGCAGGAAAATGCCCATCTCCGACTGGGATTCATACATACTCATTCTCTAGTTAACTTCCCTTTCCCACAAAAGGTGACTGGGGAAGGAATGAGAGGCAATTACAGTACTCAAGAGATGACAGATTGGGGCTCAAATCTACTAGCAGCCAGACGAAAGTTTAACCAACATTCCCTTATTTAATCATATCTTTTTAGGTTATTCTAAGGCAGGAATCCTCCTGAAGCTGCTGTCCCGATATTACTAAATAACAAAAGGAGTGAGGGAGAGAACAAAGACCACTGTGTAGCCTAGTAGTCAGGCTGTTGTTTAAGGCACTAACCTTGAAAGTCCAATCTCTGCTTCAGTAATTGGCTGTTCATTAGGAGTAGAATCAGGTTTCTGTGTCCCTGATGGCAGGAGCTATTTTGTTGGGGTTCAACAGGTGCTTTCTGAGCTCTGCCAGACTAACCGCTTCAGAGAGGACAGGCATAGAGTGTCTTCTGTGATGGTCCTGACGTGTCTAGGTATGAAGGAGATGCCCAGTTGCTCAGCCCTTGCTGCTGTTTAGCATCTCCAGACACCTGGGTTACGTGGCAGGTTTTGAAGACCTACATTTCTGCCTGAAGTGTTTAAGGTAGCCATTAAGTACTTAAGACCATGTCTACAATGTGGGAGCAGGGCCACCTGAGCTGGCAGGGATCTGCATACTGACTCATAAACCAGAAATGCTGGGGAGTTCAGTGCAGAAACACACAATCTACCTCTGTGCATGGTCACTAATAAGCCACAGTGCTGTGCACAAGGCTGCACTCCACTATGACTTGTCCACATCAAGGGTTCCTGAACCCTAGTCTACCCCAGAGCGTAGGCAGGCCCTACATCTGGCCTCAGTCCCTACATGGATCTTGCCTGAGTTCAGCCAAGGAAATAATCATTATGGGGATTAAAACTAATCTGATTTCATCTAGCCTAGAACACACAGGAAACAGATCAAAGGTGGATTTCTGCCTGGGTTTCTCATGGATTTCAATTTCAGTTAACACTCCCAACTGCAAGTCTGCTTATTTCTTTCCTTGTTTTAGAAGCAGAAATCATTGCCAAGGCTCTGGCAGCCAGGCCAGAAAATAGTGACAAATAGTGTAAGCTGATCTGGCAGGCTTCATTAAGGGCAGATTAAACACTGACAGTCCCCAAGGTTTTTGTGATATGATTGCATGACATGGCCAATGGACTAGTCACTCCCTAGGGTGAGAAGCAGAGATGATGTTCAACTGCCTGGAGAGTGGAACATAGACTGCTCTGTGAAATTACGTATTATGACAATGTAAGATGCAAAGCACCATCTCTAAACAAGGTGCTTCACCTCAAATAAACCCTGTGAATAGCTAAATACAAGTCTGTCTACTCCTAAGAGGGCTAAGCGATGTAGAAAAAAATCAAGAGACCTGCAAAAGGCCAATGTAGGAACTTGACAGTCCATCCAGTCAGGATGTCTTGCCTTTTTTCCTATGCAAATTCCATAACTCTCATCATTTAAGACTGTTTTTTCAAGAAATATTTGAGAATGGTCCCCCATTTACTGGGTCAAGTATTATTATATCAGAATGTCAAGAACTCTCTGAGTTGTCTGTGCTCATGGCAAGGTTGTCTTGGACCTAAAACAGCCTCCTAGTTCTACTATCTACTTGTAACCTGATGATTTTCCTTGCACTACAGGTTGATGAATCTGTAAGTTTCTAATCACAAAGACTGCATGATAACATTTCCCTTTTCAATCCAAAATACTCCAAATGCTCCCAGATTTTCTCTTATATCACCAGACCAAATAAATTGATCCTACTGAAATGTTGCCACTTAACATTGTGTTACTTGACTCTTTCTGTACCCATTCTATCCAAATAAAATGCATATGAAATCAAATGTTTTTAAACTGAAATAAAAAAAAAAAAAGCCCCATAATATCAAAAGAAGCATGTTAGCCAGCAATCCTGATCTGATTTGTGGGTGCAGAATGGATAGAGTAGAAAGAAGCTGCACTGGGTCTATACAGCTACAGCACAGAAGGCTGCATTAAAATGACAAACAGAAGACTAAAATTTGTCATTGACCATCTGAAATTATAGAGTTCTAGCAGCGTAGAAGTGAAAGGTGAAAGCCTCATCTGTGCCTTGCTACCTTATCCAGAAAGGCAGGAAATTCAGATATAAACCATTAACATTATAATTGAAAAGCGGGAAACAGTTCTGCAAGCTTCCATAGAACAGAGGGTTTCTAATTCAGGCAGAAAATTATCCGAGTTTCCATATTTTTCTGCTAAGATCTGGATTGTACCTATTGACATAAGTTTGGAAGAGAAAAAAAGCGCTGCTGAATTTGTGTCATGCCCAGAGAGCACTGCATCCAAGAGGCATAGCACAGCTGCTTAGCTGTCTCATAGATTTAGAGTCACATGGAAGACCTTTTTTCAGTGCTGCAGATTCTGCCTTTAACAGCCATTAGTGATTTCAACCACATCTGGACACGTTTTAATGATGTTATATCTAGCAAAAGCCTCTTGAACACAGTACATGTAGTGCCCTGTTCACAAGGGTCTACCCTGCGTGTATTATTAAATAAAATTGTTTGGTTTGCTTACAGTTACTACAGGACAGCAGGTAAGAAACAGCAGCTGGAACTGAGGTGTTGGTATACACATGGGAACATGTATCTCCAAAAGGGAAGTCAAACAGAGTTTTATTTTGAAAACAAATGAGCAGCTGGTGGCACAATTTGGTCCTTGCCTTGTCCACCTTTCCCTATTCTTCCTGCATTTTAGTACCTCAACACCATCACCATAACCAGCATTCATGACTTCTCCATTTAGTCCTTTCAGCCCAGGGAGCCCAAAAAAGAACAAGAAATAATTACCTTTAGCTCTCCTGCTTCATCAAGTCAGTGCGGAGACACTTTGTTGCCTGCTGTGATACCATTTGTGCCCTAGAAGTTCTGAACTGAAATGGATGTCTCCAGACTCCAGGGACATCCAGAGGGAACTTTCCACAAACAGCACTACTTATTTGGAATGTCTTTATGCTTGTTAAATACAAGGAAACAAGTTAAAACACACAAACCAAAACTATTCACCAGGAGAATTATATTCCAATATGACTAACACATTCAGCTAGTTAGACCTCTTTATGGTTTTACCTCCAATTTAGAATGAATTGAGTAACTTTCTGGGTGTGTGTGGGTTCCAAGTGGAATGGAAATGATGAAAGCACTTATTCAAAACACTCGTTAGCAATCTTTTCCAGCACTCCAGTCCAAATCAACTATTTGAGTGGATTACTTATAATTTAGGAACCACACACTATGCCATGCCTGAAAAAATGAATGCCCAGAGACAACTAGAATGCTGCAGAAATCATTGTGAATTAAGATTAAGATTGTTGGAAGAGGGAGGAAAGAGCTGCAATGACCTAAGTTAGCAGTATCTTTTCTCTCCTTCAGATTTTGCAGAAGCCCTTTTCCATGCACAGAATGTTCCTTGATTTCTAGAAATGAGAGGGCTCTGGCTTGGTGGGAAGGAATCAAAGGTGTGAGTCTGCTCCTACCATCATTTTCCCTAGATAATACAGAGATTTATTTAGACAGATCTCAGATAATCCCAGTGCCTGGAACTAATCTTTTGACTCTAGGAGCTGCAAACTTCCTCCTGCTCCCAGGCTGAGCCTGAAATCAGGGAATAGAAAACAAATTGGTTTTGCAGCATAATACTCTCATATCCACCCCAGAAATGGGCTTCTGCCTTGACCTGCACAGCTTTTTGGCAATATATCTAATTGTACCCTTCAATCTGAAGCCAGAGAATTGAAAAATACCACTACTTGTTTTGCCTTCTCTAAATACTGTCTTGCTGCAGTAGATGACATCCATAAGGGAATCCTCGGTAGACAAATGTGATAATGTGTGGCTTTCAACCGCACCTTGGTTCCTGAAAGCAAGAAAATTTGGACAAAGTCCTGTGCTTGCTGTTTTCTTTTGGCTCCTTCTATGCTGAGCCTGAAGGCTCTTCATTGACTCCATAGGGTGCCTAATTCTGGTGCCTAGACTTAACCTGTTAGGACTAAGCACAATTTTTACAGGCACTGCAGTGCAGAACTGGAATTCCTGAAGTAGATATTACACATCTAAAAGCAGAGCACTTGTATTATAGGATCTCAAGTTATTAGTCTTATTTCTAAGCAGATTCACAGTAGTATCTCAGTGTCTACAGAGGTACTCGCGGTATTATTCAAGGATACAAATGTTCCATCACAATCTTTGCACACACTGCGTGCAGCCATCTTCCTGCTTTCTCAGCTCAGATGCTGTATCATATGCATCTAAATATTTCTGTGCTAGCAATACTAGATCCTAAATGATTCTACTTTGCTGAAGAACGTCATGTATCCCTTGTAAAAAATAAGTTTTCCAGGTTCTGCTACAATCAGCAGTATGCCCAAGCAAACAACTGCTCTAACAGGATTCATTACTGACAAAATGGGATTGAAATCCCATTGTCGACTACTGAAAAAAGCAGATAAATAGTTCCTTTTCATTAGCATCTGCATCTTATTTGTTTTGTATTCCTAGAAAATAAAACGTGATGGGAAGAGCCCACATTTCTCAGGGAACAGTCTGTCTTAAATCTCTGTTTGGGCAGTTAGTGCATGGTGACTTCTCTCCTTTTCAAATAAAGGAAACTCTAGTACTCTTTTCCACAGAAGCATCATTTTCTTGCTATGAACTACTTGCACCTCACTATAAAATACTTTGAGATTAACATTATAGTAATCAATAGTTAGGCCTAATTAAACTTGCTGCTTTAATTACATCAATTGTTGCTTTTAAAGACTTTATTGAAAACATCAGAGACGGTGAGAAGAACATTTTCATTTCATGCTCTCTCAACCCCCTAAGCCTTTCGTTAAGCCCTTCACTACAGATGTCCATCCTGGCACCAGCTGGCTTGATAGCTGCGCTAGAGCCAATTAAACCTGGCCATCACGGCCACATTCAGAATTACTGACTACCAGAGAAGATCATGGTCATAACCACTGCCTGACAAACAACTGGTTGTTGTGATCTCATCTACGGATTCTCACCCTTCTTTTGTTGCCGTATCCCTTCCTACAAATGCAAACAATGGATGCACAGCTATTGCTCTTTGTTGCTGGGCTGCTTGGAATAGAAATTGTACTACCATCTTTTGACTGTAAGGAGAACTACACCTTTAGAGAGTCTCCCTTCTGTATTAAGTCACTGCAGGAAGTAATCTTCTTTAATTCAGTGAATGAAACATAAAAATCCATTTAAATATGGAGACCACAAGATGAACAGTGTAGTCTATGAGCTGAGTCTTTTACAAAAAGCAATTTGGTTTGAACATATCCATAAGAAGGCCCATAATTTTGGGCAATCACAGTATACCCAAGAAAAAAACATCAACAGTCTTAAATGTGTCAGCTACAGTGCATCTACATCTATTTCACATGTCCTACTAAACTGTTTGGAAGCAGCTCCGCTATTACACCTCCATGTTTCCTCTGGCACTTCCAGTCTGTATGACTACAATGGTGCTCAGTTCTTGGGCAGATCAGTACAGATTGGAGTTGGTATTAATTACAGACTCTCTGATTTTCAATGAGTAGTTTATATCTAGATCAATTCAGAAGTGATGGACAGTACCACTTTCTGAAATGTACAGCGATCTATATGAAATTATTTCTGTTCCTAGGGAGAAGGTGTCATACAGAATTACAGTTAACTATCCTTATTGGAATTCTTAGCATCAAGGATTCTTCCACTTCTATGCCTAGACAAAGTTCTTCTGAAACAAGTCAGAAACACACTGGAGAAGCTCATAACAGAGATCTTCAGAGGCTGGTTATCTTACACTGTGCTCATACACAAAATTGTGATATTTTGAAACCATGCTAAAAGACAATACTGACATTTTTAGGCAATTGCAGATGAATCTCATGTATTCATAAAAGGCAAATTCCAAAGCACTGAAAATATGCAAATATATTTAAAACCCAAAGTAACATGTAAAAATGTACACTGTCCATTTGACATCAAGAACAGTTTTGGAAGTGGAGTGTTTAATAACATTCCTTTGCATACCAACAAAGGTTCTGCTGGATATCTGACAACAGAAAAACTGGTTTAATACCCCGTGATCTCACAACAGCATTTTTGCAAATCCCTGAAAAGAAACCACTGGCATTTTGGGTGTGCATTATGGCGTGTGTGGTTTAAGAGTGCTTTACCACTTTATAAATTCAGGGCAAAATTTTGGTTTCAGTGAAGTCAATGGGATATTTGCTACAGGCCTCAGTGGAGTCGGACTTTCATCCACAATATTTAAGAAGTGGGTCTATGGTCTGAAGAAGAGCAAAGGAGAAAGTAAAAAAGTTTTTTTTCCATTGCAAACAAAAAAAGTTACAATAAACACTACTGGGTAAAATCCAAGTTTTTCATAAGACTCTTTCTCCTATCAATTATGCTGTGCTGTACACAGTTTTTAAGCAGCTCTCAATTAATTTATCTATGTACATATGCAAACAAATTGGAAAATAGTACACATATATACACAGGCTAAAGTCAAGACAGGTATTATTTTTCACTTTCTTCTCTCATTAGCACAGTTCTACGAACACTCAGTCCCTCTGGTATAGCTGAAATTACATATGGTAGTAAAGAATAGAGCTACTAATTCAAAGAAATCTTTCTGTTCTCACATGTAACGTTATTAAGTGGAGCTATTACAAATAGTGGTCAAGGGTCTTCACAGTCATATTTCATTTTGACCTCTGATCTACATCCTCTCTGTAACAGACCATGACATATCACAGTACTACAGCAGCTAACTCCTTCACACTGGAAAACCAGTGCACAGACTTAACTTTTATACCTGCTGGATGGAGAGAACCCTTTACTGCTGAATAGTTCAACAAACACATTTTATCAAAAAGCCCTTGTATATTCCCTACTCCTCAGCAGCAATGAAAGCAATCTTCCCCTGCCCCCTGACTCCCTTAAATTATGTAGAATCTACTTTTATCTTGGGTATGTTTAAATAGAGCAAGAAAAACAATTTTTCTGTCACTGGTAACAATGTTTGTGTAGTTGTACACAGCACCTAAAAAGTTGATTGCAATAGTAAATCCTTTCCATTCCTTTTTGTCTGCTAGTTCAGAAAATAACTTGTCATTGTATCTCTCAAGGCCTGGGAACCCTTGATCTCAAATCCAGTGTTTTACCAAAGATACTGGTTATTGGCATGAGGAGCCTCAAGAATTGGTAATGTACCTAACTTCTGACCTCTTTTACATGCCTGTACCCCGTATTAGTGTTGGTTGATAAGGATATGGCTTTGTGAAGAGCTAGATACTGAAGTTTGAGCATCATCAATCAGCTGAAAGAACATTTATCTCGCAATGAGCTAATGATTTGTTTCTAGTCCAGTGAAGCAACCAGCCTGTATGTCATCTGGAAAGGAGATGACTGTCTAGCTAACACCTAAAATACACCAGCATTTCTACAGTAAGGTGAACTGTCACTTGTCTTGTACGAGAATATTCAAACTGACCTCTAAGAAAGTGATGAATTACAGGAAAACATGAAGAGAAAGAGGGGGAATACTTGAATCTGAACAGAATTCCAAGAAAAGTTTGGCCAGTTATCACACACAAGTAATACACACACAACCCTAAACAGAAGGTTTTTTCAGTGACATTTAAATCCAGAGCAGTGGGTTTTGTCCAAGAACTGGATCCCAGCCATAAAGCACCGAAGTATTCTGACTGTTTGTTAGCTGCAGGTGAGCTAAAATACAAGTAGATATAAAGATTTGCTTTTATTTCTTTTGGCTTGCCTCTGCACCTACTAACTTTGCTGTCTATATTTGGCTTACGTAAATAAATTATGCTTCCACAAATAAATTATGCTTCCACTTTTATCTTATGGGGGATTTTAGGTTAGCTGGCAATAAATAAAACATTCTGCTCTGATGGATGTGGATGATCATTAAGACATGGGTATTGGACCCATTTTCAAGGTGCCAGTACCCCACCACAAGTAATCATATAGAATAAAGAAAAAGTGAGGAGGACCTCCTTTTTCTAAGCTGTTCTGCCTGGCTGGGAAGCTGGCAGTGCAGAGTGTCACTGTGGAGGAAATGTCATCCCCACTGATTAACATCGGCTGGAAATATCCCAGCATGCAAGAGACCTATGGGGAGAATGCCAGGACCTTGGTTATCACCCAGACCTCTTCAATGATTCATGTCGTAGTACTGCACCTGAACCAGGCAGCACTGAGCAAAAACCTGATATGTACATATATATTCCTAAACTGCATCAGAAATGTTTTGAACATCCCCTGGTATTGAATGTTCCTGTTCCTTGCCTGGCAATGACAAGAGATACTTCTCCCTCTGAAAAAGTAGTCATCAACGACAAGTCCAATGTATGACAAGACTGCAGTGCAGGCAGCAATTTCCTATGCTTCCCCTCTTTAGGGGGCATTATTAGCTTGCTTATCATCACTGTTCCTTCCTAAGATTATCAATACAACACAAACATCCAGACAAATGGAAAAACAAAGGTTTGAAAGGTTATGTATTATGGGGTTCATGAGTTGTAGTTATGTATGTACTCTGTATCATGTTTGATTAGAGAAGTCTTTTCTAACAATTTTGGACTTTCCATTTACAGTACTCAACAGAAATATTTGTGGTGACATTCCAAATGTTCAGAATGTGGATTCCTTCCTATTTCACTGGGAACTCTGAATTAGACCCCTACTGAAAAGACCAATCCAAACAAAATAAAAAACATTTGCATAGAAAACTGATCCACAAAATGGTAGTGTTCACTGCATGGGCAATGCAATATTTCATGATTTTTCATTTTCACAGAAACAATTTCCATGCACTCAATTACCGGCTACAAGTGAATTCTGAGATTTCTCTGCATGCCACAGCATGAAACAGATGATCTACATTTGATCCTAAATGCCCGGCAGCTCTATGTTCTGATATGCCTTTGTCTCTCACCCCATTTTCTTCAAAAACTCAGGCTTCTTTTTGAAACAAGCCCGCTTTATGCATGTTTTCAAGCTTTTATTCTATACCAAAAATACCTGGAAAACAAGATGACAGACAGCACAACAAAAAAAAGCTATGGAGTTATTTAAAAAACTCAGGGTTGGCAGCATATTCTGGAAAATGCCAAGGGTTTGTGGAATAAATTCCATTTGGCAAGTTTAGAGATAAAAGAATTCAGCTGCTTTCAAACACCAAATGCACCACTAAAAAGTCTCTAAAATCTTAAATCAACAAAACATATCATCCTCCCACACAAAACAAGAACAACAGCAACAAAAGAACCACAAAACGTTCCTATTTAGATATACTTCAATGCTAGTTGAAATATGTCTGTTCCAGGCAGTTTGTCAAAGAATACGCTTATATACAACAAAGAGCACAGGGTTGAGGGATTTTATGATGCTTCAGGCTATTGCAAAGCTAGGCAAAGAGATGAAAGCAGTCATGCTGCTAAGGAACCTAGGAAAAGGAACCAGGCTGAGCCATATGATGATTAGGATCCTTTGCAAAAGCGTTTCTATCCACTTGATTAGAGTCTTTCAATGACTGTATCGCTGAACAGGAGTTATTGGTTTAGAGCTTGATTCAATGTTCACTGAAGTCAGTTGTGACTTTCTACTACCTTTAAAAGGTCTTTGGATCAGATGCTAAAAGAATAAAACCCATCTATTTATGTATCCTTTCTTCCAAGTTTAGGTACAACCTGTTCAACTCCTTCATGACATGTAGGGCATGTAAAACACACTTCTAGCAAAACTGAAACTTGGAAGTACCTAAGACAGGGACTAGCTCCTTCATTGTAACAGAAGAAAATACTCATAGAGGAGTCTGCAGGAATGGCAAGAATACTGCCCTTTTAATTCTAAAGAGAATCTGTCTGTTCAGGCTGTTGTTCCTTATCATTGCTCCTTCAACAGAATATCCACTGCCACAGGTTCCTAGCTCTGCTTCTCACAGCCACAGCCCCTTGGCAGAAGTTAATACCCTGCACAATCCAACAACTCGTCTGACTGCACTCCAAAACAGACTTGCAAAATGGGTTGGCTGAAATGTGAACATATTTTATTTCATTTTTAAATGGAACATTTCACAGATCTAGGTTTGAAGCCAGTCACACCAGCACAAGTGAGGGTAAGGTAGCTTCCAGTAAATGAAGACAAATGAGCCACTGGAAGCTACTGACAGAATACTATCCTGGGACAACAGCCTGGATGTCCAAAAATCCAGCAAAGAGTCCGTATGGAAAGAGTCATCCTTGTAGGTAACTAACACTCAAAGGTAACCATTTCATTAACTAAGAAGCAAAATGAATAAACAGTCTATTGAAAGTTCCTTTCATCTCTCCTTATCTCCTGGTAATACTACAGTATCAGTTATGAAGAGCTTTGAAACTCACATTTCAAGCTGGTAATTTCCAGCTAGTCTTTAAAAAGACAAACATTAAATTTAAGCAAAAGCAGTTCAGTAACTTTGCAGTATGAAAAATAAACAAACTTTTCAATTTCTAAACATACACGCACAAAGAATGTAAAAAAGACTTGTGCTGAAATAGCTGGAGATAGAAGGCACAAATTTGGCAGGCGGGATGACTAAATAAGAAGAAATGCCTTCACATTTTCCAATTAAAATGGGATTTGCTTTGACTGATCTGCTGCAAATCAGTCTTTTTGTCTTTTATCAAGTGTTTTCCATCAGCTTGAAAGGAAGCAGCTAAGGAACATCATGCTGTGCTTGTGTACAATTAACTTAGCCAAGCAATGAAACATTCAGAAAAGAAACAGAACAGCCCTGTCTGTGATATGTAGATTTTTACAGTGTGCCTACATAGTGCTGAACATCCAGTATGGTAAAAGCACTGTAGCTCCCAAGATCTGTGTATTTATTATATCCTATTTATGTATCACTTCCACAGTCTCTGTAAAATACTTGAATGAATTACAAAAGCCATAACATCACAGAAAGTTGTTTTCTATTCAGTAATCTATATAGCACTAGGGCTTCAATCCACAGAGGGATGCCTACATGTCCCTATGGATCAAGCTGTTTATTATTAGGGTGAGAATCACCTCACTACAGAAGGTCTGTGTAATTTCTTACCTCAGCCCTGTGATTTCAGATGTCTGAAGAGCTCCAAAGTGATCTATTAGATATTTCATCTTATACCTCCTCCCGCACATGACATGTCTTCTTCCAATACTACATGTGGCCTTTAATTTGCCAGCAACTGCTTTGTTAGAAAAAGAAGCCTTGCTTTTATCACATTGTCATATCCCACTGCTGAAAAAATGTAACACTGATTCAACATCAAACTGACATGAAGCACCTTGTTGTAACCATACTGAAGTAGCTTTAATGTTTTTCCCTGTAGATTTCCTTAGGTAATAATGAGCTTGACTTTTGATGCTCCAGTCTTTATAGTGCTGGACATCTGTATGCAAATGGACAAGTTGCACAGCAGCAGAAAATGAGACTTTGTATTTTTTTATGTTGGTTGGACTGAATCTTCTCAGCATGTCTATATAAGGTTGACTAAAAAGAGGCATTATCTTTATATCAGATACATTCCCTACAGGCAGTCTATTTTCTACACTTCCAGGAATTTAGCTTCTTTGATATTTTAAGTGCCAGTGTTGGAGCTGGCTGAATCCTATTTGCCAGCTGACACTAATTTTGATCTTCTCTAATTCACAATCATTCACAAATATTTCTCACCGTCAAGGAACACATTTTGTCCCTGTATGCTTTTGCCAAACAGTTTGGTGGCCCATTTTGCAGATGCTGGTTGCTCATGAACATACCAGCTATTGAATATTTGAGTTATGTGTATGCTTTTCACCCACTGCCTTTTTTTGCTGATTGGGTGGCTGAAACTTTCATGGAAAATAATCGATAGCAAACAACAGAGAATGGATTTCCATGACTAATCTTCTCGGATTTGCAAACATCTCCATGATTGTTCCACCATTGTACAAATATTAAAGACTCGCAAATAGCAGAGCCACCACAGTCTTCAAGAATGTTGAATTAAAATGATTTAATTGTTATTATATTTACAAGAGTTCCCTTTTCTGCTATCTTGCCAGTCTTAACCACTATTTTCCATAGCAACAGTAGCTAAAAAGATGGTAGCAGATCCGTGCTAATGGCCTGAAGGAAAAATATTGAGAACAGGCTTTTCTTCCACCTTCAGTTACTATGCAATCTGGAGGCTGCACCCATATTCCTTTCAGATGGGGGGATCATAATCTATGTCCTTAGGTATCTCCAGTTTGGCTTACTGCAAATGTCCAGATTCCTGCTGCTTGCCTTCCAAGCAAGCTATGAGAGCACATTAACTTCAGTACTGTGGAGCTCCTGCTGACTTCCAGTCTAGTGGACCTACACACATTTTAAGCTCTTGTTCCTAACCCAAAAGGAACCTTTAATTATTAGGACCTGGCTATATGGAAACCATTTAATTTTTTTTTGCAGCACTCCACTGCCGTAACAGCAGGCCTTGCAGATACTGAAACTATCTGAAGCTCATCAGGAAAAACTGTCAGGAGCTCAGGGCTGAGCATTTTTAGCTGACATGAGCTATGGAACATAATATCAGGAGGGATTGGCATGAGTTTAAATATACAAAGGAAGATGCTTATGACCCATCTCCCCTCATATTGCAAGATTTTCTGTAGCAATGAGTGCAGAATACACAATAGCCTCACAGAAGGACGATGGAAACTCTAAAAACACACCAGAAAAAATATCAAGAGTTAACCACTACAATGGGTAACATGCTCTGAAAAAGGAGGGCACAGACAGGACTTGAACGCAGAGTGCATCAGGTATCTCGCACAGCTCATCTAGCTCAATCTGATAAGGGTCTCCAGACCTCCAAAGCATTTAGGGTAAACCTGATTTATTAGAACTAGAGAAAAATGACGGCACAGGATGGTCAGGGGTACAAATCCTAATTTACGTCAACATAATATGGAGCTTGCTGTTACTCCAGCTCAAGAGCTAGAGCTCTGTGCTCCCAGTCCAGTCAGATGATATGTATAAAAATAAAAAGGTATATATGTGAGTAGTCCCTTTACTTACAATGTCTATGCCATTCACAGCAGAATGAGTGCCTGGCTACAACAAAGCTTTGGGTAAGGTTACTGGTTACCGGCCTCCGTGAGAGTGTGCGTTAAAGCTGCTTTTAGGAGTCTCACAGTACGAACATTTGCTACTATCAGGCTCAAGACAAAGCACCTATTCAGAGACTTTAATTCACCCATTTTAAAAGGCTTTACAAGGGTGGCTGATAAGAATTGGCTGTGCTTCACTACTGAAGGCAACTGAGGCACTACAGAAATAAGACTTTTTTTTTTTTTTTTTGGTCCAAAATGGCTGCTGCTTTGAGTGCGCTAACATTTTTGTTCCAGGGTTAGACTATTGAAAAGACTGAGTATTAGAGGTAGTGGTGTTCCCCTGAACAATCCTGTTATCACAGCAGGCATTTAGCATTTCTGAAAATGTTACCAGAGCCTGAAGATTAACATTTCAAGCTAAATACCCAGATCTGAAGAACACTTTTGAATACATAGTCCTATGTCTCTAAGACCACAGCCACACAGAAAGTCAGTGGAAGAGTCAAATTCCATAACTCTCAAAGATGTTTCTCCTTCAGAGCAAGTGTAAATATGAGTAAATGAAACTAGCTATACCATATGGCTTGTTTATTCAACAAAAGTAGCAAGAATAATTTGTATGTGGAAAACTTCTCAATAGAAAGGCATATGTTGGCATGACAATACATTAAAGAGCTATTGTGTAGAAATACAACAAGAATAATACACAAGGGGATTATTATGAGGACAGTACTCCAGAGTCTCATCAAATGTGGTTTGTTAGAAATAGGAACAAGTAACACTTTCTCTAACTTGGTTGAACTTGCAGCAATGACCCTTAAAGCTAGTAATAAAAGTTTTCAAAGATCTGAAACAAATAAAAGTTGCTTTTGTTGTACTCCTCTCTTCGTAACTTTTCAGGAATATTTTAGGTCTAGAAAATTTACCAATTTTGACTAATGGGTTTTATTTTGCCTGCATTCTTTGTCACCCTGTATATATATTCCTTCAATCATCTAATACTTTCTGTTTTGATCCTTTTGTTTTCTTTTCTTCATCTGGGCTTCAGAAATAAAAATTTATAAACAAGGTAAGAGGACACAGGGTGATGGTTTTTTACTTTCAAGAACAGGGATAAATGTTGAGTGGGGATACAAGAATTAACACATACTGAGAAGATAAAGAACTCAGAATAACAGCTGAAGTTCCCCGCTGGCACATATGTAAGCTGCTTTGCATAAATCAGATGCATTACAGAGTTTGGGATAAGATACTCTAAGAAAAAGTTACTTTAAAAGGTAAAACAAATACACACCACTTACTATATTCATGAAGGACTAGACTGGAGCTTTACCCCTTTTACTTGAACAATATTAAGTTATATTCCAAGTCTTGTTCTGAACAGATATTTTTAGAATCAATTATGCTAAGAGGTTTGAGCTACCTGAAGATTAATCTCTTGGCCTCAACAAAAACTTAGCTGAATAAAGCAACTCCTCTTCTACAAGAAATGTCATCCTTCAGCTAGAAACAGAGGAAACCATTTCCAAAAACGTCCTTTTTATGACCTTCACTGTGCTGGAGGATAAGATGATCATCTGACTCTATTCTTGCTCCTGCCAGCAAAAATTAGGCTGCCCAGATTATGTTTTCCATTTAAAGTGAAGGAAGGCTTTCAGGAGCTCAGGTTTCCCTCAGTAGTCAGCCCTGCTAAAATGGGGTGTTTTCTTTTGGCAGAGTTTCCTAGCAGTACCAGGACTAGTGAGACACAAGGCTGTGTCAGTGAGTGGAAAAGCAGAAGCAACTATATAGAACATTAAGCGTGTTGATTAGTGCATTTTTATAAATGTTGACAATGTTCTCGCATCTATGAAGTTCAATCCTGACACATCTGTGCTACAGTCCTGCATCTGACTGCCACTGATGTACACAGGAAAAAGAGTAATGACAACAGCATAGGTTTCAGCTCTCAAACATTACTCAGACACATGCAGGCCACACTGAGGCTTGTGCTGCTTCAACCACAGTGCGACAATAACTACATTCGGCTTGCCTTAAGCCATCTGGGGCATCTCTCCTCTGTGTCATGCTGCAGGCATACCCATATCGAGGAAGCTAGACCTGCTAAAAATTAAAGTCCTTGGGTGGCAGGCTCTCCGAGTCATTCACCATACCATCCAGTGGTGGTAATGAAAACGTGAGACCTTTTGTAAAAAAGGCTATTAAAGAATTACAGTACTTTAAACTTCTCAGTGATTTTTCTACCCAGGAAAAGAAAATGTAAGTATTTTAGCATAATACCTGATCAACCAACTTTCAATAAAATAAGACTTAAAATTAACTCTAAACATGAGTAGTTTGTATTCTATTTGAAAACCTACTTTTTCCTTCTTCGAGTGAGCTTCATTTCCCTTCTTGCCAGGGCTTGTGTTTCACCTCAGGCGTGTCATAATACTCAGTTCTTTATAGTTTTGCATTTTTCTCCTCCAGGGGCATTCTTCTGTCAGCTCAGCAAGAACTTTTTCATTATATATTCTCTTTTTTGTGCTCTCTTTTTCCTCTCAGGCCCTCTCTCTTCTGTGCTCATATTTACTACATATGACCATGTTTTATATTTCCTCACTATTACTTTCCTAGGGTTTATTTAATCCCATCTATCCCATTTCATAAGGAATACATCCATATTGCTTTCTTCTCTCCCTCAGGCATCCTTCCTCATCTCCATGCAGTCGTCAAGTCATTCCCTCTCTTTCTTTCTTTCTTTCGGTCTTTTTCCTCTTCAGCTTTATATCACCTTCCTCTGCTCCTATCACTGTCAAACCAATAAATTGTTTCTGGAGTCCACAGGCTGTGGACAGCTGGGCAGTACCTATTTCTTTGCAGTTAGCATCCATTCAGGAAAGGGGATATCACTGTCTTTCCCTAGTGAGAACTGACTCACATTAAAGCCAAAGAATTGCTGTCTCACAGCTGTTTGAGACCAAGGAGATGCCACTGTGGATACAACCCGCTCTCAGGAGATTTAAGAAATCAGGGATTACAACATTTCATCTGTACTGATTTTTCTTCTGTACTGATCTTTAGAACAACTGCAGTTAAAACTTTCCATTCTGATTGATGTAACTTTTTATTTGCTTCAAAAGCCTAACATCAGCCCTGTGAGGAGTCACTGGCTATGGCAGTGTGATAACAGTCATATCCAGACTAGCTTCTAAACAGGCAAGGGAGCAGCAGGTGTAAAATCCAGTAGGACTCTCACTTGGCAGAGCAAAGCTGTCAGGTCAGTACTCATAACAGGTGAAGGAGAAAAACTGGAAAATCAGCTTCTGCAGATAGAGCTAATTTAAACATTATTGCAACATAAGATATCCATTAGTCCTGGAGAATTTCAAGAACAAGAAGGTGCCATAAATAACTGTAACTACTAACCCCAACAACAGGCATACGTATGTTTTCCTCTACCTATGTTTATCCAAACAAATCAGCACGCAAGCACACATTAGATGGGAAATTCTCTCAAGAGCACGGAAGGAGGTTTACAACCTCTGAGTTCCCAGGCCAGGACAGGTGCAGAGGGCAGAGTCACCATCAGGTGGGAGCTGCTGGTCTCAGCTTGGCTGACCAGGAGAGGAAAAAGGAGATGCTATCAAGCAGAGGCAGCGCAGCTCTTCAGACAATAGTAGCCAGTAGGAGAGGCAGTTTAAAAAGACAGTTGAGGAGCTGGCTGTGATCTTAATATTTGGTCCTAATGAGCTGGACTGAACTTTCTCCAGCACAGTTGTGCTTAAAGCTGTTTTTCTGGACCAAGGTTGCTGTCCTGGTCTAATTATTGTAATACTTCCACATTCCCCTGCCTTGTGTAATTAGCTTGGGTTTGTGGTTTTGCAGAGAAGACTGCTATTAAAACAAAATCAAGCTGGTTAGTGGTAGCAGTAGCGTTTGTATTACTGCAGCACCTCTAAAACCCAGTCATGGCTCAGGATTCTAGTGTCCTGAGGCTGTGCTGAGGAGGATGAAGAAACATAATGGAGTACACACTATACATCACAAGATGGAAGCACTGCATCTTTCTCCAGCTTGGCAACATGGCTCAGCATTTCACATTTGGTTCTTTGTGGACACATGATTTCCTGTTGCCCACTGAATACCAGCCTGGGGGCCAACCCACAATGCTGAAATAATACTCATCATCTGTTCAGATATGAAGCCACCTTCTTCAGGGCAGGGCCTGCTGCAGGGAGAGAGGGTGACTATTGTAGGTACTCACATGGTTCCCATCAGAGCAATACTGAAGCAGCTCACTGTCTCTTACTCATCATTGCGATGCCCCTGTGTAGAGAGGTAGCCTAGGTCTTGAGAGACCTTATTGACAAAGCACCTTGCCCAATGTGATAAAAAAAAATCTGTGGCAAAGCAGGAAGTGAATTCAGATTTTCCTGGTGGCCACAGGGCTTAGTTTACTATTCTCTGAACAACCTTTCCTTACATCACACTAGGTTTGCATGCCATATTAAAAGCTAAGATGCAAATGTTTACACAGCACGCCTCATTTCGTCCTTTTTAAAAAGACAAGTGTAAGGTAGTGTTATGCTACCAAAAAAATTTTGTAATTTCCCTTTTGTTTTAAAAATAAGCCAAGAAGTTTTAAGCTTTTGGGGAAAAAAAATAAAATTCAAAGGCCCTGAACACTACAGGGTTTCATAGCTTTAGAGAAGGACTGAAAACTATCAGTGTAAAGTCTTAAGGCCTTTCCATTTTCTTAATCATGTTTCATCTAAAATAGTTACACCATTTCCTAAGTAGCTGCTATATAATCATATTTGCACTTGCACTGCTTTTCCTCCACATTTTTTATATAAACGAGCAAAATTTTATTAACCGCATTTGAGGAGAAGCTGAAACCCAAAGAGAATAAATGAAACTTCACACAGCAAGTGATCTGAGGCTGCAAGAAGGCAACTCAGCATTACAGAAGCCATGTTTTGTGCTTGGCATGACAGCAGTGGGGACCATGTGCATGGTCTGCTGGGAGACCAACAGTCACAGCCAGGCAGCAAGTCTGTCAGTGAACACACCAAGAATCAGAGTTTTAAGCAGCCAGAAAAGTGTAGTTTGAAAACCAGAAAGGGAAGAGGTGATTTGAAAGCCACTGAAATACTCCATTCACAATGATGAGCCCACAACCTGAATTTTCAATTAAATTAAAAGCATCTGTGCTTTTACATTTAGATAGAAGTCGTCTGTGAGCTTAGACTGTGTCCACAGAAGAGTAAGTATTAGGTGAGGGTGGAGAACTAAATGGTAGTGAATTGGCCCATTTAGGTCTTCATTTAAGGGAGTACTTGGTACAAACCAAAGTTTGGTTTCAGTCTGGGTGCCTCCCAGATTTTGGTTTTTACATTTTTGCTCTCCCTACACATAGTTTTTCCATTCAACTCAAATCATTTTTTCCGCTTACTTTTCAATTCTATGCTCAAACAATTAACCTTTCTTCTTTGTCCAGTTGCACTGGTCTTTGCTCTCTTTCTTTGGCCCCACCCACACTCCCCCCTCCACCATTTTTGTTTGCAGTCTCTAGAAAAGAAACATTATAAACTAAAATTTTGGTGAAGACTTCATTCTATGATTCAAGGAAATAATAGTTCTGAATGAAACAGTCTGATGCCTTAGAGCCAGACACAGTGAGCCCTGATCTGAATGCTAGCCCATTTATTTATCTAACAGTTCACTCCAAAAGATAACCATGCTGATCATATCAGAAAGTACATCTCTGCAAACATACTGTGGTTGCATATTTACTGGGAAGCACTTGAACAAGTTACTTGCACAATCATGCATCACTGGTTATGTGTTCAAGATAAAGTTTAAACACTGTTTATACCTTTCAGTTTATATCCTGTTATCTTTGTCTGCGTACTAAGAAGATTTAAAATCTCCAGACCATCCTTTAAATCTAATAACAGATCAGCAAAAAAATTATAAGGCTGTGAGAATAATATTTAACAGATACATTAACATGAATCCTCCATGCAGTAAAATATAATCAAATGATAAGAATATAAATTCAAATATTCAAAATATTTTAGTATATGTATCTTGTAGGTTTCTAACCCAATTATTTTTAAAATATCTGCTCCTTAAAAATGAAATGCATGATAACTTAAGTGTAATCTTACTTTTTGTATGTTTTCTGCATATAAAATACTCCTGTGTTTTTGTAAATGAATCCCAGTGATAACAAACAAACGCCATGAAAATAAACACAAAGTAGTTATAAGGTAAAGTAAGGAGTCCTTGCTGCACCAAGCCATTTCATTGGTGAGCACTGCAAACCCAAGGAAAGTGTTACAATATTTTATACACCCAATATCCAACTTTAAGCAACTCTCCTTTGAAACTGCAGACACGGAGAGCTCAGAGAGCATGAGTTCTCTCATCTATTTATGACCTGTCTCTGGTGCTGTTTCTCCGCTTTCAGACCAAGAGGGGCAGGCAGTTTTACAGACCACATTCAGCTGCAGACAAGAGCTAAATAAGCTCATCTGCTCTATTAACAAGAAAGAACGAACTTGTTAAGTACCTACCTTCTCCTCATTTTCTGGGTTCCAGCTCCTCTGCAGTCTTCAGCCTTGCAAAACTCCCCCAGCCTGTGTGACCCCGCAACAGACTCTTGAGTGATTCATTGTGGCAAACTTCCTTCTGTTCAACTTCAATTTATGTGGCCAGACTGGCTGAGGTGGAAAAAAAACCAAAACAAAGAGAAAAATAAAAAGTGGAGGCATTGACAGGAGAAACTAAAACCATCTTAAGAAACAGGGGGTCTGGTTAAGGCTCACTGTTCTTTCACCATGTCAGAGAGTTAGTTTACTGACTATTGACTTTGGCTGTAGGTCACTAGGGTGCTAATGCCAGGCAAGGCAAAAGGCATCTTGTCCTTTGATAGGATTTAAGGGTAATCTTCGGGAGAAAGAGTGAGAACAGTTATTAGCATTTGGGGGTGTGATTGCTAATCCAGCAATGATGCATGACTGGTTTATTAACTGTTTCACTCGCAGAAACAAATGGAAGAAGGTTCTGCCAAGAATCTGCTGTTCTTTGATGGACACCACAATGTCTGAATCCCCTTCTTAGAGCAAAGCCGTGGCAAATGCTGAGCCTGTGTGTTTCGCAATGAGGGATTAATTCTGTCTTAATGCATAATCCTATATGCTTACAGAGAAGAGAGTGCTGCAGAGAATTTTAAAAACGCATGCAGAAATATACCTACTGTGTTCTATATATTTATAGACAAAGAGGAAGAAATATTTCTGCATGCATTTTTCCCCTGTTTATCAACATCATCAGTAGCTAAACTAGGTCACATGTCAAAAGTAAACCATTAGTGCTTCCCCTACTTCTTCCACTCCACCACCAAACCCTAATTCCATGTGTAGCTTTGCCACAAAAGCAGCCAAACTGCATGTTGTAGGTTACTCTTCAACACGACTATGGGGCCTTGAAGAACACTGGAGCCTCTAACACAAGAAAACATTCTCTGCCCCAAAAGGCTTACAGTCCAACCATTCACCATCCTGAAACAGCTGCATTAGCAGCTCAGACAAAAATTATTCATTTGCAGCATTCTGTAAATTCTCATCCCATAGGCACCTATTTGCATGTTGCAATGATATGTCCAGGAAGAGACTTGCTGATCTACAGTGACCCAAGTACAAGGATCAGAGGCAGAAGTTTCCACCCTGAAGGGCCACGTGTGCAATGCTTAGCTTTCACGTACCCAGGTCCTTTATCATGCATAGCACTGAGCCTTTTAAGTTGAATCCATGTCTCACTTTCAGAATTCTTCCCAAGTTTGAGTAACCTACTCAGGTATCCTAAATGATACCTACTCCCTATTATGGCTTAAGACAACACTACTTTTGAAATAAGAGCTATTAACATTTGCATTATGTCTTTACACCAGGAGGACTTCTTTATTTGAGTTGTCAGTTTAATTGTTAATTACTTTATGTACCAGATACCTCATAAAAACAAGTCAAGATGCAGATCTTGATTCAAACAATCTGCATTCAGCATTATATAACAAGTGAGAATTGTTAGCTGTCAATAAACAAAACAAATAAGATAGACTGAAACAGAAAGAGTGAGGAGGGGAACACAGCCTATAAGAAAGGCCAAAAGTTGTCTAGGCCTTCAGCCTGATCCATACAGCCAGAGCTCTCTGCCTGTATGAATCCTGCAACAGCTAAACATCATTGCTGAGCCTTCTACCACATTTTTTGCTCTTAAACTCCTGCCTTCAAATTTAACAGAACATGTTACTAACACTAAAATGCATCCCACTGCTCTTCACACAGCAAAACACCTCCATTCCGCAGTCCATTCCCTGGGTAATTTGAACTGTCAAAGTTGGCTTGAAAGTAGGTAGAGTTGGCCACATCCCATCAGTTGCACAAGGTGTGCAACCAGCGTGCCATTATAAGAGATCTGCATAGAAACATCACTTACAAGCAATCAACAAAAGGCAAAAAATTAAGATCCCCCCAAAGTTGGGTCAAACTTTTTTTTTCTTTGAAATGAATGTCCAAGGGAAAAAAAGTAAGACTTGAGTAAGAAGTTGCAAACTGTGGGCAAGAAGAAAAGCATTTGCATACTGCTGCTTTCTCAGCAAGTCCTCTCACTTGCACTGTGGGCAGTTTCACTGCTGATGTAAGAGCCCTGCCTAACTCTCTGCACCTCACCGTGCTTTGGCTTGTACTGTGTAATATTATATTGTGCTTCATCTTCACAATTAATCTCAATGACTTTTTCAGACAGATTTGGACCCATCCTCTGATAATTTATGAATCCTGCAAGCTGATCTGGGCATCAGAACATCTACTCAATTAATATATTGCCTTATCTTGGTTAAGTAGTGACCTTAAAAAGCAGTACAGAAATGACAAAATGTCTCAAGATGGCCATGTGTCATTAAAAACTGGAATAATGGCATAACGTCAAGAAGTTTTCCCTCCACTTTTGGTCAACTTCACAAGCCTGCTTTTGTCTAAGGAAGGGAAAGGCCTGGAAATGAATAGCTATAGGATAGCTTAGCAGAGGGAGGTACAAGAGCAGTGCACATTTCAGGTGGAACAAGACGGCAGCTCAGTGAGGGAGTCTGGCCTACCTCCATCTCTAATGACAGGAGCCCTGCAGGGTAACAGGTTAAGCCAAATTGAAAAATTTATCCTAATAGTCTGGTTTCCCACAAAGTATATAGGCTCCAAACCCCATTATAATCTCACTTTATTTTCTTTAGTACAACATTATCTGTCAAGACTTAAAGTGACTTAGAAGGTACATAAGGTAACTACTTTGTAGAAATTCACTAAAGTTTAAATTTAAAGAGTTGCTTAATTTTCTTCTCCGGCACAGACAGTATCTTTTTCCTTACTTAGCTGGTATGTATTCAGCACCAGACTGATTTAAAACACTGAGACCTTATCAACTGTGTCCCTCTCTAGTATCCTAAAAATACAGCACTCTTCTACCCTTTTTTTTCCATATTCACAGAAAGTGAAACAGCCTTTTACTCTATTATCTTTTATTTGAAGGCTCCATACAAATTGTACCTTCAAGGAATTTATTGCCTTCAGAGCAGGAAAGCCATAAACATCCCTTAGCTGTAGTGCCTGATACGGGAAAGCTCATGCTGACTATTTGCATCTTCAGATACCAGAGTCCCTGGCAGTGCTACCAGGAATCTCAAACACATAGACACAAAACATCAAATTAATCAACATAAACACTGTAATTGCTCAACACCAAAATATTTAAATGTGAACATTTAAATGGTATATGCCAGGACTCATGTCATATTTGTTGCACATGACGATTTTACCTTCCTGTATCAGTCCAGTCATAGACTTGGACATGTTATTTCTAGAAAAAAAAATCATGTAGAAAAATGGCCTAGTCTATTGCACTGAGTACTGTACCACCCAAGAACTGCAGCTGGGTAATCTGCAGTTTACTCTTAGGTCTGAAACCAGCTTACACTGACAGGAAGAGAAATTGAGAAGGTTATCTCCCACTGACCTGTCAGTTTCTTCCTTAGCAAAAACACTGCATCTTCAGGGTTGAACAGTCTTCACACATAAATCTTAACAGCTCTGTAAACATCTGCACAATGGTTCATCAACTACCCTTCCCTGCCTTCTGTCACCAGCAAAGTTTGGGGAGAATTTGTTTGTCTCACTGGAGAGTGACGTTTTCTGGAATAAAAGTCTATGTCTTTTCTTTTTTCCATGCATAGAAAGAGAATGAAGAAACATGGCCAGGTTGTTAATCTAATCAATTGCCTTACCAGAGACTTTTTTCCCCATTTTTAGTGGACTTCATTTAACTTCAGTAGCTCCCTAAAGATTTTCAGGTTAGTTGTTGCTCAGTGCTTTGAACCTGCGGCACAATGCAAGACAGGGCAGAGACATTGGCATCACCTCAGTATGAACTGCTTCCACAACCAGCCTAGGTCAGTACCCAGGAACACCCCAGGATGACTTTTCTTAGCAGCTAGGTATATCATGTCCTAGGGACAAACCCTATATGTTTTCAAAGGGCAACTTTGAGTCTGATTGTCATCTCAATTCTGTCCATGTAAATGAGAAATTATTTCCATTAGCACTGAAGAACAACTGAACTAGAGGCTGATTTAGTGAGATTCACACAAATCACTCGTCAGTCCTTTCAGGCAGGGCCCTTTTTTTCCTGATTCTGTACAGCAGCTAAGCAGCTAGCTCACACCACTCTGACCTGAGACAAGGGTTTCTAGGCGCCAGAGAAGAGAGGGGGAGAAAGGGAAACACAGAAGTATGCGTAGAGAGCCCCATCTGCCAGTCAGGAAGGAAAGATAAATTGCATGAAAACAAACCATGGCCAAGAGGAGGTTCTCACATTATCATTTACAAAATGTTACAGCTTTGATCTATAATCCATGTTCTCTTATTCTTCTTCCTCCTCCTCCTTTTACATCCATGAGCAACTGTTATCCTTTATCTTACTTGGAGTTAGAGCTGTGAGTCTGGGGAGACCAGATCGTTGTAAAGTGCTTTGCCCTTTTGTGGCAGCATTAAAAAGACAGCTTTCCATGACTGCATTTTTCTGTGGGAGTAGAATTCCTCTCCCAAAGCAGCAGGTATTGCCCACTAACACTCTCTCATTATGGAGCACTTGGAGATCCTGGACTGAAAACAAGTGCAGAGTATCAGTACCTACATTTTAAAACCCAAGAGACCCTCATCTCTTATTTTAATGTAACTGATAGAGTTTCCCAGGCTCTTCAAGGATAACTCAAAACCTCTGATCAGTGCTTTTTGCTTTAAAGTTACCACAGTGTCCCCAAAAGTAAAACGAAACACACCTGCAACCAAAATGTCATACAAAAATTAACCACTATTTCTCTAGGATTTACAGGGCCAAATCCTGCTTAATGAGGCAACCCAAGCCAACGTTAAGAATCAATGAGTTTGACCCACGGCATTCTATTCTCTGCAACAAACCAGCTAAAGGTCATGCTCACAAAGATGTGCCCATTTCATCTGTGATATGGATGCACAAACAAGCATGGGAGAGTGGATGGAAGGATGTTGTCAAGAGAAGAAAAATTTGTGAGAATCTAGGCAAAATCCAGGAAGATAATTGACAGTGAGGAGAGTTCTTGTCTTAAGAGGGGCTAAACAAGTTCTCATTTCAAATAAGAAGCTGTAAGATGTTTAATTTCCCCACCGATTCATAATGTTGTGACACTGAAAGTAAGAGGAGGGATATGCAATGGAAAGGGGCAATGTTTCCTCTCCTGTTACACAGGAGCTATTCAAGAAAGGAAAGAAACTGAGTTCAAATCTATGTTTCGCTGCTCATAGCATTTGCTGACTGGCAAATAGATACTGAGTAAGTGAAAAGGTTTAGGGATTTGACATGCGTTGGCAAGGAGAAAGCTCATCATCTGCATCCCTTGCAGCTGCTAATACTCAGCCAACACACTCCTACTCTGATGTCAGCAGTCTAAATGAGGGCCATACTCTAACTGATAGTTTAATCCCAGGAAATCTCTGCTGAATTATTAGCCGAGGCTTTGACTTCCACAACAACTGCACACCACTCCTCAAGCACAGAGAAGATTCCCTAGCTTCTGATTTAGGCAGGGAAGATTCTGCTACTATTAAACTCTGGTGCAAAGTTCAAACTTACTTTCAAGACAGATCTGTTTACACATGTTCACCACCACTATGAGCCCTCAGTGAACAGAAAAGCGTCGCCCAGTCCCTCAAGTGATTAGAGCTGGGCTATGTCAGTAATAATTATTAAGTGCAGCAAAATGCCATCTTGGCACTGAATAAACATATTCAGAATACATGAAAATACTGCAACAGCATTTCATTTTCCCTTCTAGTGGCTGGAAAGCTAAAGTCTGTTCAGCTTTCAGAGTCTCTTGTGGATATAATCATTTTATATGTAACTGGAAAACTTGTTCATGACTCATCTGCCTGTATTACCAAGTGGATTTTTTAGTCCAATAGCCAGACATCCATTATGTGGGCTGCTAAATGATTTACATTGATTGAGCACGCACTGTATGCGGCTCTTGCAAATTTTATATGCTAGCTGTATGGAGAATGAATGCTTGCTGCTTATGCTCCAAATAGCAATGAACCCAATTACCTAAGCCACTAACTCCCAGTAAGGAAGCCAGAAGTACAGCAGTTGCTTCACTACCTTAAAGAAACATTTAATGTTTGAATCCTAAACTACTGTAAGTTGAAGTAAATGGGAGATTTATATTAGTGAAGAACAAGCCCATGAGTTTAAATCATCTCTTTTAATAACTGTTGTTAATTCCTTATGCTCTAGAGCTTGTATTCCAGAGTAAGGCCTCACCCCACACCTGGGAAAGTAGACAAGAGCCCAGCTACCTTGGGAATCTGAGTGACTTCTGAGATGGAGCCACTAAGATGAGAAGTCTGGAAAAAAGGTAAATTTCAGGGAGAAACATAAGGACACTTCTGAATCATCTTGTGGTGAAAAACTGACTTCTATCATACACAGCCACAGTGAACTTTGGTATGAGGAATGGGTACTAATGCCTTCAGAAGAATCATTCGAAAAAAAGATTTTGGCTGAAAGCAACATGTGGAGGTCACCCAGCCCAAATGCCTTTTCCACACAGGGCTAACTTCACATTAGATATTGAGATCCTGGGACTTGTCCATTCAAGGTTCAATGTGGATTGAGATATGACATCTCTGGCACTGGTTCCAGTGCTCTGCCACTCTCACGGGGAAGAATTTTTTTCCGTGTCCTACTGGAACTTCCCTTGTTGCAACATATCACTGTTGCCTCTTATCCCTTCATTGTGCACCTCTGGGCGCTTTTGAGCACACCATCTTTGTACCCGGTGACAGAGCAGAACCATCACCACAGGCGCTACATGCAGAGCAATGATAGCAGTGAGCCTGTATGGGTGCAAGACCAAAGGGCCATCACCACCAGAGGAAACAGCTGCAGTTCTACAGATTGAGGGCAGCTACAAATTCAGCCAAGAGCCTCACTTAATAGCTCATACTGCATTTCAGGGCTCTGACACACATGTAATTGTCTGACGTCACCACACAACCCTGCATCCACAACGCTGCTGAGTCTGTGCTTCAGGGAAGGACTCAAAGCTAGGACTGGAATAACAGGAAAATCAGAGGAGGGTGAAGAGCAAGCTTATTCTTTTAAGTTCACAAAGCACCTGTCATACAAAACCCTTCTTCCTTTCATGAGCACCAGAGAAAGTCACACAGTGTATCACAGAATTAAACGAAAAAGCCAAAAATTACCAATGTGGTTGAAATCAGACCCCTCTGCTCTTGTTCACTGAGCACATTATGAAGACCAACGGTTAAATGACTTTCCATTCCAATCAGTAATGAAATGTCCATAGTCAGTAAGGTTTTAGCTCCTGTTCCAGACTCTGAGGTATATCCAAAAGTACATTTGCCACTAAAAACTATGAGGGGGGAGGCATCCCCTCACACACAACACACTGGTGCACACCTCAGGAGACTCAGCGTAGATGTAATATCTTAAGTTTAGCAACACAATCAATCCAATTAAAAAAAAAACCAAACAAAACTCTTTTTTTAAATAAACTTTTGCATGTGAGAACAGTCTGTCTTCCAAAACTCTCAAATTATTTTTACAGATATTAATGGATAAGGCTTAACCATATCGTGGAACCGAAGATGGCTGCCTGCACCTATCTGTAGGGTTTGGGAATGGGAAACAGTACACACCACCGAAATGCAAGTTTCCCAGTTAGCAAAAGGTACAGCTCCAACTGCATAGAATCAGGCAAAGCAGAAAGAAATTAATTATGAAACTCCTCTTTACAAATGCGATTTGAGGATTCAATCCATATCCCTTTCTTGCTGGAAAGAAAGATAAGGTGCTTTGGAGGATCATTCTGGAGGCCAGTTTATCTGCCCATTCTCTCTCCTGCTCTGCATCTTTCAGACTACTTTGTACAGTGGCTAAAAGGGAGGATATAAACAGATGGCTGTTTTCTCTGATAACTCTGTCTGCTCCTAGTCAGATTAATTGGTTACGACCCAGTTAAAGATTACAGCCTGGTAAAACGATACAGACAGTCCTTCAGTTACTCTTCACAGTCCATGTGAAGAGACTAAAATACATTCCTAAGAATGAAAACGGAGTTTCAATACATGCTAGGGATTGTGCAAAACACATCGCTGTAGAGTACAGTATTTGTCCTTCCAGACTACAGTTTTAAAGAGTATAAAATTTACAGGAACGTGAAGGTCAAATGGAGGCTTAGAGACACAAGGCGTTCACGAGGATCAACAAACCCTAGGATATTTGACAGAATAGTATCAGTGTCACGACTGCTTTTTGTTTATCCAGGCCTTTGGCATCAAGCTGCTCATGAGACTTAGGGGCTGCAGTAGCATCTGATTTCATACTTCTTCTGATTATGCTGAGAAGAGATTCCCCTTCAAAAAACTGGGAACATGCCAGAAGACTGGAGCATTGTACTGATACTCACTAAAGAGGAGAATGGGTTGACCTCAGTAACTATAACCCTCAGTGCAATGGCAAAAACCATGCAATGCAATCAATAAAGAATGAAAGGATGGGAACACAAGTAGGGCTGGTCTACCCAATTATATGGAAAATAGACATTGACTTACAAACCTGACTGCATTCTCTGAGACTGCGGGATTGACTGCTAATGATAATCATGTTACACTAAAGTGTAACAACTTTAGCAGAGGACATAGTGCTGCAGGGTACTCTACTTAAAAAGGTAGCTCTTATCCTACACCAATGAAAGCACAACAAACGGATTAAAAATTGGCTAACTGGCGAACTCACAGAGATAGTGGGGAAACATGATCAGTTGAGGAAGCTTCTAGTAGGGTTCTGCAGGGTTTCATTCTGGGTACACAACCCATAAAGGTGGGATTTTTCCTCCCTCTTCTATGAAACAGATATATACATAACACATGTATATGTCTGTATGTGTGATACATACACATGTATGTTTATCATTCTGAGACTGACAAAGGGTAAAAGGACTTACACGTAAGTAAATTCAGCTCAGTAACACATCGTACTCAAGCAAATGCAATGCAATAAATGTAAGAATAGCAAGCACAGGCCTCACAGGACGAGAGTGTATTCTAGAAAACAAAGAACTTGAAAAGTATTTGGGTTTACACAAAAGTAAGAGATTACAGACACATCTGAGGAAGTAAAATGAGCTAGTACAATCCCTGGGTTTGCACTGTGCTGCAGGGGAGGGGAGAAGCAGTAGAAGAGGAGCTCGTTTCTCAGGTCTTTGATTAAGAACTGGGGAGGAGGCAGAAAGAGCCACAAAGAAAAGGTGAGCGCTCAAGAAAATGCTTTGCAGGTGAGGCCTATGGAGCTCCAGCTGTTCAGGCTATCAAAAGGAAGACAAAAAGAGATGACTTGGTTACAGTATATAAATCCTTCAGAAGGAGAAAATGAACATTGTTAGAGAGATGTTTAACAGCAGAGTAAGACACACACACACACACACACAAAACCCCAGTGGTTCAAGCCAAGAAAATTAATTTGTGAAATCAGACAAAGTTGTAATCTACAAGGTGATTAACCAGAGGAGCAAAGTACCTGGGGGAAGACTTTTTCATCTTTGCTTGGTGTTTCCAAATGAAGACTGGATGTCTTCATGGAGAACAGAACCTTTAGTCTGACTCTTTAGATCAAGGGGAAAACAAAATTGAAACTCTGCCAAAAGCACCAGTTTTCAGCCTGTGGTGCTTGCTCATGGTTTACTTCAGAAGTTGCATGATCCCTCTCACATTGCTGAGATCCAAGTCTTTTATCAGTCACCTACACTCAGCTAAGATTCATTTTCTCCCACTACCAAGTCTCAGGTTTCTTTACACATACTCCACATATCTTTAAGCAGGTTGATGAGTAGGCATGACCATTTTTAATGTGTTTAATGAAAGAAAAAGTAACATTTTCAAGTAGGTATCTAAAAACCCAGGGAAATACACATCACCAACATCCACATCATGAATAGCTATAACACATCCCCAGTATAGACTTTTAACTGCTCTCAATCCTGACCTCATCTCTTCCTCTGCTACTGAAAGATGCACAGCTTGTGCCAGGCCAATACATGTGTTCCACACTCCCTGCCTCTCAAATAGAATTAGTACAACAGATGACTTCACTTTTTTCTTTTTTTAATCTGAAGAGAAATCCCAGGATTACACAAAAATGAACCTTTATTTTTTATTTTTATTAGATCACATCCTCCTCTGTAACTTGGACATTACCTTTGCCCCAGTGGGCAAGAAAGCCTTCAGAAACACACCCTGCAAAGCCTTCATCTGCAGACCGTTTTCTTCCTGTAAAGCACCTTCTGCCTATTCAGAAACATAAGGCCAAAACGTGCCTCACGACATACTCTCTCAGCACTTTCTAGAAACATGCAGCCTCCCCCTGACTTTTACCCTACACAAAACAGCTGCAGGATTAAATTCCCATTCATGGATGCAACTCCCCCACACCCGCCAGAGACAGGCCCTGCGCTTTAAACGACGGCTGGGCGTCCTCTCCCGCATCCGAGGCCACCCGTTGCGTCGCTCACATCGCGCAGCACACCACCGCACGTTACTGCGTAAAACGGCAACGCGCACCCCGTCGGCCGGGCGGCAGGGAAATGGCTACCGGCCCCCTCAGGCACCGTTGCGGCCGTTGGCAGGGGGCGCGGCGCGCCCGCCGCGAGGCCTCTGGCGCCACCCAGCGGGCGCCGCGGGCCGCCGCTGCCGGCCCCGGGTGTGAGGGGGAAACTGTTGCCGGCCCCGGCGCTGGGGCACCTCCGGGACAGGCTGCCCCGGAGAGAAAGGCCGTGCCCGGAGAGCAGGGCAGAGCCGTGGGAAAGATTAAACCCTCCATCTCGTCCCTGAGACCGTGAGGAAAAGAGGAAGTCGGCTTTCCTGTCAGAGGAACCGCTGCCACCCCCCCACCCCCCCCCCCCCCAATAAACAGTACTTTCTTTGCAGAGCAGTACCTCACAGTTTAGATGAGCAGCACCTCCCCGAGGAGCAGACAAGATCCCATACCACAAGAGCAAAGCCCCACTCACTGCCCAGGGCCAGCGTGGATGGAGCTTGGCTGCAGCCTTGCAGACCACCGCTACCCCCACCCTTCATTAATTAAACCTTGGCCAGGCTCTCCTCTCCCGTTAACGAGCAGGAGGAGAAAAAGCTCTCAAGTGCTCTCTTGAAGAGTGCCGTAAATGCCATCTGCTAATGGGAAGCAATGCGAAATGGCCGCCTCTGCTGGCTTTTTGTGACCTTTCTCATTGCTGAGGCTACAGTCATCGATCACGGACTCTTCAGGGCATCAGTGCCAGGGCAGCAATTAGCACGGCTGCGACCAGGGCCTCCTCACGCTGCCACAGCCCAAACCAGCAGCAGTAGTAATGCACATTACTACTACTAAGTAATGCCCTACTCCATCGGGATGGAGCTCTTCTGCACAGCCTATGGCTGCGTTGGGTTGGAGGTCCTTCCTAGCTTTCAGGGACCTATGCAGAGAAGGAGCAAATAATGATGTATATGCATGGTGCACATTTTTATAGAGTTTTTGGGTTTACGGGGGGAGGGGGTTTGCATAAGAAAAACTGCTTGTATTTATGCAGGGTTGCATTTGTGAAGGATGCAAGTTTCAAAGTTTGCCTGTTGCTAAGCATAAAGCAGCCAACCTGAGTTTTCTCAGATTTTCCCCTTCTGTCGAATCAATCCACAGAGTGAAAATTCATTTAGGGCAAACATTTTTAGTTCTAGCACCCAACCCAACTTTGACAAAAAAGTCAAAGGCAGCCCCTCCTCTGCCCCCAGCTGTGAGATCTAGGCCTGCAAATTCGCTATATAATTAAAACAAAATGCAATTTTATTCTAAGAATTGCTGCCAAAGCTTAGTGGTAGGACCACACTGAAGTGGGTGCAACAAAGAGATACAATAATATCTTCAGATGTCCTTGGATGCATTGCCTCCTTGAACCACTTAACTGATATAATGAGCTAAATGAAAGCGTATGGTTTTTTATATCACAGAGCTGCTGCTTATAGTAGGTGAATGCAATTTTTAATGTAATATCTCAACCCTGTATCTTGACTCTCAACATCTGCAGGAACTAAGCTATAAAATCTAATGATGGCTAACCTGCAGACTTCAAACCTGGTCTGAATTGACTCCTGTTCTCTGTCTTTTCCACCCAAGAAGTGCACTCCTTCCCCCATCTCTTCCTCGAGTATCCTCAGTCCTCATGCTGCCTTCCCACCTGCAGCACGAGCAAGCCAAACCCTTCCTCCCTCCCCTTATTTCTTCCCACTGCTGTATACTTCTATCTTCTTATGCTACAGAATCACTTTGGCATAGCTTTGTTTACGTCTTGTTTTGATAGCAATGAACTGACCGTTATTCACAGGGAAGACAGCATCTCAGTGTTTCCCAGGTGTTTTGTTTCATACATCCTGTAATTATAATGACAGGGGTTTTTTTTGGTTACCTGCAAAGTGATCTGATAATCTAATTGTATTCTTGGTTTCCTCAGGCCTTCTCAAAGCCTTTTGCTTTTTATAATCCTCTTGCCAAATCCTGAAAATAGCATTTTTCTTAGCATTGCTGTTTAATACTTGTCTTTTGAACTCCGCAAGCATCTTCCCTCTGAAGAGGGGAATGCAAATACATGTTCCAGAACAGCCTGCCCTTCTCCATCTGAAGGCGCACCACCTGGGGTATCTAAGAAGCATTTTTTAAAAAGCTATTTTTCTATTAGCTTATTGTGTCAATGATCCAACGACAGCTGGCAAAGGAGCTGTTTATCAGGCCTCTCCCTTGCAAATTGCTGTTAATGGGCACACATACCTTATACCCACACAAAACCTTGCTTGGTGGGCTGTGTGGGTGGACCTGGGCATGCATTCCTGCAAATACTTGTGGGCACAACCCAGTCACATCCTTACACTTAAGTGTTGTCTTCAGATACGCTTAAGATAAGTGTACATTTCAGATGATTTTTTGTCTCAATTTTACACCCTTAAAGGGCATGGACCATCTTGTCATCTCTGCTTGTTCAGTGCTTGCCACTTTGGTGTCACAGCCTGCTGGAAGGTCTGCCAGATCCTCTGCCAATACACATAAGCAACGACAAGTAATAAATTGAGGCATGGAAACCTCACCACTAAGGTTTCTCTGGAGGTAGGACACAAAATATCGTATGTCCTACATCATACCTAAGAGAAGGGCTTAAAAGGGTGTTTTTCAATTGTGATTACTTTGGGCAAAACAAAGGTGGGTTTGGGTTTTATACATGTCTGATTTTCAGAACTGCTAAGCATGTATAATCCCCCCAGTAGTCAGAGGGAGCTGAGACTCCTACATATCTGCAAGCCTGTCTGCTGCACTATATTCCAGCACTGAACTTGTTGTTCTTAGTGCTCGTTTAGAGATGGAGATCGGGACCTTGATTTCACTTAATACCTGAATGACAGTGCCATTTTAACAGCAAAAAATCCTCCATCCACATGCTTTTAAGGAATGAGGAGCCAGAGCCTATCAATCAGGTGGATTAGCCATATGTCAACTCCCCAGTGCACTACAGCAGAGCCATCGTTAATCTGAAAACTTGATCTCAAGCCAAAGGGAATAATTATATAACCCAGAAATCTGAAAGGTGAATAGTACAAAAACAAACAAGAAAGAACAATCATCCTTACTTACATATGTGAACATTTTACTACAACTATTAGGCAATCAAGATTGTCATATAATTGGCTTTTTTAAAATTACAAAAATGATGGAAGGGTTGCAGTAATTAAAAAGTGCAGGCAAGACGTTGAAAGATGATAAATTACATAAAGGCAAAGTGCAAATGAAGCAAACTCTTTACAAGTATTTATTTGTTTCTCCACAATTTAAGGAATTTGTGGATTTGCTGTCTGTCTGTTCCTGACTGCCATTGACAAGCCAGTGTCAAATTGGTCAGAGGGACAGATAGTCGTCAGAAGGAACTGAGTCACCAGAGCCAAAGATTACTTTTAAAAAACGGTGTCAAGCCCCAGAAAAGATACAAGCCGTAGGAGTGGGGCTCTTCACCAAGATAGATTGCATGGGCAAGTTCTATGGCACATGCCTGAATTACCATGACATCCAAAGCAAACTTTGGAAAACTGACAACAGAAAAAAAAGGTCCACTAGCATTATTCCTCCCACATGGTTAAAGGAGATGATCGTGCAATTAATTCAGCTTATTTATTAGGACAGTACCTAGGGCCCCTCAAGGTGGGGCCTTATTATGTTAGGCATGTAAAAGCAGAACGAGTCTCTGTCCCAAGAAGACTTATACTCTCCTTGTACAAGGTAGGAAAGAGGAGGATAAAATATAAGCTGAATGAACTAGCTGTGGAAGTAAGGTTAAGATAATACTCTAAAACACACTGGAAATTATTCTAAGAGGAAAGTGTCTACCTAGGTAGTTTGAAATGCCAGCCTTTCCATACTGCCCCAGAGCCATCCTCCAGAGATCTGCTACAGAACTAGAAGTCAGTGTCAAATCCCACAGGAAGGTCGCCAGTCTGTAGTAAACTCCTAGGACCTACCTGATCCTCAGGGCTGATTTTCCACAGAATGACTCTTGGGAAGCTAATGGTCCCCCTGCTTCAAGGGTCCTGGTAGCAAGTCTCCAAACCTGGCATGCAGTTTAATACCCGATATTTGGATGTGCACTCTTGTACCTGTTGTCTCCTGAGATATTATTTGCAACACATGGGTTGCAACCAGCTTATTTGGATTTGCAGCTTTCTTGGGTTTTCTTTTCTTCCCCTCCCCCCCCCCCCCCCCCCCCAAAATGCCCCAGGTTGCACAGCCCTCTAGCACTTTACATGCACATTTCTGAATTTACTGTGGGTATATGGCACTGCTCCTCACTGGCATGGGCAAATTCTTTACGCTAAGTACTGCTAATAATAATAACATATGTTATTTTTCTGTTCTTCTGTATCTTCAAAGCATTGAACAAATTAACCATCTAAGCTGCTAGAAAAGCTTTTCTAGCAGCGTTTCAGATTCCACAAAACCATCCATCTGCTCTGTGCCCAAGCTCTCAAGACACTGCAGTGCAGGTACAAAGGTAATCTATAGCAGAGAAATGTCAGACCTGACATAATCTCCACTTCAGCACATGGGTATGTATACACAACCGTGTTAGTTAGATGCGTGAGTCGTCCAGCTGAGGTCACAGATAGTGGACACTATAACTGAGGGGGGGGGTTTATATATGGTGTGTAAAGAGTGATTTCAATGAGAATAACCCTTAGTTTGGATTAAGGGAGCAGAAGGAAACAACCCAAAGACTAGTGAGAGGGTGTCGCATACAATTTTGTCTGTATTAGCCTGTTCTGAGCTGGAGACAGAACGGCTGTCAGGCATTCTTGCCAACTTTGACATTAACAGGAGGCAGGGAAGCCAAGGGATTACATGCCGGCCTTGAACTCAGAAAGCCTGCGCCCCGCAAGCTGCCAGCTGAGTGACACAAGGCGTACTTCACTTCCCCATGCCTCTCTCTCCTTTCCCACCCATTGCTACTTTTGTAGATCGTGAACTCATCTGGAGAGAAGCTATTTTCTTATTCCATCTATGCACAGCAGAGCCCTGAGCTCAGTTGGGCCTCTAGGCACCAGGTTAATATATATAATAATAGTGTGGTACAAAAAAACAAAGGCATAACAGTTTCATGACGGAACGCATCTCAGATGAGTTAATGTGTGCAAAGCACTTTGAAGTTGAAAGGTTCTGCAGCATGTAAAAGCTGAGCATTACTTTTGTATGGATTTGTTGATCTTGAGGACTCGTGAAGCCACTCAAAACATGCCTCTACTCAGCAAAGTGCAGAGTGCAAATCCCTGCTACGCACTCTGATCTCCAAATGGAATAGTATGTCCAAGAAATTCCTATTCGAGGATGTCATTAATAAACCCCATGTCATTATAGGCAAATATCCTTACTTTTAGCACCTCTCTATATTAAAAACGAACATCCCTGGGGAAAAATGCAAATAAGCTTTTCACAATCCTGCTGATTTTGGCATTATCTCTTCTCCATTGCTTTGAGTCACTCTCGCTTTCTGGTTCTCCTACGTTAAGTTGCCATGGGAAATACAAAAATTCAAAGAAAAAGTGTTACAACCTGCCAACAGGTTGACATGAATCTTATCCATTCTGGCTCCTGGAGCTGAACTGACTTTCCAAGGTTCACTGAAGCCCAGCTGATCCCCGGCCAGGAAAAAAGAGCATTTTGACTCCACATCCAGGCTTGCTGGCCAGGTCCTTTCCGGGGCTGGAGCTGAGACCCAGCCCAAACGCTCCCCAGACAGATTCCAGACCCAAACTGCTACTTAGGATCATGCTCACTTTCGTTGCTCTCACACCTCTTTTGGATTATTATTTACTGTATTTCAGGAGCAGGGAGCACCTTAGCTCAGGATTAAGGACCTGTCTCATGAAGTGTCGCCCAGGCACACCCAGTGGCGGTCCCAGAGCTCATCTTCTGACTGAGACAAGATGCAGCAAGTGAGCAAAAGATCCCTTAAAGAAAGCAAAAGGGTTACAGGAGAACAAGGGGTTATGTAGAGCAGCTTTGTGCCTAATTTTGGTGGTTCTGCATCATTTCAACTCTTCTGCACCGTTTTGTATATGTATTACTATAGAGATCCACACCAATATGCACCCTTACGCATGCATCTACCCAAAAGGAGAAAAGCTCCTAATTAAATATGCCTGACGGACACCCACCGTCCCCACGGTCCGTGTACCCTCCCACGGCCACAGACTTCTTTCCAAAGACGATGCCACTAGGTGGAGCTGAGCAACAAAATTCCTCGCAGGCCATGTGCACAGCTGCAGCATCAGCGGCATTGCCTAAGTCACAGGTTTAAGCATGTTTCTTGCTTACTGGGCACTAATGTTGCTTCTCTGGCCAGTTGATACAGGGACAAGCTGTGGCGAATTGTCATTAAGAGATTGCAAAACCGTACTCCCCAACCGCGCTGATTCACCCTTAGCAGAGGATGATGTCAGGCCGGGTAGATTTGGCAGCCAGAAATGGGTCTGGGAAACGAAAGGAAAGGCTTCTGCATGCCCCACAGTTTATGGGGTGGAAAAGCCTCCTCTGTAATAGCTTCTTTTGGTTATCTAGGGAACAGGGGGTCTGGCAGCTCTTGGCCCTTAAGTGAAACACTTCTGCTCATCGACAGCCTCCCAAGAGCCTTGGGAGACAGGCGGGAAGCATCTCTGCTTCCCTGTGGTTTCCTCTCCAGCCTTTCAAATGATCCAATGACAGCAAACTGGACACAAAACTGCCCGTCTTCCTTGGTGAGGGGTACCGCAACAGAGAGAGAGAAATACAGGGAAAAACAGTAGTAAAATAAAAACCCAGCCTCATGGTCCAGACAGAGCAGAAATTTCAGGGAAACAATCAAAATGCAGGCACATCTGGTAGTAAAACGACTGTCACTCTCATCTTGCACGGGTAGTGGTGCCAAGAGGCTGAAAACTGGCGCTGTGGAAACATGCAGCCCTGGGATGCCCCACCTGAGAGAAGTGACATTGCCAGGTCTTGTTTACACAGAGCGTTGGCAGTGATCTGTCTCCATCTCTTCGGAGGCAGTGCAGAGTTAAGTGATCCCCACAGCGGAAGGGATTATCCCACCATAAAGGTGGTTAAAACCATCCCGTTTATTTGTAAACTAGTTTACCTGTAAACGCTTCCATAGCTAAACACGTATGGTGGCGGGAAATCTGCTTATAACTTCTTAAAGATGTTATAAGCAGAGAAGATAAACGAATGTGGAAACGAAAGGGGGAAAAGGTAAAAATAAAAGATATTAGCAAATCAGGTAATGGCAACATCTAAAAATTTTTTAGGATGCAGATTGTCAGGCTAAATTTGAATTATATCTGTTGACAAATATCATGGACTGCAGTGAGCTGGGAGCAGAATGCAAATACAACCACAGCTTGTAACATTTAACATTATTTAGGTTATGTGTTGAAATGGGAATAGGGATTAGCTAAACCTGCACTACAGTGGGTCCAGTATAAACTTTGGAGAAACTAGTGTGAGAACAGAATCAGATCTTAAACTTTGCAATGCACTTATACAAATTACATGTTCATGTGAGAAAAAAAAAATCATTAATAAATCATTGGATGAATCTGTAAATACACTGTTTCTGTCCAAGCCTAAATGTATTATCCAAAATAAGCCTATTTTTGTATCCAGTCAAGTGGATGTATCTACAGAGATACAGTATATCATCTCTCACTTCCTTTATTCCACCTGTGTGTCATATTGTGGTAACCTCAGTTTTAGATTATTATAAAATGAATGCTTTCTGCATCCCAGCTCTTTAAGTGGCAAATGTCTACAGGCAAACACCATTAAGATGTTTTAACGGTACATTATGCAAAGCGGGTCGTACAGTAGTAGGTTTCTATAATGGCAGCCAAGTGGCTAACCTGTCGGAGGACCACTTTTCTCAAGCCAACAACACTAAGATGCTTTTCAGTCAAGGTGTGTTAAAGCCTGCAGGACAGGGTGTGTAGTACGCTCGCAAAAGTGTGTCTGTGGCCCAGGTGTTCCCAGGAACACGGGGTGAGTCACCAATGTCACATTGCTTAGCTGCCTGTGACAGGTGACATTTGGTAGCCGCATTATTACTAACAGAAGTATGAGCAAGCCTTGCTACATCCAGGCACTGAAGTGTGATGTGGCCATCCGATGCCTTACAGAAAGCTTCAAGGAGCACACAGGACTGAAGCTGTAGGATTATAGCCTGAGAAAAACTGGGGCCTCTGTGCCTGGTGAACAATTTTGAGGAGATTGATAACTTTCAAGAGTCTGGCCATATATTACCCCACTGTAATGAACAGAAATAGCTTTTTAATGATTTTTAATCTGATTTGATAATTAACTTTGTCTTCAGAAAGCAAATCAGTATCTACTGTAGTTGAAATTTGATGTTGGGAAGCTGGAAAATAAAACTCTTTTTTTTTTCTACCCTATTGGGCTTTAGACAAACTTAGATGGCATCTTCAGCCAAGGGTAATTCAGCCTTTGACTTCAGCTGTGCTACCTGATATAGGCAAATGGAAGCCCTGATGTGGCACTGTCACGTTAAAGCCTCCTTGGCCATCCTCTAAAATGTGCAGAGGTGCTCCGTTTCCCAGGTCCTGCATTGCACCATCGCCCACGCCACCAAGGAGGCTTGCCTCCAGACCTGCCGAGACCTGTCGGCCACCCAGCGTGCTTGCACACCAGCCTCCAGTCAGGGCTTCCAGCTCCCCCAGGGCACCATTTGGAGAGGGAAAACTCAGGTACCCTCGTGCAAGCCCAGCCCATTACGTCTGCAGCACCAGGGGAGCCGGCACAGGTGGCACCGATCCCTGCACACCCCAGCCAGGCAGCCAGCAGCCCAGATGACTCTCTGCGAGGGAGTGCAGGTCGCAGGGCTAAGCGTGCCAAAGCCTGCCCCAAGCACAGACATGGCCTGAGGGGGTTTGCAAGCTTCGCCTCTGCCCTGTAAGAAACACATGGTGGCCTTGGGCTTCTGGGGGCCCTCTCTGGTTCCTGCACTCCCCAATTTTACAGGGGCTCGGAGCAGCCAGCACACAGAGCCTCACTGCTCAAAAGCTTAGTTCGACCTCGGTTCATGGCACATGTGAAGAAGATTCTCCCTCATCCTCACCGGCACGAGGGGATGATGGCAGCGTGGCACTGACCCAGAGGACAGGCCATGTGAGTGTCCTATCCAGGGGATCCCCAGCTCCCGGCCCCCCAAGCCTGACGTTATCTCCTGCACATCCACGCTGCAGCAGTGACAAAAGCACTTTCAGCCGCTGCTGGCCTGCCTGCTTTCCAGCACCATGGACCCCGTGCCTTTTGACATAAATCTGAGCTGAATACAGCCTCAGGCTTCAGCTCACATTAATCCTACTACAAGTTCACACAGTGTGGTGCAGCCAAGAAGCTCAGTGCAAGAAATGGAAGAAGAAGGGGGAGAGAGAGATAAAAAGGGAACAGGGAGGTTTTGGCACCTGCGCTAGGAACATGGCAGGGAGCAATTGGAGGATTTCTGACAGCCAGTTTCAGATCACCTTTCATTTAAAAGGCAATCCCGCCTATGAGCTGCAACAACTTACCATGACTTTGAATAAAAAAGCAAGCATAAATCAGTTTTGCTCTTCAGGAGTTTTGTCTTGCACCCCTGGTGGGGAATGAGAGAGGAGAGCTGGTGAGTCGCAGCAGGCGGGGAGAGGTGCAAGGGGAGCTGGTGTCTCTGTTTCCACCCAGAGGCCCTCCCTAACACAGCACAGCTGAGTACAGGGCATGTCCACTGCTACAGTAAGCTGAATGAAAGGTACTTTTTTCACTGAAAGGCAGTGGTTTGTACTGGAAGCAGGAGGAAGAGAGGCTCTTTCAGCAGGGGGAGGACTTCTAACGCCGCCAAATCTCTGTCATGTGGCCATAGTTTGCAGCACCTTCCAGTTAGTTGGGGAATTGGGCAAACCACTCCTCCTCGCTAAAGGGCAGGCTGGATTTGCCCACTGGCTGATTTGGGGGGAAGAGAGACTAATAAATCCCTTGTCTTCTGACAGGTTTACACTGGTCCAAACCGATGCCTGGACTCAGGCGGCATCTCTCAAGAGTCTCCACACTGATGGGGATAACTGGGGCACAGTGACCCTATAACCACTGCCTACGCACAGCTCCCTGCCTTCCAGCACAGGCGGCTGGATAGGGAGCTGTAAAAGCAGCCTCTGCCCCATGGTAGCCGCTTGCCAAAACTGCGAGCCCAGCCAGGCACAGGGGTAGCTGTGCTGTCGGTGCCAGGCTGCTGCTGGGCTAGTGCTGTTGGATACCAGGGCTCAGCTGGGAAAAGCACTGCTCCCTGCCTGGGGGAGAGGAAAACCTGGCTACAAACTGCTGGCACATGAGAAGGGTCACCTGGATGAAATGGCAAAGGGTTGTTTTGGCTCTGCTGCTCAGCTTACAGGTGACACTGAGGAGAGCTGAACAACCTGGAGACAGAACGACCCCTTACTTTTTGGGTCTGCCAGAAACAACATTTTGTGTCTCGGGTTTTCTCTTTGGCCACCAAACTCCAAAATCAATTTTTCAGCCAGCTCTAACAGCGATTTTAACATCTAGCCAGGAAAGATGTGAGGTGAGGTGTCTTTTCTCTGTGTGTATATGCCCGTTGACACTGTTCATCACAGGTTCAGCACTAAACATGGTGGTGCTGTTTTTAACTCCCTTCCTCCTCTTCTTCTCTACTTTGTAACGCCCAGGACTGGTTCCTGCACTTACAAAGGAGTTGTGTGTCCTCTCAGGACAGACGAGAGATTGTTTTTAAGTCCAGCATCTGTTATTGTTTACAGCAAAAGCTTCAGCTTTGAGCTGAGATCAATGCAGTTGCTCTAAGTGTTGAAAGTGTTCAGTTATCACGAATCTTCTTGTCATTTGTTCATGTTCATCTGCCATGCGCTCAGGCTCCAGGCCACAAGCTCCAGCAAAGCCTCCAAAGCCAGACTGCGAAGGGAGACATGAAAGATACGCACACACACACCCCCAGTTATGCCAACCTGCTAAAATTAAAGCTGGTTAGAGCGGTGTGAAATGCCCTGAAGGCAACAGGATAGTGTCTTTTTTCCTAGGACCCTTTTGCTGGGTAATGATGAAAGCACAACAACTGTCAGGGAAGCCTCTTGCTCTCCTGCCTTCGCACGCAAAAGCCGTATTTGCTTTGCCAAAATAAAGCTGGTGCCTCTTGACAGTAGAAATGCTCATGCCTAGAAGTGGCCCGCCTTGCTCTCCTGAGGTGTCTGTTGTGGTCACATCCAAAGACCCCAAATCAAGACCAGAGGGGGGCTGTGGTAGATGCTGCGGAGCAATACGCTGGTGCAGGAAGTCCCACACCCTGCCACAAACAATTTCCACCCGGAGCAGGCCAGGGGAGCCAACAACTGGCTACAGGGAAGGTCATGGCTAATGGCAATCCGATCAGCCCGGAAAGCATGTTCTGGGAACAATTCGATCCTTCAGAATCACTCATAAAGGAAACCAAACAAACCCTTGTACAAATAGAGCCAGTTAGCTTTGAAAGCTATGCCAGCCAGCTCTCGGTGTCCCTCAAGGGCTGACGCAGACCGTTGTTGTCTTTGTGGCCCCGCTCTGCACGGTGAGGGTGGCACAGAGCCCTCCGAGCGGCAGGGAGGGCTGGGTGGGAGCGGGGCAGGCGGCACCGCAGGGCTGCCCCATCCCCTGCCGCAGAGCACGTGCCTGCTGGTACCTCCCAGAGCGCTCCGGGCGAGAGCCATGGCCCCTTACGCCCTCAGTAACTCTGCCCCTGTCAAAAATTGGGTGGCGGGGGCCTAGCCCCACATAGCTGCGAGGCAGTTACAATGGGAACGCAAATTAAAGCCACCCATTTATGTAAACTACCTCAAAGTACTGAATACAAAAGCAGATGCTTAGAATTGCAATACCAGTTTTAGGCAGGATCCACCGGAGCACAAGATGAATTATGTACATATAGGATTTCAAAGGGGATCGTTAGGACAGGCTGAGTTCTGCCCACATCTTAATGACCTGAATAGATTAGCCTCTCCCTCCCCGCTACCTTGTGCTGTCTGGCTGGGGATGGAAACTGCAGAGATTTTCGCTTCGCTTCAGGTCTTAAAGCACAGCTTCAGCTTCAAGGAGAGGGCAGGGGGGTGATGGTGTGGTGCTGCATCCCAAGGAGCTCCCATCACCCTGCCAGGGGTGGCTCCTTTGCAGAGAGAAACCCTGGGGCCGCCCTCAAAGCAGAAAACAGGCAAAGGGGAAGGAGAGGGAGCCTAGCTGAGTGCGCTTGGAGTGAGTGAGGAAAGACAAGGGGGAAGAGACTGCCTGAAATGAGTGTTTCTCTGGTGTTTCTCAAGGATCACTAAAGGAAAAAGAGAGAAAAAAGAGAATAAACAGAGGAAAGAAACAATGAAGAAGTATGATATTAACTGGATGGAGAGTTTAAACCAAAAAAACCCAAGAGATGAATGAAGGGCATAGGAGATGCCCCTGCACCTTGCAGATCCTTCCAGTATTTCCTTACAACAACTTCTCTCAGTTCTGCGAAGTAAGTGCCTGTTGTCCAGTGGTGGGAAGGCTGAGCACGGCCTCCCCACAGCCTGCGTGGGGTTTCCCTGTGGGGCACGCACTGCCCACCCCTGCGCGGAGCAGCTGTGCCCTCCCGGAGCACCGGTAAATAATCCCACGCTTGCACACCCTGGGGCGAGTACGTTTTTCCTGGGTGAATATAGTTTTCCAAGTGATCGAGATAGGATAACCAGGAGTAAGAGACCAGATTATACAGCAGGGCTCATGAATTTCCATGGAAGCCCAGGAATCCTGTGTCACAGTTAAGCACTGCTGTCACCTCTGTTACTTTCCAAGACCAATTTCCAAAGGTGATTTTTGGTTTGCAATAAACAGCCTTGGAGTCACTCTGGATTTATTCTCTGTAGATCACGTCCATTGACTGTTCCCTTATCAGGACAGTCGGTGTCCTTATGACCCCAAGCCTATAGCCCCTGACGGATGCCCACTGTGGCCACAGCGAACCCCCCATCTGGTTTCCCACGTCCTACATGCAGCACAGTGGGTCTGGATGGCCACATACAAAAGCCCACCCCAAAACTGTGACTCCTTACAAAGCACCAGAAGACCTTTGGGTAGGGCAGACCTAGGGCCAACGTTAGCATTGCTTTAACCCCAGGCAGGTGCAGAAGAGGTGACCTGACACAATCCATGTCCTACCTCTCTCTTTGCCAGGCAAAAAATGCTGCCGTTTGGGTTCCCATGCCATTTATTTTATACCCTTTTATCCTAAAGCTCTGCCTGTTTTCTTTAATATAATAAACAAATCACAGGTCTTGTTTTACATATCTCCGCACATGAAATCTCTTTCCGGCACTTTGTCTTTACGCTTATCTAAAAAGTGCCTAGCAAACTGCTGCATTAAACAAAAATGAAGTCGAGCTTGGGGCTCCTGTACCCAGAGCCCTGGGGTTTTACAGAGCCTTCTTTGTGCAGCTTCTATTTCTGTCTGATTAAGCTATCTAATTCTCAAAGATTAAGCTATCTAAACTGACTGAGTAGTGAAGCATTTAAAATGTAAACGCACTGAGCTTTAATCACAGCCTGCAGACTACCTCTCTCTCTCTTCATCTGTATATACGTGGGGGCTGTTCCCTCACAATTTCTTGACGTTACACCTGCATCTAGTGACACTTTCACATCCCACAATTAAACAGACCGTGCTGGGGTGAAGGACAAGGTGTCCAGGTGTACGGATGCGAGGCTGAGGGTGCAGCTAGGGCAGCTAACATGATCCTGTCTCCCCTCTCCGTCCTGCTGCCCCCACAGCCTCGCACGCCCTGTGTCAGCACCCACACCGTTGGCTTTCCCGGTGGCTCGGCTTGCCCTTGGTCAGGCAGCACCACTGCCAGCATGAAGTCAGGGGTGGGGGGGAAGGCAAAAACACAGCTCTCCAAACAGGTCCAATTTATGCTCCCACAGTAATATACCTCAGAGAAGTCAGAGCTGCCAAGCTCTCCTCCCTCCCAGTACCTCACTATGATATTCAGAAGTCCTTTGATTTTTTACATTTGAGAAAAATCCTTACAGAGGGAGTATTTCCAGTCTGGCATGGCGAGCCCTGGGAAGAGAAGACACGCTACGGCCGTTCTGCGGCTCTGGCCCATAGGGGTTATGGGGGAGGAGCGGGGCGAGCCTGGCACAACCCTGCAAACCCCAGCACTCGGCAGCCCAGGGACTTCCCAAGCCACAGGCTGCATCCGCAGCAGCAGCTCTAACAGGCCTCCATAGACTGCTGTCCCATTAATTTCCCTAATTGCTTTTTGAACCAATGTATAGTTTCGGCACCTGAAGCATCCCGTGGTAATGAGTTCCACCAATTAATTATGGTTGTGTGAAAAAAAGACTTCCTCCTCTATGCCTTAAAAAATATCTGCCTGATGATTTCATTTAACATCCCTCAGCTCTTGTCTTATGAGCAACTGCTGCCATTCCTCCTCCTATTCGTCATGTTGTAGACCTCTGCCATAGCCCAGAGTCCTCTCTTTTCTAGGCTGAAGCTGATTGATTCAGTCTCATCTCATACAGACAGCATTGTGCATCTCTGGTCATTCCTGTCATACATCTCTCTGCCTTTTCCCGTTCAAGTACAGCCTGAATTTCAGGAGTGCCGCACACCCTCAACCCCAAGGCTGTTCAGTAGGAATGGAAGGCATTGCATACTGTGTCCTTTACAAAATCAAATTTGCTGCTGTGGGTTGTGCACCAAAACTGACTGCAGCCATCTCAGCAGATGTCCTGGAGGTGTTCGGTGCTAACCCTGCCTTTGGTGGAGGGGTGGTAGCACCATGCCTGGCTCCCAGGGCTTCTGCAGGCATCGGCTCTGAAGTGCCACCCATGGCTAGCTCTGGCACTTGTTTATTGGCACCTCTGTCACTAAGCCCACAAACAATAGGTGACGGCCACAACATTTGTATTTGAGATCACAGGGACAACAGAGGTAATACGTTCATTGAGCAATTGTAAGTGTTACCTCAATCAAACAATTATGGGTGCTTGCAATAGAAATATTGCAGATAGGAAAAGAAATGACCTCAGACAGGATCAAATATGCAAAGCTAACTGTGGCTGCGGACTTCTCCCACAAGATAAACAAGTGGCTCAGCCCTCGAGGGGAATAGCAGGAAAGGGGAATCCCGGAGAGCTATTCCTGTCCTAGGCTTTTTTTGCAGGGCTTTAGCAGGAACGGTGCCTGGGAGCCCGGGGACGGCCTCCTCCCTGCCTGCCCGCAGCAGCCCTGCAGACCATGGGGGGAAGGACCCCCGCTTCCCCAGAGCCCCTCAGCCCAAGCCCTGCACACCACGGAGGGGGGGGAGCAGGCTTGTGCCTGCTCTGTGTCAGCAGTTGCTTTGAAACAGAGCAGGACAAAAACGCAGGCACAGGTTTTGAAAGGAGGAGGGGAATATTTACAAGGGCTGGGCACGTAAGGTCACTTTCTCTTGCTCCTGAGATGATTCCAGAGGTGATTCCGGCTTTCCACCCCCTCCGAGATAGCCACAAGGAGGAAAGACAAAATGTGGGGCAGAGAAAAAGCAGTGATTCAAAGCACTATGTCCACCTCCCCATATCCCTCGGCTGTGGGATAACCACCCGCCAGCCACTTCTCCTGGCGCCGTGAAACCTGGGGGGCTGCAGCGTGCCAGCTTGGAGATTATCTTTGCCATCTCTGGTGCTTTTCTAGCTCAGCGTATAATCCATCTTTCTTTAAGTAAGTACTCTGTTTTTCTTAAACAACGTTGCCATTCCTTTCAAAACAGAGCTCTGTTTATTGAAAACAAGCAAGGGTTGGTATCATGCCACGCCAAATGGCAGCCGCATTGCTGCTGGGTGGCGCTTGACAGCGCCAAGCTGCGGGTGACAACTCCTTTTTCCAGTAGGTGAAACAGGCAAGTGCCAGCAAGGATGTGCCCATAATAAACCACCGCTTATCTGTTGGGGCAGAGATTTTTCCTCTGGTTGCCAACGTGGATTACAGCCTGAATCTTCCTTTTCTTTAGCAAAAAGCATTTACAGACATTTCCACCGTTCCTTCTCTAAGGTTATTCTGCAAAAGATGAGCAAAACAATGAAATCGTTGGCTTAGCAGGAGTGAGACAGCTCTTCTTTTAAACAGAGGATTTTGATCGTGCCCTGTTATTTCATCTCTTTAGAATATTCACTAGACAAAGTAATTTTCCTGTCTCTGAGCAGTGCTAAGCTGTCAGACTCCTTTTCTCTGAGCAAACGGCAGTGCAGCATCTTCTCCCCACACAAGTGCTTTTTTGGGAAAATAAAAAAGAAAAGGAAAAAGAAAAAACACCCCCACCCCCCACTGGTCACTTAGAGGCATATGGTTTTCCAGACGTAGCAAGAAGAAGAAAATGGTGGCTCTTCATGTAAAACCCCAGCACCCAGGAATCGCTCCTAGCAGGATTCCCACCCCAGGAGAGTGGGCCTCACCTGGTAGCATAACATCAGGAGGCTCATCTAGCAGCTAAAATAACCTACCCTGCAAATGTCCTCCCATTTAGATTTAAATGGCCGATGGGCCGAAATTCAGCCTCAAACAGGATGGGGGGAGGATGAAGGATGGGGGAAGGGCAAAAAGAGATTACCCAGAGCCCTCCCTTGCAACCAGCACAGACACTGCCCGTGTTGTTTCTTTAACTGGGGAAACAATGTGCTCTTTCAGGGGCTGCAGGTGGCATGGGGCATTGCAGAAAAGGGACATTATGGCTTTCCATGATAGCGTGGTTGAAAGGTTTGGAGCCCTATGTACAAAAAAGCCTTTGCTGAGGGTACTGCTGCTGCATCAAGTATCAATGAAAGCTGCATATCTGCTGCTATGAATCCGATCGCCGCAGAAAATGAATGGGAAGCATTAAGAGTGGCAAAACAGTATGTCAAGCTGCAATGAACAGCATCCAATTCATCAGTGAATAGCAGGCCTGGGTCAGTGAAATAATAGCTCTGTTTGAAAGAAATATGGAAGAGCCTTGAGCAGTCTGGAGGAGCAGATGTGCAAAAGAAGTAACCAAAACTGCAGGCACTTCTGAAGTCTAATGTAGAGCCAGCGTCGAGCAAGGCAGTCTGGCTGGGCGCAGGGTCTGCAGCTCCCTGCGTGAACCAGTTTATGGGGCCTTTAACAGCACGCCACTCCCCCGTCTTTGGAAGTAAGCTTCACTGAAGAAGAAAAGCAACCTGTATGTGCAATAGCACTATAGCTTAGCTTAGTTTACCTCCAAATGTCATGGTCAACCCTTCAGAAACCAAACCGGCATGAAAACCGTGAAGGCATTAATAGCATTTTTACAGGTAGGAAAAGTAAGGGTGTGTAGTAAAACCAGAAGCAGAACTTGGATGTCTCAATTTCCCATCCCTAATCCTGACCCCACTCCTCCACCAGTCCTCGTTCCTCTGATTTCTGGGATGCTGCAGTGATGAGAGCTGCGAATCCAAAAGCAAGCCCTGCTCACACTGCGGCCGCAGCAGCACAGCCCGGCCTCGGGTTGTTACCGGTGGGTGCCAGATTTCTCTGCCTGACCTCTCCGTGGCAGATGCTGTCTTCAAGGGGCGGTGACACAGGAATAGCAAGACAGCTGATAAGGTTTGATGGCTCTTTACTTAGGGGAAATCCTCTTGACTATTGCCCAGGGCAAATAAGACTCAGAGGCCTGAATTCCCAGAGGAGGCATCGATGCACCAGATCAAAGTCTGCTCCCCAGCTGTCACCGCAGAGGTATCACCTCCAGCCATAACAGGAGGTTATAAAAACAAGGTCTCTCCCTGACACATCCCAGGCTGCACAAAGAGACTGGCTCCAAAGAAGGGAAGGCGAGACAGACCTGGCTGCAAGCGCGCTGTGGGCTGTGGGTCTGAGCGGCAGGCTCCCAGAAACGCTGCAGGACAGTGGCTCCGGCCCTGGGGATGCGCCGGAGCCATGCAGGAGCTGGGGCAGGGGAGCGTGCATTGCTTGGCTCTGCCTATTTCTTGCACTAGCTCCCGTAGGCAGGGATGCATCCATTTGCTTCCACTGTTACAGTCTCACACAAGAGAACCTAAATCCAGAGCGCTGTGAGGCTCTTGAGTTATTAAAAGTTCTAGGGTATAGCCCTGAGTTTTTAAACCAACGGGGCCATGGTGTCCTGCTTCTGGCAATGTGATTTCTCTCGGGTGGAGGCTTTCCAAAAAGCCTCGCCGCTGCTGGCACCTCATAAGGAGCCCAGCTACAGGCGGCAGAGGCTATATCAGCCCGCTCATCATTGCAGCCACGGGACTCGCTTGCAGGGCACCACGTGCTCTCATGACAGCAGCTGCCCACTGGGGCCGGGCTGGCGGCGCTGCTGGCACAGATCATGCCAAGCCGGTGCCAGGAGCAGCCGGCAGCCCTGCGGAAAGCTTGCTTGGCGCAGAAGAGGCCAAGGAGTTGAGCAGTGTTAGTTGACGTTGCTTTGATAATTTATATCACATTTTATAGCTGTTGATGTTATAACTCCTTCAAGGTACTTCAACATGAAAGATGGCGAGGTCCCTGCCTTGGAGAGCTTACAGTCTAGTACAGACAGGTAAACATAACAAGTAGAAACATTAAACCTTAGGTAGGGAGTGGGGACAGGTTGAGGGAGTATCTACAGAAATTATCTTTGGCACATCAAAGAGCTGGAAGAAGTCCATCAGAGGAACCTTTAGGCTATTTATGTATTTCAGGTAGCAAGATAAAATCATGAATAATGAGTTCCTGCAACCTCTTTGCAGAACCAGTGCTGAAGCAATGCTTACAGAGGCGCTTCTCTGCTAACGTACGTCCTTCGGATGGGGAATGCCAAATCCTCCCCAGATTTACATCGCTGACTTTTAACCAGGAATGAAAAAAGAAATAACAAGCAGTACCAGCACAGCCAGCATCCTTCCAGGTTTTGGTCCCTGTCCGTGGCTACCTGACCACAATGTCTATCTGTCCAGCACCATCCTCAGCATCTCTTTCTTTTCTTCTTCTTTCTTTTCACCACAGACTGCTTCTTCTGAACTCCCAAGCTACCTCTCCCCCTCAAAAAAAACGTATTTTGAAGTCAAAGTTCCCAATCCTTAACCCTGCTCTCCCTCGCCATACCCAATCCGTGCTGTCTTCAGTGAAACATTGTTGAGCGAGGAAAGTTGCACATCAAAGAGAGGAACAACTAGAACCCAGCTTCAACAGAGCTTGCTGTTGCCTTGGCTCCTGCGGCCAGAGAGCCAGCGCACGCTGAGGTGCAGCACAGGGGCCGTCCCACCAGCGCCTGCCTGCACAGCTTCTCTGGACAGGGGGCAAAGGACTCGGACCCATCCCGTCAGGCTTTCAAACCCTTTTGGTGCAGAACCCAGGATTTGACTAGGGAAACAGAAAGGCAGGTAACCCGCTTGTGCTACGCTGTCAGGCGGTGGGAGGCTCAGGCTCACAAGCACCGGAGACAGCTTGGGCGCAGAGCAGGAGGTGTTTCTAGGTTTATTCTTCTCATTTGTGAGGGCTCCCTGAAGCAGACTGACACAGGACACGAACTCTTTCCAGTACGACACAAAAATATATCACCCAAAAAAGGACAAATGTATGTGGCAGCACTGTTAGCTGTTTCACTGCCAAACAGACCAAGCCAAAAACGTCAGTCGATCAAATCACAAAGGAGTCCTGTGCATACAGAGGCTGGAGACCCTTCACACCAGGCTGGTGTAGTTACTGCCAGCCTAAGCCCCAGCAGTCACGGTGTGGAGTGAAGCAGAACGGTTACAGAAAAAAAGCAGCTCCTGCCCACCCCTGCTGCTCCTGTCTCCTGTGCTGCCTCTCCTGCCCCGCCAGCCCCAGCACTGGTGCAAAGAGCTGGGTGAAAAAAATGATCCAGCTGAAAAACAACCTGGTGGAAAGCATCATTTCTTAGCCAGATAAATTCTGCAATCCAGTTCATCCTATAGCAGCACCTGCGGGCTGTATCAAGGTAAAAGCTAGTCAGGCTCCATCCTTAATCATCCCCTGGGCAACCGAGTTATGACTCTTCTACTTGGTGGCAAATAACTGCAAGAGATTGCCATTGTTTTGTTGTTGTTGTTTTTTTCTCTTGTTGTTTCAGCCCCAGTTTACTGGTCGTCGTCTCTCTTGTGGTTGCTGGCAGATCAAGGAGCTTGGTGGCATGATGGTATTTTTGACTGGAGAAGGCTCTCCCCAGATAACTCGCGCTGCTTCTCTGCAGCCTGGCCTCAGGACACGTGGAGAAACCTAGGCAAAACTATGCAACCCAATGGCAACGGCAGCCACGATACGGCTCAGGTGGTGAAGGCGCCGGCAGGTCATTTCCCCTTCACATGGCTGGGGCACAGAGGGCTAGCGAGAGGCTGCCTCTGCCCTAGCCGCCTGATAAACTCTGAGACAACTGTCAAATTTCTTTTTCCCTCCTTTTTCCAGATGTGTCCCCCCTGGCCAGCACCGCCAGAGACCTGCCCTCCCGCATCAGCCAGAGGGACCTCCTCGTTCTTGCAGCTCTCCTCACACCTTTCCCCACCGCGGAACCACCCACCGGTTACACAAGCCAGGATACACCTCCCTCCCCATCCCTTCCCCTCACCTACAGCAAACAGCCCCTTGTTTCCCTTCTGTTTTGACGACCCTGTCAAACTGCTGTGGAAAAGCAGAGGCAGATCTCCAACACCTTCTCCTCGGGCTCGTGGGTCAACAGAGACACAGCGGCAGGGAGGAGGCACAGTCTCCTTCAACACCTGCGAGCAACAGCTTATATCTACAGAGGGCATACAGATTTCAAGACACAAAGTACTCCACAGTATATCGCACGAGGAGTTACAAAAGGCTTTTAAGTCACCAAATGTGCCCTTTCCCACTGATTCAGCAGTGGACACTGTAAATCCATGGTACGCTGTAGAGCGCAGCTCTCCAAGGATGGGGTCATCTGTTTGCCCTGCTGGGCATGGAGCCCAGCACTTTGCACACAGCCATCCCCAGCCCTTCCGGGCTCCTCTGCTATAAAATAAAAATTAAAAAAAAAAAGCACCATGTAAGTGAGTGGTAAGTGCGTGCCTTTAAAGGCAAAGTAAACAATCAGAGAGGAAAAAAAAGTTTGTAAGTGGGTTGGCTTAATCCACACCAAGAGAAAAGGATGTTGGTTGCACAAATAAAGTGAGTGGGAGCAAGACTTTCCTGCCTGACTGGTGGAGAGGTCCGTAAATCAAGACTGAAACTCCTTGCCACGTATATGAATCAATTAAAGCACTCGATGAATCATTTATTTTCAACATAGGCAATCAGCAACAATGGTTTGATGTTCAATTGATTTCTCATTTGTCTTGCTCCCCTGAGTAATGATGAACAGCTCACCACTTACATGGTGCATGCCTCAACCCGACTGCTCCTGGAGCAGCTTCTTCTGCAAGGAAGGAAGGAATCACGCCGGGCACCTGCTCCTACCTGCTGACATTTCACACCTCTTGGTCACTACCCGCCGATGCCTTTGGCTCTGCTTGTCTCACTTATCTCATGCCCCATGCTCTTCCCCCCGGGGTTCCTCCTCCTTTCTTTCTTTAACAAAATTAAATAAATAAATAGCAAAGCTTCGTTTTTAACACGTGGCAGTAGAGCCAGATTCCTCACTAGAAAGCATCAGCATCCTACTTCTCAAAAACTCAGAATATCAAAAATTGCCAGAGAAGCAGCACAGCTCTGTGTACAGCAGACAATGTAAAACACTCTAAAGAAAGGAGGGAGTCTTTAGAATATTTTCTATGTCTCTCTGGTATGGTATCTATTAGATACCATATCCACACAGCACATTTCCTTCTTCCAAAGTGCCTTGTAAAGTGCTTTGTGTAGACCTCTAATTCGTATTTTGGATGCCTCATGGTACATTTCACTAGTTAAACTCAGGCGCACACCAAAAGGAAGCCCTTGGTTCAGATGCTGGGCTACGCTGAAGTCACAGTGATTAAGACATCACACCAACAGCGAGGAGTCCTGTAGTCACACAGTTAATTTTAGGGTGTGCGATTCGCATGGCCTCAGATATCCGTCCTGAAACATGAAGGCTTGGCTGTGGCTGTTGGTTGCTCCTAGCGGATACAAGGCACCCCTGGGATCGGGCCAAGATGAACATTAACATAATCCTATTATGACGAATAAACTGAAAAAAGACGAGGGAGTAAAAAAAAAATATTGGGGCACGCTGAGCTTTCCCATTCATGTAAACAGGGTGCCCGCGTCCAGCTTGCAGGGCTGAGCTCTGATTTGGGGGCAGAGGAGCCAAGTTTCCTGGGGTGGCCGAGACCCCCCACCGCGCTCACCCGCGCGCTCCCCTCTGCGGAAAGTGGAGGCAGGAGCTACGCTGCCTCCTACACCCAGCGGGACCGCTGCCTCGGCTTGGTCACTGCCAACACACCAACGCCCAGTGGCACAACAGGCGGCACAGAGGCTACGGGTGAAATTCAGGCATCGGTGAAGGACTAAGAGCAGGCTCCTTTGGCTGTATTACCGTGAATATCAGGGATACACGAGCTGTGCTTCACCTCCAGCCGCCTATGGTCCCCCTGGGAGCATCCCCTCCCCGGAGCATCCCCTCCCCAGCACGATGAGGCCCCCAGGGCTCCTTTTCCCCTCCGGCGAGCAGGGCAACCGACCAACAGATCTCCTTGCTTCTTTGTCCTTCCCTATCACTATGCAGCTCTTCAAAAATCAGTTTTGGCCATATTTGTGCATAAAGCAGGCCCAAGAGAGCTGCGGGATAATAAACAACTTGTTTCCTCTGCGCTCAGAACATTTCCAAACGCTTTTGCTTTTCAGCCACTTCACTGGAGAACATCTCAAAAACCCTCTTCCATTTATAGCCATGATTCAAAGATTTTAGCTCCTTTGCCCACCTCCTCATCTCTAAAGCTTTCAGAGAGCAAGGGCCACCTCAGGGAACCAGCTGCAGGTGCCGCACTTCCAGCTCCCGTAGGAGCGAGACGTGGAGAGCAGCAACCGCCCCGCGCCCCTCCCATGCACACATGCTCTGACTTTTTAAAACCTGCTCAATAGGAAAATATCAGTATTTCCACGATTACCCAACACGCTGCACTGAAAGCTGTTGAGACACCTCTCTGAAAGAGCAAGCCTTGTGTCATTTGCTGCATTTGGGCAGCGCCGCGCATGCTGCGGTTATGACTCAAAAGAGCGAGCGCAGCGGCTAAGGAAAGTCCTTTCAAAAGGCTCCAGATTCACCTCCAAGGAGCGGGCGCGTTCAGAGTTCACTGAGCCCAAATTCGGCATTAGCTGCCTGATGTCATCGCGATTGCAGCTCACTTCCTTAAAACCCTGCAAGCCAGAACAGAGCTGATATTCACGGAGGCCGTGCAAATAGTGCCCTTGGTGCTCCAGCTCTGGCTTGGGCCATGCTCAGATGCATGCTTGCACTAGCAAAGTAGCTGTTGTGGAAAAGGCAAAGAGCCTTTTATCTGATAGTTTCCATCTTACCTGCAAAATCATTAAGAGAGCTTCCCAGGTCACGCAGTGCATCCCGCAGGTGCAGAGGGACCCTTTGCCCCAGTTTAGCAGCCCGTCCCTTTTACCAGGGAAGCAATTGGGCTGCCCCGAGATGGACAAATGTTAAAACCAGACTGGGAAGCTGAACGGAAGGAGGAAAACATACCAGGTCAATTTTCACAAGTACTTCAAATGTGGGGCTTGATACCTTTGGACCAACGTGCCGCTGAGAACCACCACATTCATCTTCAGTTGAGATTTTCACGAGGCTTTTCCGTGACACGTGCCAACATCGGGCCTGGGGAAGGGGAAATTAACAGACATGAGCAAGGGTGGGCTTGGTGCTACAGCCTGATGGTCTATGGTTACAAGTCCCATCTGGGATCGGTTTCTTCAGGCCTATCAGCACTTAGCCCAACGATTTCATTATCTAACCCGTGCTGTTAAATGTGGTTAGCCACCAACATACACCTAACAGAGTCAAGGAAGGGAAAGCAGCTGACAAAATAGTACTTTGGGGATTGTCAGCACTATCCAATTAGCACCGACGCGTGGGGATGCCTTGCCTGGGAAGAGGTATCATGGCCATCCCACTCACAGCTCAAGGAGCGAGCACGTATGGGAGTTGGTCCTCGGCGACTGCTCCTCGCCGCAGCCCGCTGGCTTCCCGCAGCCCGGGCGCACGCTTCGGAGGCAGCGGATGCGGCACCTTGAAACCCCAGGGATCTCTGGGATGAAGTTACCTCCTCTTCTCCTGAGGTCTGAGCTCCGGCTGCCAGCAACAGAGGCAAGGAGCAGCTTTGAGCTGCTTCATTGTCACAGACGCAAATTCCAGCTTCATCAAATCCACTCCACCAGCCTTTCTTGACAAAACATGAGTTGATTTTTAATTTCTGTAAAATTCTCAGCCTTGTACAATTTCAAGACAATAAAAAAAAATCTACCAATTTTCTGCACTGGTCTTGATTTTACAAGACCACACATTTTAAATAAATAACTAGCACTTCTCATAGCATTTCAAGACTTATCCTAGGAGAAGGAGCACAGGGTTATTATTTTTTATATTTGAAATCAGAAAAGACCACTTGTTGCCTGCTCAGAAATCGGCAACCTCTTTGAAATGATGACAAATCTAATGGAAATGGAAAACTGCCAGGAATTAATTTTTTAGAAGAGGCAAAAGCACTTGATTTCAGCTGGAGTTAAACTTGAGTAAATCCTTCAGCTGGGTTTGGCAAGTGAGTTTGAACCAGTATCACGGTAACTCAGCTCCATTGGCAGGACATGGTATGCAAAGATTATGTCATCAGACTTCACGTCGTGATCACCCAGGATAGGCAATACCGCTTGGAGAATCATAAAAGTAAATGAAAACAGGCGAAGCAAAGAGAAGTACTTAAAACTAAGTCCTTTGTGGACCCTGTGCCATATCATTCCTCCTTGCCTTACAGGTTTTGTTATGAAAGCCACCTCAATTACTTGTATGTATCTTGCAGTCTCTTCCTTCCTTCCGTGCAAGAAGGATCTTTGCCCTGTTTGGTCCCGTAACACTGAATCACATGCCCGGTTAGGTCACCTGCAAGCTCTTTGCTGGGATGCCATTCTCCTCGGCTCCGAGAGCAGAGCTCCACGTGACTTTATCCTTATTCCCCTCAGCAGGCAATGAGATCATCCTTCTGGTGGCCCAGGAATTGCTGCAAGTCTTCTCAGGCTGCAGTGATTCACGGGAAAGCTGCCGGAGGTGGCTTTGGTGGAGCATGGCACCCATGACTCACTGCCACGCTGGATAAACACCCACGCCGCAGCGAGCTGGCAGGGCGCCGGCACCGGCCGAGCTGCGGCTGCTGGAGCAGGGCTGGTCCCAAACAGAAACTTCAGAGTCCTTCCTCCCTACGCCCCGCTCCAGCTCCAAAGACTACAACTCCTTCGGTTGCCATAGCACAGGGCTCCACAATAACATCAATAAAGAAAAATGACCCGGGATGAGGCCATCTGTTTTATAGTCCCCTCGAGGCACTGCAGCAAAGGTGTTGCGCTCAACTGAGAGACGTTTCACTTCTGTGGCACAGCAAACAGGAGCCATCGGGGAGCAGCACGGCTCACGTAGGCTCAAAAAAGGAAAAAGATTGGGGAAAAAAAGGAAAAGAAATAAAAAAGAGTCCCCTCTTTCTAAAAGGCAGCCTTAAAATAGAGAAAATGGTCAACACAATCAAAAAATGGTCAATTGAGAAGCAGGTGGCATAGCCACATTTCAATCTGCAGAATAGCTCCAGGCTCCTCATCAGCCTTAGCATAATGAAAGGAGGGAAGGAAACCCAGGAGAAGAGGGGACAGAGTCAGAGCTCCCTTTTTAAAGGATGTCAGTAAATTAATCATTAGATGTTATCACTGTCTGCTTAATTACAGAATGCTCAACACAGTCCCAAAAGGGGAGGAAGAGAGGTTTACTAAAAAATGCATATTCCTAGCTTAAGGGAGAGCAGGGCAAGGCCAAAGAACTGCAGACCAGCTGCAGAAGACAACAAAGGGGCGAGTCGATAGGGTTTATCAGTGTCCACATTGTCCCCATCAGGGAGGAAGGAACAGCGAATACAACAGGTCTGACCAAAGACAGCCCTGGTGACCTCCAGCAGCATTCGGGCTCTGTAACTGGCCAGATAGTGGATGCTTAGTTAACAATAAATATTTAAATACAACCATCATGTAGTTCTGAAACAAGTCCCTTTTGTTACTCACGTTTTTAATGTGACAGAGACTAAACTTGGGTTACCAAGAGTGGTTTTGGGAAACCACTGCAGCAAACACAGGTCCGACCTTCCAGAGCTTCCACCCCGTGTCAAAATAAACTCTGCTGAACAGGTTTCTAAATAGTTCCTGTGGGTCTCTCCTGAGGCCAGCGGGCAGACGGCCGCCTCCGGCAGCACGTAGCCGCGGGGGGACCGGCCAGAGGCCAAGAGCCAGTGCCTGCGAGCAGGAAAACTGCCCCCGATGCCAAAAGCCACCGTGGCCCGCTGACAACAAGGTCGCCCCCATCTCAGCCCATCAGTGGGAGCACATTGGGACACCCTCTCCCATGTATTTCCGCACCCCGTGCTGCCCCTGGAGCACGGGCTGGCCCCAGAGCTGCTGCGGGTCTTCACTGGGGGAAATCACAGCTCCTTTCCTGCAAAGGCTTAATCTGAGAAGCAGAAATCCGATAATAAGAGCTTGCCAGTTTGGCACACAGCATTGTAACAGATCCAGTTACCAGCAATTAGACACTCCACCCCGATTAATTTGTGCTAGAAATACTATGACAGTTTTAAACAGAGAGCTTGATTATCTGTTCAAACTATTTACCAAAGGTTGGGGTGACTTCTCTGTCATTTAAAATGTTGTATATTAAGGCTGGACATTTTATTCAGAGATATTTACTGTACTTTAAATGAGACTTATTCAGAGAAGTATTTTCATTAAACAAGAGGTTAGACTCGATCGTACAATGAACCTCTGTGATTAGTCATGGACCCACTTTGCCAATTCATGCTGAATTTTCAAGCTACACATTCTCGCAAATCTCTGCTTTACAGTCTTTTATAATACTGTCGGTTGCTTCTACAATTACAAAATGTCTCCTGCTGTATTTCCACATGCCCTTCTCCCACAGGTTGCTTATGCCACATTTCACGTTATTTCAGATACCGTCTTTGTGTGGGCTGGGGACACCACGGCCGCTGGGCCCCCGGGGGCACAGGGCTGTGCCCGGTGGCCTCGCTCCTCCACTTGCTGCGCAGACGAAGAGCAGCCCATGATTTCAGGGATATTTCTCACAATAGTTTAGAGAGCTCCCCCTGCTCACAGCCCACTCCCAGCCACTCATCCCTGCCTTTGTGCTGTATCTTCAGCTGGAAACTCATCTGTAAACTGTCTTGCAGGGGTCTGTCTTTGGCTGGTTATTTTGTTTAGTGGGTCCAAGTGGTCAGCGAGAATTGGTTACGCTCCTACTGCAAGCTACACACAGGGAGGGCAGGGGTTAAGATTTGGCTTGAGCATTCATGTTTTCCCTATAGCCATCTCCTTGCTGCCTTACTCAATACGAGGTCCTTCAGAGCACGAGCTCTGATCTGGGACCATCTCCACTGGGTACGAACCGGTCTGATGTACTGCAGAGGCCACTAAAAGCACCAGCAGGAGCTGCCACGTGATCCAGCCCACTCTCCATCCAGTCGAGTTACAAGTCTCTGGCAACAGATTACATCGAATCCTCCAGAGCAACCCAGGCAGTATTTTGCTGCAATGAAAAAATATTTGCTAGATTTCTAGGCTTACCAGTTAGCTGCTGCTTTACACACTCAATACGAGCATTTGTATTACTTGGGATGACCACAGTGGCTCTACTGGAAGTGTGGGGGTGCTGATATCATTAGTAAAGTCACGTTGCAAGAGAAGACATGCATCAGAAGTATCACATTTATCAGGAGACTTGCTGCTTAGCTGTATATGCATAAACAGGCATCCCATCCTGCAGGACACAAGCTAGTCATCGGGAATACTTACTGTAATTCACTATACTATTTGGCCCTTAATTCCTTTAAGAAGAGGGTAAGCAAACATCCGCCAGGAAGGGTTGAGCTGTTGAGCTCACGAGAGTCATTCCTCGGTTTCCCACGGACTGATTATGGCACAGCCAGCAGCTGCCCACATTCGCCTGCGCTCAGGTTAACAGTGCTGGACCGATTTGCAGCCTGCCTACGGAACATCTCTCACCTCTCCTCCTCTCTCTTCATCCAAACTGCAAATGTCTGCCCTTTCTCACAAGCCTCTGCAACTTTCAGTGTTTTTTTCCCTCTGGTTTCTCTTAAGCCACAAACTTCTTTCTTTCTTGCACACAGTAGGTTCCCTCCTGCTTTTGAGGTTTTCCTCAAATTTCTTTCCCGACTCCGGCCTTTACTTGCTTTACTGACTTCACATCACTATCAGCCACCTAAGGCAGACTAGCATTAAAAATTGCAATATATTCCTTGGGCTAGGTGGCAAACATTTTTCAAGCCATAGCCTGCAGAAGACCAGCATTTTCCTTAGTGTTTTCCCATCTTCTGCACCCTTATTTCAGTAGCAAAATCACATGCCTCCCTCTTACAACCACTTTGTGCTAAGAACAACACCCTATGGCCCTCAGCAAAGCGACCTACGTGTGAAGTTAGCCTTTCTTGGAGGAGGAGGCTGGGCTGGGTGACCTCCAGAGGTCCCTCCTCAGCTCAACTATTCAACGGCTTAGGCTATAACCTCCCAGGAGGAAAGATTGTCTTAAACAGGATTCGGTTCTTTTTAGAAAGAACACATGCATTCCAAGTGCTCTCCATTTTATGCAGTAATTAGTCACTTCCAGCAGAAGGAAAACTGAGTACATATTCTCCAAAAGCCATCTTTGGGCTTCTGAGTCCTCCCTCTTGTGGCAAAAAGGTCTTGGTCCTCATCCTATGAGGGAAGAGCAAAATCTACTGGAGCCTTCACCCATACCATGAAAAGCTACATGCTAATTTAAGAAACAATAATACAATTATTTTGCTCTGATGCACAGGGGAACAGCACCGAACTGCCTGCACAAATCGATTTGCTTGTGGTACCAAGATTATGGGCGGGGTTAGGAATCACTTCGCCAAGCGGCTTTTTAAGCTGTCGTCGACAGTCTTTCGTTAGGGCTTTTTAGACGCAAACCGCAAAGCTAAATTACTCACACCTTTATTTGAACAGACTTTCCTCACCCACCTCTGCAAAATCACCCCATGCACTCAGCTCCCCAGCTCCCGCTCCTGCCCCCCCGTAGGCTGCTCGGCGTAGGGGGTGAGTGACGTTCATATAGAGAAGACGCAAAGATGCACTTCTGCTCGGTAATAGCCTCCTCCAGCTACTCGTTTGCAGTGACAAGGCAAAGCTGCAAAATACAGACATGTAAACCTTAAAAACTGAGTCCATTTTGTTGCTCTATTCCCACATCTTACTGGAAGCTGGCAGCAAAAAGTCTCAGCTTGCAGATTTTGCAGACAGACGTTTGGGGAAAGACTCACATTGGCAGAAAGAAGAAAGCAAGCGACAGAGCAAAACGGCCACTGGAGTCGAGAAATGGAGAGAAAGCAGGGTGAAGCGAACGGAAGAGCACAGAAAACATGCCATGTGAAAAGAAGATAAAGAAGAGGGATGAGTTATTAGCAGAGGTTGGAAAATTTAATAGAGGAGGATGGAAAATTATAATAGAGGAAATAGGAGTGGGAGGAAGCGGTCGTGGGACGTAAAGGGGCAAATACAGCTGTAAAAGGGTGGGGAAAAATCAAAACCACATTTACACCCATTTTTCATCCTAAAAAAGGAGATTAAAGATTTGCATAGGGAATACGTCTGAATCAGTTTAAAATGCTGCGTGAGAAACACCAGAAACAAAAACATGAAGCTAGCAACGTGTCATATTTTCAGCCCCAGAACTCAAGCAACTCCAGCAGTTCTCAGTCAAATGCTTTCTGCAGTGATTCAGTGGGGTCAGGCACAGGGGAGTCCCGATTTCTCCTGGAGACTATGGTTTAAACCTGGACTTGCCAGAAACAGCAGACACTCAGGGAAGCACGAAGGTGCTAATGATAGCTAATGATAGAGAGAAAAGGATCCATATGGTTTTTGAAAACTTGTCTCCAGTTGTGCCTATCCATTTGTTGTCATCGCATTTTCCCTTATGCACATCCCTGATTTCCATAAGCAGCACATCAGTTACTGGGCTTCAGTAACTCATAACACCTATTGTGCATGTATCCATCTTAGAAATATATTCAGTTCCTTCCCAGAACCTGTACTAGCCCACCAGAAAGATGTAAAAATCTTACTCTTTTGAAGAAACTATCAAAAGTGCGCATAGACAGTCAATTCATTTGTTTCCCTAACCCTACAGGAAAGGACCATGAGGAGTAAGCGCCAGGGAAATGATGCAGCTGTGGGTAGTGGGTTTGCTGTCTGTTGAAGGTAGCTTTTTTACTTCTAACGACAATGAAATGGAAGAGCAATGAGAAACAAAATTCATTGTAAACAATTATTTAGAAGTGGAATAAAATATTTTCTACCCAGCTCCTTTTGGGTGCCCAAATGAACATCGTCTGTGTTCAGTTGCTAGGATTTATTTTTCAGAGTAAAGAGTCACTTGGATGTGCTCTGGAGCTAAACAGAGTTCTTGCTTTTATGTCTATTTTGCTGCTGGACCACTGCAGCCACTGAAAACATCTGGTGCACCTGTGCAGCAGAGAGTTATTTGAAGCTACCAGCTCTATTTATCAAAGTCCTATTGTTTAAAAAAAAAAAAAAAAAAAAAAAAGTTGGTAGAGTTCATCTCTTTCCTCCACTTGACTGAAGAGGATGCATCAAAGTTTTTTGCTTTTTTTTTCCCTCCTCTTCCCAATAAATAAGGATGGAATAGGATAAAAAAGGAGCTGTTGTTCAGACCTGATCAAAAGCAGAAGAGATATCTCTCTGTTCAAAGGGAGTCTGTCCAGAGCCTCTGCTTCAGATGGGGTGAACGGTCTCAGGAACGCGTGTAACTCTCCCCTCTGTGCAGACAAGGCCACCCTTGCTGAGCATTTGCTCAGTCACTGCAAACCTCACCCTAAACGCCACCACTAAAGGCAGTGTGCTAATGTCCCCTCGTGCTCCCCAGTGGTTCAGTGCTAAAGAAGGACATCAGCAGCTGGAGGTTAATGAGGATTTTTCTTTTCTTTTTTTAATTGGAGCAAGTTGCTAGCTGAGGCAGCGCATATCCTGCAACCTCAGCCTTCAGCCTGAAAAGACACAGAAACCAACTACATGGCAAGGAACAACCACTGGCTGGAAACAATTTTCTCTAAGTGCAAGTAGTTGATGCTGGTGGTGGTGATCACATGTTGGGAAGAGAAACATGCTTTCTTGCAACAAGAACCTTCACACATCCTTCGCCTCAGTGTCACTTTCTTTTACAGTTGCAAGGATATTTGCTCAGCTGCCAGCTTTAACAGCATGCAAGATTTCCAGAACGCATCTTTCAGCCAGGAGAACAAGACAGATTTTTTAATATTGGCTTACGAGTAATAAAGAAATAATGTATTTCTGGCTATTTAGATAGTGACGTGGCTAAAACAAACTCCTTTGTTTTCAGCAGCTGTTAACAATACCTGTAGGGAGTTGTTCCCAAGGCAGTTATCTCTGGCACTGGCGGCAGTAGGATGTAAACAGCATGTATCAAGTTAATGGAAAACACTGAGCAGCCAAATCTGAAAGGCACTGCGTTTCGCTGGGCCTCTCTCGCAGGGATTACGTTCTCACGTGTAGCAGCAGCAGCAATGCCTTTCAGAGGGCAGGTCTTCCTGGGGGCGGACAGCCGGGGCTCTGCGGCAGTGCTGCTGAAGCAGCGTTATGTCCTGCCGGCGCGCACCGAGCTGGAGGCAGCGAGCCCGGCTGAGGGTATGCAATTACAGCCGCTGTATATGAGCTCGGGGTCAGCGCCGAGCTAATGCGCCGTACGCCTCCAGCCTGGAGCTGGCTCGGGTCTTGTTAGGTTGGAGCCAACGTGTGGCTGTCTGCATCCGTCCACGCAGACATACCCTAAGATTAGAAAGATACCGATGGGTTATTTTGAATGACATAGTCCGGACTTGTACACTGTGGGAGGTGTGATGGGAACTCTTTCTGTCTTTCTTGATAATTTAATGAGCTGTTGTAATGAGGGATGCACTGAGCCCCTCATTTGTATGCAGTTCCCACATGAGATGTGAATATTAAATTCCTCTAAGTATGAATCAGCACCTCTTACTCCCACAGCTCTTTCCCCTATCTCTCAATCTCCACCAGCTCCACAGCTCCAGATCCCCTCATGGTCCCCTGGGCTCCCCCACTTCACTGCCACCTCAACAGCCACCAAAGGACAGGGATGCGCCCCTGGTCACAGTTAGAAGCATCAGCCATTCGGCAGAACGAAGCCGGAGAAAAGGTCTCGGTTCTTTCTTGAAAACCAACTGCAACCCAGCTAGCCCTGTGGCCTGTGAGCGTTTGGGAAAATTGCATGACATGGGAAATTAAACCTACAGGGCATCGCTGTCTCTGACAGCTGGTAGTTTAAATAATGAATTGGTAATTATAAAGCCTTTTGAAATAAAAATGAAGTTTAAAAAAAACATAAACTTTTGAGACACACCTTTTGATGGTGAAGGGCTTTCCCACGTAGATTCCACCAGCAGCCATCACTCAGCACTGGCAGGCAGCAGGTGCTTGCCACTCTGTATGGGGAGAGACACACTCACCAAACGAGAAAAGTCAGGGGCTAAACAAGTTTGCAAATAGCAGCAATTCCAGTCCAAAAATCATTTCCATAGCAGAGGGGAGGAAGTGCTCCCTGAGGACAAGGAGGCTGGCTGGCTTTCGCTTTATTTCTGCTGAATAGATGTTCTTTTGTATGCAGTAAAGAAGGAAAAATAATGGGAGAATGGGACGAAATGTAAAAATTCAGAATTGCAGTGTAAAAGTCACCACCTGCTCCTACAAAACAGGCTATTCTTTATTTCCAAAGTCCTGGGAGTTGTAAACCAGGATTTCTCAACAAAGTGTGCTAAGCTAAAAGGCACGAAGATAGCGACAGATCCAGACTTGTTAGTGCCATGAACATTTGTCTTGGCCATGACATACAATGTGTACACAAAGTGCTGCATCTACCATCTCATGCCCTCCACGTTATACCCAAACCTGTGCAGAAAGTCCCGCCTCAGAAATGTTCAGACGCTGAAGTGAAATTGCATGTCTTAGCATAAAAACAAACCTAGCATTTTAAACACCAGGATTTCTGCTGTAAAGTCCTTCCTTTTAGGACTTTCCCACAGTCACCTACACCCAGACTCCAGTTGCCTGAGATCTCCAGGACCAAAGCCAAGAGTATAACAGGAAGGAGAAAGTACAAACCTCATACCCAGTAAAAGGGAACTTTATTAAACTACCGAGTTACTCCGAAATGTATAAATGTTCCATTAAATACATTCAGTTTTCTTTTACACAGATTTATAGAAATTTATTTACATATTCCAAACACATTTAAATTATTTTTCAAGCTTGCTACCAACAAAATTTTTTGGTTTTTTTTTTTTAAAAGGAAAAAAGTCAATCATCTGCTCTTGCAGATGTGCATACATACACACAGATACAAATAAGAAGGGAGATGCTTTTGTACCTAACTCACAAGGGAGGCAGTATCCAAAAAGCTTATAGGGTTTCAAGCAAAAATCCGCCCTTGCCGAAAAGCGGGCTATATAAATTCTCCCTGTGGGACAGACTCAAACAAGAGGCCCTATGCAATACTTCATGGCGTTTGGGTACGATGTCTGCATCAAGATTTGCTGGTACGTGGGAAGAGCTAAAGGCCCCTTGCCAAATTCAAAACACAAAGCTAGCTGTCCCTGGTACTAGCCCATGGGAAGCATGTGAGCAATTAAATGGCTCATTCTCATTGAATTACGCTCTCCCAGCGCTGAGGGATAGAGCAGACAAACAGATCTACCACTAGTAAGTCAATGCCGTTTGTCCAAAGTGATTTTCCTTTTTTTAAATTTTCCTTTATTTTTTATTTTATTCTCAAATGAGGCTTCATTCATAAGTGAATAAAAAGGCAACTCTTTAAATAAGATGCTTAGGAGAACAGTGATCAGTTTCCCCACCTACATGCATTTCTCTTGGGAAGATGCACAGCATGCTGAACAAGTTTTCCCTCATTCTCTGTACCTTAGTCTGACAGGAGTTAAAACTTGTATCTGCAGGAAAAGAGAGGTGTTTTTATTTTGTAAAAAGCTTATCAAATACTAGTTTAATTCATCTTTCAGAGTCTTTAAACATTAAAAACCACATTTGAAGCAACCAAGGAAGTCTACAAAAACATTGTCATGCGTAAGCTCTGTGTTTCATGCTAAATATTCATGTTGACAAGGAGAGGGAGAGGAGGAGGAGGAGGAGGAGGCAGGGAAACTAATGGCTCAATCAGAGCCATTGCAACATTCAAGTAATTTGGTAGTAGATAAACCAGTGGAAACGTGGAATGGTAAGAAAGTGCTTGGCACTACATCGCAGCCTTCAAGAGTTGAACGGCAAATGTCCTTGATATGTATCATAAATATATGGCACTTCTGTATGACCAAAAGCTGGCAAGTTTGCTTGTGACTGAAACAAGTCAGGAGTAGTCATCATCCCAATAGTTACTGATGGCCCTTCCAACAGGCACAGCCTCCAGCCACGCTACTCGATGCAGCACCAGCCATATCTACTTGTGCATGCAAGACAATGCTGCCACATTCTTGGAGAATAAGCCTCCTACCCAGCAGAAAGCCTTCTCCAGACACATATACACATTCATAAAACATGCTATAAATTCTTCAGTGAGGTTAAAGACAGCCAGAAACAGCAAATGTCTCGTTTTACTATTTTTTGGCCAGCAGGTCCCAGTCTGTCCAATTGCCAGCAATGGACTTCGCAACAGGCAAAAAGAGTTCCTGAATCCAAGGATTTGAAAGCAACGGAAAGCACAATCACCTAAGTTCGTTTTCAGTACTGTTCCACAGGATTCACTTTGACATCGAATAAGGAACCCAACAGCACAAAGGCTTGAGTCTTAGGAAGAATCTTATGTACACAAAAACTGGCCTTTATCCATGCTTTCTGTCACAAAGCGTTTCATCTTGTAGTTTAACTTCTTAAAACTTTTCGGCTTTTGGTGACCTTCTGTATCACAAATACGCAAAGATTTGCTGTTACGCTTGCATTCCATCACAGTAGCTTCAAATACATTCAAATTCATAAAAAAGGATTTAGACCAGAACACAACTACTTGCCCTTTTCCAACGGTGTGCTGTACTTTAATGAGCACATGATGTTGCTTATCGGCAACGTTACTGTTTTAAGGAATTTCACGACACAGACATCCAGTGCATGAACAAGTGTTCACATTCCAAGATTCAAAAAAACCTCTCCCTTATTTCAGTAACGGCTTCAGTATTTTACCAATTGTGGTCCGGTTTGCATCTTTCAGTTTAAGAGAGGCCTTTTCCACTGTTCCCTGCTCCTTTGGTGCAGGCTCTACTTTAGTGCTGACAGCTTCTCCCTGCAGGATGCTTCTTCCAACCATTCTGGCACTACTCGCTCTCTTTAAGGTACTCACACTGTTCTCCTTTGGACTCGGATCATCAGAGGTCGGTGCTGGCTTCGCTTTAGGCAGCCTCTGGGACACAGATCTTGTGATGGGCGGAGGTTTGGACGAGCTGGATAGATCCACTTTTGCACGCTTTGAAGAAGAAGCCACTGTATTCCTCGCAAAGTTTGGGACAGCAGATGGTGTTTTGGGAACGCTGACTGTGGCAACCTTGGTGTCATCTGTAGGGGTCTGGGGTTTTACACTGGAGCGACACATCTTCGTTTCGTCTATCTTTGATTTGACATTACTCCTAACAGGTTTAGAGCTTGGCTTCTTGAGAGAGACTCTGTCCCTCTCAAAATGAGCACTGCTTGAGGTGACAGTGCCCCTTTGTAACTTTGGCTCTTCTACCGACATGCTATGCCTGTAAGGACTTCTTGGCAGTGTGTCTGTTGTGCCTCGGACAGAGCTGCGACGAGACAGCCGACTTTCCACCGTACTAGTTTCACGAACTGGCAGCTTGGCTTCTGGCTTTTTGATGCTGCTCGGTGCTCTGTTTGACCGAGAAATAGGCACCACTTTCCTCATACTTTCGTTCTCAGAGGCATTCAAAGTTCTTACAGGTCTGGAAGGAGCTGTGTGGCTAGGGCGAGTGCCACTGGATTTTGAGGAGCTTGGAGATCTATCTTTTAGAGAGTTTCTCTTTGGTCCTGCTGGGTCTTTATTTTTTATGGGCTTTTCTTTAGGAAGGGTGTGCTTGCTATTGGCATCATCCTTATCATTTGCGGAAGTGTGAAGAGACAGATCCTTGGCAGACGCAGAATTCAGGTTTGAGAAGAATGTTCTAGCCCTGTATTGAGCATCATTCCCAGAAGAGCATGCTTTGCCAGCTTCAATTCTTATTTCATTGCCTGCTGATTTAAAATCATTTCCCTCTTCAGAGTCCAATGTCAAAGAACAATCAGTCGTTGTATCTGACACATAGAACATTGGCCCATCTTCCCTACTTCCTGAAACACTTGTATCCATAGACATGAGGCTGCTGCTGCTGGGTTCTGAAGCTTCACTCTTGCAACCCACTGCCTTGGCTTTATGGTCGTGGGCCTCTCTGGAACTTCTGCAAGCTGGAGGCAGGTCGTCATCAGCAGTGCTAAGGGAATGAAAGCTTAGATCATCTAGAGTCTCCAAGTCTGTTCCACCAGCATCCTCTAAATATATTAAAGGTGTATCCTCTGCAGGCTTTGCTCCCTGAATATCAAACTTACGTAATCCTTTAACAAGTTCATGCTCCTCAATTGCAAGGGCCAGAGCATTTATATCTGTGGACTCCTCGCAGGACACATTGGAAGTGTGCGTGTTGTAGTCGGTGCTTCTCTGCGAGTAACGGGCACCAGGACCGGTTGAGCCACTGAAGTGACTGGGCTGAGCTGGAGGCACCTGCAGTAGGCCACCACTTTTCACTTTGGTTTCAGACTGTTGGTGTAAGTGCAAGGTATTTAGGTTGAGATCTCTTGTTTCTTTGGATTCAGTCCAGGCTACGTTTGGTCTTGCTTGTCGGGTGTTTGCACGGGGAAGGCTGTTAAACTTGTTTGGATCCTCGTCTTTTGAGATTTCCAGGAAACTCTGCAACTCCCTGTCTGCAGTAATCCCCAAAGAAAGTCGAGAGCGTCTAGAATTGGGGTTTCTGTATGAAGGGCTTTGAGGTCTCTGCTGCAAGAAGGGAAGAAATTCTTCAAGTCCTTTTTTGGCCAACATCTCCACATCATTTTCACTGCTGCTCCGCCCAAAGCTCCCAAGCTCTCCAGCTGCCCAGGATCGACGCTTCTCTTCCAGCTCCTTTCGCCTTTGCAGACTATGAAGTTCCTGGATCTCTCGTTCCCTATTTTCCTGATGAGGAAAAGCATAAATACATTTCTCAGAGGACAGTGTCCTTTGCATGAGAACAAGTCACGCTCCTTTATCTTCCCTTTATTTCTTCCCATCGAAGTTAGCTCCTACTGCTATCACCCTCTCCCAACCCCCAATACAGACACACACGAAATCACCATGGCAACCGCAGCCTGCAACCATTAACCATATGCAGCGCAGTTCCCTGCATAACTAATGCTGGCGACACATCAGTCTGGTCAGCGTAAGAAAAAAATGCACAAGTCCCTGCAGAGACCAAGAACATGACGTATCAAACCCAAGCAGATGTCAGGTCCAGCCAAAGAGTTCCTGCTATAAGATGGAGAGCTTCGAGTCCCCACTAAGTTTAAAGTTGGCAGTTTTATCACGTGAGTAAACCTCTACCTGATCATTACATTCATATTTTAAGACAAACTTGTCTGACGAGCACACAGCCAATGTGTTCCTTCCATCCTCCCTTATTACAATTGCATTTGTTCCTCAGCACGTGCAGTTTCTACGGGGTGCTGCTTACCTCTGACTCGAACATTACCAACTGGAAATTTTGTGAAAAGACATTACTTAATTGCATATGAAAGCAAATAGAAAATTTTACACAATGCCTCGTGATCATTACTTAGACACCAACCGACACCACTCAAGGACCATTAATTGATGCCTCATTCCAGTTTTGGATCTTATATTCACTGTTGGCTTAAAAAACTGGCAACTATTGCACAGAAGTTGCCCAGGGCAGGCTGGAGATTTTGGCAGCTGGTGGAGGGGTTTTGGTTCAGGAAGCCATAGGAAGAGGTAGTTTGTGTTTGAAAGACAAAACAGTAACACCTTTTTACTAAAAATCATTAGCAGTGAATTGCTGCGAATATCGACATTTTAACTGTCACCTCTAGGCTTCAGATTTAATCTAGCTGAACCTTCGGCTGAACTTCCCAGGTTATTTTCTGAAATGGAGAACCTGGTTTTCTAGAGTCAGTACACATGTAGCAAAAGAAAGAAGGGGGAGGCTAGTCTTGACAGAGCGTTCAAAAATTACATAATTTTCCAGCATGTTGTTAAATCTGTTCTGAGCAATGACACACTGTTTAAAAAAACCACACCTGTATTTGTCTGAAGCACTGTCTAGTTTGATCTTCCCATTGTTGTAGCAACAGAAGAGCTGCACAACTAGAAAAAGTCACCTGAAAGCTTTCAGTAAACAAAAGCCTAATGCTGAAGCTCTTTTTGATGAATGGGTTAATCTACACCTCCTAAAGTGGATTTGAGACTACACTGGGCTCTGAAAGATAAGATGCATTAGAGACCTAAGAAACCTGAACAGCTAAGAAAGGAAAAAGAAAAAACTTGCATTTCAGGAAAATGTCTGCGGCAGGGAGCTTTCTTTCACAGGTATGGAATTACAGAATGAATTCTTGCCAAATGCTAAAGCTTAACTTTAAATATCCCATTGTAAAGAGGAATGGTTAAAAATAGTTGTAGATATTATTATCATATTCCATTAGACACAGAACATTTTAACCTCACCCAAAACATGTTTCAGGAGATTTTATTCAAATGAAAAATCTATTTTAACCACACATAGACATGTTAAAAAACTGCAAAAAATGTTTAAACATTTGAAATATGTGCACGTGGCCATTGTCATATAAGTCATCTTTTTAGACTGCTGGCTGTGCTGTCCAGACATCACATTCATTTGTCAGAACTGCAATCTTTATTCTGAATTGTTCTGTTAATTTTGTAGGGACAAAATTAATTTTGTTAATCCCCACAAAATACCTAGTAAGCAAATCTTCTCAATATTTGCAAATAAGAGACTAATTTGTCATTTTTTAGAGTGTAACTACTTACTACAGAGAGAGGAAGGAAGATCCCCATTGGACCTCGAAGTAACAGTTATCCAACAATCACCTGTAATGTGTGACTATGAATCAAATCCCCAATCCCAAATAACCGAACATATATGCATGAAGTCACCTCTCACTAAAATGTCTGCAATAGTCACCACCATTTGGTTTTATAAATTTGTATAATGTTCACACACATGCATAACTACATGCTGTCTTGGGTGGTAAAGATTAGGTAAGCTAAGGATACAACAGGCATGTTAGCTGAACATCCTGTCAGCTTGCGACAAATCAAGATTGTTCTCTCTTTTCTGAACTAAAGCTCTTATACAAAGTGCTGTCAAATGCAGATTGCGTAAGGCAGAAAAATAAAGCAATGTGTGGATCCATTGAATTCATGCTATTTATAAAGGCCTAAAAAATATTTGTAACAAGAGGCAGACTTTGCTGAACCAAAACTGTAACCAATGCCAATACTGCTCCTTCATCTTAGTATACTTCTTGAATTAAACAGTGAGCACTAGTCAGGAATTCTGTGCAATCTGTCTCACTGCTCAGCTTAGCAATCACCAACCTCCTCACCAAAAGAGGAGGAAGGAGCCCACTTACAAGCAGGCCAATAGACCGCCCTGACGTATCATCTCAATGGTCTAGTCCGCCTGCAGCAGAAGATGCAGAGCAGCGGGGACTGCACACAGGGCTGGGCAGAATGACCATTTCCCACCTGGCTTCTGGCAAGGAATGCCTACAAGATGGCAGTTTGCTGTAGCCATTCGAGCAAATATATCAAATACCGCAAGATATAAAACGTCCCTTTAAGCAGAAAAAACAACTTAAGTCATGTGAGCCAAAATCTATTTCAAATGCATAAGAATCTCATTCAGTGCTCTCACCTTAACAGCCTTGTTGAATCTTACGCAGAAGTCCCTAAATATCTGGAAACATTCATCCAACTTCATGGTTTCTTTGTCTTCACAGAAAAAGTCAATGAGAGCGTTTCCCTCCTTTTGTAATTCTCGTTTCTGGTGTTCAAGCTCCTTTAGATGTCTTACCGCAAACTGTAGCAAAAAACATACATGGCATGAACCAGACAGAAAAATTGAAGTCACAACAGGTCATGTATATATTAGGAACTTATGAAATTCATGTTCCAACCTAGGAGCTGTTACAGAGCCCAGGAAATTAACTCTTTGAAGGAGAACTACTACTAACAAAAGGAAACATGTCATTTCAGCAAAGTGAGTAAGAAAGGTCAGGGAAAATGGATCAATCAAAATGTAAATTCTAGTGACTAGGATACAAACCAGGCAAAAGTTCAAAAGCCCTTGAACAAACTTAGAACTTTAATTTTTAGAGGAGTAAAATCAAAGACTGTACTAGGACACTGACAGACCGCCTGGGAGCCCCTTGAAAGCTCCACATGCCTTATTTTCCCATTTTCCCTGCAACTTTCAACTAAGCATAAACGGATTAATTCTTCCTCCCGCTTTTCCCAAAAAAAACTGTGGATAAATTCATGGATATACATCACAGAATCAACCCCTTCCTAAGTTGACCCTAGACCACAATAATAAAGGTTTTCATGCCAGAAAGGTAAGGAACTGCTGGAAATATGTGTATTTTAAGACATCCAAAAAACGTCCCCATAAAGTAGCCCTTTGAATCATAAGCGTAGAGCTATACAGACAGGGTTGGAGTAGATTAGTGGAAAAAGATTCAGGAGGAAGAGAATAAGGCTGTGGTTAGACTTTGAGCAGCAGAACTGCTTAAAACACTTTCAGCAGTTGCCCCTCTGTCTCCCCTGTCTGCATCACCAGCCATTCACTCCCATCCTTGCACAATCCCAGATCTGAGACCACATATGGCTCAAAGTAACCTGGGGAGAGAAGTTAATTTTCAGACAAATCTGTTCTCTGACACTGTCTAGCTCATGATCACCTAAATACTTTTGATACTGTAGCACCGGGGTGGGAATAGGCAGCTGGAGGCACTGGTGACCATTTAAGTCAACCCTGCTCTCAGAAAGTTACTTGGCAAATTATGCCAGTACGGTAGGAACAAATCTTACTTGTTAGTCTTAAAAAAAAAAAAACAAAACAACAAACTACCTCCCAAAAAAGCACCCAATAAAAAGCTGGATTGAAGATAAACTGGACAATTGATAAAAACATACATAGAAAATTAGTTCCTCCCACACATTTCAGTAATTTATTCATGGGGATGAGATAATGAAAGCTGACTTTTAAATCAGCTTGGTTATCACCTGTAATTTAGAAACAAAAACCGGAAGTGTTTATGTAAGGTATGCATTTGTAAAATGATTTTTTCCCCCAACATTTCTTTTGGAATGTGGCCTAAACAAGGCTGTAATGTTACATAAAACCAGCTATTAAATTAAAAAAAAAATCCCAAACGTGTTAGAACATAACATTAAAGAGTCTGGATGCAATGGATAAAAGCCAACAATTCAGAATGAATGAGGACAGGTATTTCAATCTTAACCCGCCCCCTTGTTCATCAACTTCTCATCTCCTGAAAAACTGCAGGGACTATTAACTACATTTGCAAGTTGAAAATCAGGGCAGGTTAAGTTCCAGATCAACACCTGCTTTCTTACTTTTAATAATTATCTATAGCGTGAAACAGAAAAATCATTTAATTGAAGTATAATACGTACTTCTCCAGGCATCACCACGTACTCAGAAAATACCAAGAACTCTGCTTCAAAGTTAAGTGCTATACACAGACATGTCTATAAGTCACTCCAGTACTAAAAAAGAAAAGCAGAAACCACCCAGAAGTAATGGTATGGCTCAGGATAATACACTCTGTGCTAAGGGTAAATTAGTAGAGAAAACAGTCCCTTAATGTTCCAGCTTCTAACAATATCTCTTCCGTCACCCAACAATCAGGATTCATATGCATAGCACAGCCTCATCTAAAACTGACATGCTCCAGTATAACATAACATGCAGATACTATATTTTGGGCAGCTGCAAAGTACAAAACCAGCAACCAATCCAAATTGTCTTATATTTTAACTGCTGATCTTCATCAGTCATTTCACAGGCATTAAACACGCTTGCCTAACAAGCCTCGGGCAATGTACACTCAATATCCCTCCCTGTAAAAACACGGTCGTTCCAACACTCTTACTTGACAAACAGCATATAGTCGGAACACCTTTGTACAACTGATAGGACAGACATATTAAAACAATGCTTCTGTTTATTGACACGTCCACACAAATTACATTCAGCTGAGGAATGCTCCTGTATTCAGGCAACAGTAACACATTAACATGGATATCCTACAAACCTGGAGAAAGCTTTCCATCTGGTGAAAGAGTTTTGGGTCTCGCCGAATGCTGTCTTTAACAGATCTTGCCTTGAAAGACAGTGAGTGGAGCTCTGCTTCTACATTATCAATGGATAACCTAAAAATAGCATATACAGAGAATGTTTATCGAGGGGGAAGGAGTTGCCCACAGGTTAGCCACAATATGCTTCAAAAATGGATGTTTAACATGAGGTGCAACCTGGCTATCAAACAAGACCTGCCTGTTCAGGAAATCTTTCCAGAGCATACACTGAAAGTTAGGAGAGAGATAAGCACATTTCTTCTTATTTGCAACCTGAAAAGATTCCCATGGGGTGTGGTTTCACGATTAACTCCAGCCAGTCCTACCCAACCTTACCACGAGAAAGGGTAATGCCGCCCTGCCCCTGACCAGGTGTTCCTTTTCTCTCCCTGGTGCCTGTGCTAGCCCTCATTTTCTAGATGGCCAGCCATACCTGTGTACTGTCAATCAACCTAGAAAAAGGAAAAAAACAATTTGCTTCCAGATGGATCATTTGCTTGGTCCAGCTGATTACATGACTGTTCGAGTGCAGGAGCTGGCACAAAAAGGAGGTCACAAGGGATTGTCAGCCAGGACTACCCATTTTGGCAGTAGCATTTGGCATCATGAAATTGCACGTTACGTTCTTCTAAGCAGTCACAGCAATGCAGCCTACACAGTCTCAACTCAACAGTTATAACATCCTTCTACCACACATCAGCAGCAGAGCTGCTCCTGTGGAGAGGTAACTCAGAAATCGAAGACCACAGGAAAGAGCCCTGATCTGATGTAATCTAAGCTTTATCCTGGGAGACCCATGTTCCATACAATGGGAGCTCCCACCTAAATCTCTCAGTCACTTTGAGGGTAAATGCTTCTAAATCTATGGCATTTCCTTCACAAGAGAACTGAGCTTTGCCCAGGAATTGAAGCACTGCAGTTTCCAAAATGATAAAAATTATCAACGGTACACATGCTCCTAACTAAGGTCATTTCACCAGCAGCATGACTTTAGAACAGTAAAGCTGACGAATTTGTGGCAGACTGATTGAAGTGCATGTGGCAGCGGATGGTGACAGCATCCATAAGTTTGTCAGTGCACACCCAAATGAATATAATGTGTGCTGTTTTTTCTCTGCTTACTTCATCTGCAAAGGTTAGTTCCCTGTTCTGGGCAGATCATGGGTGTTTTTGCAAATAAGAAAAGCAGTAGCAGATACAGGCTATATTTTTCTGCCTGTGAAGGAGGAAGAGGATGGCCTACAAGTAAAGAAGGCAAGACAATAAAAAATAAAGAACATAATGGTAGTTGTTTTAACACACTCTAATTGGGAGGATTTATGAGCAACTTGCACATGACAGTTGTCTCTAATAAAGATCTTCCTCATGCCCAATAGTGAGACATGTATTTCGTTTTGTTTCATTTTCCTGTACAGAGTGCATTCCCTGAATAGAATTCAGCATGAGTTACAACAGAAGATTTTCAGCACTAACAAATGTGATCAAAGAACAAAGTGGTTAGAAAAATTATCACCAGATTTGGGATTCTGCCTGTTCCCCTGCTGTTTGCCGGGGGGCTTGGATGCCGAGGGAAGCTACATTCCCCAGCAGGCCACACGGCAGACTGCCAAAAAGGTGTGTGGGTTGGATGGCAGAGAGCCACACAGGTGGTCCCTCAAAAATTTTCTGATTAACTCCATGGCCACTCCTTTCCTCAGAAGATTTCAGAGTCCTTTGCAGACATTACTTAACCCTGCATCAGATCTAAGAGATTGGATCCATTTTACAGCTGGGAAAAGAATGTAAATAGATTGCCCAAAGCTCAAGAGTATGGAAGTAGCAAAACTGGGAATAGAACTCGAGTACTGGTAGCTTCCAGTTTTGGGTTTCAGATCACACTGTCTCGAAAAAGCAAGTACAGTTATCGAGGTACGAATCAGGTTCAGTTTAAAATTGTTCAGCTAGAGACTTTAAGATGAAAACAATACAGAGCCCCAAACCCTTCAGATTTTCCATCCAAGACAGAAATCGAGAAGTAAACGAAATATCAAAAAGCATCTAACAGAAGCCAGGGCCAGTACCTGTACCTGGTACCAGATTTGGAAAAGTATTGTAGCCTGCTCAGAGACAGATGAAAATTGGTTTAAGGAAAAACAGTAACATGCTTTTAGTTCAATCCCTTAAAAGTAACATACATGCACATGTATTTGACAGAGACAAAACTACCAAAAACCTATGGAGATCATGTCATAAAAAACCTCATACCTGAAGGCACATTGCAGGCACACTTCTGCTAGCAAATGGAAATGAAGCCCTCAAAGCTACAGTAAACATTTGTAAAGATCTCAGGTTTTGTGCCAAGACTTCTCTGAATAAGCCTCATTGCTTCACAAATAAGAAAATTCCAAGTCACAGTCTAACCGTAAGTTCTCGGTTTTCTTTTGACTTACCTGGCGGCATCATGAACATCCCTAATTTTTTCTGAAAAGTTGAGAAGAGCAGCATCTTTCTTTTGGGCTTCCTGAAACAAATAGAACAAAACCAAAACACACACAATCCATTAACATTCCACCACCATGCCAAAGTCCCTAAGTCCAGCAGTTCTAAAGCCTCTGGGAGGGCACTTAAAGGTTTCTCTCCTGCACTGTTTTTCTTCCCGTTCAATCCTAACACAATTGAGCAGAGGACACCCCTTAACGAAAGGCAGGGATCAGAACTGGAAACTTTAAACAACAGCTTCCATTTTGCAGTGTACAATAATAGCTGCTTCTGCCAGTGAACACAAGTCACATGTATTAATAGGGAATGTCAGGGAAAGAACAATTTACTGATGCCCATTGTTTGAGCAGATACGATGTTTCCTGCACAAACATCAATTAATACCCTATTGTTAGCTGACTGGAAATCTGTTAAGCCAGTTTGTACACAGATAACCAAAGTCACATATAGGAGAATTTAAATTCTCTCCCTTCTAAAATCTAGAAGTTTGAAAGGAAGGGAAAATAACTTGAAAAAAGTCTGCAGTAGCTTTAAAAGTACATGTCAGTTACTGAGGGAGGAAAAAAAAAAAAACAACTCTACCAAAAACGCTGCTCAAAAGATTCAACAGGAAGATTGAAAGAATATTTATCAAAATAAGCTACTTGCACAGTGTAAGAATTCAGGACAATAAAAGAAAAGCTACAATGAGGAAGTTAGATGAAGGCAAGCTTTTACATGATATAAAAAAGTTAAGTTTTCCATGGGTTTCTGGATAGGATGACCAGACATAGGTAAACTGGTGAATTTTGTGGCAGGAGAAGAAAGGTGAAGTTTAGGATCAAAGCTGTAAAAAAGCTGCTTTTTCTGAGGCACATGGCCCCTTCTATTTTCTATCACCTCTGGCTCTACATTTGTAGCAGTTGTTTATAGCAGCAAAATAATTTTTCTGTACCAGAGCAACAAAATGCAGCAGACTCATCCCAGGTTTGTTTGCTTTTGTGTCCGCCAGCTTGAGCAGTGACGATAGTTTAAATCCAACAGCATTGCCAGCATAACCTCCCTAAAAAGAAACGAGCAAACAGCTGAGGCACGACATCAATGGACTGCAGTACTAACAAGGAAGTTTGGTCAACCAACCGTCTCCATTTTGGATGTCGCTTACCGCATTCATAATATTCCCAGCCTGAAGGACCAAGTGCAATATGGAATGCAGTTCCTCACAAGTCATTAACTCTGTGAAGAACAAGAAAATTGCTGTCTAACAATTGTTTGTTTAGAAATACACACAGTCAGTTACCAAACTCTTCATCTCAAGCTTTTAAAGGTGAAAATTTTTATTTTAACAGTAAACTACAACAAACTAAAAAGGCCATGGGAAAAAAAATGGTACTATATAATTCAAATTCACAAGCACAGTTGACAAACCTCAAGTATATGTTCAGACTTTAGCTTAGCAAGTGTAGTATTTCCAAGGCAACCCCAGCAGCTAACAAAACATTTGGGCCCTAATCCTGCAATGTGCCAAGTGTCTCATGCAAGTGGTTAAGTATCCTCACCACCTACAAATTCCAGTGTGAGGCAAGTGTTCTGCACCCTGCAGGATCCACTTGCCATCTGCCAGGATTGAGTTTTTGAACAATTATTCTTTTTTTGGGAGACTTGGCCATCAGGCCTGAAAAGATAACAGGCAATGTTTAAATTTTCCTTGCTTATCCCACTCCCACTATGAATCACCATTTTATTTCTGTATGATCACCAACTCAGAGAAGCATTTATTTTACTTCAGTCACATCAAAGATGATTTAGCACAAAGTTATATTCAGTGTGACGCAAAGAGTCAAATGGAATAAAACTGCCTTTTAAAGCTTTTCCATCACAGAAGCCTGTTTTGTACATATCTCCATTTTTTGCAAAATGCACAGTAGTGCTCTATCTGAATTCCTACACCTTTTCACCTGGCTACATATGAACACAAAACAATACATGTGCTTAAAAGTCACCAGAGGGATTGACTTAGAAATAAGATACAGAAATTCAAAACTGTAAAGACTTAATAAATTAGCATTACACAAGCGGCACAGCAAACCAAATAACTCCAAATTTGCAAGTGCCCATATGGCAAGAAAAATAACATGAGCTGGTTTTAATGTAAGGTACTATATTTTACACTGATGAACATAAGAAAAGGTGGAATCCTTTTGATTGCAGTGTACTTTTAAAAACTACTTTGCTTCGAAGTCCACATTCTATAATTTACCCTGCATTTAACTGCTGAACACAATACACTAATCTATCATTTTGGAAGCAGACAGCTCTTGTATCTTTGGATTCCAGTATTAGCAGCCTAAAAACATAGAACTAATTAAATAACCTTTGATCCAACAAGCTATAGTTAAAAGAAGCAAGGAGGAAGAAAGAGGAGAGAATACAAAAGAGAATACCAAATTTCGTAAGGCCAAGAGGAGAAGGCAACTTCTAAAGATTTTGCATAGTAAGAGCCTGCTCAGCATCACTATGAGATACATCCATTTGCAGGCTAGATGAGAATCCATCAGGCTATTTAGACCATCCTAACCCTTAGTGATTATCAGCGTTAGAATTTAAGAAAATATTCTCTCAGCTTAATTACAAGGAAAGAAACATAGGAGACAGGAATAGAAAAGTAGACATAATTCCTAAACAACTTTGGGCCATCAATAAACCCTGAAGCGAAAAGACCAAATGGAGAAGAGCACATGACACAAGTGGACTGAAAACAGGGAAGCTCAGTCAGTCTGCTTTGCATGACTGGCCTGATGCAGGAGCTGGAGACCAAAGCGTCTCCTCTGGAGGGAATGAATTCATCAGTTCACAGATGTCCTGAATGAAGGACACGAAGGACAATAGGGCGCGGCTGCTTTTACACATAACATATTCCCTCACATATGTCTGTTGCTCAAAACACAAAGAACAATGATTTGAAAGAGATCTCAATAAAAGGCCAAACTCAAACCTCAGCCTAAGCTAAGGCACATTTTTCTGAGTCAAGAAAGACTAGTTCAATCCCCACTGGTGGAAAAACACACCAGGCTTTTCTCCCTTTCCTTTCACTAAAAATGAATATCCTAAGCACTGGTGCTCATAGTTGAATATTCTTACTACTGTGCCTTTTTATACCACTAGAAGCAGTCTAAACAGTGCTCTAGTAGCCTATCAAAAAATTTGCCAGCATGAAATAGGAATTTCATATTGAGGAACAGGACAAATAGGCACTCAAGGCATTTGAAAAGGTCAGCATTAATGTTTAACTGAAACCAGGAAATGAACTATTTTCCTGCAGTGTAGAAGACACCAGATTACCTTACGAATAACCAGCTGCAGGATTTCAAAACTTGTGAAATGTAGAGAACAAAAGAGAAATGTAGAGAAACGTAGAGAACAAAAACAGAAAACAAAGGAATAGCAATAGTATTAAGTCTCTACAATAAAGATTTTAGCCCATCAATACTGCCACCTCAAAAGGCAATGGCATATAAAGAAATTTGGAAACTATACAGTGATTTTCTCTATGGATCTCCGAAAGAGTCAGCAGAGGGGTGTAACAACTGCATTCAATCAGAGAGACAACGATGCACGAATGAGCAAACTGTACTCAAAAGACGATTTATCCTAATTTGGCCATGCACGCCTTTGCTTCTGTCAGTTTTGGATACACTGCTTGTAGGCTTTGGTCATTAACTCATTGCTAGCATGTCCAAAGTCTCCAGATTTTTTACTTGGGAAGCAAAGATTCACCAGGCACACCCTGATGGCATTTGTCAGAGGGGAGTTAGCTTCCTTTTAATAGCTAAGGTACCTGAAATTCAAGCTCTAGTCTTCATAATGCAGACTAATTAACATGCTAACAAAAACAAGAGTATTATGCATGTCCCAACATGCTTAATTACCTTTTGTTGCCCGTCTTATAATTTTCATGTCATCCTGTAGAGAAGCACAGGAGGGTGAGAACTCCCTCTCTAACGCCATGGCTTCAATCCTAAGAGCGTAGCTGGAGCACACAAACAAACAGGTTTAGAACTGACAGCCAAAAGAGAACATTTATCGTGAACAGAATAAACCTACTATCTCCTTACTTTGGCACCTGGATTAGTAAATACATGAAGGAATCAGCTTGAGACAGTTTTGATACATCTCCATCAAAGGCTTTTAATTTCTTTACCTAGAAAAGAGAAAAAAACACTAGGAAAGAATTTTATCAAAGATCAAAATTAACTTGACTTTGGAAGGAAACACCTTGAAAAGCAGTAAATTTAACAGGAGGCATTAGAGACTCCACTCAGTGACTGATTGACTGGCTTCACTGTCCAAGCTCCTGTAATTTGCACACACCCCAATCACAAAAAAATAAAAACAGTAACATCACTCTTCTCCCAAAAACCTAGCTACACAGTCCAGCGGACAAAATATGATGCCATCGTTCTGACTGGTGATTCTGACCTGTGATCAATGGTTTCTGATTTCCAATTCATCATTCTGATTTCTGATCAATGATTACTCTCATCACGATGTTTAGGACACTGCTGTTCCAGTTTCCCCAGAGTTGGTTCTTTTCTTTCCAACTGGTCCATTTGCTGTTCTCTAGCTGTTCGCCCAGGAAATAGCTGCTTAAATGATGATCTGAAAAATGATCCTTGACTCTTCAACAACTGTGATACACATGTGGGCATAGCTTAAAGTTAACTGTGTTCAGCATTTCCAGCATAGGACTGCCTAGATCTCTTTGGCACAATGCAGCTAAGGTTTAAGTTATGGGTTTTTTTCCAGATACTTGCTTCAACCATTTCCTCTAAAACTCTCTTAAGGGGTAAACTTCATGCCCTTGAGTTTGTATTTTTTTTTCATTCATACGAAATATTTTAAAGATAAATGCAATCTTCAATTTTAAGTTATTTGTTGTCGGTACTTTGAGGACACCATTTACATGCAAAGGAAATATCACTGCATTAATTTTGTTGATCTTCCTTCCCAGCTCCACCAAAATCCATGTATTTGCATGATCTGGAAGCCACTGATCTGCCCACATACTTACTACTTGTTTATATAAAAGAACTGGAAAATATGTGCACATATGTTTAAGTGTAACTGGAATTTCTTCCACATTTTCCAACACAGCAACTGTGTCCAAAAGCAGAGCTCACTCTCAATTACACTATTTCTTCATTCAACCAACAAGTTCACACCCAGTATCATTTGTATGTTTCCACTGATTTACACACCAGCCCATCATCCTTCCTTTTTATAACATTACACTTAAACCTCATTCACAACCACATTTACACAGATGGTCTTCAGTTTTAGAAAGCATATTAAGCTATCCTGGAGAGAGGCACACTACATCAGGGCATCAACAGTTACAGGTTGCCATGATTTAGCAAGATATCCACATTTTTTTTTGAAGCATCAGGCTCCAAATTAATGACTTAAGTTATTTTTCTGCTTTCACAGTAAAAAAGTAACTGATCTGTAGCGGAAGACAACATATGCTATGCTAAATCAGGGATTTAAAATAAATTCTGGACTAGCAGAAGAAAAAGATTCTTTTAACAGCTTTGTTCTGCTTTACTCCCATTCTTTTTCCACATCATAAAAAAATAGAAATGTTGAGAGCATATTAAGAAAGAGAAAACAAAAATCACAAAATAAACACAGAATAGAAAAAACTTCCTTTTCAAATTAAAAAAAACACAACAGACAAAAACCCAACAAAAACTTATGACCGAGAAAGAAAATTCTAATCAAAGAGCAATTTTTATTCAGACTATCTAACTCCATTTCCTAACACCCCCCCCCTTTTAACTCAGGACACTCAGACAAAAGCTCCTTCTAAAGATAAACAGCATACCCATTTTTTTTGAGGCCTGAGAAAACTCCTAATTTACAGAGTCATTCAAGAAGTCTGCCAACAAAAAACAGGAAAGACCAGACTTGACATTCCTGATATTTCTAAGGTGTTAAATGAGCAAGAAACAAAACCAAAATAAACACTTTTTCCTACATCATGAAGTGGGGAGTGGGAGACATCTATTATCTCAGTTAGTCTTTGCAGGTGTTCTTTAACCTGGCTTCCAAAAAATGGTGGTCTGCAACCTAAACAACAAAAATTGCAAATTCTCCAACCTCATTTTAGTATGTTGCAAATATCAAAGTTTGCCTGAAAAGGACACAGGCATTCAGATTTGGGGTGGGGGGAGGGGAAGAAAAAAAGAAAAGCAGCCCGCCAAGAAACCCACCCCAAATCACCAAAATCAAGATCATACAAACCACAGGCAATTATAGGAAGATGCAATTTTAAGATTTAAATGCACCAAAAGTGAACAACAAGAGATCCTGAGATACTCACAGGAATATTAACTTATTCATGCTACCTGTATTATATTTAAATACACTTTCGACAGTAAGTAGCAATCAATATGGAATGTTAATTTTACAGACACTGGATGAAATCCTCTTTCTTCTACCCTATTATATTAGGAAAAATGCTTGGAGTGGTACAAGGGAGTACTAAATCCTAGAATTCATCCAGAGGAGGAACTTTGCTATACATGCACAACAGAAGACATTGACAAGGCTGCCTTCTGATGGGTAGGATGGGGTGTGAATGTCACAATGCAAAAGGCTTTGGGCAGTAGTCAACCCAAAAGACAGTCTGTGTAATCAGCCTTAAAACAAAGATGTGCTCACCACCTGGTTACACATTTGCTAGCCCACATCAGCCATCTTAACCCCCACTGTCTTTCCTTAGATGTCAAAAACTAACTTTATAAGAAGCAGCAAAGAAGGTCACCTGACAAGCCCAAAACCCAAGCAAGGTGGAGGATAGTGACCCATTCCACAAACAGACCAAACAGAAACACAAAAGAGTTTTAAGGTCCTTTTCATCCTGGAATTCAGCACAGCATAGCCTGGTTCTCCATACATGTCTAAGTTTTTGACACAGCAGACTAAATCCTCTGTTAACTTGGCCTTAGAACAGTAAACAGTTTGGGGAATAGCTAAGGTAAAGTTAGGACAACAATTTATTTTGTGTTGCCTCCTCATTACAAATTTCATAATTGAAAAAGACCAGTCATCTCACCATGAAGCAGGAAAAAAAATGTTATTTGACTTAATTGACACTACCTATAAACTAAAAGAACAGCTTCTGAACCCCAAAGCTAAAAATTACTGAAACACGTTTTGGATGGCTGCCCCTACACCTTCCAAGGGAGGCTACTCAAAGCCCGTGGGATTGGGCTCTTCTCTCTGCAACCATGTTGTCCAAGTCTTCCCAAAGAGAACTGAGATTCTCTGATGGCTCCTAAAAGTGGGGGTCAAATTCAAATACCAAATGCAGCCAGGAACTGCAAAGAAACTATGAGGATTGACAACAATGTTCACTATTAATCATGTTAACAGATATAGTAGATAGGTTTATAATTAGTCTGAGAACACAAAAGAGCTAAAAAATGTGGTTTATTTTAAAAATCATAATGAATAACTCTATCAGTTCTGGCCTTGACCTCCTCTCTTCAAGCACAACAAAATCTTTTCCACAACAGTATGCAGCCACATACCAAGATACGGCAGTGTAATGTATACATGCAAGAGAGTATAATTACATTGTATGCTCAGTTCTGTATTACTCAAATTGGGTGCAGAGCTACTAATTTTTCATTATATTTGTATACAGAATATGCATTTGCACCGTCCATGCATGCCCATGCACACTAAATCAGATTTTAGATACATAAGGTTCTCACATGTGTAATTTGCTTCATTTTAAAAACACTTATGAAACAGAGAAAGCCTGATCTTTGATTTGATTCGTGAACAATTGGAGAAGATATGGCTATTGCAAGTATCTCATTATTCCTCACAGACAGGAAAGCTACTGAATTCCTGCCACTCAGGTTTTTAGTAATTTTTGAGCTACCAGTAGCACGCACTTACAACTAGTGGGATTTTACTTTATGGCATAAAACAGGTGTGTTGCACTCTTATGCAGGATCTTTGAAGAAGAGTATAAATCAGTACACCACTCATCCTCATATATGCTTGTAACTAAGTATTTCCCCACATTCCGATCAAATAAATGAAATATTCCCCACATTACAAATAAGTGAAGCCAAGTGCAACAGTCCAGAGGAGTAAACATTTTCTCTGGGAGTTTTTTTGGTATTTCCATACCATTGCAAACATTCAGGGCACTAAAGAAAAACAGAGTTAAAAAATACCAAAACCCCAAAAGGCATCACAGTGGAATCCAACTACAAGGGCACGTGGGAAAGCAGCTAATGTATTAGGTGGGGAGGCACCATGGGGCACATGCCTCAGCAGCGACTAACCTCTATCAGGAAATGATAAAAAGGAGAAAAACCTGCAGTTATCATAAGGGGCAAAAAAGGAAGCAGGAGATGAAAGGTATGAAGGATGGTCAGCCATATACAGCACTGGCTGAGGAAAGGAGGGGGCAGTTAACTACACAAACATGGTTTGAGAAGGGTAGAGCTGACAGACAGAAACAATTCCAGTAAAGCAGGTGACAGATGACTAGGGTTTTAAAACAGAGTATACGAGCAAAGGACAGGCTTGAGACATTATAAAGGAAGTTAAGACATTGTGTTGATAACCTGGGCGTGCATGTGTGTGGGTGAGCTGATTAGCAGTATGATATGCTCTCTTCTGTATATATTTAAAGTACAAATTCTGGCTATTCTAGCTCGTTAAACACTGGACTCTCAACTTTTACCAGTCTGGGCCTGCTGAAGAGTGCAATGATATGCACATAAAAGCAGCTAAAAGCTTCTCCTCTGCTTTGGTCAGGATGCCAGTAAATGACAGCTGTCAGCCATTTTAACAGGATATCATTAAGAAACAGCCAGGAATCTTTTTAGAAGTGATACAACAGAGAAGGCCATTGCTTCAGTCAAGACAAAGGCTCCCTGGAAAAAAAACATGAGCTGCAAAAGCGATGAAGCAGAGGAGATTCTAAATAGTTCTTCCTCTTACAAAACTGCTAACCATGGTAAGATAGAAACAGCAGGACTTCTAACAAGGCTTACACAAAATCAGTCATCTTATCTTAATTGTTGATGTATTGAGAATTTTTATACCTCTTCTTGGTCTTTTTTTTTAACCACTGTATGATGGCTAGGCTGGTGCCCACACCCACAGCCCTGAACAAAACATTGAGCGGAACCTTACAGCAAGCTCCAGGTTTGCCAGCTTCAAGAACTCATCAAGTTTTTCAAATTAAACATTTGAAAATACCCAAATGTTTTCAGTTTGACAAAAGACTTCACAGCAGTGCCAATATTTCAATAATGGTCTTATTCAGCTTGACAAAAACATCCAGCGAAGAGCCAGTATTTGCCATTTACACACAAAAATCCCAACAGCTTTCATAGCTGTTGGGATTTTTCATAGAAAACAGCTAGAAAATTGCTAGTACCGACACCTATCTCTGCATGTAAACAGAGCTCCCACATTACAATACTGAAAATTTTAAAGACAACAGATGTTAAATGTATTTGTTAGCCCAAGCACTTTGCCTCCATTGTCAAAAAGCTGCTCCATCTCAAAGACACTGGAACATCCATCAGGTGCCTGAGATTATATGGACTGAAATGATGTAAAATATGTCACATACGTCAAACTGGTGACCAGGGGAACGTTCAGGTAATGTGACTGTATATCACAACACTTCTAGATAAGATAAGATTGGAGTTTAAAGCCAGTGTTTATTCACATTAGATAAACTGTAAAGGTTGTTGGTAAAAAAGAAGAAACGTGACGGTCCAGAGTTGCCCTTTCTACAGCTATGACCAGGAATGGTGTTCCTCTCTCCCTCCTTTCACTTTTACAGACTAAGGATTTATGGTACTGTATAAAAGAAAAAGTAGAAGACATCTCCAAACACAGTTATTGGGGTGGAGCACATGCCCGGCAGGGGGTACTTGGCTCCCATTCCAACCTGCAAGACAACTGGGCTCCTGGGAAACGTGACTGTAAATACCTGAGCTGCTGAAAAGAAGAGTATACAACGAGGAACTTCAGAAGCCCACCCATGGTTACTTCAAGACAGTTAGCACTGGTAACTGAATAACAACTAACCTTTTAGGATCTGACTGCTTAAGTCTCTGCTCAGAGTAATTCTCAACCCCTACAACAACAAAGCAGGTCTTTAGGAAAATGGGAAGTATCTAAGGGTAAGCCCAGGGAACCCTTGCTGAGGATGGGTACAACATTCTGCAGGGACAGGCCAATCTGATGACACCTTGCCAAAGCTATCTCGTGATACGACAACCAGATCAAAAAGAAATTAGGGACTATTAAATGGAATAGGGAACAGCAGAACAAATAACACCACTTCATCCGATATCTCTAGTGATTTTGGATTATTTGTACGTGGAGAGGGACTGTATCGTTCTGATGGCTTCCCCTTAGCAAATGGTGAATCACTATTCCAGGAGACTTGTAGTCAGGCTAGGAGGCAGATATTAAACTCACAAAAAAGAAGGAGACACAGAAGGAGAACAATGAACATACGTTTAGGGAAAAAAAATGCTGAAAAAGATCAACAACAAAAGCTCTGAGGCTCCTAAAGAGAACGAATTTTTTAACTGACTACACTAAAATTGTAGGAGCCACAGTAGTAAACGAATTATTGGACCGGATTATTCTTTGAACACTTGAAGCATGAGGACATGAAGGCACTAAAACATTTTTCCATACCAGCAGAAGCATCAGTCCCTCACACTCGGGGTGTTCTCCCTGTCCTGCCCCGCCACCCCAGCTCACGTGGAAAACTCCCAAGAAGTTAAACAATTACAGGGAGAATAACAAAGGGAAAGGGGGTCTTTCCTTTTCCTGATGGTAAGCAATGAGATTTCTGAAGCATGGAACTAATTAAATACATACAAATATCTGCACTCTGGGAACAAGCCTCCTTCCAGCCTTCCCTTGGGAATAGCAACAAATCTAATGTCTAATGCCCTTTAATTTCTAATACTCCTCTGCACCATAAAATCTCTTCTATTAATTTCTCAAGCGCCTCCTTAAAAGCACTTCTTAAGTGCTCTGGCCCCACAATCTTGAGGGGCAGGCCTGTTGTCAAATCATCTACTAGGAAATAAATACACCTTTTCACTTTTAGTAGCACCTACTGGGTATCTAAAGCATCTAGCTGAGTATTGCAGACAAAATTCTGATAAAATTCAACAACTTACATTACAATTCTAGCTGAATTACAACATTTATATCACATAGGAGTACGCTATTTGAAAGATTTTCTACTTGTCATAAAATAACAACCAAGATCTAAACCAGAAAGAGGAAAAGAAGAAAAAATACCTTTCTTTCAGTCTAATTTGCTGAATATACACAAAGTTAACTAAAAGTCACTTTCTTTTAAGTTAGTACTTCACTGTTCTCCTCTGTCTGACTCTTTCAGAGGAAAGAGATATATTCCTGTATTTAAACAGAACCTGTACCGAAATTCAAACAAAGAGGGAAGGGGGATAGTTTTGAGCTCCCAGAACTAGTCACCTCTTTTTTTCAGATTAATTACATTTCAACTTGTTGATGTCCCCCAACTCTAAAAAATATATTAATCAAATATAATAACATAACACAGTTTTTACAAGATTCCCTGCAAAAGCAGCCCAATTTAGGGTTATATATTTGACAACAAAATAATACAACGTGTTTTGCTGTTGACTGGATGTGAGATTTGCTGCTGCACAGAGGAATCAGAGTGCTTTGACAGTATGACCTTGAAGTGGTAAAGCATGTGAGTTGAGGTTGGTCTGTATGTGGACCTTAACTAGCAATTTCCCAGGTTTCAGCCATCACTTTGATGTGAAGCACTCAAGCAATTCTAATGCTAATTTTGTCAAGTTTGTGGTATACATTTCTCTCAAGTACATACAAATGGGTCAGTGCAAATACATGAGCAGACAAGGAACTGTGCATCATTAAGCAGGGCTCCCAGGTCAGTTGATGAAGCTTCACCTCTTTAATCATGTGAATGGACTTGAAGGTTGGGACTGGGAGGGGAGAAAGCAGCACTTGCATGTTGGTCATATGGTGAGCACAGGGACATTGCAGAAGGTGCTGCTGGTAATTCTGTGCCTTCTAACATGTCTCCTTTGGAGCACTAAGCCATGTTAGCAAATTCTATGGGTGCTGCACAGCGGAGCAGCCTTTATGCCCTGTTGGAACTCAACGACCCGGGCCCAGGAGCAGGCAGATCCCAGATGCACCAAGCAGGCAGCAAACCAGAAGAGAGAAGAGACAGTAGCATAGGGCTACCAATATTCAACTCGCAGGCACTGCAACGGGAAAGCATGAGGCAGATGCCAAAGAAGTGAAACTTAGTTTGTTTGCATTAGGATATACTTTGATGCTGAGTTTTCTGACCCTGCCAGAGCAGAGTTATCTGCACACAGGAGGGTTCCAGGTCTTGCTAAAACATTCATGGGACAAAAGGGACATCATAAGGGGCATGAGAGAAGCAAAAATACCTTATCACTACTTTCATTAAGAAGCACCTTAAAAGTAGGTGACAGTACTTGATGTGAAGGGAATGACTACACTGCAACCTCAATACCACATGTCAAATGAAGATTAAACCTTTGCACTCAGTGGTTTCCTATCCCCTGGCCTCAGGAAGGCTTTGGGATTCCTCTTTTACAGACCTTCATGTTGGAATCCCACACAGCAGAACTCTACAAAAAAATAAGTTCCATGTAAAACCATTATTTACCTCCTCTGCTTCTGGTAATAATTTAAGAAATTCATGCAGCAGTTCAGAACCATAGGGCTCACTTCTTCCATGATAAATATCTTCAATGATGGATTCAGCAGACCTTGAAAAAACAATTGAGCATACACATTTCTAACACTTGCAGGGTGAATAGTTACAACAAATTGAAAAAAAAACATGCCTGGGCTACTGAAAGGAATTATAATGAGGTTATGTATCAGTGTCCACAGCAGCATTGTTCTAACACCACTTTAAGTGATGCCTTTACTGAAGGGCAACATTATCAGTGAATAAAGATAGCATTGAAACAGCTTGCTCTTAAAAAAAAAATTCCTCACCTCACCTCTTTCTATTAATTCTTTATAAAGAAAGGAAGCCAGCGAAAAGCAGCTCTCATGCAGTATTACACGAGATACAAGGGCTTCCCTTAACTACACCTGAAAACTCACTTCAACTGGTTAACAGTAGCAAACTCTAAATGTTTGGTGCCAAGTCATAATGGCACTGAAAACTAAATGTATTAGAAAACAAATTAGGAAATGTAGTTACTTATGACAAACCTGTACAGAACTGTAAACTCCACAAGGAGCAGAGCACAATATACAATACATTTGATGAGAACTACAAAGAATTTCACATATCTGTAGCTTGCACTAGCTGCATGGAAAAATCAAATCTTACTTTTTGAATTGTTTGAGAAATATCCCAATGTTCATACTTCTTTTTGCATCCAAAACGGAAACCTGAGAGAGAAAGCAAGAGAGATTAATCTACCAATACCTAAGAAAATAGCATATAATGCAGATATCATTTCTTAAATTGCTACAGATAATTGTTTGCAGTTGCCACCAAATCACAGGTCAAATGAATGCACAAAGTCAAAGATCGTATGTTACAGAACTATTTTTACCAGGGAAATACACAGCACACCCACAAGACCTTTTTCCAGGTGAAGCAAAAAAACCATAGCAACATTTATAGAAGGAAGGAATCACAATAAATTCTATTTCATTACAAAGTAAAAACATTCTTCTTGCTTATTTCATAACGCTGCATCTGCAAAATGTTGCTTATCAAGTAATATGTTGTATTTTGCATTCGAAGGCCCCACGGTTAGTGAGCACCGCACTTCAAAACCCACATATTTCAGAGGTTTTGTAACAAATGTGAGGATGGGCTTTCTAAGCAGAGGTCGGTATGCACTACTGATTTCATTCACGCAAACTAACAGCCACGCTGATCCACAGAAAGATAAGTAAATCGTTCTTGAATCAAAAACCTGACAGATAATGCTCAAATCTGTGCGCTTTATCTAGAAGCAAACAGGAACCTGTAATAAAATGATAGTCTCCCCCCACTTTATATTTTAAAGTTGATTTGCTACATCATCTTACGCGTACAATTCTGGAGATTAAGCAAAGGAAAAAAAAAAACCAAAACTTTTTTTCCCTAATCCATTTTTTTAAAATTTTTAAATAAAAGTGTTAATTCTTTTTATGCTAGTTTTTCTTCCTGTAACAGCATACAAGTTCAAACCTGAGATGTTTGCCCTGTTTTAGCAAATCATGTCCTTAAGGTTAAAATTTTACCACAGCTATTTTGGTGATAACAGCTACAAGAGTCATGAGATTTACAAGGACAAGAGAATTGTTTCACATTAACAGTGCCACCCGACTGCTACAATAAAACAACTCAGTACACACAGATGTTCAAGACTGCTGTTGGACTCACATGATGTTTGAGGTTTTGACAACTGGAAAGGTGTCTTGACCTCTGTGACAGTGCACGAATTAGAAATACATATATAAATGCAATGTTGGCATCGTCACAAAATTGAATTAGCCTGCAGTCAGCTGGTGACAGTGAAAATATAGGTATGATTAATGTGCTATCCTCAGAATACACCCAGGAGACAGCCTCCTCATCTGCTGAAAAGGGTGAATCAAATTAAAAAGTTTTCTGAAATTTTGGAATTTCCTCTCTTCTGAAACCAGCAAAGACTAGAAAACACAGTAAATATCAGCATATTAGTTTTAATTAGATGACTGCTAGCCTGAATCCCTTCAGTTTTAGCATATGCAAAGATAAGAGGATAGATTGTGGTTTATTGTCCTGTTATCTTAGGAGTTGAGAGGCTCCCAACAGATCATTAAGGGAAAGCCCCTTAACATAGGACAGGTTCAACTATCTCTCCCCCCCCCCCCGCAGTATCTAATCTTTTTCAAATGTTTTATTGCAGGGACCTCTCACTGACCTCTCGCACTGCAGCTCCACTCTCCAATTGCTCTCGTCACTCCTAATTCTCTGATTTCTCTGTACTAGTTTAAGCCTATAAGCTTTGCCATCATGATTTGGCTTTTGGTTTGTTAGGGTTTTTTTAAAGCATATTCACAGTTAACCTGTACATCCTATTTTCAGTCACAGTCAGTAACTGTTACAATAAGGCTGACCATCAGCTGGGTAAACCTTTGGTTTCCATGGCACAACTCAGATTTACAGTACAACCTCAAACAAAGCTACAGAATTTTTGTAACATCTTCCCTTGAAGAAAAACAACAGATGGCAACATATACAGCTGCATTTGCCTTATCAGCACAACATAAAAACGTCATAGCTGCTCTTAAGTACGAGGATCTGATACACGCTTCTTGCTCTGTATATGACTGTATTCTATTTTTTCTCTGATTTCTTGTTCAAGCACACAATCAAAACACATGGCTCAGTTTTTGGTTACTCTTTGCTTGCGGTCCACTTCAAGATTATCAGAAGTGTTTGAAAAAGCTGTCATTACTTAACTACCTTCAAGGAGTTTCCAGATATGAGCGTGAGGAGGAGAAAAAGGGAACCTGGCAGATACTCCATAAATACAAGTTCCTACTCCTTGCACACAAATACAGTATCTTCTATCTCACATTCAGTTGCATATTAGATTCATAATCTTAGCCTTAACATCTGTTTGTAATGTCTACTCTTCTTCCCCACTGAGCTTTCATTCGATTTTGTCCTTGCAGAAAGCTGTCTGCATACGACTTCCTACCAAGCTGTTGCTTTTTACCCTTTAAACATTACCCCAGCTTTTTATAAATTCTGCTCAGTCTGCTCCTATCTTCTATTCATACACACCTTCAGCTCTGGTGCGAGCACAGCATGTTCCAAATCTCTGTTTGCCACCTAAAGAGATTTTAAAGTGCTACCCACCAGTAATACCCCTGGACTTCTTGACTCAAGAAGTTACACAGGACTGTAATTAAGAATTGAGAACAGACTTTCCTAGTCTCACTGGGATTCTCTATACCAAAGAAAACTCTCATACGGTTTCTTATGATTTACTTTAGATAAATTCAGGAGAGCTTTCTCCTTTCTCTTCTTCTTCAACTCTCCTGCCAGAGGAAACTATTAAATTTTTGTTTATCCTACTCTAGAAATACTACAGTTCTCTCAGATACTTTGCACCATCTCAACACCTGCACTGTGCCAGCCAATGCAAGTGTCACTGCCTCACACACTTGCCACCTCTCCTTCATAAACAGTGCAAGCTTTGAAGCAAGGACAGCTGACTCACTCATGAATCTGCTTCTCATCACCATAGTATTCAACTCAGTGTATTTCTGAAATCTGAAGCAGGCACAGATCATGTCGGGTAATAACAGCATCAGTTTGACAAATGTTAATCCACCACTGAAACATTCACTGTTTTAGATGTATTAAAGGAAGGGGAAAATTAGCTTGAGTACCATGGTGAAGTTGTGATAATGGTAAGAGGAAATCTACTCCTGAACTCTGACACAAATTTGCAATCAACACGAAAGATTCAGAGGAGTGTTCTGGGAGACACAAAAAGCCCCACATCAATACTGACTTTGTAGTGACAGCAGAAGTGCTATAGGGGTTTGTGCCATGAGATTGTCAATGAGGAACAGGAACATGACAAAGTGGATTTATGACAGATTAGTGAAAGCAAAACATTATATGTATTCTTTGGATAAGAACAATGGGGTTTCACATGGTGGGATACAGTTTACAAATTACAGCAAGCATGGAACAGCCTAGTGGCGCAGGCTTGGTGCTGGAGGTTAGGAAGGATATAAACAACTTCCTGCTTCAGCTTCCACTTCACCTTACAACACGCTAACCATCACTGTTGAGTTTAATATTTTGGCCTCTATTCTCCGAGCCACACGCACTGCCTGGAGTGGTTGAGGAAAGGTGCCCTTCCACAGTGCAGTGGAGTGAACCTAGAAGCTTACTACTGGGCTGTCCCGCTCCATGTCATCCTCCCTTGTCACGTTCCTAGCCTGCTCTTTCCCTTAGGCAAGCGCTGGTACTCATCTCATTGTTCTTTTGCTATGTTAGTCCTCTGCTGGATTAACAGGTTGAATCAGCTCTCAAGAAGGTGGAATGAGCATCAGAGTCAGTACAGGGAAAACAGAGGGCATGGCTAGGAGAGGGGAGAAGAGACATCCTGTTTGCCCCTTCCATCTTCTTTCTCTCTCCTCCTCTCACTAGTCCCTTGCACAGGCTCTGGAATTCACTGCACCCTTTCACAAGCCATCAAAACTCACTAAAATAGCAGAAAACTACTCCAGTAGAAAACAAACAAAAAACCCCAACAGCATTCTGCTGAGCTACTTAAATCTGTTTACAGAGGGTCCAATGTCTGCCAGAGCCAGCGCACAGATGGGGGGAGGTGAGGGACGGGAGCAGAGGGACAGTTCGAAGGAGAAAGCAAGACCAGCTCCCTTGGCTGACAACAAGCTGTTCTGCCCACTCCACTGCCAGGCTAGCTATAGCCTAGGTGAGTGTGTGTTGTGCCATAGTGTGACACCACTAAAGGATGGGGAAAGTAAATTGGTGTGTAAACTTAACTCTACAACCCCTATTTTTCAGAAGCTCAAATTACCTGAAACCATAGGGCAAATTAAGCCTTTAGTCAAGGCAACATGTTAATTAATCTCCTAAGGGTTCGGTGAGGGATTGTTTACAAAAAGGAAAGCATTTGCTGTAGGAGTTTGACTCACATCTCAAAAGGGACTTCTGTTATAATGATGATGTTCAGTGCTAAGCCTCCAGAAGTGGGATTCAATAACCTGAGTTGGGCATCTAAATTCCCTGTATAAATCACTGGCAAGTGAGGAATTAAAAGGACATGCAGTATTATGAGCTCCTACCTGAAGACAGAGCTTCTTCCAAAACTGCGCATGATTTCATAATCAACAGCGATCTCTGGAGAAGGTATGAAACCCCTATCTCCACCACAGTGTCTGGCAGAGTGCCCTCAACACTGGCTGAAGAGTCACTCTTCACTACTTCCACTGAAGCTACGCCACTGCACTGAGAGGAACCCCACTGAGCCAAAAGAGCAGACTCTCCAGCCATGCACTTTTGTACAGCACTTTGGACACGTGCTGGTTTTTTCAGATTTGGATCTAAGTGATACTTGAATTTATGTACTTCAAATTATCTTGAAAATTCGTTGTTGACATACTACACCAACTAGACTAATTCCACTACTTAAACTCTAAAGAACTTTTTTCACTGCTAGACCATAAAGCACTTTCTAAAATCAATTGTGTTTTACACAAAAGGAATAGAGGTACTGAAACACAAAATGTCGTGTCCACCTTCCGCTGCCAGGCCAGCGACGCAGCCAGGAACAGAACTGCAGCTTCCTCAGCCCCACGCTAACGCGCTCTCCACAAGGTCACATGGATGCTGCATACCTCATCCTGCCACCAACTCCTTTCAACCTCCATACGTTTTACTACAGTGAACTGAGGATAACCATCATACATTAAAGTAAGTGAGAAGCAGCTGACAGCACTGATGACGGAAATCACAAACATTGCCTATGCCTCAAATCTCCGTACTCCCGCTGAATGATGACTGTAGTAACGTTAAGCATGTGAGCTGTTGCGTATCTGTGCTTCCGCACCTCCAGTAACACACAGCTCTTCAGGATTATCTCCTTTCCTCCTTGCTAAGCAGCTAGTACTGCAAAGTCCATTAACACACAAGAAATTGCTCATCACTGTCTGACACACTGCTGCGGCATGCTTGACAAAGCTTAGCAACCGAGTTGAACATTTTGTCACTTAAGTAGCATAACCCAGAGGCAAGTCCTGTTGCCTCACCGCCTGCCATGTGCAAAGGCACCATGGGAGCCCTGAACCAGGGTGGACAGGCGTCAAGCCGTAGAGATGCAATGGACCACTGTATCAGCTCCAGACGGATGCACAAAAACATTAACTTGTAGCAAGGAAGGCTTTTGTTTCCAAGGCACTGTATCTTGGAGAAACCCTTGTTTTGCAGGCCTGTAATTATAATTTCTAACACTGCCCTCAACCTCCCCAGGATGCCACGAGTTTCAAGCTGTACATGAAAACATGTGAATTCTGGAGCACGCTGGGGTTTTCTCTGCCCCGGCTACTGTACACTAGGGGCCACATTCAGTTTATGAAACTTAACATCATTTTTACTATAACTACATCTTCACCACATGGCAGTCCTGAAAGGGGGAGCTTCTAAGGAAACACACGGGGCCAGAGTTGTGTACATCTGTATGCAATACAGGAAGTCCACTCACTGCAATCCTGATCTGAAGATGAACATAGCCTGAAAACAGCGCAGAGGTTAATGACTACCTCTGACGATGGCCCCAATTACTCCTTCCCGATGTCAGGGTTTCAGAGTCTGCAATACAGATGCCTTGTTTTAAACCCCTTATTTCAGTCTATGTACAACATGCACACTATCAGTACATTAGTTTCTCACCTGGTCTCTGCCGATATTTTGACATCTCCTGAATCCTGCAAGATACCATCAACTTCAAGTCCTTATTTTCTCACTAAAAACTGACACGTTGTTACATCTCTTAACCCGGTGCCCTCTGTATTTTTTTTACAAGCTAACATGTATGTAGACACACACTGGTGATTAAATCTGTGTTTTAACCCTCCAATTACTTCACAGAAAGATCACTTGAGACAATTCAATTCAGGCTTCACAAAGAAGCTGTCTATAAATCAGGATTTAAGAACTAGAAAAGCTACTTATCAGTTCACCAGAGAGTGTTTGAACCTGAAAGTGCTTGGTATATATCTTCTCACCACTAGAACAGAAATTAGTAACAATCTTCAGACCCTCTTGGAAGGTTATTTTAGTGTCCAGAAAAAGCAGGGTAGATGAAATAAAGTTTTCATTATCAGGAAAGCAATGTTTATGAAGGTTGAAACTTAAAAATTATCTCAATTAAATAACAAATTCTGTAACTATATTATGTTTTATTTCCTCGCTGTCATACTGGTACTTCCCTTCCTGACGTCTCTAGGACATCAAGGGTATATACAGCATTAACCCTTGCAATAGGATTCTCTTCCCTCCCGCCTGGTGCATGTTTGCATTTAGAACATTTTGTTTGCACAACAGACACAGTGGAAGAGCTGAGGAGAAAAGTTACAATACATCTATGTTTCACACTGAAAACTCAAGGGCCATCAAACATGAGGAAATACAGATGCCTTCAGCTCCCTCCACTTATTAACAGGTGATCAAATCACAGCACTTACCAAGTTAAAATAACAAAACACTGTTAGCTCTTCGAAAAACAAATGTGTGCCACTAAGAAAAAAGAGTTTATCCTCCCCATCATTCCCCTCTCCTTCAAATCAAGACAAACTTGCAATAAGGATGAAACATGACAGAGAAAGAGACAAAGGCGAGTCAGAATTCACACCAATTCCTACAGCATTATGTGAAAGAGGTTTTACTTCAATTCTTACCTCCTCTTTAGTCTCTTTAAATGAAGACTTTAAAGATCGACTTCGGGGATCCTGGGGCTTGGTTTCTTCCTGCTGCCCAAAAAGTTCCTCGATTGTCTTCGTATCAATCTGATACTGTGGTCTTGCAGCAATCGTCCAGATATTGTTTTTACCGCGGACTTGTTCTTCAGGGATAGTTTTCCAGAAAAAGCTCCGCATTCGTTTTTTTTTGCCGTGGTTGTCATGCCCGTTTATCAGCTGTGGAGGCAGAGGTATGTTTGGCCCAGGCAGTGGAGGAGGGGGTGGTGGTGGGGGCGGCATCCCCAGGGGGAGCGGAGGGGCTGGGGGTGCCCCTGTGAGGGGACATGGCGGAGGGGGCGGTGGTGCTGCAGGCTGAGAAAGTTGAGATGCTGTCGTCGTATCCTCGTTCATTAATCCTGTTGCAACCGGAATAGCCCCATTTTCTTTATCATTGACCAAGGAGAGACAATTCATAACATGCATTTTATGGCCTCTCCAAAGAGGAGAGCGTTACTTCCTTGGATCAGTTTGAAACATTGAATAGTGAGTGCAGCAGCAACTGATACCACGCTCTCTCAAACTCTAGTCTGCCAGCAGTAGCAACACAAGAGGGGACTGTACCATCTTCGCAACCTACAACAAAGGACAATAGGGAGACTCAGATCAGAGAGACTGGATATTGTCCCTTGCACTGAAAAGATACTAAAATTAAGGCATAACAGCTATCAAGTTTTTAATCCAGAAGGGAAATTCAGTAAATCAAAAGTCTTTCCCAGGGCAATTGTATAAAATTTATCCACACCAAGATTTCAAATAGCTTTGAGTACCTAGATTTCAAGAACATATATAAAAAGAAGAATACCTCTTAAATCACCCACAGTAGATACCGAACCCACCTATTAATCTCAGTTCAGTGCGATTTTGTAAGAGAATATACTTATCTCAAATTGTTAAAACAAACAAATATTATTCCACTCCTAATTTTAGATTTATTTTTAAAGGTGATTACACACAGTTAGAAAATATAAGTACTAACTATGGTACTGGATTAACTGGATCAAACAGACCCTGTTTGAATCCTTTTAATTCATGGCTTAAATCCAAGCTGCAATAAAATAACGAACAATATGTCGATGATTTAACAGGCTAGCCTAATGTACTGCTTTTTTGCCTTCGTATTTTTCACACAATTGTCAATAAGAGAAAAACAGTGTGCAGTCCCTAAACTCTCTATGTTCACTGAGCATAAACTTACAGTATTTGCATTTTACCATTACTGGTCTGGTTACACTACCTCCCAAAATGCACTAAGAGAAGAAAGACTGCAGTTTGATTAAGCCGCCCCTTATAATTTACTTCAGTATCTAGGTTAACATAGTTGAATAAGCAGAGAGAAAGGACAGAGGAGCTGATAGTAACCTACACAGCCTAAGTGCTGTACACATGCAAAGCTTTAAATATTTAGGAAAGCTTTTACATCTAGATTACCTCATGAAGCAGCTTAACAGGAATCACAATAGTTTTGAGCAATTTTTCTTATACTGTCACCTACTAAATGAAGATGCTGTTATTGAGAGTAAACCTTCAAGTAAGAGTATGACTTCCACAAAAAGCACAATTTTGACAAGCCAAAACTTCATAGGTCTCAGAGAAAACAAATTAAGTTGTTTCAAATGCAGACTGAAGAATCCCATGGTTTTATGGAAATTTGTAAGTTATCTCAAAAAAAATTCGGGAATTTACAAAAAAATCAAAGATACCACACAATACAAATTTAGGTAGAAGACAGACAGCCCCTGAGCAAAAGTCAGTCACAGGAAAGCTCAACAGAAAAAGCTGAAATAATGCACTGGCACAAGAACAATATCAAATCAGAAATTTGGCACTGATTTAGTCATATGCTGCTTCAGTAGGGTTCACATAGAGCTAATAGCAACCCAGATCAATTTGACATTGTATAATAGCGATGAAAAACCTTCGCTATTTTTGCCAGAGATCCATCATTAGAGGGTACACGAACAAACAGACCCAAGTCACAGAAATAAGCCTCAGGGCAAATTCCCTCTTGGTCTGCAAGGACTCAGCCACTCAGCTTCACTGAAGTCAATGGAAACCGACACAAAACGATCCACTGTACCTTTTCTTCTCAAAAGCCTGCATAGGTAGCAAGGAACTCCTCTTTCCTGCTTCAGATTTTCTAACCTTATACCTTACGTTATCAAGGTATTCGCAAGAACAGAAAACATATATAAAAACCTGTATGAGGTTCAAGTCACAGGAATGATGGAAAATATTTTAATGGCAGGGTAAAAAGGGGAAGAGCTACAAAGAAAGTGGATCAGGATAGAGGGTTTCAAATTTAAGTCAGCATTAATACCCAGTTGCTATTACACAGCCCTGTATGTTCATGCCTCTCCTCCCAAGTTCATGATCATAGAAGCAGAGAGGCATAAAAAAGCAGGTGCAAGGTGGTGGAAAGAGATGAACCACTCAAAGCAATTAAGTGTTGCATTAATTTAAAGAAATACTCGACAAGGAAAAAATCTTTTCCTCCTTAACACTTATTTAAAAAAGAAAAAATCTATTGGCTAGTCTTCCACCATCACAAAGCAGTATTCAACAGTTGTTATTTTCTAACTTGGGTTCCCACAGAGTTAAAAAAAAAAAAGAAAGAAAAGAGAGACAGCCAGACTGACCAACCATGCCCCTGGGCAATGTGCAAGAACCTCATTTTGAAACTTCCAATAAATCTAGATGCTTTAAGAAAAATGGGATCAGATCCTAATGAAACAAAGTTGTAGGCGATGAATCACCAGAGTCCCAGTGCTAACACACAAGAGTGGAAAACGACTGATCTCAGACCTGAGCGTTTCTGAGTTAGACAAGGGACACTCCTAGTGAAAGGAGTGGAGAACGCAAGGGGAAGAAAACATCCCAACCTAGATGTAAAGATAGATAGATAGAACAGGAAAAACTGTTTTCAAGCCAATGAGCCCTGTACTGCTTTAGATGAGGTAACCATCACCCAGAACCAGGAAAGAGGAAGAATCAGCATTTGGAAGGAAGGTATGAAAGGAAAGGCACAGCATAAAGGCTGGCATTCAGCTTTGTCTTCCGACAGATAAGCACAATGCAGGTGACAGAGGTCACCTGCTTGTAAGAGGACGGCAGTCTCAAGTTACCAGATACCAGGAGACTGGTCAAAATTCCCTTTGCCTGCTGCCTCTCGGAGGAGCGGCTCAAAGACGTTCCCAGCGCCCCCGCCATTACCGTGGGTGGGAGAGGAGAGAAGTTGGCAGCCGGGACAGGCTCTGGGCCGCTTGTTGGTATCAGCAGGTGCCTCCGAGCAGGAAGTGCAGGGAGAGGAGGTGGGGAACAACGCAGCCATTCCAACTGTGAACTACAGATTACCGAGACACGCTGGGACTGGGATGCGTAATAAAAGCCAAGCAAAATTTTAACTCCTAAGGAGGCTCTGCGCGCTTTTCAAAGGATTAAAGGGATAAAAAAGAAAGGACCCAAGAACAAACATTTAAGATGTCTCAATTACACTTCATTATTGGGCGTTTGTTATCCAAAGCAGCCCAAGAAGTGCAAGAGCTCTAAAGTAACGTCTTTAGTCCGCGTTTTAATTGTGTCCATATTTGGCATAAAAGAAATATTTTATTTCTTTGTCTCATTCATTGTTTTAGCCAACCTAATCTAATTTGGAAATGTATTTCAGAGTTAGAGGGTGGGCACAACTTTCTCCCCAGGTAAGACGACAAACACTCTAAAGTAATTTGTTTCTTGCAAAAAAGGCAGTTGCCACTGAGACGGACATACATTATGTTTGCATACCCAAATTAACAGGTGAAATGCACGATGCGCTGAAGGGCATTTCATAATTCATACTGCAAGATATTACTCCCTTTAACTCACGCCTTATGTTCTCTGCTGCCCACGTTTCTGTGTCAGGCGTCCTCCAAATTCTCATGAGAATAACGCCAATTTTGACACCAAAGCCCAACCACAGTATTTGGATGTCTGGGTCTCAACAATAGCCATAGAAAAAGGTAAACGGAGCAACCAGTTGCTAACTGCAAATAAAGAAACTGCAAACGCTGCCTCATGTAACTAGCCGCTGATCTTGCCAAAACATGTGGGTTACAAAGAAGACGCAGCTTGCGCTATCACAGCAACTTAGCGCTTAACCATTTAACGCATCAAACAAAATCCCTCATACAGCATGACCTCCCTGCCAGCCAGCCAGGCTGGGAAAGGAACCCCACACGGGTTCACCACACAAGCGAGACGGGCAGCGGGCAGAGGGCCCCCACGCCAGGCAGGGACCTTACGGGTTTTGTCAGGGGGCTTGATTCCAGCTATTTTTTGTTTGGCCTCCCAGCCGCTGCGCTCACCCCGCCGCAGGGAAGGGGACGCCAGGGGAACAGCCCTCAGCCTTACCGTCTTATCTTCTGTCCAGAGCGGGCGTTTGGCCAGGGCGCGCACGAAAGGCGGGCAGCGTGCCCTACGCACCCGCCGCGGGGGCCCTGCCGCCGGGACCACTCGAGCGGCCCGGAGAGAGATCCTTACTTCGTAACTCCTTTCAGCCGACGCGCCAGGCCACGGGGCAGCGCCGAGGGCTTTTCGGGGGGAAGCTGCGCTGGGGTGATGCCGCCCTGGCAGCTCGGCTGGACCCGGGGAGCAACCGCGGCCCTCTCACCTCAGGCTCCCGCCGGCCGTCGGATCCCGGGCACCCTGAGGCGCCCCGCCCCAGAGGCCGGGCCCCGCCCCGCCCGCAGGGGGCGCCCTCGCGCCCGCCGCTCCCCGGCGGGAGCTGCCCGACCCCCTCCCCTGCAGGAGGTGGGCGGGGGCGGGCCACGCTCGCCCCAACGGCAGCGGCCCCGGCAGAGAGAGCCGGGGGTCCCCGCGGCAGCCCCCGCTCCGCCGCACACGGGGAGCGGCGGCGGCGGCTCCCGCCCGTTGACAGGGGGCGGCCGGAGAGGTGAAGGAAGCGGCGGGGGGGCGCCGGACCCGGGGGTCCCGCGGGGAGGGGAGCCCGTCTCCCCGGGAGCCCTCTCCCCTCTGCCGTCTCGGGAAGGTGGAGAAGGACCTACGCAGGCGGCGGCGACCCCCCCTGCGCTCCTCGGCCGCGCCCGCCGGCAGCGCGGAGCCCCCGCCCAGACAGGGGGAGACCCGAGCCGAGCCCCCTCCGCGCCGCGCCCCTCCCGCCGCCGCCGCTCACCTCCGCGCCCGCGGGAGCACGCGGCGCCGCGCGCAGCAGGGCCCGGTGCCGCCGCCACCGCCGCCTCCTCCCATCGCGCCGCGGCCGCGCCGCCGGAGCGGGCGGGGGCGGGGCAGCGCGCAGGCGCGGCGCGGGCGGGGCCGCGGCAGGTGACAGCGGCGACGGTGGCGGCCCGCGGGGAGCGCCCCGGCCTCCGCCCGCCCTCACCCCCACCGCGGGACAGCGGCGCCCCGTCTCCTTCCGTACCCGGCCGGTGCAGCAGGAGGGCGACCCGCTGCCAAGCGCCGGGTGCTGCCGCCGCGGCGTGGGGAGGTGTCCATTGGCGTCCTCGCTGGGTCTTGGTCTAAGCAAGCTCCTGCTAAGCTCTCTGACGGGTATACGAATATGTGTATCATTTACCACATGCTATCACCGAAATCACAGCGACTATTTCTGTAGGACCAGGGTGGTCAGCAGTGCTATCAGCCACGCTCCCGGTTTAGAAGGAACGGGCTCCCTTCCACGGCTGAAGCCTTTCGCCCTCTGCCTTCGCTCCCAGGCCAGCACCCCCTTTTCCATCCCCTTCCCGCACCGCCGCCTCGCCCCGGCGCTGCCCGCCGGCTCAGCCCAGCAAGCCCGGTGGGAGCAGGCAGGCAGGCAGGCAAGACGGGCGTGTCAGCACGCCCTCGGAGCGCCCTGTGCCAGCAGCAGGCTGAAAGTCAGCCTCCAAAAGCGGGCAGCGTGAGAGAACTTCGGACAGATTTAAGACCTGATCACAGCCCTGGGTTATGTCGCGCCAGGCAGCTCACATGACTTGTGCGACACCTGAAAGCCGAAGTACCATCCACAGATGATACAGCAAACAAATACATTGTTCCAAAATATTTTGCCAAGGGATTGAATCACATTTCAAAAACAAAACCATTTTCCCAAAAAGCGTAAAGGTGAAGAACCTCACTCAGGTAAATAAATAGTCACGGCTGTAAGGAACAAACACAGCCCACACACCCCAACACTACTTTTTACAGGAGGTCAATTCCGAGGCAGAATCAGAAATGCTTCCTTTCCTGAGAAAGGAGAGAGGGAGAAAGAAAAAAAAAAACCACTTACCTCCAGCCTTGCACCATCAGCCACCAGAGCTTCTGAGCTGAGCACATGAGAGAGAAAATAACACCTTGGCATGGCCAGGGGTGGGAAGGCAGGAGCAGGAGGACAAAAGCGTGTCTTGTCTCGGTGTGAAGTGCCTAACCTGCGCTGCTGCCTCTGCCCGGGGGTCAGGAGGCAGGAACCGGAGGAAGAGCAGGAGGCCAGCCGGCCTCCTCTGGCCCCAGACCTGGAGCCCAGGCCCGTGGTTGCTGAGGTTACACCATCCTGGCTTACAGTTCTGCAGCCAGAGATCTGACCTACTGGTCTGGCAAGACAGCCTGTTTGAGTAACTCGATTTAAAAAAAAAAAAAAAAACAAAAAAAACCAACTATTAGAACAAAAGGAAACGTTAAGGAATGCGATGTCAGAACCTGGTCATTTAAGCTCAAAATTCACTAAGTGAAAACAGTTCAGCTGCAGTAAATGGCAATTCATATCACGCCACACATCTCCGCTTGGCAGGGTTAGTGGCAGCTGGGGAGGACACGCTCAGCTTTGAGCCAGCATGGACATTCCTCGAGAGTGTCAGGTCGCCCCTGAGGTCGTCAGCGAGGAAGTGCATTGCTGCTTGGACTGTAGCTGCTTGTGTTGGAACCAAAGAGACTTGTTTTCATTGCTGCCAGTCATGAGCACAAATGTTCACTCAAAAAGACGGAAAGAGCAAGCCAAACAAGAGACTTACATAATGGCATTGTATTTAAAAAAACCCAAAAACCGAACAGAGCAGCAGAGGACCTGGGAGCCAGTCCGGATGTGAAGTTAAACTCTTAACTTTTCCTCACCCTGTCCATTTTTTCCCCCAGAACTTTTCCAAAACACAATGTTAGCAAATTAATTTTAAGTTTTTAGCTGATTTTTTCCGCCTAAAAATGTGAACACTCAGCAGGCAAAAATTTTGCCCACATGGCTAAAATTAATCCGAGTTACAAACAACTGAAAACAGGTCTTTACAGTAGGAATTATTAAGCAACTTTAATAATAGGTAGATCGAGCAGCCCCACCTATAAGCAACAAATGCACCTCCCTAGAACAGATAGCATTTAGATGGGTTGGTATACTACGAAGACAAATCCTATTGTTAATATTTTAAGATTTCTAGTTAATGAAATGCTCAAGACAGTTTTCAGGATGACTACTTCTTTTAAGGCATTACCTTTTTTTCCTTATGAGAGGAAAAAATGTCTTTTGTAAACTCTGCTTTTCTTTAGAGCACAAAGAGCTTCTAATGCTTTAGACTGAGCACGAATTTAATAACCAAACAGATCGAATGGGAACAAAGCAATTTATACCACCTGAACAAAAGGTGTCGTCATCTTCATTACAAGCCCTCATTTCTACAGTGTTCGGACAAAGGCAGGAGAGAAAGTTAATTGTGACACTCCAGTCACATTAAAACCAAGTTCTATTTGGTTTCAAAATTAAGCACTGTGGTAGTTAACCTCTCGAAACAAAACCCTGCAATTAATTACCACTATCACATAAAACTAGCATGATGCATACCCATATGTAAGGCAAATCAAGACTGAACAGGCAACACTAGTTTTTAGCATTATTTAACTCTTAAGTGCTTGAATTTACAGCCTTCAGAATTCTTTAAAAGGCAGCAAGGTGTATAATTATTTTTTTAATTAGCGCAGTAGGACATACCATTTGTTAAGTACCATTTACTAGGAACACATTGCTGATAGCTGAACTGCTCCTGACTAAACCAATGGAGTTACGCTGGCATGAACAGTAACAACAGGGCAAACCCGAACTAAATATTTGTTTCAGGTTTACTCTGTTCTATATCTCATCTCCACGCTTAATTAAGAAATGTTATCATACAGCCACACTGGTGCCCATCTAAGTTCTACCAGCTGATGATGCAAGGGAACTCTGGAAAGATACTCTTGATCTCTTTTTCTGCTTCTCCTGGAATATCAAATATTTCCATTCTTCCAATAGCTATTATCTTTGAAATGGTTTCTCATAAAGAGATGAGACAGAGTTTATTTGCTCAGAAAACAAAGTTTTTTTCACCTACAGCGATTATAACAAGTTGAACATGCATTTTGCTGATAAGTACTTAACAGAAATACACTACCGATAGTGGACAGCACAGAATTGTTACTGCTCCTGCCTCCTTCTTAAAAAAAATTTTTTTTACAAAGGCAGCTGAAGTGTAAGTAGTAATGCATTTGTGCCAGCACTCTCAGCCGTAGGAATCAAAAGATTTGCGAACCATATATTGAGCTTTTATGTCCAAAGCCATTGCTCTGCAAGGTTCATACACTGCTTCTCTGCATTTCAGTATAGGGACTCTGATGAAACAGCAACACATCACTTTCCCTTTCCACTGCTTCTCTATCAATTTATGCCCTTCTCCAAGGCAGGCACAAGCCATCCTACTTGCTACTCTTATGCTACAGGGTAAGGTACTTCTTTAATTCACTTCAAACTATTGCCATGGTGACAGAAATGCGTAAACACCCCATCTACCTGGCCGCTTGGTTTCCATATAAGACTGACAGAAATGAAGAGAAAGGACCTTGGTGAAAATAGGTGCAGTGAGGTGAACAAGACTGCTGTCACAGACACAGAGCTGTGCTTTCTATGCATCACTAGCTTCAGCACCAAAACAACCTGAAAGAACACAAAGATGTCAAAGAGCTGCTAACAAGGCCAAGGAACAAGGAGAACAGAGAAAAATATAAACCAAGCGACAGTCAACTCCTCTGTGGATCTTCTCATAAAAAAAAAAAAAAAAACAAACCAACTTTCAATTTGACACAACTTAGCTGCCAGCAGTTGGATAAGTTTGGGGTGGGGCCAATCACAAAATATGAGAAGATTAATGACTAATTAAAAAATCTGTGACTAGTACAACCCCCACATCAAGCATGCAGCATGGAAAAGATAACCAGACTAAAAAAAACCCTAAAGATAATTGCAGATGAGGAATGCTAAATAATTACAATACCTTATTATTCTTGTAACCAAGGAACAAAAGCAGATAAGAATACAAACTGAACATGTCCCCCGTTCAGTTCAAAACAGAGTTGAGGGGAACATTTAGCTTTCCTTTTAAATTACTTTGATCATTTATTGAAGCAGAGACAGAACAGAGATAAGGTTGCTGGGAAAAACAGTTGACAGAAGATTGAAATCAAGCTGTTACTTTAATGATACTGGTGCATTACTGTACTCTACTTGCATAGAACTCTCTTCCAATATAACTATAGATACATTTCATAACCAGAAAGGTTCTCTGTCAAAGCATGAAGTATGCCAAAGAGCATTTTTAGAGCAGAAAAGCTGTTTGTAGAATTCATACAAACAAAATAACAGGAGCTACAAGTTTCAAACGAGCCAGGAGTGCAGATAACTTACAGTATGGTCACTGAGAAATGGAACAGCTCCCTGGGTCTCTGTTTGGTAGAGCAGCTACAACAGCATATCTGAAACACTATTAACTGCTTTAAATTCTTCTTCCTGAGAAACCTCATGCAACACTAGAAGCACTGATGTGATAACTTGTAACAGAGATGAAATCTTTCACAGACAAGACTCTACTAAGTGGGTATGGCCCCCTCTTCAAACAAACAAAAAAAATCCATCCTGACAACTGTCTACCTAGATAAGTGCCAGCATTCCAACCTCAAGATATTTATACAGCTTTTTTGTTAGCATCAGAAAGTCTGACAACTGTAATTACATTAGAAACTTCAGAAGTGTCTTCCTCATATGATCTCCAGAAGCAAAAATTTCTAAATTTGGTTAGATGTAAAGAACTAACTTTGAATATAAGACATGAGCTTGAATTATTTCATAAGCACATATATTTGAAGGGGGTCAAAGAAAGAAAGTTGAAGTACTACAAAAGGCAGTTTAATATCCTATCGATCAGCTAAACACAGAACCCTGCTCACTGAGACTATCAATCAGAACAGTTGCTTCAGTGAGCAACATGGAAGTCATTCTTCCTTCCCCCTGCTATTAAACAATACACAGACAGATTTTAGCGAGTAATCTCTTTTGTCCAACCTTTTCTTCCAGGTGAAGAGACTCTAGCAGTTTTAAGCCATTGCAAAAGTTTGAGGGTTACACAGTGCCACATGGGTCATTCCTGCATAAGGCAATTTCAGATTCAAGTTCACTCTTACCGTTTCTGACGGATCAGTTCCTTCTGGGCAGGCACTATCCTCAGCAGGAGATGCGTGAATCTGAGATAGAAACCAATAGCACATTTTCCATATGTATCCTTTTCCTATAGTATTCTGAAAGCCGGTATTTCAACTGTAGTCAGTAGGTTTGCATTCTTCATCCCTGCTATAATGCTGCTATCTGCATTTCCTAGCTCAGCTGTACACTTACACAGCTAACCTTTCTTGCACCATCATACGACCATATGCATGTCAAGATTCAGAGACAGTGGAAGTCGACGGCTTCATAAGAGTTGCAGATGTAATGAAATTTCCTTTAAAAGTTTAAGTCAAGAATTACATATACTGAAAGATTTGTTTCACTATGAGTTTACATTCAAGTTGAACTTGCACACTATTAAGTCACCCTGAAATAAAACAGCATCAGTGTTACCACCTAGTACTGCTTTACCAGAAATTCTTGGGCAGGGGTGGCAACTCAGAAAAACAGGACTAAGCTTTCACTGCAGAAGCTAAGTTCTACTCTTAACCATCACAAGTCAAGGAGGTTTGACTGCAAACACCTTTAATATGAATACAAAATTCACATAGGATACACATTCTGGGAAACATAAATGAACTATTACAAGATATTCTGACAGAACAAAAACATAAAGAAGGCTCTGTCAGGCCAAGAATTTAATGAGGAATGATTAAAAAGTTTGATTTACAGTTACATTACAGTTGTGTTAAGCACTGAAAACTTTAAGAATGTCAGCTGAAAGGCATTTGAACATACAGTACATAAATCATACAATCCACACCGTTGTAAATAACAGATTTGAAGTATTTCATTTTACTTAATAGAACACAAAGCAACATAACATGTGCAAATGAGGACTCCAATATATTGAATTTAAAATGTCTATGATAAAATTGACATAGAATTTTACATTTAAGGACTACATGATTGATGGAGAAATTAAAAAAGTATCCTCCATGTTACTCCCATTACCAAAGTATGTTTTTCAATTAAATAGAAAAACCATACTGGCCTGATTTCCTCTCTCAAAATCATATCTGTCCATGAAGGTTAACTAAAGCTTTAACTTGCTCTAAGTGTACAATGAAACAGCACTTACACAGTCTCCTTCCCCTTGTTGGGAACTGACAAACTATTATGTGAAAGGGTTCTTGGATTATGTACACTGGTGGAAAATATTATCTTATAAAAAGGCACATACCTGTGATTTAAGGCTAGTACAGTATTTGTTTCATAGAGAAAGTAAAATTTTAAATGAAATTAGTACATTGCGTGGTTGGCCTCACTCAGCAAACCACTTGGTGCAAAGCAAAAATGTGTGCTTAGAAGCCTCAGACTGACAGCGATTCTTGCTTTAGTGTTTCTTTTTTTTTTTTTTTTTGAACCTATGATGGAAAAGTACATCTTTTAAAAAGGCATTTGCTACAATTCCACTAGTCAATGAGCCATCTGTTACTGTTGCCTTATATGCAGATATCGCATATAGGTCTTATATTATTAATCTGCAAAATAGTCTTTTAACTCTCTCCTTTTTAAAAGTCATATGAAAATTACTAAAGATGTTTTCTATATTCATCTATAAAATACCAGATGTTGGTACAAATCATGTAAACCTCCATTTGGAAATATTTTGACTAGCCACCAAAATGACCAGAAACCACAAACATCATTTGTCAGTGCAAATCTATAATAGTTTTGTTTCCCCTCCCTCCCTTCCTCCCTCCCTCCCCCATCCCAGTTACAGAAATAACCACCAACCTTTACATACAAAAGGAGTGCTCTATATTTGAAATGACAGAAATTATGTTTGGTTACCTTTAAGTCACCCACTTTCCCACCAAATTCAGTTTTACAGTATTATAAAAGGGGAAAAAAAATTAAAGCTGTCTGTGCAAGAATCACTACAACAGTCCTTCAACCCCAACCCTTAATTATTATCAGATTTACAGATTTTAGGTTAACATTGGGTCCTCTTCTCTGATCCGATTACTGTTCTTCAAGCCAGGATGGGGCATCTGCTCCAGGAGTTTTCAATTTGATGTGGAACTGTTTAAGTGTCTGTTCAAGCTGCTTTTGATTCCCAGCAAAGTACGCTGCAATGGCATTGTGGAACAGAACAAGCTGATTGTGCAACACCTTAACCTGCAGGCAAGGGTAGAGACAGGTTAAGAGGAGGTGGCAGATGTTAACATCATCACAGGTCAGTTATAAAAAAAATAGGTGTATTTGAGATGCTTAGACTTCATACAGGTTTATTGAATAAAAGTTTAAAAATACAAATACAAAATGCAAATACAAAATTCTTTAACATTAAAGCGATTTAGAGCTTTCATAAAGTATGCTTAAGTCAGTACCAACTCAGCATGCGTGGACCAAAAGCAATTCACTAAACAGCATAATGTTATCAAATATCAAACACTTGATTACAAGTACTTGATTCCTTGAAATTAGATGCCAAACCTGTTTAAGATACGTACCTGCAGGCCAAATGGACTTCCCTGAGATAGTACATGACAAATGCATTATCTAAGTATACAGTTCATTTATTTGCCCCCCCCTTGCAGAGAGTTGCTGTTTTCCACCTCACGTATACCTAAGTCAAATGAAACTGATGTTTTTTCCAGCGACATTTCTTGCCCATCTCCTGTAACACAGGATTATTTACAGCACTTGGTCAATATCTTGACTATAACATTTGTGCAAAGTAGTCATGAAATATACAGGTCATAACAGTAATCAAAACTTGGGGAGAAGAGCACAAGAGCAGCTGGAGGGCATCACTGTTTTTCTCTTCCAGTCTAGTCTATGATGACAAGCTATAGCACTGATGAAGTCAAAGTTAGACAAACGTTACATTTTCATCCTAGCACACCAGTAAACCTGAAGTTGTGAATGATGAACAGTAGTATGCTGAAAAGGCATCTGTCTTTCTGCAGTTTCTCCTGCAGCCAAAACCTGTCCTTTCTGTTCTTGAGAGTACTCTCGGCCCAGCACAACCTTACTCTTGTGTCAGAGCCCAAATCCCTACGGTGGTGGCCCTGTGCCTGTTTTCAGCCTACAAGACCTTGAGCCCAATAGCATTTAGCCAACATAGAAGAGAATGGAGGAACAGGGTGGCTGACGGAGCCCAAAGGGAGGATGTGATAGGTAGCAGATTAAACGTTCTCTACTCAAATTTTGGATCATTGCCTCATCTCTCAGCACAATCCACAAGGGACAGTCTACTACTGTCATGCTGGGAAGCAAAAATGTCCTTGGGCCAGGTTTGGCCTATGCCTACCAGTTGGCCATGCCTGTTTTAACAGGTTATTTGGCTAACATGCTTTTCTGAAATGCATGCAACAATACAGAAATACTTTATTGCCTTCATTTAAGAAAAGATCTCAAATTTAAAAAATCCAACATACATTAGACATGCTATTACACTAGAAGAGCGTAACATTTACACTATTACACAGAAATGTAATGATATACTTTTAAAATAAAATACTTTGAGAAAAAAAGGACTGAGCATGTGTGTGTGCATGCATGCACGTGTATACAAAAGTTTCAGCACTAAAAGTTGAAATTTCTTTTATGAGTGTACAACAATTTTTTTTTTTTTTACTGAATAGTGTCATTTGACGAATTAAGTTTTGCCCATAAACTGACAACTCTACAGACCTTAGTATCCTACTTAAGTGATAATGTCTCTTTGCTGGCCCAAATTTTGGTCTAAGTTGATCTGACAATTTGAAAACTGGTATTCCTCTGTTTTCTCCCCTAATAATTCAGGCTAATTTAACTAAATACATGTCAAAGAATAGGCTTTTTGCCTCATTAAGGGTGTAAAATGGTAGGTTATTCCATCAAAAGGCTCTCCAAGAAAAAACATGAGGTGTGTATTGTTAGAAAGGAGTTCACCGTGCACATCATATCTTGAGACAATGTTATTTTCATTTACAATAGACTTCACAAAATTCATCATGTACAGATGTTTTAACATTTAGGCGATACAGAATTTAGCTAACTACACTTGTTGAACACACACAGTTCAGCTTTTCCGAGTCATAAAAGATGGCCTCTTTTTCAGTTTGTGTGGGAATATATGTATATAAATACACATACTCTTTTAACCTATAAAAATTTTCATCCCAAAAATATCACATCACACAAGTGGAAAATGTCACAACAACATAAAGGGTTTGCTTTTAAAAGTTTAGAGAGCAAAAAATTTAGCAGGTACAGTCTTTTTCTTGAGCAGATTCTTTCACCATTGACATGCAAGACTTCACACGATCCAAGCTAGGAATTCTACACAGAAGTACCCTCACTGTTCTAGCATATTATTAAAATGCTACAGGAGTTTTATTCATACTGTTTACAGGAACTCAAATAAAACAACGGTAATTAACCCACCCTCCCAGCCCAAGTTCATCAATTTGAGACCAAAGTTAGTACTTTGTTAGGGTAGCTTTTAACACAAAGCTTCTGTGAACTGCCCTGAAGTCTTCTGATAATTTTATAAATTCAGTCAGGCCTAGGCTCAAGTATGCATGCACCCACACACAGAGGCAGGAACTGACAATGTAGAGGCAGGTGATTCGGACTGAAAAAATATGTTTTATTTTGGTGGGGCTTTTTGAACTACCAGAGCTACCTCATTGTATGAGGTTCTATCCCCAAGCGAGATCATTGTGGTGTAAATTTTGTGATCGTTATCAAACTGGTTGCAGAGGTTCAAGGTGCTACAACTTCTGCTCTCCTCCTTCAGAAGCTGATTACTAAGCGAATCCCAAAAGTGATGGTGGGATCTTCTTATCCATAGTTTCATTCAGGTAACTTTAAATTTCTAGAAAAAGACCAATTAAACTGTCTGACACTGTACAAAGAAGCTCTACTATGAGCTCTACTATGAAGCAGCAGCCAGCTAAGAGAAAAGAGAAAAAGCTGTAACATCTCAAATCACCTGATGTCCACTGCAAAAATACCTGCAATCACAGCTAAGAACTGGATGACAAGTATTCACTTAAAGCCAAGTTCAAACCTAATCAGTTTTCCCATGAAAGAATCTCAGCCTTACCCACTCCTCTATCCAGCCATTGATTCTTACTTCCACACTATACTTCACCTTAGCCCTCTGTTGGCAAAACATTCATGCAGTTATGTAGTCAGTTGGATCAGGGAACAGATCTAGATTAAAACTAACCAGACAACAATATATTTGCTTTAACCTGGATCAGTTCCCCAATCTGATTCTCTGCACAGCTGCAAAAACACTTTTGTAAACACAACTGAGAAGACAATGTGGGGGAAGGGGGATAGAGGATGAAGGGACCACTCTTTTTTTTTTTTTTGCAGCAAAGCAAAGCAAAGTGACTGTCGGACTACAGTGCTAAAGGCCAACTCTTGAGCACTAAGCTGTAGCACCTATTCCAGTAAAGGAGCATTTGGAGATTTGCCTTTCAATCAAAGAATCTTAATGGTATGTTGCTAAAATACAGGTTCCAATGTATGACTAGCATGCCTGTCAAAAGCCATCACGTTTTACGGTTGAACATAATTTAAAATCATTGTTCCTTGTTAATTACCTACACACACCTATTTGTTCCTAATTACGAGCAGAGTAAGCACTCCAGAATAGACTTGGCATACTTAAGTCTCAAACCAAAACTGAACTTTGTGGATAAGCATAAAAAAATGGGCATGCCCTAAACAGAAGACTTAAGTTTCATATACAGAAGATACTATAGGTTGGATTTGAGTTGTCACATTTCCTCTGGATGCTCTTAACATTTCATTTCTTTTTAAATATTGTCCTCTTCCCCCCACCTCCCTCTGAACACCGTATTTTCCATTGCACAGTAAATACAGATTTCTTTACTTCCTCCTCATTCAGACTGTTTCAGCCATCTCAACGACCAAAAAGACTACTCCCATTCTAATCTTTCTGTCAGTTTGTACCTCCTCACAACTATCATAATCCTTTCCCCTAGCTATCTTTATTTGAAGTTATTTGGTTTAAACAGTTACATCATCTGGGTTTCCATTAGATTGCATATTGCTTTCATTTGTAGAAGCAAGCATTTAAACATCAAACTCCTGAAGTACAACTCTCAGAAGTGCATTCAATTTCTTTCTCTACACAGAATGATACTTGACATCTCAAGTGCATACCTGAATAACAGCTTTTCGTTTCTCAAAAAGACAACTCCTTTTCAAAAATTTTTCAGTGGCAGAAATCTTTAAGCTAAGAACAGCCCACCATCCTTATTGGAACAACAACAACAACAACAGAAGATTAACCATTTGTAAGCTACAGATTTTGATTGCAGCTATTCTTATACTCATTACCCAATGCCACAAACTTCTACAGAACTCTGCCAGCTGGGGATAGCACCAACTTTGCAGCAACATTAAAAAAAAAACAGTTCTAACTTCAAGATCAAATGCTACAATGAAAGTGGATAGAAATCTTGTATATCTTGGTTTTACAGACAGAAACTTGCAATCTCAGCTTTACTGTAATGCAGTTCTCTGAACTTTTGGGGGCTTTTAATTGATATGTTAACATACGAACCCAGGAAAACAGGCATAAAGAGACTGCAACCACGTGATGCCTTTTTTCCCCCTAAACATAGGGCCAGCTAGATTATGGCTGTTTGGTGACATTCGCAGCAACACAGAGCAACCAGAGCCCACCAGCCAGTTAAACTGGCTTTATAGTTCCTTTGCAGTAACAGCTTGAATCACCTCCCAGTTTTCCCTCCTCTCCTCATATGTCATGCTTAACCAAACACAGGACAAAACTTCTGAGTGGGAACATAACTGAGTGCATTTATTGGAAGTACATTTACAAAAGAACATCTAGGATTCTGTTCTGACATTAACTTGTCAGGCAAAAAATATACAATTTTTTTTAAATGTTTAATATTGGTCAGACTGTAAAAACATATTTATTGGGAGATAATCATGAATTGATTTATCTAATCTAAAATTAAACCCTAAATTGCTTAATTGCTTTGCAATGGCAAGGTTTCATTACACAATTGTTTTCAACACAGAAGTGATAGTAACCACTAAGCTTGAGACTACACTGTACTACATCTTGTATAGTATACAAGACTTGAAGCCCAAAGGTTTACAATCTACAATAGAAAAATTATATGGCTACCGTACCATTTTCTTACCTAAAAAGACTTCTCTAATTAGACTCAGAACAAATATTAATTCACATCTGGATTCAGCACCATGACAATACATATTAATAAAGTTGATGATTAGAGATTTGCATGTTCTAGTATATCGTAACACGAGTCTGGCAATGCCATGCCTTGATACAGCTGCTCAAATACTACCCCTCATTTACCTTGTATGCAACGCGCCTCCAACAACAGAGGCTTTCTAAAACAGGCTACAAAAAGGCCCTTTGTGAGAGACTGAGTAAAACCAGTATTTTGTTAGTCTGAGCTTCCTTTATTTTGATCTTCCATTCTATTAAATGGGCACCAACATGGTCCTGGGGATAGACACGCAAAAATGGCAAGTTCCTGTTACTAAGAATATAGTATTGGTATAATCAATATAATTCCCTCCCCGGGACTACTGTAACAGTTTAAGAATATCAAAATCGCCCTTCGACTTGGGAGTTCAGCATCATATATGGTCTTCAGTTTAAGCCATCTCCTAAACAGTGCACTACTCTCACAGCTGAAACGACTGTGTTACAGACACACTCATACAGCTGCACCCATTGTGCTCCTCCTCCTTTCTTTCTTCTCCTTTGTGTTAGGCACATGCTGTATTTATGGATGTTTAAATTATGATGATCATAGCAACTGTTACCATGTACCTCTGGAAAAAGTAGAACATCTGAGATTATTAAATCTAACTGAAATTAAAATCTAGTTCCTATACTTACTGATCCTATACTTATTGAGTTAATCCTTTAAAATATAAAAAGTAATTGACTTAAGAGCAGCCACGTACACTTTGTATACAGCTAAAAATTAAAAGTAAAGTTTATAATGGTTGTCTGGCAAATCAATTGTGCATTCCAATTTCTTAATACTAGCTGCAGGACAATATGAGGTCTAACAGGAGCTCCCCTCCATTGAAATTAATAAAAAAGTGGCCGACACCAGAAAAAGGAATAAAGACTTCAGACTGGTAAGAACATCATCTCTCAGACAACTACTGCCTCCCACTACACCCCAGGAAGCATTCTGGGCAACAGAAGAACAAAAATTATCAGAGACAGATGCAAGCTGGAAAAAAAAAGTGCTCCTGAAATGAAAATTTAGGATTAGGATTAAGATTACATATTGTTTACTATGGAGAATCCTATACAATAAATAGAAGACACCAAAGTAAAGCTTACCTGAGTAAACCTCTCAGTAGATAATTACATTTAAGCCAGTATTTGACTGTAAAGGAAGTCCTTTCTATGGATTATTTGGGAACAAAATTACATACACCCTTTAGTAAATATTTTGACATCTCTAGCGTCAAAACTGAGAAATGTGAACCAGTGATAAAAAGGCTTAAGCATGTGAAAGTTCCCTCTGTGTTAATCTAAAAGAAAAGGCAGGAAGGAAAAAACAATCTCTTTCAGAAACAAAATCCGTAGGCTCTGACTGCTAACAGGATGCTTGATCTAATTCAAGACTCACTAGGACGACAACTTCATTAGTGTTCCCTAAATTATCTAATTTATTTAAAAAAAAAATATGGAAACTTTATTGTACAAGATGGAAATAAAATGCTTTCACTCTGAAGCTTTCCTATCTGTATAAACATAAATTGATCAGTCTGCTGTATAGTTAATGCAAACCAAGAGGAAGCAGGGTAAGTGCTATTTTCAACCAATCTGAACTTAAGCATCAGAATTCCTGTACAGATATGAGCTGGAAGGATCAAACAATTTAAACAGAAGTACACTATATTAGTAGCAAACAACTTACTGGAAGATGAAAACAAAGGGGGGGGGGGAAGACACCTTCAGTATACTCTTTTTCAACCTAGCATAGTTTTAAACCTCAGTTTTTATGAGTGTTTTCTAATTTAAGCATTTAGATTAGACTTCAGCTTGTTCAAGAAAATTAATTTCAATATGGATTTTTTCAATTTGAAAGTTAATGGGCTACAAGTTCAGCAAGAACAACAAATGAAAGTCAGGGCAATACCAGTTTTTATTCATCTGATGATCTGGTTCATCAACTCTTAATGGCTATGTGATTCCAGACCCCTGGGCCTAATGCAAATGCCTATATGAAGTAACAGTGCTCAGGAGCTACATTTTTAGCATATATTGTTTTGGAAACCAAAAGGTTTGTTGATTTTCTCCACTTTTTTCTTCTTCTCATCTGTTGATGGTTCATGTTTCTTCCCTGTCTTCCATCTTTATTCTAAGTAGCTGATGCAAATGCTTATGTGATAATATACTCAAGAATTCAGAATAATAATTAGTTTTAATTGGTTTAGCTTGTCCCCATGATTTTCCCTTCAAGTTTCCTCCTTCCATGTAAGGAACATGGTTTCCTACTGTTGTCATTTGGGGCCACTCCTGTATTCTCTGACAAGCAGTTGTTACCTACATTCAGATCTTTAAAATATATGAATTAACCCATACTGAAAATGTTAATCCACTGCTAGACATGGACAAACTGACAAACTACTATCTTTTATGTAAGTTTTGACCATATTTTCCTCCCTCTGAAGACATAGGAAATATAGTCACAGATTATTATAACCATTTCATTTACTATGAGTATGAACAAAAATCAAATCCTGAAAGACCATCATTTTTATATCTAATTAGAAACAATTTAGAAGGACTTGTTTATCAAAGAAAGCACAGTTTAAAAGTGTGTTCTGTATGGCAATTCTATTTTTGCCTGGTAGACAGAATAAGAGGGGTGAGAATCCCATCATTAAGAGGGTATAGATGAAATGGTATGGTTGGAATAAACACATATGGGAAAAAAACCCCTTCCAACCAACAGTTCAAGAGCCCTGTTTAGAATTAAGAAACTATAAGGGCATTAATTACAGAAAGTTGTATTTCTCAGTTCAAGTTATTCGTTTAAAGAAAGCTTAATTTTGAAGAAGCCTCTTCACAGTTCTCTCACTTCCTTTGTGCATATCCTCCATGACAGTGTTGTCAAACATAACTATTACTTTGAATTTTAATTCAGTAGTTATATGACTCATTTAACCATTAAATGCGATAAACTGGAAAAGTAATGCTTTTCCAAACTTGAAACCTCCCATATCAACAAGAAACTTACTGCCATAATGTTTGCCATTTGTAGCTGGAGCAGCTTGATTAGGGACTTGTAAGGTTGCCTGTTCTAAAAGTGTGTCCTCCAGTGATATAGCAAGAACTCAGAAAATTCAGCTTATTTTCTTCGCTCGCTCTACTTTTAAATTAAGATATATTTTAACATCTAACTACTGAAGTATTTCCAGCAAAGCAGAAACTTACAGGACAAAACTCCTAAACATAACATCAGAAGTTGTAGCTTACCTTATTTTCTTCCAAAAATTTCAATTTGATAGATACATCATTACGCATTTTGTCATATTTCTCTTTATGCACTTGAAACAGTTGTTGTGATTGCTCAATCTTTGGCAGAGTGTTTGCATCACGAGGGCCAAGATTCAGCTCTTCTAGGTCTGTTCGATAGGCATCATATTCAATCCTGAGAAGAAAGAGGAGGAGGAAAAAAAAAAAATCTAAAGGCAAAGTGTCTCAAAACAGACCTCACATATAGGGCCAAGTACAATAGAAGATGAACAAAACAGTCAAGTACAGAAAAAATAAAAAAACCCGGGCAAGTTTTTTTCTCCCTTCTCCTATTCATCAAGCAAAACCACCCTTAAGTACCTTGTATAAAGCTGCCTCAACAAGCATCCTCCCTCTTCTGTTCCTGTCTCAGCCACATGCTTCCAACCCTCTGCTTTGTGCTGGCTTCAGTGGTCAAAGCCTTTCCTGGGACATCTCAGCTTATTAACCCAGATAAAGCTAGTAAATTTTTTTTCAGCTTATTTTTCTGCTGTTGAATCAGTTCAGTGAAGAGTTTGTGTTGAGAGCAAGAGAAGCACCAAGAGCAGGACATCCCCTTTAAGCAGATGTCTGAGCAATGGCTCACTTTTACTGAACTCTGCCCCAAGGCTTTTTCAGCATGCTCTAGGCTTCTCTGTATGCATTAATTGGAACAGTTTTATAGTTCTTCCACAAATAGTTTTGTGAGAACTTGTCTGCACTATGGATAAACAGGCTGCAAAGAGATGATGCATTATTTATACTCTGCTGAGGGCCTATCTTATTTTCCTAGGGAAGTCAGACTCTCTGGATCAATACCACCACTGAAGGAGATAAGGGAAGAGAAAGACAGAAGATTAAGACTAACAGCCAGGTAAGTATTTAAGCTAACTCTGCACCCACTTCTAGATATGACAGATGAAAAGTATTTTCCAATTTACTCTTGTTCTCTTCAAATTACCTATCCTGGATACTGCTAGCAAAAACAGAATTCATGTTATGGTATAGGCTCTTGCCTGCAGATACCTGACAACGTTTTAATTGAACCAGTTAGTCTTCATATACCACTATTGATTAAAAAAGTTATAAACCTCCTTGATATCCTTCCATATTAGACTGTACCATTTTATTACCTGAATAGAGATGAACCATTCATACCTTCTTTCTCATTTTAATGGAAAAAATCAAAATGTCTTAAAAGTATTTTTTAATACAGAAGTTTGAATATTCAGTTTTGTCTTCAAAAACATTAAATAATTTTTTCCCCCCCCAAGAAAGTTTATTTAAGTTAAGCTTTCTATTCATCAACACATAGCATTTATAAGTGGGAAAAGCACCTATGGAATGTTAGTAGTTTAAAGACTGTATCACTAAATTAATCTTCTCTTTTCCAGCGTTACATACAAGTCTACCGAACACTGGATCCTTGCCAGATAAACTATTTTTATATTTTAAAACATTATTGCAAGTGGATGAGACAAATGTAGTAACAGCCTCTAACTTTTTTCTTCCTCCTCGTATGCAACACGTGCTCCCTTTTTCACAGCCATCTAGCACTTGACCAGGTAAAGCGACAGACAATAGCCAGAAATCACTCCAAGGTCATGAGCAGCCCTACCCAAAGCCTCACTCTTCCTTCCATACTGCTCTGTAGCTTTCAAATAATGGAACCTAGCATATCAGCATGTGATAGATGCCAATTTTAATGGAACAAACCAACCTATTTCTGGCTTTTCAAATATGCTCTCTCACAGACATTTCTAAAACTGGAAACAAATCAGGATTAAAAAATGGTTGGGAAAAACAACTTTTCAGTTGGTATAACTGCTCCAAAATAAAATACAACATTTTCAGAGGTAAAAGGAGTAACATTCACAGGGCTCTTCCTGATTCTCATTGCCACTATGATTCAGGCTTTATTTAAAGAGTTTATGACTTAATTCCAAAAAGGAAACAAGCCAATAGAGAGCTCATAGAAGAGGGGAACAGATGAATGCTGAAGTGCAACTGGGGACAGGGAAGAAGAGGCACAGAAATAAGTGTGACCTATTTTCACATTGCAAAATGATGGACTGGCTATGTAAGTGAAGAACCTTTGTAATTTATTTGCCTTACTGAAATAGCAAAATGCATGATTTCTTCAATGAACAGAAAGGGAAAGTAATGAAGGTATTTCAGGAGGCAAGAACCATATATTGAAAAGGACTGGCAAGAACAATCATAGCACATATTTTGTATAAATTTTCAAGGGGATACCTGGAAAATGTGTGAACTGATTTTTTTTTTTTTTAATACTTTAGTGTCAAAAATAAAGCAATATGTTATATTCATATTAATGCTGCCTTTCATGCCTTTGAAAGTTTACCTAAATATCAAAACAATAACTTACTATTTTGCTTATAAATAAGCATTAGAACAGAACAATTAAAAAGGGGGGAAAGAACTTCCAAACTCAAGCGGTTTGCAATTTTTGACCTAAAAAAAAAAATCAAAATATTATATGCATAAATTACATCCTTTGACAAATTAAAAGAAACACCCTTTATCCAATAAGTGAAAGAAAGTCAGAATGGAACCAAGCATCAGAAAGGACCACAAGTCCAAACCCTGGCAGGAGAAGGGAACCTGGCTTTAGAGTACTGTGCCACATCCGAAAGTAACCTTCTCCAGAGCAGGAAACCCATTACCTACTGCTAGATGTTATTCACTCACTAAGAAATTTCTTTTTTATTTTCCTCTTTCTGACCAAGTCTGCAACTTCTGCATAAAAATTGAAGTGTGACTTGCACACATTGTGCATCAACAGAAGCACAAGATTAAATGTTTTTCAGTCAAAGAGATTATTTTACCTATTACAATGTAGCTGGATAAAAGGGTTAATCTTGCACTGTCATGCTGCTTAGAAAGCCACCTTAATCTAGCACGCAGGAAAAAATAGCTATAATTATTCCTAGAGCTAACAAGTAAAATTAAGTCTACGACAGAACATTTACAAAACATTTGAGGATATGTGCAATAAGGCAGTTAACTGTAAATCCTAATTATATGAGTTGTGTTATAAGGTTTTTATCTGACAGGTTAGTCACTCAAATACAAGGACTAAGCTGATACAAAGTCTGTTTCCTGAAGATTAGTTTGTAATGAAAATAGCTAGACACAGAATAGCTACCTGGCACTTTCATACTGTTTCACAGTCAATAATGTATCTTCAATTGTTTTATTCACCAATGTATTCACACTGGCAATAAAAAAGTTAATAGCCCCAAGAAGAGTTTCTCCATTTTTAGCTAGAAGTTTCTGCGTATCTGCATTGTAGCCAAACTCCTCCTATAAACAAAGAGCAGAGAAAACAAAACTGTAGATCATTTAAAAACATAACATTCATCAGCAACTATATAAAAAAATACAAACACACAGATGTGGCAGTTCTTTCACTTCTGTTTGTGTATGGTTATGATTAAACAGATATGATTTCAATACAATAGTCAGTTCACAGTTTTTATGAAATCTCTCTAACATCAGTAAACCATGGTTTATAATTTTGTTACCACGTGTGATGTTAAATCCTATTTTATAACGTGATTTTTCTGCACTCTGAAGTCTTGAATGTTACTTAAAAGTAAGTGCTAATGTAATCTTTACATTGTCATTCAGCAGGGTTTTAATCCAGCATCTCTCATGTGGTTGACTAGGTAATGCTTTAATACCAACAGAGACACCACTACATTAAATACAGTAATATAACTAAATTCACAAGGGCACACAGCATTAATTAGCTATTAAGTTTTATTCTTACATTCTGGAAAAGAGCACTGCAAAAAAACCCAACATCTATCACAGTTTAATAGGCTGTAAATAATTGAAGAGCAGAGCATTATAACGGATAGCAAATAAAAATTATAATGTAGCTCAGCCATAAATTTTAAAGGGACAAGGGTGAAGTTATTTCCACAGCATTTCAGTCACATTTGGATATATGTTCGCTCATGTCTTTTTGTTAACAGCAGTGTAAGCCCTGACCAAGGCTGCAAAGATTTTCCTAACGCATGGATGCCAAACGAGTCCAATTATTATATTTATGTCATCCATATGGCATCTTCATATTCTGCAGATGGGCGTTCTCACAAGAGAGTACAATCTCTGGTTGTAGTGGCTGTAAAACACACTAGGTTCATATTTGGAACTTGGTCTTTTTAGGCTTGCACACTGCCAACAACTGACTCAGAAGTGCTGTATTCTCCCAGTTTCCTTTCATCTGTCTAGAACACAAACACCGAAGCCAAATGGTATTTCATGTTAACATTAACAACTTCATGAGGGTAAGGGTAATGGGCAACAGTAAAGGAAGAATCCTCTAGAAAAGGAGGTGCAGTGGAAGTGAGCAATTTGAAGGAGAAGAAAAAAGAAAGAGAACTTAGGGCAAGTTTTCATGAGCTAAGCCCTGTAAACACTGCTAAAGATCTGTCACCTTTGCTTTGCACAGCTGCTTGGGTGGCAAAAGCAGTCAGCCAAATCACTACAGATGTTGCAGAAATAAAAAAATAGTCTTTTTCACCTGGTTTTGCTCTAACATTGCCAGCTACACAGTAACACAAGCACTAGCACAGGGAAGAAACAGGATCATACATGCAAAGACAACAGCAGTAGGACTGCCCCTTTCAGCAGTGTTTCATCCCATCTCTTTTCCCTCCTGCAGGCAAGACTCCAATTAGTTTTCCAGCTGGTCCTCTGACCCAGATCATCACAGACCCAAATGAGCAACACTACCAATTCAAAGGAGGGGGGTAAGAGGGATGGGACTGCAGTGGCCAGCAGTACTAAGAAACATGCTAGCCATCAAAACTGTCCTTCTACTGGTTCATACAGTTTCATATAAAAACTTCTGAGTTTTGTCCATGACCTCTGCAGATACCTCTTACGAAACAGACAGGAAATCCTTTCTGTATCAAGAGCTTACACTCAGTTCATACTCTATGCACAGGTCAATTAAAATTGGAATTCATCTGTCTATATAATTGGAGGCACATGAGCCTGGAACCAGGAGTTATCTTTGTATCCAAAAGAGAAATAGCAAAACATTCACATTAAGTAATACCTCTGCAGATAACAAAATGAGATCTCATTTTGTTATCATGTATAAAATAAGTGGTGTGGGTTTTGTTTTTGTTTAAACTTAAAAGCCCTAAAGACAGACTGTTCAGAAATTTTACTTTTAGTCTTGCACAAGTTTTAGAGGCAACAATGCTATCCAAACATCCAAGAAGAACAGGCCAGGCTACAGATGGTAATACAGTAGAGATTAAACAAAGGGGAAACACAAAGAGGAAAGAGACAAACATCAGGCAAGTCTCCAAGAGGCAAGGTTAGATAACTTTTATTACAGCAGCAGAAACCTTTATTTGATTTTCATCAACAGCCCCATTCAATAAGCTACACAAGAGATGAATGACTGAAACAAATTCCAAGACCAGTACAAGGTGCTGAAAGAACCTGGAAGAACAGTATTCCCATTAGAAGTTACAAGCTATTCATGGAAAAACCACCCATTCATTAAACAAAAGCATGATGCCAGATTTAATCCAAGTTTCAGAAGAAACATCCAGCTTCAGCACATACTTCATAGCAATCACTAAGTTCTGCCACAAACCACATGCCCATATTTGTGTCAAGAGTAAACCGATGATATTAAAAACTCTTCTTTTAGCAGATTATTTAATTTCTTAGCTGCTAGAAGTGCTCTGCTTTCACAGATTTTCATCTGTCAGACTGTAATATTAAAGATTCCTGTACTCTAGTGCAAGAGTTTCAATTTTTTTCAGCTAGCTATCAGTTCAGGTTCCTCTGTGCAAGCATGAACTCCTCCTCCTCCCTTAAAACTCAATGGGAATAGACAATCGTGAAAAGGGAAAAAATAAACAGACAGAGGTTTTAAGTTTAATAATCACAAAGATAATTTGGGCTGTTTCAGCAGCTATGTTTTAGAGACTCATTGAGCCCCTTAATACTGGTTTTCCAAAGGATCAGTAGCAGTATCAAATTGCTTTAACTTTGGAAGTACAGAACAATCAATGTAGAAGCAAACCAGCTACTATGTTTCGTATGCAACATCTACCTTATCTCTCTTTACAGCAGACAGTTTTATTATTGGCAACAAAAAGTGCCAGTGTTACATAAACTTCTAAACCAAAGAATCATGACAACCCAAATGCAGAGATCTAAAGATTGCTACTAATAGGACTAATCTGTATTCTTACGTTTGGAGTTTCTGAGCAAGAGAGGCAAAATTCTGATTAAAAAAGGACTTTGAGATGAAATCTCAATGCTTAAATATGCTACAGAAAAATAATTTACTCATATTCAATGTGCACAAGTGAAGTAATGTGCCCTATTCTACTTAATCCCAGGCATATTCCCCAAAGACATCCTGTAATTGAAACGACGTAACACTGGAACACTTTGATGACATTTCATTAGAAGCAAAATTAATAGTAAAATGCATTTTCTATACAAAGGAAAGTTGTCAGTTCTTGAGTCCAACCATCAACTAAAGGCAAACATTTAAGAAACAATAAAGAACTACAGTAATTTTAATAATTTCCTATAGTTTTAAATGAATTACATAAGCTTTTAACACAATAAGCATGTAATATACTGTTAACTACAATGTTTAGAAAAGTAGCTGCTAACTACCATATACCCTGCACGAGTCAATTAGGCTTATCTTCATCTCTGCCATTTTATTTTTTAACACTATAAAAGTCTTACATGAAGTTCCAATGACTTCAAACTCAGGTCAGCAAATGCATCTCCAAGTTGCCTTTGGGTATGTACCATCTGGAAGAGTTGTGTGGACAGCGTCTGTGCCAGTCTCAAGATATTTTCATATTTTTTTTTGTTATCTCTCAATATATCTATTTGAGCTTCTAGTTCCAGATCTACTGTTCTTGAGCCACGACCCAATTTTTCAGAGATGATCTGACGTGTACACTGGGGAAAAAAAATTTAAATTATAAAGAATCAAGTATATTCAAGACAACACAGCATACACCCATTTTCAGCTTCAAGGGACGTATAATTACGCACAATTCTTTCACAATCACCCCTCCCAATATAAGTTTGCACAACAAACTGAAAAAACAACACACTCTTTAGAAGTTTATCAGGACTCAGCAAGAACAGTTGGACAAGTCTCAACTCCTACTAAGATGAATATTCAAGTTAGCAAATCAAGAGCATAACTAATTGTTTCTCAAGTAAAAGAACACTTATCTCTTCAGGTTTGGTGAATCTCATTAAGTTAAAAGAAGCAATTTAGTCCACTGCATTGAAGTCAGTTAATGGGAGTACTACTAGTTCTACATAAAAATATCTAGTTAGTGATCTTTTGGGCTTTGTCTACCAACCATCCAATTCCAGATCATCCATGTTATGTTTTCCAAAAATGTTACTTTTGGGGGATTTGGGGGGGGAGGTAAGGAGGTGGTGGTTTTTCAGCATGTTTTTTAAAGCTGACTGGGAAACTGGGAACTCCTACTGAGAAATATGTAAAACTACTAAAATGCATTTCTCATTATTTACACATCTATAAAATGGAGCTGATTGTCTCAGAAAGACTTACTATTTCTTTTCTGTCACAAGGAAAAATCTTAACAGATTTGCAGTTCATTAACACAGTGAGCAGAAAACATGCTCTTACAAGGCTGTAGACACTTTCACCCAGCCAACGGCTGTGACAGCTCAGGCTGCTACCACGTTCCACTTATCTGTGACACCTCCTCTGCCAGAGATTTGAGCCCAACTCAGCAGTGAGCCTCCCATGATGCACATTGGGGTTTCCCTTGACTAAGACATAGGAGAAGCCATTTGCAAAGCAGATGTGTAGCAAAGGCATACAATTTCTCTATGGAAAGCAGGAATTATTGACTGTTACAGTAAGTTACTTGAAGTTAACCTGTGGTCCCAAGAGGTGAAGAGATAACCAGCTTACACATATGAAGAATTACTGCTAGAAACAGAATTACAAGGAAACGAACTTAGTAGTCAATGACACAGCTACTCTGAAGGGACTTAACCTAAGTGCAAAGCTGCTATTTTGTTAGGTGAAATAATGCCCAAGCCTATCTTATACCACATTCCCCAAATACATTACAGCACTGGATTTCCCAGAGTTTCCAAATTCAAGGACTTTAGTTTAATCCAGTCTTTACTTACATCCAAAGGAGACACACATTTAACCTGCTAGAACTTTTATGTCCTTTCTAAATTTAATAGACAAACACAGGAAAGACTCAAGAATGATCAAACAGAACAAGTTGGTCATAACTGATAAGCTTTAGATTGGAAGGTACAGACTATTTAGGCTACCTCATTAGATTCAACCAATTAACAAGAAAGAGCACAGCAAATCTAGGAGACAAATGCCTGTCAAGAATCGGAAATTTGGGAGAGCGTAACAAGTCATATCAATGCAGAATGCAACTTTATTACCAAAGTCTGCAACAAAAATTGCAAAATACAGCTTAGCAATGAATGAGTGTGATCAGAGTATAAATAAGCATTTGACTAGGAACTATGGAATTGATGGCTATTTTGGCTATTTTCTAAAAAAGCTGAGATACCCCCCCACCCCCACAAATGCAAGAGAAAAATCTGAATCATGGAAGGCAAAACTTTTGGAAGCAAGAATAAATTACAAAGGAAGGAATTATTTTCAACCAAGGAGTATTTGCTTCAAAAAGTTACAGCAGAAAACCTAAAACACCCCAGCAGGTGAGGAAAAACTAGTAATTGGAAAGACTTAAACTGCACACTTTGTTAAGCTAAGATGTAGGTAGAGATAAAGTTGAATGCTAAGACTGAACAAGAATAATTGAGAAAGAAGATGCACCTATCTATTTTGATTTACTCCGGTTCTAAGCAGACTAGTACAGACACAAAAGTTGCTGAATATTCTCACCAGCAAACGGAGAAAATTCCACACATTAATTCCATTTTGCTTTGTTCTGAAAAAGTATCTATAAAGAACACTGTCCTGAATAAGACCACGCTCCTCAAAAAGAAGTCACACAGGGCAAAGTTAAGAAAAAGAACTCTCTTAAAGAAAAAACCCACCAAAATACATTTAAGAGAAATATATTTTAAATTGCATATGTTAAAAGATGAACAGAGACATTACTGGACGTGTCTCAGAAATAAATGTTCCACTAGTAGCCCAGTATTAAAGAGAGGCTTGTAGAACAGGTATATTGTTTTTTTCCCCTCAAAGTTTAAGTTGTATGAAAAACAAAAAGATAAGCTTTTTATTAGAATTACTGAAAGTCAAGAAGAGTCACAACTTTCTTGTGCCTATGTCTTTTTGCTAAACTGAAAACGCCTTTCTCATCCAAAGGGGGAGGCACGGGAAGGAGAAAGAACAGCAAAAGCTCTTGCTACTAGATTATGGAAAGAAGGGCAATTTCTTTTGATGCTAACTCATGATTACTAGGGGGCATAAGATTGGAGAGAGTGAACAGGGACAGTAGTTGCAAAGGCAACAGAATAATCTTATCAAGTTACAAATTACGGGAAGAAGTTAAAAACAGTCTATGAAAATTCATGGTTAGGCTAGAGAGAAGAGCAGCTTTAACCTCCTGTGATTTTCACTTGGAAACAGTTTCTTAAAACAGAAATAAAAGTGGGAGATAACAAAAGCAATTGTCTCTCATTCACAGAAAGGCATACAGGACAAAAAGCAAGGTACTCAAAATACATGAAGGCATACTTAATCATCTCTTCACAGATGGGTATGACTTCTGAACATATCCAATAATTTAGATTTCACAACTCCTGATACAGACACTGTGACAGAGGAACTACTCATGTCAGATTCCTAAGGAACTTCTAACAGCAAGTTTTACCACTAACTCCACTTGCAGATTAATGTCTGGTACATTGAATAGCATGGATTTCAGCTCAGAGGGGTTCAACTGCTGGCTTCCCTCCACTAAATCATTTACTCCTGCCCTTTATTTCTGCATCTTCTAACCTATGATCAGTTAGCTATTACGAGATAAGGAGACTTCTTCCCACAACCTTCCTAATGGGAACCAAAGTAAGCCAGTGTGTCCACAAATTGAAATACTGTCCTTAATCAAATTAAATACGCTTTTTGTATGTAGCCTACATATAAAGTGTTTTCAAATGTATGGCATCTCCAGGGACATTTGCATAATGCTCCCTCAACTCAGAATGAATTCATAAGCTCTCTCTGAACAATCCTATTCCTCCAAAAGAGCCATACAAGAAGTCAGTATGGGACTCTAGAAAGATCATAACTGACCTATCTCCTTAGGCATATTTGGGAAACAACTTCAAGCTTATAGATTTCAAGAAAACAAATTAATTTAGTTTTCTGAAAGTGCTGTCTTTGTTTGCTATGCCATAACTGGTGGGATTCTGGATTTCAGGGAGGGGAAGGATTAAGCCAAGAAAGAAATCTAAAAATCCAGACTTTGCAAAGACTACACTCAAAGAAATTTCTAAGTAAGGATCTGAGACCACTTTTCCCAGCATTTTTCACTAGTCCTCTGGCTACTGCTTCACCTAAGTGGGTTTGCAACCATTCTGCAATTGAGACATGGGGATTTTTTTTGTTTTGTTTTCTAAATCAAGGCACCAAAAAGAGCGAATAAGGTCCTCTCCTATTTAGTTGTGGTATAGGAGATTCAATCGCAGAAGTCAATGTTTCTTAAACAAACAGAGAATTTTAAAGAATGGCTTAAGCTGAATAGCACATATTCTGATTGGACCACAGCACGCTGCAGGAGCAGCTGGCAGACTTCTGCAGTTGCTACAAAATTTAGATTACAAGAAAAGTGGAAATTCTAAAAGCTATTTCATTAGACTAAAAAAGATGCAAACTTCTGATTCTAACACAAAGAACAGTATAAGCGTTTACTAGTGGGTAGAATGTCTCCACCCCTGCCTCTCGTCCTCACTGGGGAGGAAGTCCTTATCTGGACTTAAGAACACTGGACAGATTCCGACCTGTGTTTTACAAGTGAACTTCTTTCCACAGATTCTTCATTTCTTCAGTTTGATGTAGATCCCACTGATGCACAACCCACCTGCCCACACTTCTGTCATTTAAGTTGCAGGCATAAATAAAAGCTATTTTTCAAAACTGGTCTTTGTTTAAAACTCCTGACAGTAATGTATTCCCTGACAATTGTGCCTTACCTTACGGCTTTTTAATGAGAGTCACTTCTGGCAAACTGGTGTGCTTTAAGCACCTTTTCTTTATTCTTTTGTTATTATTTTAATTTCATCAAATCCCAATTGATCACAAAGCATCATCATATAAGAGTAAAACACACATGAACCGAAGCAACAATTCCAACACTAAGAAAAAACAATCAGCCCAGACAGAACAAAAACATCAGAATAGTGATTAACAAGTTTGGAACTTGTAGATAGGCCTGACTTTTTCCCATCAGCTAAAATTTTATTGTATCAGCAATCAACTCAAAGATAGCCAAAAGATTTAATTACAAGCATTAGTGCTGAAATCTGTACATTGTGTATGTTGAAGGGGACATTAGAAATGGAACATTCTTTACCTTGTTAAATCAGTGATAACTATGAAAGATTTTCCACTTAAAACCTGGGATTTAAAAAGGCTTACAAAGAATGCTACACTTGGAAGAAAACTAAGCCTTCCCTATGCATTCTTGCTTATGCTCACTGCAACAACAGACTACGTTCACACAGTAGCACAATACTTTGAAAACTTTAGTCCAATCTAGTAGCAAACTCATTTCTAGAATACATACATACGCACACACAAATATATGTCTGCATACCTTGTAAGTGTTTAGGCTCCACTTTCTCACCAATTCCAATTTCTCCATTGCTGGACTCTTTACTTCATCTGCTAACACAACAGGTCCACTCTTCTGCTGAGCTCTGCCCCCTGTCAGACACAAAGCAAATCTTCAAGGCCTTGGGTTTTTTTGTTTTAAAGGATTAATAGCAGGTATGGAAGATTTGTGCAATTGCACATGCAAAAGCAGAGCAAGGTGACAGTAAGAACTTAAGACAAATATGCAGATTTTCAAAATCAATTCCAGAAAGAAAGAATTATTTTAAAACTGATATAAAGCATGTATATATCTCAGTGTTTCATGTAGGAATAGGCTGAATAAATCTTACCTGAATGCATGGAGTTTTACTAACCAACCTTAAAACAGCTTTTGAGACATGTTTATTACTTAATCTATGTTTTAAAATTCCAACAGTTGAACACCCTCTTGGATCTAGCCAATCTAAAAGTCTGTTTACAACCTGCAGACCATTAAATGAAAATTAGCGGCATATAAAAACTGTTGTCAGAATACAACTAATAAATTTCAAAACAGACTTTTTATCTTTTCCAATGAATGTCATCCTTTCCAGAAGATGTGTTCACCCAATATTTAACTTTATTATTTTAGCTTTGTTAGCTCATTGTATTAGGAATAACTAATTCTACAAACCACCAGTATAAAAATAGCAACAAAGAAAAGATTTAAAGCAATAAATTAAAATATCTAGGGCCAATCACCACATATTAATTGCCAATACTTAGCATTTTCAAGCTAGTATGGGATATCATGTGGATTCTAAGGTTTAATTTTGCAAAAATATTTCCTAGTGTCCTAAATAGTAAGAACTGCAAAGCACTACCACTTTTTAAGCAACACTTTTATTTATTCATGTACAATTTTGACTACTCCTGCCTCTAATCCCTACTATTACTTACAGTCACCTTAGCCTTGCTAGGTTATTTATGTAAATAAGAGTTTGGAAAAAAGTCTATACAGATGCCTCAAGATACTCCTTTAGCATGAAGCTCTACTATGTTCTTTACGTCTTCAAAATGCTGCGCAAACATTAAGTAATTAATCCTCTCAACACCCTTATGAGGTAACTGAATAGGTTTTCTCCTTTTATATAGGAGGAAACAGACAAAGATATTAAGTAATTTGCCCATAGGCAGAAAATGAGTCAAGTGGCAAAGCCTAGTTTGGGTGTTGTGAATTCCTAATGGCCACCTCATACTCTGTTCTCCTGGAGTATGTGATCATTTTGGCAAAAAATGCAAAAAGTTTCAGCTTTAACCTAAATAAAAGATTTTGGTTACTGCCATTTTAGCTACTGTTTGTTATCATTAGTATTTGGTAATTATTTTCTAAATTTTATGGAGCAAAAAGCAGCATACAAAAAGGAAAGCAGAGGTTACTTTGTGAACTGTTGAAAGCCAGAAATGAGAGCCACCAGAAAACCCCAGAAGTTATATTTCCAACTAACAGTAAATCAAATTATGAGAGACATGGAGGAGTTAGTACAGTGTCAGCAGAGACAAGGGCGTTATCCATTCAGTGCTATATACCTGTGGGAATAATTAAATCACAACCTTGTCCAGCCAGTCTGCTAGCTGCTGCACTGCTAGGAGATATAACAGATGATTTGGGTGATGCTGAGGAACCTGAAGAGGGGACATATTTAACCATGAAAACCCATCATCTTCCTTAGAAGGCAATGTGCACTTTTACACAGATAGGTTTTTTTTCAAAACAAAGAACATTTGCTTCAGCAACACACTAAATAGAAGCATTCACAGAAAAGTTGCTGGAATTTCTGATGGAAATGCTTTTTAAGAGGTGCAGCTGTTCATGTGAACTACTCCAAGTTTTCATGATTTAATCTTTTTCTCTAGGTCATGATGCCAAACTTTTTTTATTTTTGTAAGAGTAATCAAAATACAACCGACAGCTTCATCAGTAAAGTATACACTATCAACAGAAAATTCCATCAAAGATTGTTACATACAGCTTCCACAACTGAAACCTCCTTTTTCAGGCCTAGGTAGATTTCATTCTGCACTGTCACTGAATGGTACTCACAGCATTAAGGGGTGAAGTAAGCTCCGAAATCTGTGCCAATTTCAGATATACTTGATTAACATCTGCTCCTAAGTCTGTGTAAACACACAGCAATAAGCTATCCAGAAGATCATATGAGCCATTAGCTGTTAAGGTGTGTAATCTCCTTCCCAAAAGAAAGATTTTACAGCACTTGCTTGTTCTCTTTAAAAAAAAACAAACCCAGCTTTAAATGACCTGCACCGTTTGTGTTCTCTACGCTGTTTTAGGATTATGCTTTTCAGAGCTTTGCCACTCTTTCATATCACAAAAATGTGAAGTGGCATTCTTATGAAATTTTCAGGATTTAAAACCCAAACAAACAAATTAGCTTCTTCTCTGTAGTGATGAGTAACCATCATATTGGGGGGGAGCTTTCATTGCTTTTGCTGAGAAATTCTGAGAATCTTCAGGGCTGACAGTGTGCTGGGGGGAAAGGAAATCAAACCTAAACTTTAGCAGTTTCAACAAAATTTAGTCATCAGTAACACCAAAAATATCACTCAACGTAACTGAATCAACAACCAGCTTTTGCCTTTTAAACATACTACACAGCACTACTAACATGGGGTACGTGAATTCAATGATTTGGATCCAATTGCACAGAAAAGACGAGATGGAAAGATAGCACACTTGCTGTGTCCTTCTGTAGCAATACATTGCATAAGAGCTGCAACTGGATTCATCCAGGCATAAAAGTTTGCCTGCAAGATCCTGCTAAAGGCCTAAAGACTGAATCACTTCAGCAAGTGAGCCAAGACAAGCAGTTAAAAAAATCCTTATCATTTGACAGAGTGTTAATGCAGCCTTATGCATTCTTCATCATTCAACATCCCCCAAATCCTAAAAACTGTTCCCCTCCAGTATTGTTTACTTTGCATTAAAAAATGAAGCCCTAATAAGGACACTCAAACAGAAAATAGAATTTTTAGAAACAGGGCAATCATTCTACTTTTGTCCATAGTTTCATAAGAAGCCTTAGTTTCTACCACTTCTCTCTCTCTGATTTGGTTAGAGCATTAGGAAAAATCTGAAGAAAATATACTTGGAGGAAAACTGCGATATCTAAAGTGTTAAAAGTTACATGTCCAAAGTTCATCATTTGTATACATAACTTTCTACAGAACATTTGGATTTCAAACATATTAGTGCAGCTTGAAACACATCTTAGACACTTTTTCCCTTACAGGCTAATGCACTTAACAGCTGCAACAGTTATCCTGCTAATAGAATACAAAAAGGCAAGAATGGTGAGCAGTTTGCCATCTGCCCAGTTTTTAGCTAGATAATTTGCTAATTTCAAAGACTTAAAGAAACCACAGCATTCACTTTGTAATATATGTAAAGTACAGCATGTAAATCACTGTTTTCATAAGTACAGAATTTTACCGAACAGGAAATGAAGCAAAACGTAAATTAAATCTATGACTACAAAGAGACTTATTTTCACAGCTGCTCATTTGAGATCACTTCAAACCTTTCAAATTCAAAAATTGTCGAAGTTACATAATTCATTAAAATATCACTTTCACATACTATATCGTGGCACTCTTGTTTTTAGATAGATGGGAAACACTGATGTTACTGGCTTGTTTATCTCCTGGTATTTCTCATTGTTTAATACTAGCTTAGATTCTCTAAAACATAGATTAATACTTGCATAGTGAATTAAATATTAATTAATAAAATTCTTCTGCTATAAACAACTGCAACTCTGTGCTGAGAAAATATGAGAACAGATACTTTTTCATTAGGTAGTACCTGGAAAAAGAGACCCAAAGCATTATGACTCCTAACAACAATACATTAAAGTAATATATGCACTATAACAAAAAAAGGAGAGACAAGTCTCAGGGGCAACAAAGAAGAATTCCACTCATTAATCTGCTCCAGGTAACTGAACTGTGTATCAAGAAATAAATAACTCTCCAGCTATGTTTCAAATCAGAACAATACCTACAACATTTAAAGAAAACTTCAGTGCAATATAGTAGTAAAATTCTTCAGTCTGACACCATTTCAAGGTGCTCAAGGACTACCCTTCCTGTAAAGGCAGACCAATTTAACACTAAGTAGTTTCCACTAGTCCCTTGACAGATACAACAAGTGTAGCATATATACTCTATTTTAACAACCCAGCTACCAGAGAAGATAAACAGGTTGTCACTAATGCACATCTCAATCTGTACATTTACACCAAAATGCTCAAAGCAGCTACAGAACATTGTATTCCTGACCATACAAAAATATGCCTGAAGATTTTTAAATTGAGAAATAAAGACAAAAAAGCAGTTACCTTTACCTGGAAATGGTCCTGCCTCAACAACTCCCTCTTTGGTGCTGTCAAAGCCATGAGACGTTATTTTGGTTTCAGAAAGTCCAAGTCCAACTGGCAACGCACGTTTCAAGTCCTTGGAAATATTTGAATAAAAATGGAAAGTTAATGTTTAAAAAAAGATAAAAGTGACTCAAAAGTATTATAATGCAATTTCAGCAGCTCTTACACAGGCAATTGTGCCTTTAGCCTGGAATGTCTTCGCTGGTGTCACAGCATTCTACTGCGATGCACAAATAAAACATAAGTGAATGAGAAACACTGCAAGTATAGCCTGTGTATTTGTTCTAGATTTTTTTTTATATTGATGAACAACTCAAATGCCATCTCTTAGAGCAGCAGTTACCAAAATGTGGCCTGCAACATCATGTTATGTGGTCTGAAGCTGGTTCAAGCAACCATATCAGTTTAATAATGTTTCCAGTTAAAAACTGACAGGGGTACAGAACGATCTAAGACTAAGAGCAGACAACAAGGGGTACAGAATGATCTAAGACTAAGAGCAGACAACATTTTACAAACGAAAGATGTGGAAGCAACTATCATAATGTTAAAGATAAAACAAAAAATATTTCACTCTAAGCAAGAAATAGCTTTAAAAGTCACAGCATCCTTAATTTCTACAAATAGCACATGAAATCTCTAATATTTGACATGGGAGAAACATCCAGAAAGGCATCACTTCAACAACTTCCTTCTGAGCACTTACTCTACATCACAAGTGCTCACAGAACAAAGTTGCCATTTACTTCTGTTTGCTTTTGAAACTCATTGATTTAAAATTGCCTGAGATCACCTTGTATAACTTCTGAGAGCTAGATTAACTACTACAATCAACTTTCAGGCATCTGAAGTCTTCACAGAAACCCAATACAGGCCTATTACTGAACTATGAATTCATACACCATAATTCACATACCATCCTACTGTCCATTTTTGCTATCTTACCCATCTCTACAAATAGCTCCCAAAGGTTTCCTGGACTATACGTCCAGCCATCTGATTGAAGTTTAAGCCTCTGGTGTTATGGAATATACTTAGTGCTTTAAAAAAAGTTCAGGTATTCAAAGCAATTTAAAACAACTAATTCGTAAAAAGTGGGTGAAAAGCTACTCTGGAAGTGAAAGCAAAAAGGTAAAATACACTTACAAAAAATTAAGCATCAAGAAATTGGAAAACTGGCAGTTTCTGGAGTCAGGTACTCTTTTGCATCCCCTCTGCTTCCATAGAGAGGCAAAAAAGATGAAAAAGTATAGAGGAGCAATAGTGAAATTTGCAGAGAAAAACTATACATAGCTTTAAGATGTCAGTGTCTGGACATGTGCAGTAACTATTCATGACACATGCAATGCTTCTGATTACAAAGAAAACACAACCTTTAAAATCCAATCCATGTTTAACATATTACTGTAGTCGCTCAATCCACAAACCAGAAGCAAGCTAGCACATAAGAATGATACTGCCTAGAGGCTCAGAATGCCAAGAAGTGGCTTTGGATCATGTCCCCACAGATTTAGGTAGTTGCCCTTAGTTTAAGACAAACTCCTGGGAGGAGGAAAAACGGAAGAGCTACAAACATATGAATTTCAGCAGAACAGAAACCTTGTTGACATCGAAAACCCAGGATGTTACTGCAGTCAGAGTAACCAATTCCTATAGCCATACTTTCACTCACATGAACTAGCTATTTAATAACAGATTATGCTATATTTGTGTATATCTGAAGCATTATACCAAAAAAAAAAAAAAGGAAAAATAAACAGCATGAACAACAAATAGTAGTCACATGCAGAACCTGATCTCACAAATTAAGCATATCACAACATTGGATACATACTGTTTTCAGTCTTCACAACTGACTTAACATTGGTGCTTCCATTTAAGTACTCGCAGTTGGTGGTATTCTGGAAAGCCTTTGCTTCAACTTAGTTTAGCTAATAGACAGAGTCCATTTAACTCAAAATGTAGCAAGTCACTAGGAGCTGAAAAAGCAGAGAGACTTGAAAAAGGATAACCAGATTGCAGAGGAGAAGATGCACTGATTTAACAAAAAGGACACGGCATCAATTTTTTTCTTCCTGAAGGCACCTTGGCACGTTGTATAGTTTTCAGAAATATCTGAATCTGTAGCCAAACAAATGTAGACAGCTAACCTGCTTAAGCATGTTTGCAATAGGAATCTAAGCAATCATCTGTATTTAAGGTTAAAATGCAGAACATCTGCTTTGTAAAGACAAAAGTTTATATCTAAACTTAAGCAATTGTACTACCTCTGTACATTCAACTTAATTCTAATTTGAAGGTAAACACAGGCTGAACAAACTACAGAGTTAAATAAATCAGAATATTACAACACATCCTTCTCTTAAATAAAAACCTGATATTTGGATCATGAAAATTCTTAAGATCTACAATTGTGCATATATACCCATCAGGTTTTTTTTACATAAATATATACATATGTACGTATATGTACACAAACACATATTTGTTTGAAGATATCTACACTTTTTTCATTAGCAAAAAGGCAAAGTTCAGTGTAAAGAACTGCATTCACACCTGTTTTTAAACACCTATATTAACCAGTTGAAATATATCCTGCTGAAGAAAGATATCCTTGCATATGAATTTAAAAGAAAGATTTACCATTTGTTGATTTATACATGATCAGAATTGTCATCAAAAAGTCAGTGATCATCAAAACACTACCTTTTTGTTGTTTATAAACATGAAAATTACTGTTCAATGGAGACACACTTCTGCATGTAAACTTCAATTTTTAACATGTCATTCTTGCAACCGACTGTGCTTGCTTTTTTATTTTTTACACAAGTGTTGATAAACAAAAAAGCTACCCAAAAATCTGTAATCATTCTGACAAAGCAATTTATCCCTTCAACAATTTACAAAGAAGGATAATTTAGAAACAGCCTTAGAGTACGAAAAGACATGCACAAAACTTCACATTTAAGAGAAGGTATGACAGTACTTAAGGAGATTTTGGAGTGGTAAGAAGGCAACATAAATCACTTGCATTTTTGTTCCCACCAAATGTAGGTTTGCTGTTACAACATGGGAAGTAAGGACAGATTCCCGTACTACCATAAGGTGATTATATTTTGACTACATATTGCTCTTCTAGCTAAGAGGAAGATTTTGATGATCAGAAGATCTGCTTTCAAACTCATAAGTGATTCCCCCCCTTCTTCGTAAAAGGGAAATCAAGTCTTTAGAATTCATCAAAATTTGTTGATACATTTCAAAACAACAAATCTGTTAAGGGATCACCATCACAAAAAAAAAAAAGATGCTTCATTCATAATTTTCAATTGTATGAGGCTGAAAACCATTGCATGTTTATGCAATTATCATCTAGCAGAAGTATTTTAATATTGTAACTTCACTGCGACCCAGAGCTAGAGGTATAAAACCCCTACATATCAGAAGATTCCCAAGAAGTCAAAAGGTTGGATTACCTATCCCATTCTCAGCCATTTAGCATGCTAAAGGCTCAAAGAAGCAAAAGCATGAAATACAGGTACACAGAACAGCTGCACCAGCTTAATTAGGTCTAGTCAAGACAGTGCAAACCTATATTGTATAGAGCATTTAAACCACTTTAACCCTTTGTTAAAATCCCATTTTAATTAGTTCAAATCACCATATTAAACTAAACATTTTAGTAAGGTTAGCCTTATTTACGTGACTAACAGGGATATTCATCAATTTATTATACAGATCATCCAGATGAACCAGTATGAATTTTTGACATATCAATTCTGTTGAGACAGTAGACACAGCAGTCACTCACTGCATCTTCATGAAGAAACGTTGGCTGAATTACAAGACTATTTCCAAAAAGATACTTCCCATCCATAATAATCTAAAATGAAGAGAGGAAAGATACCAGAACTGTATTGTTTCTCCACCAGTCGAAACCAGCTCACTCAGTACAAGCTTGCTCGAAACTAAGGAGCAAGTATTAGTTGTATTAACTTCTTAGTTATGTCAGTCCATTATTAATGCATGACTAAGCATTATCTTTTGCTTAGTACCAACAGTAAGTTTAACAGATACGGTTTTACTTGCCTTTACCTTGAATAAAGGTATTTTAAAACCTCTACATTATTAGATAGTTCAAGGAGTCCATTAAAAGTGGAGCAACTAAACTGGGAACAATCACATGCTCGTTTATTTTTTAATGATGGATGACATTTTAAATAAAACTACTCAAGTTACCTTCAGGAAAAATTTGCAACATATCTTATTGTAAAGTTCACAGTTCAAAGTTTTAAAGATTACAAGTCCCATGAAACAAAATGTTACATAGATAGACATAACATCTATCCAGTAAGATAACTGGGTCTGAGCTTTAACTTCTTACCCTAATTTGTGTATTGTATCACTTGGCTCCTGTTTTCCATGAATTAAGCCACTAGATACTCACACCAATATAAATTCAAGCACAAAAATAAACGGGAGGAGAGCTGAAGACTTTAATCTATGCTGAAGTGGCAAACAACATGGACTGACACATTTCTTCTGTTCTCCAATACGTTGCTCTTCACTCAGAAGACCCTTTCTTCTACTACATCCCTTTTGACTTACCTAATGTCATACTACAATCCAGTTTTAAATTAGTTTCCCTTCTACTCTTATCATTAACATTCATATTTTTGGTTTTTAAAACTGTATGAAGCAGACCACTTGGCAACAAAAAGAAAAACTGGTCTTTTTTGTTTCATCTCCTAAAAACAGTTTTCTAGAACTGACACACAGAAATATATTTTAAATCAGTCTACATTAATTAAAATATAATTGCCCAAAGTAAAATCTAACTATGCCAGTCAACATAGCAAAACCTGAGAGATGAACTCAGATGTTTCAGGTAGAATGGGAGTGACAAGGCTGGCATTTTTTTCAGAAGGCAAAAGACAAAAAAGAATTGACCTTATCTATTTGTGCAGTTTTGCAATAGAATTACAGAACAAGATACTGAACACATGCACTCAGATTCATCAGATCCCAGAGCTTATTTCTTAATTCTAATAAGATAAATTGAAGACTCACAACAAAGTTAATTTATCTTTTGCAGCCTAAAGTTTATTATTGGTATTATATACACATGTTTAATAACGGTTTTGTCCCCATAAGAGTACAAAAACAGCCAGGAGAAGAGAGTCTATACTGAAAATGAAAGGAAACAATTGGAACAACAATTTCATAGACTAAGACTGATAAAAACTTCATACAGATTTTGTACAATAGTTTAAACATAACAAATAGCTTACAGCTGCCTGAATACCTTTACAGGCAGTCCAAACGGCTTTTTGATTAATTTAATTTATTCCTATGCAGCTTTCACACTATATGGCATGTTATTGAATTAGGAATAATATACTTCCTCACTCCTTCCCACAGTCCTCAGCTCCCAATCCCCTCAGTGATGTTAAAACACCACTATTCTAATCACATAATTATAATAGCATGGGAGGAAAACTGTGTTCTAGAAGTCAGGGATAAGTGAAATAAACTAGTGAAGAATATAAACCGGCAAGGCTTTCTTATATGTTGAGTTTTCTTGTACAAAGTAGTAAGAAAAACATGTTTGATTAGGAAATGCTGAAGTCCTCTGTTATTAAGACAGACTAACAAACATCCAAACATTGGCAAACAGTTCTATACACCAAGTTCTTAAAGCTTAACTGAGTTCCAACAGAGCTTGGAGAGCTGAAAAGCACTGGGTCAAGCTTTTTCGTAATGAAAGGACATTAGATATTTCATCCAATGATGACTGAAGCTGCACTCTCTTTTAGTTAAAAAAAGTTCCCATCCATCATACAGGCAGGACAAAACTTGTCAGAATTCCACAGGCATCTCTTATTATTACAAACAAGACAGAATTAGAATGTAGCAGCATATTTCTGAATGAGACTTTACAGTTAGGCAAACATTTAAGTTACTTTATAAATATGCTTTTCATTCTTTTTCTTAAAAAAAAAGGAACCAAGAAGATGCATCAAGTAGTGCTATATCACATTCCCACAAGACTGGAACTAATATGCTTCCTTCTGAAGTGATATTATGGCAATCTATGCTGTCTGATGTTCTGCAAAACTAATGGCTTTTTTTCTTCAAAGAAGGAGCAACCCTACTTGCCATTTCCAGGTAAATACATTTGCACTGCATTGCCTTGCAAAATGAAATACTTCTCATGCTTGAGTACATACAAATACTGCATTTGGTGGAAAATAAATGTGCATTTTCATGCCTGAGCAGCTTATGGATGAGGTCTGATGGAAATGCTAAATAGAATGCGAGTCTAGAAGAAAGTTTAGTTTTGTAATTAAAGAACCATGAAGAAAAGGTTGTACAACTACCTCTTTACTCAGTCAAGTGTTTGTCGCAAAATAGCTGCACAAGACCAAATAAAAAATGCAGGATAAATGATGTTTTATTGTTTACATCTGAATTGTACAACATCTAGATGAACGGTTCCCTGATCATAACAACAAGAAAACAAGAAACTAAAATAACCTTGTTCCCTAGCTTCCCAACAAGGCGTAATTGAAATCAGTATAATGGAGTTTGAGTACTCTAAACTCTACTGTGGTCACATACTCTTACCAAGCACTGTGGTAACATTACAACTTAAAGTGGTAATGGTTTCTTGTCCCTTTCTTAAGCGACCTCCTAGAAGTCAGTACTTGGCTTGTCATTTCCGTAAGTCAATAGGAAAAAAGACCCCTGAAAAGTTGGCACAGAAATTCTGTGATGCAATGCATATTGCTTTAGGTTAAAACAAAAAATTACCTGGCAAGGAAAAAAAGAGAAAGCATAGCATTAAGCATTAGAAATAACAAACACAAAGCAAGATGAATAGAAGCTAAATATTAGAATTTGAGACTAACAGATTAGTAAACAGACCTAGATGTTAATTCCAAGAAGTTTGTTTTCTTTGTTTTGTTTATAACAAGCCCCGATTATCACTTATTCTGAGTTTAGGTCACACAGACAGGTGTTAACTTGTGCAAGACAGTTCAAAAAAATATTTGAAGTGCACTTCATCTTCATTGATCTCAGAATAAGCATTGTGAAAATAATTACAGCAGCAAAGTCAACTATGCTTGCATAGTATAAATTTTCTGCAACTCAACCAAATATTTGACCCATTTTTGTGGAAGTTTTGAAATATAGTTGACTCCAAGCCAGCAAAATAATTAGCATGCCAGCAAAAACCTACTTCAACTTTTGTATATGGCCAAAGACAAAAACTACTTTAACATTTCAACATTCCATAGAAAATGATTATATTTTGACTGAACAAGGGCTCTAACCCAGTCAACAAGAGTGCAAGTTCCATTTACTGTAACTAATAAATAAGTATTGGATGCACTACACTGAAGAAGCAATTATTACGTAAGGAAAAGAGAACTTAGACAGCAGTCAAGTCACAACAGCATCAAGGTCATCAGGCTTAAAAAATAGTAAATCTGTTTCTCTACTTCCAGGTGAACCCAAATTCATTACCACTTCAAGGTGTATTTTTGTTGTCCCCCCTAAACATAGGTACATCTTTATTGAAATTTAGTTTTAACTTTATTTCATTAAACATCATCCTAATTTTTACATTATGTTACTGGTAGATCTTAGTTGAATGACAAATCTTAAGAAACATAAGCCTTCCCTCATTGCAGCGCTATTCATAAAAAAAAAATCATGGCCCTTTCAGCAGAAGTAGAAAAAATGCCCAGTAATAAGTGCAGTATTTTTTAACAGGAGCTCTAATATGGATGCATTTCCATCTCATAAAGTTTTATACTTTTTTTGACAGCCATGCTCACTATACAGCTACCCTGCAATCATAGTCAAATGGTCTCAGATGTTGTTTTCAGGATGTATTTTATTTTTTAATATTTTAAAAAATACATATTTTTCCATATTTAAATAACATTTTATTTATAATGATAATATAATAAATACATGTTTAAAATTATACTTTTAATATATATTTAAATGCCTGTTTTCCTGTTTTATGAATAAAATTGCTGGATTAAAAATCAGTATCCTCAAGGCTTAGAATCAATAATTAGAAATGTATACACTTGATTGTACATTACAGAGCACCCAATACTTTACACTATTTAACATTCAGAAAAAAAATTGCCACTACTAATATATCTTTCATACAAAAAAGTTATTGCAATGTGCAGTATCTGCTTTGGTTTTTTAGTCAACTTTAACAATAGTTTATCAGCTTTGAAGAAGTTTTTCCATTAAAGCTAAAATCAGAAGACAAAATTAGATAGATGCTTATTTTACCAATATACAGGATGTACATGTAATTTGTTTTTAAACTTATGAAGGTTCCCCCCTCTAATCAGCATTTTAGTAGGACAGAATAAAATGTTGAAGTTCTGCTCAGTATTTCTTTTAGAAATAATCCTGCACTGCAAGTCAGCATGGGACTGTTAACGCTTAGAGATTTCCTTAAAATCTAAGTCTCAACAGATATCAAATACATGTGGATAATTAACTAGGCTTCATATTTCCAACTGAAAAGCAAAATAAAAATAAAAGTAAAGAAAACCAACCCCAAATTCCATAAACTATACCATAGCACCCTCTGCTGGACAGCCAAACACAAGACGAACAGATAGTAAAATATATCAAGGTTAAGGGAAAGAACTCAAAATTGGATACAGATGATTATGGAAGTATAACTTTTTTTCAACATACAAAAAATAAGATGGATTCTGATAATTTCATCTATATAGCATACAGCAATACAGTAGTAATTTTTCAGTTTCAACACAAGAAAAATTACTTCTCTCCTGTTTACAACTTCAAATCAGAACATGACTATCTTTACTTTCAGGCATGTTGCCTCCAAAGTTAATACCCCTTAGAAGTAGCTTGCCTTGAACAATTTGATCCTTCTTCATAAAAAAATTTAGGATTTGGTAGCCTGAATTCACACGACTTGTTAAGTCTCATATTTTAAAAATGCTTGTTGTCCTGTTTTATGAATAAAATTGTCAGATTAAAAATCAGTATCCTCAAGGATCACAGACAAGAATGTAGAAGCATATACACTTGACTGTGCATTACAGAGCACCCAATTCTTTACACTGTTTCTTGTTCAGAAATATTTGCCACTACTAACATGCCTTTTATACAAAAAGGTTACTGCAATGTGGAATCACATTATGTTATGTCAGCTTTAACAATAATTTATGAGCTTCAAAGGAGTTTTTCCCATTAAAGCTCTAGAAAACTATGTCAAGTGAAGTCTGCTATGCATTGCATTGTAACTTTAGCATTTCTGATAATGGTACCTTGTTAGACAGCAAAGAAAATTCTTACCCTGTTAAAGCTATGCTCGTGAGAATCTTCCAGCTGTCCATTGCTAGTCACAGGAATTTCTGCTGCTGAATTTTTGGGAGACTCTTGAGCCATTGCACCTTCCTATAGTACAAGAAGAAACAGGTTAGCATTTGTCTTAAATTTCCATAGAGTGATCTATATGAAAATACTTGACGTACAGGTTTCATAACAGTTGATTTTATTTTAAACTCCTATTGGTAATAATCTGATATACTAGGTCTGTATACATTCATTTAATCACATACCCAAATCACATTAATATGCTAGCACAGCTCAGACAGAAGTAATTTAAAGCTTCGAGATCTAAGAGAAAAGAAACACTAAAATTTAACCCATTGATATGGGGGATGGGGGGGTGTCAGACACAAATGAGACATATGGGGCCAGACAAATATTTTCTATGCACATTTGACCCTTAGAGTAGTTTATGTATCTCAAACTATAAAAAAGGTGAGCTTGACTAAAAAAAAAATTGTACTAGCTAACGATAAGCAAGAAATATTAGAGAAGTGCAATGAGTTTAATCATGTGTTAGAAAAAGAAAAGTAATGATTCCAAACTTTAAATAGTTTAACTTGCTTCTTATTTTATCATAATATAGTGCCACCTTCTGACTAAACTGTTGGTATGCAACTCTCATTCAGTCAACAGCAGTAAATCTAAAGTGAAATGCAGAAACAAGAACTTAAAAGCCCTAATGCAATTCAAGAACCAAAGTTAATTTCAAAATGCAGCTGCGTTATGAACAGTAGCAGCAGCTGTGAAACCACTGCTTTCAAGAATGACCTAAGGTATAACCTAGAAGAGACATTTCCAGAAGAAATGCACATCGTTTACAAGCACCTGAAAAGGGAATGGCACCCTAACACTCTCCAAAACTAAGAGAAACTGAAAGTTTCGGCCCTCCCAAAAAGCTACCCCTAACTCTGCAAGACAGCTTCATTAGTCAACTAAAGCGCAAACAGTAGAGAAATCAACACACAACCAAAGCAGTGTTTGTTCAATTACTTACATAAAAGTTGTCTAAAGTCTTCAAACCAGTCCATGCACCTGTACAAGACTGGCAAGACATGGTACACCATCAATGGGTACTTGAGAATAGGTGCTTTCTTCCTGTAAAGCTCCTACATCATCAAACTGAACCAGCTCTTTTCAGTCAAAGGGTCAGGAAGAGGCCCAGTCTGAGATCAGGCTGATGTACCAGCAGCTTCTCCAACCACACGTGAAGCTTTCACAGGATATCCATGTAACACAAAGATTTTACTGGTACTGACTCAGGATCACCTGCATCATTCTTAACTAGCAACATCTTCTGTCATACCCCATTGCTAATATGTCCCCCACTTTTACCTATCACCACTTCGTTTACATTAGTGAGTTTGATTTCCTTAGTAAGCTTTGAGGCCTCCCAAGTTTTTTTTCTAACTAGTCACTGTCTGTGGGGTCCAATAAACACGCTCCTCTCACTCCAGATCGCTTTCAAAGCTATGTTACCATAACTTCTTCCAAAGATTCTGAATTACTGAGACTTCACCACTGTTGGTCTTTTGAAGCAGAGCTCACTACTCAAACTTTATTTGGTATCTATAAAATCTGATTTACATTTCTGAAAATTTAATAAGCTTCTTCAATTAGCAGCATAAAACACCACCAGAAGTCCATCAAGTTCTGAGTAAATGCTGCCTTTTACCCATACGGAGAAGAGAAAGAAAAAGGTAAAGGACAAGCTACTCTAATAACCGTATGTGTGAACTATGGTCCGTGGATGTACACCCATAAAATACCATCTGAGGTGATACATTTTCCCCTTTTGAGGATCAAGACTTTCTCTGCAACTAACTTAGCAAAACTGAATTGAAAGCTGCTCTTTCAAAAATAGTGCTTTATGAAACACTTCTCTAAAATGAGAAGCTAAACATTTAGGCACAGCTTTTGAAAAAATTCTAAATACATGGAGAACAGATTTCAAATAATTTAAGAAAAAGTCAGTGTGCTATAAATTCAAGAAAAAGTGACTTTATAACACACTAACTTACCCCATCAATTCCTCTCATTTAGGAACCAGTAAGTGCCTTCTTTCAGCACTGGGAAGGAGTAGCTCACATGCCATATATTCACATTGGTCTAGCACACCAAATTCTCCATATGGTCCAGTCTTCAAACACAACTAGAATACAGAACAGCTTTTTTTTGGGTCATTCTTCATACAACAGAACAAACTCAAAACTTGTAGCCTTTAAGTAAATGAAAATATTGAAGCACACCAAAAGGTCTCTGTTTATTTTAAGAGTACTTTTAAAACAGTAATTTGTTTAATTTCATAGAATATAGAATATCTCGAGTTGGAAGGGACCCATAAGGATCACTGAGTCCAACTCCTTGCTCCTCGCACGGAGCTGCTATACAACACCGTTAGATCAAACGTTCTAGTTACCTGCCGTACCTGTCCAATAGCTCGAGCTTCTTAAGCTTGCTCAAATCTCGCATCTGCTTAACTCCAAGACTGCTAGGAACTAAACTGCTACTTGACATGGTAAAGTGAGGTATTTTTCAAATTGCTTGGCCTGTCACAGCTACCTGCACAATACTGCAATGTTAGCATAGGCTAACATAGCTATTTTCGGTCTTCTTTCTGCAAATTGTCAGAAAATGCAGTGTCAAGGGGAAGTCCTGTACCATAAGGGATACACTTTGTTTGGCAGGGATTGCAAAAACCGCATCTCCAAATTTAATTAAAGGCAAAACAAATACTTGGCTTGGATGCTTTTCATCAAGAATCTCAAATAGTTTTGCTAATATTGTACATTGATATATGTTTATGCATTTATTCAGAGATATACACACTCACGCATATGCATACATGTCTCTAGTAAATACATGTATTAGAAAACAAAAATTCATCAGCTTCTCTGGACAACTTTTGAAATCTAAGATGACCTAGAAGCAATTAATCTATTTTTTAGGCATTCCTACTTGAGTCAAACCTATGTATCAAGTTCAGAGAAAGCAAAAAAATGACTTGATAACTTCAGTTTCATGTTACATCTGAACTAAAACACCATTTTCCATTGCTGAAAGGAGGACGTTTCACCGCTCTGCTTTTCCAGTCCCTACTGTGAGCCACACAGTGTCCCATTTCCCAACCACTCACCTGACTGCACAGTAAACACACTGAACTCACTAGCCTGGCAATAGACCTTTTCACCAGGTTAATTTTCCAGTTTCAGTGAGTTGACTCAGTTTGCCAGGAGGTCAGACGAGCACCAAAGATATGAAATGAGCAGCTGAAAACTGGAAGTGGGATAAACTGCTAATTTTGCTCAGCCATAACAAGAAATCACCGCCTGCATTTTAGTCAACAGTCTAAGCTAGCACTGCTGCCAAGAACAAGTCCTTGCCCTTTTTTCTGCCCTTTACCCCTAACTCTTCCCCCCATCAGCTTTCCCCATTCCCCCACCTCTTTCCTGGGCCAGAACAATGTATTTGTACAGCAAACAAGATTGCGGAAACACTGCAGGTTAAAAGAAGGTGACCTATGCCCAAAAAGGGGATGGGTAATTTTTCCACTCAAATTGGTTCTCCAAAACAGTTCATCACACAGCTCCAACACTTCTGCTGATGAAACAGAGGGGGTAATAATGCAGTAAGAAACTACTGAGAATGAAGGAATGCTCTCAGCCACAGCATCAGCTTACTCAGCAGTGCAGCATCTCAAAATACTTACTCCAACTGTAGGCTACTGTCAAAACCAGCAGCCATTTCTCTTTATCTCTGGATGCATGTTCCTGCAACCTCACACAATCATGGTAAGCTTACCGATCTGAGAGAAAACTAAACCACCAAACCACAACACTATTTCTGTTGAAACAGTGAGTATGATTGCTGAATTAAGTGTCCCTTTCGCAAGTGCAGCCCACAGCTGATTTAACCTAAGTATATAAAGAAATTGAATCCTCAGAAGAAAATTTATCATATGTAGGAATAGCCTAAAGTAAATCTAAAGAAGTTCCTAAATTTGTATTTCTGTATTAGGCATGAATGACATAAGCACTACAGAAAATCATGAAGTTTCTGCTGGACATTTTATTTAGAAAAAAATATAGTCATCCTTTAGTAACTTAATCACTATTTTCTTCACATATCTCTGTTTACAAATATCAGATTTGGAGATACGCTAAATATCTGTGGAATCACTATTCTGTTTTTATAAAAAGTTTAAAAACAATTCACTGGCACTGAAACTCTAATAGTGATAAAGTCAGCATCACCTTTTTTCATTCTTACTCTAGAACAGTCAGGGAAACGTTTACTCTTTACATTTCTGAAACAGCCTCCCAAACACATCTGATTGACTAAATATTATTGGGAACCTTAGGAATTTTTTCATAATTTTAAAAAGTCACAGACTTCTCCACAAAGAAGGTAAAAGCTGTATCTGCTCCCAGGAAAAAAAAAATTCACCACTCCAGCAGCAGACAGAATGCCTTGTTATAGTGAGGTTACACAAAGATTGCTGCCTTTTAAATATCAACCCTTTCTTCCTGCAGTACTTACACATTTCAGACTCTACCATGCCTAAATCTATTCAAGTTCCAAAAGAAATACCACAGCACAGCAATAAACTACTGGTTGAAGTAATCTTTTGTTATGAATTAATTGGATTGTTCTTAATAGTGTCTCGAAACCAACCCCACCCATTCAAGATAATGTGCATGAACTCATATCCCCATACTAACTTCACTGTGCTATGTATAACAGAATTTTTGGCAGTCTGAAACTGTTGCTGGGATTGGTTGATTTTACACTAATATAACTATCACCCAATCACCTCAGAGTCAGACTGGACCTCTTCTGCAGCTGGATGAGATTCATCAAGTGCTGTGGATTCATTGCTGTGTTCTGACATACCTGAAAATAAAATAGGTTTGGCATGCATTAATGGATGTGAAAGGAGCTGGATGTTGCACCTTACAGAAACCTAAGTAGGCTTTCAGAAAACATTTATTTTACATTCAGAAAACATTATTCTGCTAAAGCAAAGAGAAACCTCCCTTTTTTGATGATAATCAGGTCTTTAGCTCTCCAAAATCTAACCAAGATTAGAAATACAGTCTAGCATAAGCTTCCATTGCCAAAGCAACCTTCCCCACACAGACGGCTAAGCTTGCAACGTAAAACTCAGGAAGTCAAACAAGGTTCTTCAGCTGATATTTACTGTCACCTGCAAGAATACACTGACTGTATCCTACCATTGCAAAGATCACAATTTTGTTAAGATGTGAGATTTATCCACATGTTGCAAGTTTATATTGATGCTAAGCCACTGGAACCTAGTAAGCTGTTCAGTCTGTTATGCCTAACTAGAAACAGAATCCCTTTCATTTTATTCTCAAAAAGCCTCACCTACAAAGGCAAAGAAAGTTGATAACACTGAGCACATGCACAAGAAATCAGCTCTGTGAGTACAGTGATCATGAAAGATAAGTTACATACCTAACATAGTTTAAATAAGAAAAGTATCTAAGTTTGATTTCAAATAGCTGGTAACTACAGGTGACACTGCAATTCACTCAGCTGTTTGAAAGCAGGAGACAACCAATCATCAAAAATTAAACAGAGTCTGTCAGTATTGAATATAATCACACATGACTTCAGTTCATTTAGTCTTGCACCATTTTATACATGTTCAGCCACATACCAGATGAAGAAAAATTACAGAGATCACTATTTATATTTATATTGCATTTCAATTTCCCAAGCTATAAAACATTTTAATTAAAGCAAATAATTAATAAGGTAAGCAGCTTGCATGACAAAGGAAATAAAATAAGGACACAAAGGCTGAGAAACTGAATCATCTAGATCATATTACACTGGATAACCTATTACTTTACTTTGGAAAACCAAACACGTAAAATAAGAGATTTTCTCCAGAAAAACAATTCATTCAGGGCTATCACTGAATGAAGTTGGATTTTTCTCCAACCAATACAAAATTCCTTTCAAAGTAATTAAGAAAGTATAACTTCTTTATATAACTTTCTTAATTTTCTATAATTCTTTTGAATATGAAAGACCGTACAGCAGAGGCGCTGTTTTCCCACAAAGTCCTGTCCAAACTCTGCTTGTGGTTGAAAACAATCTCCCTGCTCAACAGCCTATTTCTGAGTATATAAAAAATTTCCATTATGGACTAGAAGAATAAGTGTGATTTCTTTGCTCTCCTGGTTAAACAAGAAGCTAAATTCATCTTGTAGTGCAGTCTTGGTTAAGACAATCTGTACCTCAGTTTTACCACATTAGTGATCCTGGAGTTATGTTTGTACCTCACATACATACTTACATACTGCGGTAACACTGTTTAAAACTATTAAACGCTATAAGCAGCAAAAATAATTTCTTGATAGGCTTAAGAACTCTTAATGACCTAATCTAGAGGCACGAACCATCTCACAAACTCATGTAGAAGACACTGCGCAAAGACAAATAATTAATTTTTAAAAATCCAAATTAATTCACCATTTGTGTTACAACCTCCCCCATCACCAATTTTTTGTATAGTACTCTTTTCCTGCAAGCAGTATCAACACTTTCAACACAGCTCTGCACGATCACACTGACCAACTTTAAAACATGAGAAGGGGAAAACTGTACATTAAAGGTGGTTTTTGTAAAAAGGTTAACTGCACTTTCTAGTTTAACTACAGAATTCCCTGATGACTGCTTCTATAGTAAAAAAAACGGGGATGTAAACATCAAATGCTAGATGTAAGGATGAAAACTTTCTACATGTTTACAAAGGTTCATAAGTTAAGACATTCATGTGAAATTATGGCAAACATGGCACTTACATACATATATTACTTATATTTAAGGTTCCATTACAGAAATGCATATAGACTTTTGTATCTCAGTAGTTCCCGGTTTCCTCTTGCAGGTGTCAGAGAAAGGGATGTTCTCTATAAGAGCTTGCTAATCTTCAGTACAGTATGAATTCTGCATTATCGATTATTTTTTCATTAAAGCAGCCACGACTTTAGAACATGCTAGGTGCCTGTTCAGTGTACCAGGACATTTGTTACCATCAGCTGCAATTACAATTCAGAGATGTTCTACTTGGAAATACATGCGTGATCCATATTCTGACATGAATTTAAGCCCAAAACCCTGCCCTCATCACTCCTGCCCCTCTGGATTTTCTTTTTTTTTTCCCCACTAGACCAATTCTGCAAATCCACACAACTACTGCACCAGAGTAGAATACAAGAGACAGAGTAGACTGAGAATCTTCGCCCCATGGCAAAGCCACCTTAAATGCGTATCAGATTACAACCTCAGTCATTTTAAGTTCTGCTCACCACAAATAACACCGCACAATTTTTAAGTCCTGGGGATTTATATATTATTTCTTCAACTGGCAAAGTAAAAAGCAAAGCAAAAACTTATAAACAACATACTAAGCTTCCTCTAGGATGAAGACTTCAGAGACATTTAACCAATTATAATTAGTGGTTGTAAGAGCATGCTTATGGACTTTTCATTAAAAAGGCAAATTCGTATTTGCTTATTCATGCAAATATGAATTAAACATCATCAACAATAAATTCATTTTGAATAAGGGGTTTATTCTTAACATAGTTACATTACTTAAGTAAATGACTTATGGTCTCAGAAACAAGAACCATGGGATTCTCAACAATTACATCTGCTTTTCTAAGCAGAATGCACCAGCTCCTTCACTTAAGTTTTTCTCTTAAATTAATTGCCAATAGGTAAAAGCAAGATATCTTCTGTCCAAATAAAGTTTATTACACGCTTTTATTGTTATCTCATTACTGCACTGCATAGATAAGCAATAAAAGTTTTTGTAAGACTGCAGAAAACACAAATGCTGGTGGAAAATAATGATTTAATGCATATTTTCTTAATTTCAATTTCTAAGAACACTATCACTAATTCTTGTCAAGATCAAGATCAATTGCTTTTCAAAAAGAATTTAAAGAACTGTATTAAACATTTTCTGCTGCAGTCAAACCATAGTTTCCTCTTTATGCTCTTGAATTCCTCGGCTGCTCCACTTGCAAGATCTAATTATGCTTGAAAGTTACAAGACATGATGGAGATAAGGACTGGAGAACAGAGCTGCCACTAACTTCCACGCTCCCTACTCTAGGTCAACCTGCCCCTAAGTGCTTTAATGCTCTGCTCCTCTCCAGATTAGCTAAGACATGGGCTCCCATTATGGTTGCAACTTCTACCAAAACAGAAAGAAGCAGCTGATCAAGATATTGCCTCAGCTTCCAATGTTTCCAATCTAATGTTCTTCTGTATTACTTATTCCTTACATTTGAACTGTCTATGTGTACATACATATACACATAAACATATACATGATTCAGACAGCCGTTCAGTTTTGGAGTCGCACTGATCAAATGACATCCTTCTCCAGCCCTGCAAAAGAACCCTTCTGTTATCTTTTCTAGAGAATCAACACTTAGATAACGAAGCCACTAACTGCAAGTGCTAACTACTTGTTACCGGTTCCACCATGCATAAAAAGCACACATTAGACACTGAAACTACATCCAGTTCAGGCTATGCAACATGAAAGGCTATGAGGGGGTTTCAGCTAAAAACGATAGATCAGAGATGTACTATAAGCAATACTAGAAGAATTGCTTATAGTTTGTAACAATACCAGATGCAACACCTGCTTGTCACACAACACCAGTGTGTTTCCATGTTTTAAGAATAGTAAGCCAGCTGCAAAAGACAAATTGGAACACTTAAGAAAATAATTGTCGGGGCGTGGAATAAGTCCCAGGGGCACGAAATTTATGCAGCATCTAGAGTTTTCTTCCTCCGCCAACAAACAGGTTCCCTTCCTCTCTCGTGAAACCCGCCTTCTACCAAGCTCAGGCTCTGCCCGCCCCCTCCGGGTGCCCACCACCCCCCGGAGCGGGGACCCTGCCGTGAACCCCGCAGACAGGCGAGGAGATGGGCAGACCCCAACCCGCACCGCACTCCCGACCCCTACGGCATAGGGCACCCGTCTAGCCGCCGGCACCTGGGGCGGCGGGCGGGACGAAGCGGGCGGGGGCAGCCCCCCAGGTGGGCCCCGCTAGGGGCTGCAGGCTCCCCCCACGCCGCCGACAGGCCCAGCCGCCCGCTGCCGGCACCCACGGGCTACCAGGGAGGCCGGAGAAGCGGAGGCCGCTCCCGCGGTGCGACACGTAGGACTGGACGGAGCGGGAGGTGAGATGCGGCCCTCCCCGCCCCGCCGCAGCGACCCCGGCGCCGGGCTGGGCCGGGCCGGGCCGGGCCCGACCCGAACCCAGGGCCCAAAGGCCTGCCCCGGCATTCGGCCTCGCCCCGGCCTGGCCCGTCCCTCACCTGCCGGCGGCGCTGCTGCGGCCCCGGGGGCGTCGTGCTGAGGGGGGAGGGAGGACAGGACGGAGGGAGGGAGGGAGGGAGGGGGGGGAAGGAGAAAGCGGGGCGGCGCCGGTGCCGGTGCCCCCTCTCTAGCTTTATTCTCTTCCTTCTCCGGTACCAGCAGGGGCCGGAAGCGCTTGGCCGGAAAGGCGGCTGACGGCGGCCTCGCCGGGGAGGTGCGGCGGGCAGCGGCCGCTCTAGGCTGCGGCGTGCGTGTCTATGGTCGCTGCCCCGCCGAGCCGTAGCCATAGCAACCAGAGCCGGGGCCGCCGCTCCTCACCCGCCGGCAGCGGCGCCCGCCCTGCCCGCCCTGCCCGCACCTCCTCTTCTGCCGGCGCTTGTATTTTACTACCGCCCGGCGGAGGCCTCTAGAAAGGCGGCCCGGGTCGGGGGGGGGGGGGCCGAGGGGGTGCCCAGAGGCGGGGAGGTGGCGGCGGCGGCGAGGGGCTTCTCACGCCCCTCCGCTGGCGGGGCGGGGGGAGGCGGCGGCTTCCCTCAGGGGCGACCACGGTGACGGGGGTGGGTGTGTGGGGGTACACCGGTCACTGCGGTGGTGGCGGCCGTGTCCGGCCGTCAGCGTGTGTGCGGGCAGGCTCTCTCCTCGTCAGGCCTGAGGTGCGCTTCTGGGCCCGCTGCTCAGCGTTGGCGGCGGCCCTAGTCTGTGGAGCCGGCTCCCCAGCCAAGGCGTTCGCAGAATTAGGCCTTGCGGCCCTGGCGTGTGTGTGCCAGCTGCAATCGGGCGGCTGCTGCAGCCCCTGCCAAGTGCCATGCCCGTGAGATCAGAGTGCGGTCTTGAAAACCGGCCTCATCGAAGGCGCCCGCAGCCGAAAGCGGCAGAGCAGGAGCGTGCCCGCCCGGGTGTGGATGTGCGTGCCTGGAAGACGGCGCTCAGTACCATGGCAGAGGCTTCGGGGAGTCCTCCGCCCGAACCCATAGTGAGGAGGAAAAAAAGCATATCTATTGAGGAAAAAGTTGACATCATAAGTGCTGTGGAGAGTGGCAAGAAAAAGGCAGACGTCGCAGCCAAGTATGGCATAAAGAAGAATTCCTTGTCTTCAATTATGAAGAATAAAGAAAAAGTTTTGGAAGCCTTTGAATCTTTACGATTTGATCCTAAAAGAAAAAGACTAAGGACTGCTTTTTATACCGACCTGGAGGAGGCATTGATGAAGTGGTACAGAATTGCTCAGTGCTTGAATGTGCCGGTAAACGGTCCTATGTTGCGCCTCAAGGCTAATGATTTTGCCCAGAAGCTTGGACATAGTGATTTTAAATGCAGTAATGGCTGGCTCGATCGTTTCAAGTCAAGGTATGGTTTAGTTTTCAGAGCTCAGCCTGTAGAAGCAGCTGCTGCTACTGCAGTGGATGCTCCAACTGTTTGGTACCAAAATGTTCTTCCTTATTATTTAAAATATTATCAGCCAAAAAACATGTTTTATATACAGGAGACCGGATTGTTGTATCAGATGTTACCACATAACACATTTGCATTTAAAGGGGAAACTTGTTCTGTAGGTAAACTAAGCAAAGAGAGAATAACCGTAGTGGTGGGTACAAATATGGATGGCTCCGAGAAACTTCCTTTGCTTGTTATAGGAAAAAACAAAAGTCCACCCTCTTTCAAAGATGTGAAGTCGCTACCTGTGGATTATGAAGCAAATGATATGGCATGGATGACTTCGGAAGTGTTTGAACAGTGGATGCATAAACTTGATGACAGATTTCAAGCACAGCAGCGACGAGTAGTTATTCTTGTTGATTCTCTCCCAGCTCACACAGAAGTAAAGAACCTGAAGTCTGTCAAATTAGTGTTCTCTCCTCCAGACTCTTCTTCATGTATCGCTACAAAACAAGGGGTTATCAGAAGTCTGAAGGTTAAATATAGGCACTGTCTTATCAAGAGATTTGTTGACTGCGTAGAAGGTAATAAAGAGTTCATGCTGACTCTTCTTGATGCAATTGAAATGTTGTACCTGTGCTGGAGGGAAGTAACAGCAGAAACTATTGTAAAAAGTTATAATGAAGCAGGATTCAAATTAGAAACCAAGGTAAATGGTAACGACACAGCGGTTGAAAGTGATTTTGATTTGATTGCACATGCACAGGCAGCTGGAGTGGAGTTTCCAGAAGGTTTATCTTTGGAGGAATATGCAGCTCTAGATGATGGCTTGGTAACTTACGAAATGCCCACAAATAACGAAAGGATGTGTGCCAAAGAAAGCGCCTCAGATAAGGCTGGGACATTTGTTGGTGATGAGGATGAAGGTGATCGATTTCAGGGAGCTGAACAACCTTTACCATCAAAAAATGAGGCTTTGAGTGCTTTAGATACCCTTCGAAAGTTTCTCAGAAGTCAAGACACGAATGATTCTCTTCACGATTCCCTAGCTGACCTGGAGAATTTTATTCAACATGTAGCATGTAAATAAGTATTTCAGCAAAGTGTGAAAGCGTGTAATTGAAAAAAAGGAATTATATAAGTAAACAAAAATAGGCAGTTTAATAACAAGTGTTGCTGCAATGTTCTCTAGTGTGTCTTGCTCAGGTGCCTAGATGTACATAATGAAAGAAATTGGAAATTATGAGAAAGGGCTGTGAACTGAAGTTTTCCACAAAATCAGGAGGAAAGAACGCAAAATTTGGGGTGGAGAGAGGAAATAAGTTGACCCTTTAAAATGATAACTCTAGTAAGTACAGTGGAGGCAAAAGCAATTCTTTGAGCAGTTTGGTGCACTCAGGATAAACTGGTGCCCACTTGGAATTCTTTCTTCAAGAAGAGATTAGCACTTCTTTACATTGATAATTTCACTGGTGTCTTTGGTATTGTTGACAGCGGAACAGTAAATATTTATCAGCTTGGTGCTTTTGATACTTAAACAAGAAATTGAATAACAGAAAATACATGCTTAAGTTCTGAGAACTAAGGGGGTTTTAAAATAAAACTTTTTTGTCCTTGTTCAGGAATTCTGGCCATAGTTTATTCTTGCAGCAGATGACAAACAGCAGAAAGTTAGCAGCTTTGGATGTGTTTTGTTTTCTTAAAGCTGCTCATGTGTGGATACACACGAATGGCATAATCATTTATCCGAGAGTCAGAAGACAAACCAACCTTTACTTGGTCTTTGAAGAGGTCAAAAAGGAACGTCGTTCTCTCCCTTTCTGCCTTTTTTGTATTTGGATTTGATGTAGGTCCTTCTGTGCAACTCCATGTATTTCTACAGTAAATACAGAAAAAAATCAGCTTATGCAGTATCTGCACTCAAAACCTTACTGAACTCTTGTTTTATTTACTATACTTGAAGGCTTTGCTGTAGGATTCAATGCACCAATGTGGTTTATTATTATAAGTACCATTAACAGGGGTGCTGTTTGCATGAATGCAGTGTGAAGTTGAGTAAATCACAGTACATTTACACGTCTTCAAGTATGTGTTTCAAGCAATGTAATCATACCAGAGTGAAAAATCTCCATTTATAGGAGACACACTGCTTGTGTCTTTTTTGAAAACCTGTTTTAAGTATTTTCCATATTTATCAATTATAATTTTTTCAAAAGTTAGAGATAATTTTTCTAATTTAGAGGAAGAAGAAAATATTTTATGGAAGCCCTGTAGGAAACCTGTGTAATAAAGAATTATTATGGTGCCTATAATTAAACCATGAGAAACAATCTCTTGCTTATTTGAATCTTCAGTTTTCAATAAATAGTTTGGCTAAAGCTTTGATTACTGTTCTTTCTGGTGGAGGACAGTTTATCCATTTGTTAAAAGCATTTCAGAAAATGTATCAAATTGTTGGAAGCCAGTGAAAATATTGGGGGGCGGGTGTTGGTGAGAAAATGCCTATGGCTAAACTATATGAATGTTTTACTAGAACCCCTACAAAAAAACCCCACAAACTTCTGGTTTCTTGTTATAAAATAGCTGATGTGAATTCCATCCAAAGGATATTCTGATTAAATAAGAAATTTCTCTTGAGATTCCAATAAATTAAGTCCCACACAGAGATTTATAGATTCTGTGAAAGAGCTACCCCTCTCCATTATCTCTTTTAACTATTTATTATTTTAAAATACAGATGCAAAGTCTTTTAAATTCGGAAGCTCTGTCAAATAAATCAACACATTTTGCTTTCTTAAATACTTTAGAACAAGCTTATGAAAAGTACTTTTTACTTTGGCTAAGCTTATTTGAAGTTCATATAAATCCCACAGAGCCCTATGGATAATTTTCCTATAGTAATCTTTTGATTTAAAATCTATGGTTTTCTTTGCAACAGCTTCTCCTGCTAAAGGCAAGTGTAGGAAAAAGTTTCTGTTATCCATATAGTAAATGTGTATATTCTTTAAGATTGGACTCCGTGTGGACCTCATTGGCCTGGGATCCAGATAAGGAGACTCTCTGTTTCCTTCTAAGAGAATTCTGAGTGTAGAAGTGTTGGATCTGAGCGAGAAAGACTTGCGTAAGTAAGCAGCAAATCTTGGTTAAACAAGGGTTCGATCTACAAGAAGTGTAATCTTTGCAAGATGAGGCTTAGAAAATCAGGAGAGAGGAAATAATGTCATTAGCTGGTAATGAAGGAGGTAAATTACAGAGTGCTGTCATACTCCCTCATGAAAACAACAGGAAGGATTTACTAATTTGGCCCGGACTTTGAAGGTGAATTGTGGAGCTTGCTTTAAAAAACACAACCCGTTGAAATCCCATCTCTTTAGAGAATATATGACTTTTTCCTAGCCTTCTAGTTCATTCTGAGAACCCAAGCTAAAATGCACTCACTGAAACTGTTTCTTTAGGTCAGACACTTTATATTCTAACACTGTAGCTTTCAGAATTATTTAGGAGCCTAAATATTTCTCTTCACTTGGATTTTGGTCACATTTATAGTCAAACAGAGAACATGAAACCCATTTTGAAGCTTGTTGCTATTTCAGGTGTTTGTTCACGGGCAGATGCAGGCTCCTCAGATCCGAAATGCTAGCAGTGAAGAAGGAAGTGGTACACTATGTAAATGTTAGTCATTTTAGCCTGTGCACACAGTTTGAGCTAGAGATTTTTTTGCATTGTCTAGGTAAACCCCCAGCACACTGGCTTTTTAAGTATGGGGTGGTATCTTTTGGAGGGAGAGGAAGAATGTTGCTTTAGGCGGCACCATATTGAAAAAGAAGAACCTTTTCTACAAAAGGCAGGTTACTAAGGCTCTCATTTGCTTTAATACTTCAGCTATTAGTTTGGACAACTGTGTGCTTTTTTCTGTATGCTTTTCTACTTTATGCTGTGGTTAGATAATAATTATGTGCTTTGGCGTCAAGTCAGTGAGGTCACTTTCAGTAACCCAAAGTGACTTCTAGAAGTGTGAACTGAAAATATGAAGTTTTAAAAATGTAACTGACTTCCAAACAAGGCCAAAAGAGAAAAAAATATTTGGAAAGTATGTTTGAAATAATCAAAAGCATCTTCGGAGTCATTCTTGAGACAAGTCATATGTAAAATTAAGTATGCTTTTCAAAATACATCTGCATTTGAAAAATTTAATAAATATTACACTGTTTCTGATTTTTGTGTGTGTGTTACTGTTGTGTGCAGTTCTGGATACCTTTCAGATCTATAAAACTACATCTCCTTTTAAAACTGTTACTCAAAGGAACATTACTCACGCTAATGGTAAAAGGAAATTACTTTAACAAGTTTTTGCATCCTTAGGCAAAAACAGAAGAGAGGGAGCAGTTGGGGATTTATAGAAGAGCAATCCATACGTGCCTGTATACCCAAGATTTATGACATTTTCATAGCTAAGTAATTGAGGGAGTAAATAAGTCGATGGTTTCTCATTATTATGTAAATCTTGAGAATAATAGTCTCAAACACACAGAATCTTCAGTGATTTTAAATTTTAACTGCAATATTTTCATAAATGTAAATTAAATTATAACATTAAAATATTAGTAAAATACCTTCAAGATTTTTTTGGTGGTTGTGTTCATTGAAATGGTAGAGTGAATATTGGCCTACTCAACACTTAAGTAAAACGTGGGGTGACTGGGCAACCATGGCATGCAGTGACAGCGTTTCACATTATTTCCTTCCTTTAATATCAGTAAAAGCTGGTGCTTCCTATTTTGGGGAGGCAATTGTTAAAGGAAGACTTTGCAAAGTTCTTATTGGGAACTGAGTGGTGCTGTCGCCAGAGAAGAGTTTTTATATTTAAGCAAGGAAGTCAGTATTTGTACCTAGATGCTTTAATACACCTATTTTGGGGGTTCCTTCCTTGAAAATCAGAACCAAACCCAGTCAATTCATAAGCAAACAAATCTAATTAATTGAAATTTTTGCCATGTGATGAGTGACAGTGTACTTTATGAATACATTCATTAACAATAGAAAAATCTTTGCAACAGATGAAAAGATAATTTTACATCAGTTTACTTACGGAAGTTTACGTCAACAATTTTATGTCTGACAGCCTGTTTTTACACATAGCTTTTATATTGGTAAAGCAGTGTTGCATAGACACGTGATTCCCTTTTACTGATAGAAGCGCACTGTGGTATAACCACATCATTGTTTTATACAATTAGTAATTCAAGTGTAGCTCATTGCCCTTCTTGCTAGTACAGTTACTCCATTTGAGATGTATTTTCTCTCTTACAGGCGTAGCTGTTTAACTGCATTGGTCTAGTTAAAACCATACAAGTTCTGGGTTAAGGCAGAGTGGGAAAACCAGTCGTGTCTTGCTAACTTTTTCATAGCTGTGCCACCTCTGCTCCTTGAGCGGAATGGAAAAGTGTAAATTACAAATTACTGTGATCAGTAAAAAGTGAACGAATACCACACTGAATTACCGGCTCTGCTGAGTGAGAAGATGCCATATTTACAACAATTTTTAAAATGCCTTACTGTGTTTTACAATATTTCAGCTGAGAGCCACGTTCTTCCTAAGCTTTCATGCCATCCTACCTCTGGCGCAACTTTCCAGCCTTGTGTGTGAATAGCACCAAGGGGAACAGGTCAATCCCCTCACCGCGCATGTAGCTACAATCTGTGCGAATTGTCAGCCTGCACGCAGGTCATCGGCCACGTCATCGGGGAGGTGAGCTCCAGAGTTGGTTTGCATCCTCCACTTTGGCGTTTGTGTTGCTTTGTGTGCCTGTGCGAGCGCTTGGTTATAATCACCGGGGTAGTGACTCATCTGTCTGAGAAAGTTGTGGTCCGATGGGATGGTGCAACCTCACCCCAAATGCCAAATGAAACACCAGTCGTAATATATTGATTGGCGGTTTGAAAACGCTGCAGGACCCGGGATTGCCAATAGAGGCATCCCAGGAGGGCGGTAAGAGGTCTCAGCTCTCCTGGCCCCTGCTCAATAGCAAAGCTGAAGAGCTCTACTCTCTGGAGAAGTTCTTGCAAAACACTCGCTATTCAAGAAGGATTACTTCAACGTGTCATAACTAGTTGCTGGATTTCTCATCTGAAGTCATCCACTTCTCTTGAGACATGTGCTGTGGGGCTGCCACCGTATCACGCATACAGGGAGACAACTTACTGAAACCACTGCTTTTCTTCTGGTGTTGGTGCCTCATACTTCTAAGCTGTATAAATAATGCAATATGATATTTTGCTATTCAAAATTATATTTATTTCCTCTTCCACCTTTTTTCATCCATTGCTTTCTATCATTTTATATTCATTGATATCCTGCTAATTGTAGTGTTAATGTTAGGATCATTGGCACAACCTTCTGGCAAGCTGCTTTTCTCCTTCCTCTCCCTATTTCTAATATGATCTTTTGCAGGTGGTATTTTTGAATCATCTCATGTATCAGCTAGTATCACCCTCTTGGTACACGTGCTCATGAGCTCAGGCCCTAATTTCTCCATTGCTGTATTTAGTGGCCTTCCCAAAAACTTTCTTCATTTAGCCAAGAACATTTAGTATGTCCATATTTCTTTTTATCTTTTCTTTTTGTACAGGAGGGTGAGCAGTGCTTTTTCCAGCAGTCACCTGGGATGTCTGAGAGAATTGGTAGTAAAACATGTAATCTTTCTCTCCTTTCAGGTGTCTCCATTTTTTCCTTCTGTCAGTGGTCCCTTCTGATCTGTACTTTTGAGATTCTCGATTTGACATTTAGTATCTTCATCTAAACCATTCCCTTTTCTCTTTCACCTCTTACCCTTATCTGCCTGTATAGCGTCCTTGCCACAGTTCACTTTTACATTTCCATTTCTAAATATCATACCCCTAAACTCAGCTCTTTGGATCTTTCTTCCTTCCTCCTCCTTTCTTCCCTTACTGGCCCCATCTAATGTTTAAACTACATTTCAAACTCCCTTTTCCTCCTTTCCATGATTTGATGTCTGTTTCTCTTCTCCAAAAACAAATTCTAGAGAACTCTTTCCAGAGACAACCATTTTTTTACTTTCTATTTTACTTGGCATGTCTTCATGATACCCTTGGATCAAAGATTATGTAAGAATTAAAAATATGTTATTTTCCCTAAATTTACCTCCTTGCATTTTGTTTTCTCCCATTCTTTATGCTTAGCACTTTCAAGTCTTTCCTTTGTTTGAGCCTTTCTTTTGCACTGCTGGTAACCAGCATGAATTTGATTCATTTTTTAAGCTTGTAAAAAAATAAACCCACAAACAAAACCTGCACAAAGAAAGAGTTTGGGGCTATTTGTTTACATAGCTAACCGTGTTACAATGTTGCATAAAATAAATCAGATTGAAAGCCAACTCAGACATTAGCTAGTTTCTATCAAGGTTTTTAATTTGAATTTACATTTTTTGTTGTTTATTTTCACTCTGATTTTTCCTATTATTTCAGTAGTTGTTTGTGACATTTCAGGTATTTATGCCCTGTTTGTCTTTGTAGCCAGCCCATATGGCCTGAGATCGTGTAGAAAAGCAGGTAGATCATAAAAAAGGAGGAGTTAAAAGGCGAGGGCCTGGTCCATTGAGATTCCCCTGCAGGAACTTGAGGACAACTTGTAAGTCAGGTTAAACAGAACTTTTTATTCAAAATCAATATTCAGAGTCCTCTGAAAGTCCACATCCATACAGAAATTAGCCACAGAAATTGATACGAGAGATAACACTGCAGGTTGTCCGAATTTAGGATGGCAAGAAATGGCCACCCATAATTCAGCTCTACTTCAAAATTAATTGACACAACGTTTTTTTTTTTTCCCCGAGCTAATGTTTACGTAGACATGATCTACGTAAATTGTATGTCACTGCACTGCCCAGGGCTCATCTGCGTTCCGTAAGCAAATACAAATTTGCCTAGAGACAAGGCAACGCTGAAACGGCATTTCTGTGTAAAAGGGCAGTATTTCTGTAGAGTCTAGAAGTCGCAGGAAGAGTCAGATGAGCTTGAAAATTGGCATGGCATTTCAGAAGTTATGGAGAGACACTTTGTAGTACGGACTTGGGATCTGAGTTAGAGAGATACTTATTACGTGCAGTTCCCAACAACTACTGAACTATTTTTGAAAAGCTGGCTTGATGGATATCAATTTTACTCCTCTGAGAAAAAGTGGCAAAGAGCATTACACGTACATTCAACACATGGCACAGAGAAACATTACATTGCAAATACTAGCAGAGACAAACCCTTAATTCCCTGTGAGAGCTGAGGGTGACCAGACTCAGTGCATTATATGGTGACCGTCTGCAGAGAAGCAGGAGCAGACGTAGTATACACTGTAGACATGCAACAGCGAGACAGAAAAGACAGGTACAGGCAGACAGAGCTACAGGCTCTCGGCACTGCTTGTTGAATGACTACAAAGGACCGTCCTATGCCCCATCAGAAGGACTTTCTCTACATGTCCCATTACCAACCCAATTTTGTCAAAAAGCAAAAGAAATCCTCTTATGAACTGAAAGAGATTTAAGATTTGATAATTTCTTGCCAATTTGGCAGTGTCGTGCTTCATACCCTTGTAGCATGTAGAACTTGGCAGCAGAAACCAGAACTACAAAAGGTAAAGCTGAAGTAATGCATAATGAAGCGTGTAGGTTTTTATGTCCCATTCTCACCTGACCTTCACTCAGCCCATGTAGAGTTAGGTGCCCTAAGTCATACAGCACCTTCAAAGATTTGTCAAAATCTAATTTAATGCGAGCAACTTGCCCACTACAGCTAACAGGACAGCATTTGGCAAACTTAATGCTTCAATGGTTAGAAACCACCTTGCAATTTCATCTTAAATATTCATGGTTAAATAGCTTTAGGAAAATAAAAGAATTTGATCATTCCCTAACAATACCTATACCATTATCTATACTCAGCCTTAATGCACATGTGCAACTCCAAACTTGTATTCCTCTTTAAATGCCTGCATTCTCAGTGTTGATCTGTTGAGGACTAATACTGGGATGGCAGATAGCATCCTGGACAATGAGATTATATGAAATTTACATTAATGTAAGCTTCCTAAGGGATTATTTAGAATGAGGATTAGGGAGCTTTATGAATTTAAAACTTCCTTTGGATTTCTTCATCCTCTCACCTCATCTCAGAAAGGGGAGAACCCAGTGGCTTGCACTGGTGCAGTCTCACAGGGGGTAGTGTGATCATTTTGAACAGCCTTCTTTGTGGCTGCTAGTGTTCGCCAGCATATTAGTCAGCAAGAATTAGGAGGAAATTTTGCGACATATGGAAAACAGCCCTTATGCTCCAGCCAGCGGGAGGTGTAACTGCTGCTCTGCCTCCCAAGTGGGTTGAGCCAGCCTCTGACTAGGATGCCGACTCCCCAGGCACATATTTGTGAGATTACATCTTCCAAAAGCAGAAGTGCAGGTACTGGTTTGCTTTTCATCATTCATCCTGCACTCTCCTTCCTGTCTGTCGTTCCAGTTCCTCAGGGATTAAAAATTCCCCGTCAGCCGCCTGCCCGATCCGATCAGTCCCCCAGTTCGGAAACCTGGGATAGTTCTGTGCCATCCACCGGCCTGATTTACAGGCTTTAAATATAGCTCCTATATTTGGCAGGCATCTTTTTGCTTTTTTTGTGCACCAGATATTTGCATTCTCTAAAAGCATTTCCAGCTCTAATGGGAAAAGAATGAGTTGTGGACCTCAAATGAACTCCACGTTTCTCTCTCCATGTGGAGATACAATTATAAGAATTTATACCATGCGGAGACCTGCCCTTACTGACTTTCAAGGGGGTTGTAGACTCAGGCTGTGTGTGGATTGACCTTTACAGTCATGGTAGAAGACGTAAAACTTCACAATTAAGTACTTGGAACCAAAATAGATTAAAAGAGGAATTATACATTCGCTTCCAGGAAGCCTCTGTTTCCTATAGGATCATATCTACAATTCTTTCCATCGTGGGTTTCATTACCATCCATTAGCATTGACGTCTTTTACTCTTGACGCCTCTGCCTGTAACTGGACGAATGCCAATTCTAGCAGAATTTTAATATTGCTTACCTCGTACACAGGGTACGCCTAAGTATAAAAATGGTACCTTCTGACAGTAGATCAATCTTCAGAGAGCAGCATGTAGGCAATGTAGCAGCCTGTCAGACCCAGGAACTTCTCACTTCACACCACACTTGGTGCACCTACACTTTGGCACGGAGGTGTGACTGTGGCATGGATAGGTACATAGAAAAGGAGCCATAAGAGTCAAGGGGTATCCGTTTGTATACTGCTATTAGGATATGTAATTGGGCTGCTAGCCCATACTGAAGTATATTTCACTGTCACAGCTCTCTACAGCAACCAAAGAAAATCTAATAATGAAGGTATGCTGACTTGCACTGCTGTCACAGATACCGGTCAAAACATGGATCCACCTGAAAATGAGCTACAGCACATCTCACCCAGCTGTTTGGAAAGGATTTCTCCCCATACCAGACTCAAGCAGGAGGAAGAGGACATAGACAGCTGCTTGTATTTTGGCAAACTCAACATTTCTACAATTTATCCAAATTCATGAGGTTTCACTAAGTGACATTTTGGTAAGCTCAGGACTTGCACAACTTTATCAAATTCTTAAGGTTTCACTAAGTGACAGCTATATCGCAACTTAAATAGGAAGCCATTCTGTATATTCAGACAAAATGAAGTGAATAAACACATAAACTTACTTTTAACCATGTAATAAACTGGCATAGTTTCTCATGGGGAATAAAGAAAGGCATATTTGAGAGAGAAAGAACCAAAAATAAAGTACCAGAAAAGACATAAGGCAAAATTTCTGATTTTTTTTTTTTTTCAGGTAGTCTTGCAGCACTACAGACTGCTATACTGAACTGAAAGTGAGATTTAAACACAGGGTGCTGAGAAGTGGTGCTTTCTGCCATAACTCCACTCAGCATATCCCTCCCTGGGTTGTGACTGATGACATTTTGGATGAGTAAAATATCACAAAAAAAAAATATTGTCACCTGCATGAAGACCTGGTCAGTGATTAAATACACCACGTGGTGGGACAGGACACTGTTTTCAGAGAAATAAGAATTGTAGGCAAGATACTACTCACATTGCCTACTGAAAATGAGGGTGCAGGTACGTGATTTTCCACATTTCAGCATGGCGTCCGAATGATTTCAGATACTAGGCAGAAGTTTACAAATTCCTGAAATAGCGTCCTTGGCATTGCAAAGACTGTAGAAAACTCATAGAGTTAGCAATCTGTGTGCTTAATATGATCGATCACACTGACAAAGGGACGTATCACATATTAGCATCTGTGACGGTCAAACCAGTATTAACAGTATAGTGCCACAGAAAATACTTTAATTGCATTTTTTTTTTAAATCATGTTTCAAAAATATACTTTGGTCCATTTTAAAATAACCACCTATGCTTTAGTCTTAGTTTCCACTGGCATAGAAGAGCGGGCAAAGTGCCTTCAGGAGCATTGACACTTTTCTGTACAGGGGCCTGAAGTTAAAAAGGTACATGCTTGAAACGCAGGCTGAAAGCCATCCAAACAGCCTTAATTTAGCCTCTTGCTTGTAGACACACTATAAATACAATCTCTCTACAGACTGTCACACTTTTTTCCTTTAATATCTGTCTGGTTTTCAGCCGGACGCCATCTCTTTGATTCTACTCGGACTATTTACATGCTTAAATATGTGCACACCTTCTGCAGAGCTGGACTAAGACAGGACTGGAGGCTGCCTCCATGATTTTAAAGGGTGGCTCATAACACTAGACTAGAACTGGGCACTTGGGTTAGATCCTTTAAAGATATTTAAACGATCAACTAGGAAAATACACTTTTTCAAGTATCTAGGAACCAAACTTGCCCCAGATCAGATATCCATACTCTTGAAAGTAGTTAGTGCTTATTTGCATCTTTAGGTACCTGAGTAGCTTTAAAAAAGCTTGTCTTTAATGTTTCTTTAGAGTCTGGACTCTATATTAACTATTTGTGAAGTAAAGTTTAGTAATTACAGTGAAAATATGCAAAGGAAAAAGAAGAGAACGTTTTAATTCAAGAATAGAGAAAGGGACTTAGATGGGAGGATCAAATGAGAGCTGCCACAGCCTGAAAAAGTATCAAGCAACATTTAAGCAGCATTATTTTAGGACATCAAAGTTTATCTTCAGATACTTAAGGTGTGGCTGGAAAAATTTCACATTACAGTTTGGATGTGCTGGTGTGTTTTTTTATGGTTGAGTATTACAGAAGGAATGTGCTTTTCAGATTTTATTCTCTTCCTATGAATTTTTCACAGCTGAGAAAATACTTTCAAACAGTCAGCTGAAGCACCCTAGAAATAAAAATAAGAAGGGTTTAAAAAATGTAGTTTTGTTTCCCTCAAGTACCTTGTTTCTCTACTCTTCATTTTACTAAATTCACTAATGATTATACCTGAGACAGATTTATGTTTGTTTTTCAATCCTTTACTTCATCAGTCTCACTTTTTATTACCTCTTTAAGAGAAACGTTTCAATTTCTATAGAGCACTGTGGGTTTTGTTCAAGCCAGATCTTAAGCTAACGTTGACTTGAAAGTGACGATTAATGAGTAGGCACCTCCGTGTAAGACACGCAGTGCTGATGTTTCATGTAAAGATAATTCACCAGCCGACGGCTTTTCCCCCATTTAAGTTGCTGACTGCGCATCTATTAACTGAGCTGGCACATGAAAGCCTGTGGCCAGACAAGCTCTGATCCTTGCGCCGGACACCCAGGCAGTGTTTCTTCTCTTGCTCCCAGGAGCAGCCACAGAGAATTTCTGTTCTCTGAAGTGTTTTTCCAAATTGCACAGATACTCTTTTTAGCATTACAATTGTATTGTCCATCCTGTACCTGTCTGTACTGCGAGGTCTGCTCCCCTCCTGTCCCTGCACAGTCGTTTCCATACGAAAAGGCTTTATTCCTGATACTGGAGACTGCAGTCAGCTCCTGTTCTGAACAGGCATTTGAGCACAGTCACGTCCCGCTGCGAGGCATCTCAAGCAATTTGTTCCTCCTAGCTTATTACGCGACTCTACTTTTGGGGTCCACTTCTGGTCAGATGTCTTCCCAAACCTCTGACGGGGAGTGGAAGGGGACCCTCTCCTGCCAACAGAATTGCAGTGCCCCGATGAACCACTTGTTCCTTAAATTAGTTTATCTTGGACTGTTTATACCAAATGTGCGCTTACAATACAAGTTTGGGATACACTGCAACCCTGCGGAAAATTTATATTTAAATCATTTCAGTCTCTAATTCCAGCTTAGACCCTAAGCATTGTAATACGACAATTACATAATTATTTTCAAAGAATGAGACAAACCTTTAGCTAATAATTCCCTGTGCTGCTCCGCAAAGAAGTGAAAACCTGATTTATTCATACATAAAAGATCAGGAAAGTGACCCAACCCCTTTTAAAAACTGCTGCATTTTATTTCAGTTTCATTCCATCACTGGCCTTGAAGGATCCAAATAGAAAAGATTAATAAATTGTAAATTTCTGTCACAATAGCGATACTGTTAGAATTAATAAAAGTGCCTGAAAACTCGATTCTCAGAATTGCATTGCACAGACCTTGGCTGCTTGTCTGAGATGCTCATGGCTTCATGTCTTATGAGGGTGCTCTGCATAGTTTTGAAATCAAGTGGGGCACATCCTCCTGACCCAACCACCTTGGTTTTCCATGTTAAGACAGGCAGTTTTGGGGGCAGAAAAGGGCGCTGCTGCTGCTGGAGCTCAGGAGCGCTCAGAAGTTGCAAAGTTAGGACAGAGCCCTTATTATTTAGCCACCGAAGGGAATGTGAAGCTGGTAGCACCGAGATAAGTGCAGGCTTTCCTGAAAAACAGACCCTGAAGCTGTACTTTGGGGTGTTCATCCCACCTTTATCCAGCTTGCATTGAGACAAAGCTGGACCTCATGGAGTCTTGCCGAGATTTCAATGGTAGGAGTCTTGGAAGATCACGGGTGAAGAATTTCATGGGCAAACCCCGCACTAGGCTAGATGGAGGCACTGCTTGGGTCTGCCTACATCACATAGTGACGCTGTGTTTCTCTGGCGGTCAAATAACAAGATGGCTTTGCTGACCAGGCATCGCCCTTTCAGAAGTGCAGTCTTCAGCTGTGCATTTTGCCCGAAGTAAAGCTGAGCCCCCAGGGGGAAGCAAATTTCAAAACACAGTCAGTACTACAACAGAATACAGGCATCATCTATTTTAGGATTTTACACGAGTTACAAATAACTTAGGAAGCTTTTGGCACGTGCAAAATTTATAATCCATGTACCCCTTTCCAAAAACAAGTAGAAACAAAGTGTCCAGCTACACTTCAATGTAAGTCCGCCAGTGCCCTAGCTGCACCCTGCAGCCTTTTTCATTTCAGGGGAGTTTTTCGATGTTAGAAGTCTCTCTTTGAATCCATTTTTCATTTTGTTAAAGGAAACTTAGATACAAACATTTGGATATTTTCAAGTATAGTTTTGTATTTTCTTTCTGTTCCTATTGAAGTTTCCAAAATATTATAGCCATGATTTAACAGCCTGTGTTGTGCGTAAGGAAGAAAATAAAGAAAAAGACAATAAAAGAAAGCAGAAATTCACAAGCCCAGTTAAGCAAAGAGGTACTTAAAACTGGCAGGTACTTGTTTTTATGCTTTTATTGTCACTTGCATTTTAGTTATGTTATTTTATGATACCCAGTTAGGGACAATATCTCACTGTTCTAAGCATTGTTCTAATTTATCCTGGTGGCACTGGTTTCAGAAAGGCATAAATCTTTTTCTTGAGCACCTCTGCAGCTGAAATAAAATGTAACTTGTCTTTTCATATAATCCAGAATTGAGAGAGTTTACCAGAGAGAGAGGTCTATCTTCTGCAACTCACCCAGGCAAAGCTTGCTTTGAAACAAGTGCAACCATGGATGCGGTTCCAGATCCACGTGAGGTTTCTACACAAGGATGCTGTGGATTTTAGCCTTGATTCTGCAACTCTTACTTACCTCGGCAGCCCGCAGAAGCACCATTGCAGCCGGCGCTCAGGCTGGCTTGAGAAGATCCCTGTGGGCTTTGCACATCCTCCTTTGCTTTGGGGATTTTATTTTTATTTTTTTTACGTTGCAGTGAATTGCAATACAGTGCAATTTCCCATTCTTTCACAGTGACTTGTGGGAAAATTTTATCTGTCCTTTCCCAACGTATGTCAGAGGCAGAAATAAGTCATTAAGGGACCAGCAGAACTCGACTGGCGCTAGCCCCTGCCTGCACTTCAGAGCAGGCAGATTAGCTGCTGACATCTACGGCAGACAAGCTGCTGACATCTACAGCAGACAAGCTGCACTAGCAGGAGTTTATAATATAAGGCCTATAACTAACCAGCAACTTGCTCCATCAATCTATCATCTCAAATGTTTAGCTGTTGTTGTTGTTGTTGGAGTTTTCATAGGAAAAAGGAACAAGAGCGTGAGTCAAGTGGCTGCAGTGTTACAAAACATTTCTGTTTTTCTGAAAATGTCACACTGATGACATCCTGTAATCTCAGTGATGCAAACCCTTCTCTGCTTAGGGAAAAACATTAACAAACAGCCTAGCTAGGTGCTCAGAAATGCCCTTTATAACGTAAAAATTGATGAAATAGTACCAAAAGCATGCGTAGATGTTTCCAGCTGGGTAACATATGTTGAAAACACCCAGGAAACTTAGTTGTCTCACCTGTGAAAAGACATTTCTTTTTGCTAAGGTGCGCTGTGTATCCTAGTAAATACACTAAGGCCTATGAAATGATCAGATACAATCTACCCCTCTAACAAAAATCATCTGTGGCTGAAGCCACCTGGGTTTCCAAATGCACAAGTTTGTTTTGCAGCAAGGTTGTCACTATAGCTTTTGGTTTCCGTATTTCTACTGTGAAAAGAGAAGCACGCAGCTGAAGACGATGACTGACGTGAAGGTACAAACCTTGCTTCCCAGGCAGGCAAAAGGGAGCCTGCTGGGAGTGCTTCTGAGGAGCACGATCGCGGTGCTGGTGGGGATGGACCGAGGTAACTGCCCTTCTGTGACAGTCCGATTCATCAGCATCCAAAATATCTCGTTCCTCTTTCTCTACAATTTAAAAAAAAAAAAAAAAAAAAATAGTCAAATGTGTGCCAAGCTGCCTTTGTATCACTCTAAAGTCTTAATTAAAATGTAATGTGGCACAAAGTCACGTTTCCTGAACTTTAATTTGCCTTAGAAATCATTAATTGGGTACACACCAGTGGGTGGCTATCTTGCTCTCAAGGGGCAGCGACACATTGTTAGCCAAACGTGTGTCAAAAATAGTTGATGGGAATCCGAGTGGGAAATGCTACAACCTATGTAGAAAGACTGGAAGGGAAAAGAGGAAAGGATATAGTCTTGTACATTAGAAATATGAGATAAAAATGCAGCAAAGATACAAAACAAAAACAAGTCCTTTCCTCTTTTCCCTTCCAGTCTTTCTATCTAGGTTTATGTTTTAGTAAGGGATGAGTGAGCTGGGCTAAGTCTACAGAATGGGGCAAAATAGCCAAATATGCAGGACAGGATAAAGTGGGAGAGCACGTTTGCAGCCCATATGGTATTAGGAAGACTGAGAGTGGCAAACTCGGGAAGGAGATGGGGAAGAAATGGAAAGGAGGATAGCACATCCTTTATACATTAAAGCAATAAAATACTGTTAAAAAGTATGACTTTGCCTACTGTTGACTAAAGTTAAAGAAAAGCTGAGGCTGGACAATAGTAACAGCCTTAGGACCTGAGTCTCTGCTCATGAAAACACAGACAGTCTTTGCCCGTGCTGGCCCGATGGCCTATTATCGGTTTTCCTATCAGCGGACTAGACAAAGCCACGGCGCCTCTGAGCACACAGGAGATGCCTGAGTAGCCTCAATTTCTGGACTTTCATAATTGAAAGCATCTATATCAATTAGACACTATTACTAATACTTGAAGCTTCTGTAATTTTTTAATGGGAAAATCTTAAAAGCATTTGCAAGTCTCACCTCTGACACTTCTGTCTGGTGTTATCACGTATCGCTATGACATCATATTAAAGAATATCTCCTAGAAATATTTAATTAGTCAGTCAGCAGTTTCATAACTCAGAGCTCCTCTTTATCTTCTTGTAGCTGCAATGTTGTAACTTTGCTTTGCTTTTTCCCCCCACTGTCTTATGAAGTGTATAAACATACATTGCTGATACTAAGCAACCAGTTCAGATTTTTAGTTAACTAAATCATTCAAGTGTTTTAAATCTATTAACAAGCTGGTCATTAAATGAATCACTGACCTATTTCTCAGCTACTGAAGCTAAGAAACTATAACTGATGACCTATAAAAGCATCAGTGTGTTAAGAAAAATTATTAGCTGGAGAAGCAGAGCAATAATTGGTCACTTCAGCAGCTCCCACCAATCTGAACAGAAAGATTCACCAATGCCAGCTTCAACTAATCCACCAGAAATCACATTTTGACACAAACTAATGTCTCCGGGAAGTACCATGAAGCTGCTACACAGGCAGCATATGTCTCTTCTTCCTTAGTTTATTTCTGGAAAAATTTATGCAAGTATTTAAAATGGCTCAAACTTGGGATGCTCCAGAGTAAAATCTGGGGTGCAGACTCTCCTGGACTCAGAGGGATAAATTTTAGACCTAGCACTTATTTGTACAGTGGAACAAACCAAACCTATGGTCCAACCACCCTCCCTGCTTGGGGACAGGTATGGTTTAGATTCAGGTCCAAATTCTGAGCCCTGGCTAGGCCCACCCGGTATAGCAAGAAGACTGAAAATGTTGCATTTAATGTTGAGCTCCTCTGTTGCTCTTATCCAGCGACAGGCGATACGTGGAAGCCCCTTGTCAACCCTCGCGTGTTTCTGAGTGAGTGGGCAGTGGTGGGGCGGTGGGGGCAGAGGACGGGGCAGCGTGGGGGGGCACAGCCATGCCCCATGGTCTGCACACCCAGCCAGAGACCGCCGGGGAGGAGCGAAAATCAAGAGGAGGGAGGAAGGGAGGCAGGAGTTACCTGCCCCATCGCCACCTCCATCAACCATGGCACCGTGGACCCCCACGCCAGGCACTGCATCCTGGTGGGACTCGAGACCTTCTGTCCCCTGTCATCTACAGCCATCGTCACACTGGTGTCTGAGTGCTTTCCAGCTAAGCCACCTGCTCCTAACAAAAAATGATGTGGTTTTCTGCTTTTTCCTCTTCCTCAGCTCAAACCAGCCCAAAATACTCAGTTACAGGCTGCCAAGTGAACCAGCCATTTTTCCCATTTGCTGGAGACAGCCCCGCTTAGGTGTTGCCTTTTGGGGTCATAAATGCACGCAGTGTCCCACCGTGCTGGGGGGGGAGAATTGCAGCTTGAAAACCAAGGCAGGGGGGAGGCACTATTGAAATCTGCTTGCTCAACCACCCTGAAAAGCAACTTAAAACCTTCCTGCTAACACACATAAATGAAATTTTGTGTCTGATTTGTATTTGTATGATGTTTGTCCCCATGACACTGCAGGTAGACGAAGACAGGTGGTAGTGAAGTCGGGAGTCAAAAAAGTAGAGGAGAGTAGGAGCTCGCTCACCTACAGCATAAAGGTGCTTCAGCTGAGTTAGTGCTTGAAGAGCAACTTCTTTTTTTTTTCTTCTTCTTTCTTTTGCAATCATTGCTTGCTTGACAGGCCCAGACGGAATTACATCACTTCCTAAAACCCATCAAAGAGAGTCCATCTCCTGAAGAAATGCAGCTCAGATGCACCCCGGCAGGAAACAGGAAATGTAAATGTTCGGGTGAAGCAGGGAGCCAGCCGAAGCACCCCTCGGGTGGGAGCGCCGCCAAGGTAACATGCGAAAGCAAAACCTCATCGCACTGCTTTCTGCCCTGTCGCTGGCCGGAGGATCTGCTGGGATCGGTGAGTAAGAAAGCACCTTTCGCCTTCCGAGGTGGGACTGCGTTTCATGCCTGCAGCGATGAGACCGAGTCGGAGGGCAACACCCTCCAGACTGAGTGCTAGGAGAAGATCTGTGGGGACTTGCTCTCTGCTTCTTTTAGCTGTGTTTACCCTCTCTGTTTTCAGCTGCCTAACTTTTTCAAAGCTTTGACTTTTTTTCCTTAGACCTAACCCCAAACAGCAGCAACCAAATCCTACAATTCCTACATTTCCTAAATTGCAGGTGTGTAGGGAACTGGAGTTTCCATGCTGGCCCGCCAGGCATTTTGGTTCTAATTTTAATTACTTGTTGTACTTTTTTAACCCCACACCCATACTATCAGCATTTAATAGTGAAGTTAAAGACGGAGCACCGCTGCCATTCAAAAGCTGACTGCTGATTTCCGTAGTCCCGGTGCACTGAAATCAGTTTAACAAAAGAACAGCCGGTTCCGGAGACAAATATTTTGAATTCTCGGCGGCAGAACAAAGTGGTCAGCACCATGGATTTAGGTCCTGACCTTCTGAAGGGAAGAACAGTGAGTGGAAAAGCCTCTTGTGACAAAATGCTGAAGCATTGGGGTGTCGTTGCAGAGGCTCTCACCTATTCATGCGGGTAGTTTGTTCCACTGGCATTTTAGCAGCCAGCGACTGCACAAGACAGGCAGCTCTTTTAGTAAAACCTTGCCAGGCAGTGCTTATACGCCTTTCGGTGTCAAACAAATCACTGCCAAAGTGCCTCAGTATGGGCCAGAAGTGTTTGCTGCCTCTGTGCTGCTGTAGCAAGTGGGAGCTCTCCAGAAAGCAGGGAGAGAGGATGGTCACTCTCAGCTATCACTGGGCTTCTTCTATTAAGGTTTTAAAATGCATTGGTGAAATAGGTGGTTTGGTATGGGTATTTTTTCACTGAAAACCAGTACTACAAGCAGGGTATAAAAGTGAGCTGCTGGCTCCCGGCGTGCTGCCGAGCCGCTTGCGGTTAGGAGTCTTGCTTAGCTGTAAGAGTGAGCTAAGCGAGGTATAAAATGGTTTGGTCTTGTCTGTGTTACTACAGCCCTGCTGCATTACAGACACATTAGGAAAATATGCTGCAAGCATTGAACGTAGCTCAGAATCAAAGTCGTCAGAGGAAAAAATCCTGCCATGGACAGAGCAAAATGGAGGTCCCAGGGAAACGGAGGGGCACGACACAAGCAACGCAGAGTGATCAGGCTCCAGCTTCCTTAGCTTATTTGCAGTGTACTGATCGCTAGTATTTCATCACCATCTCCACAAGGCAGAGGGACGCCTTAGTCTCCGACCCCCCCAGCCCATGGCTGGGCCCCCCGCCCTTCTTTGCGATGAGCATTAAAGGCTGCACAAAGCACCAGGCAGATGTCACATACCAGGTGCCCCAACCCACTCCTCACTGCCTTTAGAGGCTTCCTACTGGTAGGTCTACCTTTAAATTCTGGTTGATTTTGGAAAGGTTCCTCTGTGGGAGTGAGTCAGCCCTGCCAGAGCTCTCCCCCGACCGCTGTCAGTCCTGGCTCTCCTGAGCCAGTCCCCAGCTGCTGGGGAAGGGGAGGAGAGCACCCACCCAGAGAAGAGCAGGGACCCTTGCTCCCCATACAAAGGCAGCTTTTGCTTGTGCAACCAGGCCCAAAATATACTTGGGGCTTACTCTGACTGCAAGGGTGGGAGGGGAAAGTTGTGAACTTGGGCCTTGGTGGGGGGGAAATTGAACTGGAGGGGGAAGAGTTTATGTAGGGGCTTATGTACCCCACAGGCACTGGTGGGTCGGGAGCTCCTCCGCTGAGGGCAGCCTCCCAGGGGGATCCTTTGCTCTCACCCCTCCTTGCTCACAGATCAACAGGGCAGGACCTTTAAAGGAGCTTTCTTCCTTTTCCTCCAGTCCCAGACACAGTCCTCTCCTTTAAAGTGGTCTGCTAGAGAAGGGAGGCAGAAGCTCTTGGGGATCTCCCAGGTCTCACCTCTACTGTCTAGAAACCATTTACAAAATAGGCAATAAAAGTATGATTAAATCTTGCAGCACAGACAGATTGAAGCCTTTATAAGTCCTGTTCCCATACCATGCTGGAGCCTTGTAAAACCCTAGCCTTGTCATTTGGATTATGATTAACAGACAGTTTTCTCCCGACTACACTACAATTACTCTAGGCCAGTAGCTCTAAGAGTGTGCCTGAGGTCTCAGCTCTGGGTGCTGGCCCTCTCCTGGCTCCACACTGAGGGGACATCGGGGTTTGCACCAGTCCCCTTTCCTCGCCCATCCCCTTGCTTTATGCAGGCAGAAAGCCCTGCTGGTGACCTGCTGAGGGCCAGCAGTGGCCCTTTCTGCTCTGGGTGATGGTGCTCGCTGCTCAGCCTCGCAGCAGCCCTAAAGACCTACCTAGGTGTGTGCTGACCCTAGGAACAAGTATTAAGGCCCTTACTATAGCTTATAGGAAAAGGCTCTGACCCTACGGGCGTTTCCCAGGGTATGTCATCTCCCTCCGTGTTCGGTGAAACACGCGGGAAATTGCAGTGTAAGTGGTCTGACGCAGGGAGCAAGAAATCGCATGAGGGAGAGGAGCAGTAAAGCGCGTAAGATTGTCAAGTGAAAGAGCTGGGATCGTTGCAGGTAGTGCTTTATTTTGGCTGTCTCTCTGTGCTATTGTTTTGAGCTGTCATTCAAAGAAACGTTGCTATCAAAGATCCAGATATTCAGCAGCTTGTACCATGAACACAGGCAGCAACTGTCTCTTTGGCAGAGAACTGCCTTTTAGGTAAAGACCCCTACAAAGCCAAGGTCTCTAAGGGAGTGATATTTTTGACCTGTTCCCCCCCAGAGTAATGAACTCAAGAATGGGTTTGAACCTATCAGAGTCGCCTGTTACAATTTTCTAGCAAAGCAACAATATAAGAAATGAGGATTTGCTACATCCTCTCTTTCCAAAGTGCAGCCCCCTAAAAAACAGATGAAAAACCCTTTCTACTGAACACATCAGTTCCTTGTACATATTTACTCCTATTCCTCCCTTTTATCCACACAAACTTCGACTGTGTTTTATTCAAGTGCTTCAGGGACATTTCAGAAAAACTCTCCGTTACATCAGCAAGATTGTATACTAAATTTCAGTCAGTGACCCCAGTCTGTTTTCCCTCAAGAGATTTTACGATAGCTGAGGAGCCTCTGGAGCTTTTGAATCTTTAATTTCAGGGTCCTCCTGAGAGCAAGGAGCACCAAGAGGTTTGCATCACAGTGAGGTTGCACGGGTATCACTGATGCAGAGCTAAAAGGCCACGCGATTAAGTAGATGCAACTAAATGCATAAATTGGTCTGGAAAACCTTTAGTACTGGGGTGAGAAATGAGACTACAGGTTCACAGTTTGACTCTTAAGACGCGTGACTGAATTTGCAACACTGGCAGTTAAGACAGCACTTCAGCTGGATGGAAGTACAGTGAGGAGAAAGCAGTTTCCATCGTCTATAAATGAACTTAAACAGTTGTTTCCTCTTTCAGGTTATACCTAGATAACACTTTCTAAGCACCTCGTTTTAATAGGATCTTGTCTACAGATTAGCCATCCTGAAATGTTTCTGCTCCGTCATCAGAAGAGCGTATGTACCCGACAGCTAGCCTGCGGGCTTTTAATGATTCCTCTTCTAGCCAGACTGACAGGCAGGACCTGCCACAACAGGCAGCTGGGCAAGCCCTGGCCATGGCAAGAAACGTCCCTTCTTACAGCAGCGTGAAATGCAAGGAGAGAAACAGAACAGGGATGAGTCAAGCAATAGGAGGGAGGATCATACAGACCACGTGGAGTGGTATGACTACACCACCAGAAGGAATGTGTGTATGGAGCAGAGTGATATAGGATGTGGTAACTTTATGCCAGTGTACACAGCTTTATAGCCTTCTCTTGTTTTGTCACCCTCTTGTGAGCCTTCCTTTCACTGCATTTTTATAGCTTATAGGAAAGTGTGGAGAAACAAAAAATTTCTTTTCAAATAAGCTTGACTATCCCATTGACTTAGCTCTTGCTTTTCCTCTATCCCATCCCTTTTTCTTCTCTAAGTAGGTACCTTAGTGTAATTCAAAAAATTCCCTTCAGAGACCCCAGTCCTTGCGTCTGATGAGAAGGCAGCAGGGAGACTGATGATTTTGCAGCAGAACCGAATGTGCTGACTGCCGGCTATTTTCCTTTGCCTCGCGTCCAACTGAAATCAGAAACCTGTTTGCCTGCTTACTTCATCAAGAAGCTCATATCGCCACCTCTGAGTGCTACAGCACAAACCTCAGAGGAAGAAATGCTGCAACAACAGAAACGTTGTTTGTTTGTTTGAGATGCAGTTGTTTGGACTCCAGTCTCAGTATATTCAAATCCCTCTGTCTCCCTTGAAAGGCAGGCTTGGGAGCACCTCCAAAACTCACGCAAAGTCCATCAGTAATCCAAGCATATTTTTTAAGTAGAAAATATTGAATAATACCTTATACCATGGTATCTGCATACAGGAACATAGCTTTTTTGTAATTCGTAAGAACTGTAATGGAACGTTTTTTGAGCTGCTGCTAGTGCTTGCTCAGGCGTTTTGGTCCCCTGAGGACTAGATCCTCTAATACCTCAGCGGTGGGAACCTGAGGACTTCTTAGCTTCCAGCTCCAGCTTCTTAGCTTCCAGTTCCAGCTGTGCCCAGCTCCCCATAAGGGTGGGACGCAGCTGCATGCCAGCCCATCTCCCTTCTGCTCTTGAAAGCATAGGAAGTGGCAATATGGGCTGGGCTGAAGCTGTGGCATGCTCCCATCCACTTCCCTTGACATGGGAGAAGTTGCCAGCACTCATGCCCCAGGCAGTCCAGGCAAAGCTGAAGCCAATGCAGTTGTTGTGTGACCACCTGCTCCTTGGCCGAGATGTGCAGAGGGCCAAGTACAGATGTCAGACCGTAGCCAACAGCGTGAGGCTGAGCTCAGCAAGAGGAAGGGCACAGGCTTTGCAAAGTCAAGGAGATATCTACATGGTCAGATGTGACTTGCTCCTTGTTCCACTCCATTGGCCTTGGTTTGCCATCCTGAATGTATGTTACGTTATGTCATGTTATGGTCAGACTCCGTTTTGGAGGGAGCTAGTAGATCTCTGCAAGATGGAACCCAAGCATAGCCGACAAGACAGTTCATGGTACGAATGGCCACCACAAATCTGGCTCTCTCCAGGCATGGAGAAAACGTTTGAATAGCATCTCACAAAATCTCTGACTTTCAGATGCTCTCCTGCCCTGCTCCAAACCTTGCAACGTCCAGCTTTCATTCACCCTACAAAACAGCCACTGGGGCCAGCTGCAACACAGCCCGCTCGCTATTTTGAGCACTTTAAACTGAAACGCTACGAAAAACAATGACTACCTTGGGGCCAACCACATGGGTCTCATGTGGCCCAGGCAGCTGGCTGCGGCAAGCGCTGCGCCTGCACCGGGAGGCCCGAGTCCGTCCCTCCCCGCCACCAGGCCCACCCAGGTGCAGGTCGTGATTTTCCTACCGTGTAAAAAATGTGATGTGTGGGTGGCCCGAGAGCGAGAGCAGCCCCTGTGTGACAGGTAGGGCATCCCTCGGGTCTGAGCTCTGGTCCTCAGAGGTGATGGGCAGAAGAGCTGGAGGGAGATGTGTCGAGGCAGCAGGCGAAACACAGGAAATAAGAGCAATATCCTTGCAAGAACATTGTGCAATTGGCTGCCCTTCTGCTGAAAGACATATTTAATTCACTCAGAGAAAAGATATCTCTAAGAGGAAATGGTGTTCGCAGAAGAGATGCTGTTTTGTCCCTGGAATTATGCAAAGTGAACAAAAATATGTGGCAGCAAGGTCACTCCCTGTGATTTGCCATTTTCTTTGCGCAGAGACTAGAAAAGGTAATTCTATTTCACACAGAGACAAATGATTTGCAATCTGCTTCATAGCTCAAAAACAGACAAATAAAAAGTATCAGAGACACTGGAAAAGTCTCTCTTGGAAATCAAGCACAGCATACGCGGCAGCTGAAAGTTTAGTACTGCAGTTAATGAGGTGTGACTGTTTGCTTTTGCTTTAAAGTCACACCATGCTTTAGACATTTGAAAAATCCATTTTAGCTCTAAGAGTAAATGAAAAATAAGGTATTTTCCCCACACCCTTTCCCATTTGTACTATTTTAAGCAACGGGCTTGTCCTTGTCAATATATCAAATGTGGCAGACGACGGGTTTCCAGGGCGATGGTTAGAGGAGGAAAATGAAGCAAGGTCATCGAAGCGGTTCGGTGAGGCTGCGGTGGTCCATTGTCTCCAGCGGCACGGTCCATCACACCGCGGTCTGCGGTGCGGAAATCTCCAGTGATACCTCGCCGCTCTGTGCAACAGCAATCGAAATGGAGCAGCTGCAGGCACCGGGGACTATAAACTACCTTGGGAAAGAACAGTCAGGTGGCCACACTAATAAGGGAGAGGAGCTCTCCCTCCCGTCCTCTGCGATAGGATTAAGGACAGCCTGCAGATCACGGGAAGGGGTGGAGGAGCACACACGTACGGGGTCATTACCTGCAAGGGAGGCAGAGATCATGTTTTGCTTTTGACTGAAATACTAAATACAGGAGAAAGCGACAGAGAGACTATCGATACAAAGTGCTTTGCCACTGAAGAACTAACATTTTCATTGTTGTACTGTGGTGAAAGAGTTTGGTGACCTTTGCAGTGTTAAATACTATATTCAAGTATTAGGTATTATTTACTAAGTATTAAAATTCTTTCCTGGTTTTTAGGAAAGGATGAAACAATCAGGTGCCTGAGTGATAAGCGTGGCATAAAAATCTAGATAAATCACTGCTGTCACACTCAAATCATTTTATTCATTTGAAATTGGGTTTCCTGGAATACAGTCTCATGAGATACTCATCTCCTCTTCGAGACAAATCTGACAGGAGAGGAGATGCTGCAGAGTGGATTAAGCAAGAGATAGCGCTCTAATCCCAGTTTTCCTCTCTCACTTGGCATCCCTGGGAAGGACAGCATCCCTGTCCTTCTGATTTCTCATTTGTAAAATGGAGATGATAACTGCTCATCTCTCAGGGCCATTATGAAGATTAATGTGTTTACAAAAGCTTTTAAAATGCTAAGTACTTTTGGTTCCAGTCCTGTGAGACTGGAAATGCCAGCACTGAGGTGCTGAAAACCTTAAGCTCTTGCTAACTCTAGTGGAAACTATGGCTGCCCAGCACTTTACAAGAATGAGGAGAAACATGTCATTGCAAAAGTCATGAAATCCCATCTTGCTTTATTGCATAAAACGAGAGCTGCACCATGCCGGCATTGTGTCTGAAAGGACAGATAACACAAAAAATCATCATTTAATTTCATGCTAAGAAAATTATTGACGGCTTTGCATTTGGAAACGTGTTGGTGTAATTTATCTAAGGACTGATTCCTGCACCTTTGGCTACAACAGGATTTTTGGCATCAGTATAGAATACAGTATCAGCCCAGAATTTGCTGTACTTCTGTTAAGCTTTAAACTCTGTGACAGTCAACAGACTCTTAATTAGCCTCAAAAAAAGCTTGTTTCACTATTACCAATATAGCCAATTTTAGCCACTTTTCTTGCAAAATGCATGATAAATGAAACCAAAACCCAAATCAAGGTTCAAAACCCCCAGTCTTAGCATTTGTGAAGAATAACCAGCACTGACTCTTTACCATACGCTCCTTCAGCCAGCCCGTAGGATCAGACAGAGGAGCAGTTAATTGCATCTGTATCCAGTCAAGTCCCTGTGTTACTACTACCTCTTCTAGTCCATGCAGAAGTGAAAGTCAGCAGCTTCTGCAGGCTTCAGACTTCCTTTCACCAGTTCTGTTTTTCACAGTGAAACAAATCTAACAAATTTGAGAAAGGCACAGAAACAGGGAGATGAGTGAGCCGGAGGAATTGGTGAACCAGGGATAATGGTCTCCCCGCAGGGAGTACCAGCTCCTTGGGTAAGGGGAGGGATGAAAGAGGTTGCAGCCATACGTGCCAAGGCTGAGGAGCAAAGCAGGATGGTGTGGTTTACTGAGAAGCAGAAGAATTTACGTGAGAGCGAGACCGGATGCCAACCTGCAGGAAAAAAAGTCTGTCTGTGCAAGACAGCTGCGTGCAGACAGACCACGCATGCTGACCTGTCCCAGTAAAAGCCAGCTGAAGAACGTGGTCAGGACTGGTAAGATTTTGTGACGAATTTGTGATCTAATTTTACATCTGATGCCCAAGACTTCAAATCTCTGTGTATGGGGCATCTGCTGATTCTTTTTTAAGTCGTCAAATGAAAAGTAAATATTAAAGCTGTATGCTTTGACTCACTGATAATACCAATAAACCCCATAAAATGTTAAGTTGTCCTCATATATTTGGCAGGCTCTGAAAGTGATGGTTCAGGAGATGGATTGCTGACATTATCCACCGTTACAGTGACGCCTCCTCCTGCTACGCGTTCTTCGACCACAGATGATCATGAGCCAGTACTTGTCACTGCAAGCGCTACTGAAAGCACCTTTGAAACAAAAAGTACTCCAAGTACTGAATTGAATGCCATGAACAATCAGGACAGCCTAGGAGCAGCAGAACAGTCTATCTTGATATACGTTGCCCCTGTCGCACTGCTGGTCCTGCTGATTTTGCTGATCGTATTTTTTGTAATACATCATAAACGGAAAAAGTCTAAGCAAGGTAAATTCGTCTTCTCGCGCATCAGAAGGATATTTTTAGGATGTGCTCGACATTAACAAAACGTTATTTGGAGGCCTGGGATGCCACATTTAGGATATACTTCTCTGGTTGTAGTTGCACGTTTGACAGATAGGAAGGGGATCCACCCCCGGCCAGCAGTATCTGGGCATGCACCTCTCCTTGGGCGGGAGCTAGTTCTGCTTCTTGGCACCTCCTGCTCACGCTGCGCACCCACGGGAGCCGCGGCACAGAGCTCCAGCTCCTGGCAATGCCAGGAACAGCGTGCGGATGTAACCCTGTGGCTGCAAATGCTTATTCTGTCTTTATGCTTAATAACTTCATGCAAGGTGAATTTAATGCTTCTATTGCCTATACTGCCCACAAGGTACAGCTGCTCGGAGCTTCAATAAAATAAGAACAAGCAAAACCATTTTAAGCAACACTTTTAAGGGATCCTGTGGGGTGGTGGCAGCTATGAAGATTTCACAGTGAATGAGCTAGGAATCCCGTGGTCAGACTGCCTGGGTGCTGCGATAGGGAGAGCAGCGCTTCAGGAAGGTACCTTGACCTGTTAGCAAAGAAATCTGTAACTTGGAGTGTCAAGCCACAGAAAACAAACTGAGGTGTCATATTAAAACCACGCAGTTGGTAATGAAGTCCTGAAACGGTCGTATCAGTCTCTTTACAGACCAAGAGTGCAGCTGTAAGCTCCTCAGCCTGCAGACAGTGACATACGTTCAACATAGATTTTAAGTCCATTTTTCAGGGCATTTTTAGGCTGCACCTGCCTTATCGCGGAGTCACCCTTATAGCAAACTCTGAATTCACAGCCAGGCACCTAGCTGCCCACCTGTTTCTGGATGACCTGAAATGCAGGTACACTCTTCAGAGGGACGGGAAATGTGATGCCTTGCAGGAGCACAATCCTGGGATCTCTTGCCCTGTGCCTATTGCTTGGAGCTGGGATTTTGGGCATCCTCAAGGCAGGGACAGACAGCTCTGTGGCCCTGGGGTGGCTCTGCAGTCAGGGAATGTGCTGGAACAAGTGGGAGGTGTCAGCACCCATTGGCAACAACGAATTAAAAATAAGCTGATTTAAGACAGTATACAATGTGAATCCTATATGTAGTTCTTCATTCTTTTTTGAGGGCTGAGGCTTTTCAGTCACTTGATTCCTGGAGGGAAAGGTATTTATCTGAATAATGGCTGTTACACTACTTTTCTTCCCTATCTTTACTTTGTCTTGGGATCATAACTAGCTTTGGATCCCTTTTGACATCTGGCTAGTTCAGCTTCATTTGCCTAACTGAGATTTAATCTGCCATGCAAGTCCATTCCCCACTTCTTCTCTCCATGAGCGGCTCCCAGAGTCTCTAGGCAGAGCCGGATTGCCTGCATGTAGTCTGCAGCAAAATGTCCCAGTGCTTCCAGTAAACAATTTTTTTGCAGCAGTGGTTCCTTTTCAGGATACCATTTCTCTCACGACATCTGTTTTGCTCAGGGAAGCATGCATCTGCTGTGTCCTGCCCACCGCAGCGCTAACAGTCGGTTTCCTCCCAGCACGGCTGAGCTAATAATGAGCTGCTTTTAGTGTGTTCAAGATTAAAAATAATGGGTTCCTCTGAAAATCACAAACAGGATGAGATGTTTTGTCTTTCATCTACAAGTTAATTATTATGCCTTTTGAAAATGCAACCTGTTTTACATGACCCTATTCAAGGCTTGCTTGCAGTCTGGACCCTGCAAATACAAAAAGCAGAACTATGAACACCAACTTTTTTCTTTTCCAGATGAGCTGGGAAGCGAAAATGTGAAAAGGTAAAGTTTATGAACATCTCTTTTTTTTTTTTTTATTCTTTTACTCTAACAGGATATTATGATTTTTGGCACCTTCACCGCTTGTTTTAATTTAACCGCACACTAAACTCCATTACCTTTTGCCATCAATTGCTCCAGTTAACTGTCTCTAGAGGTGGCTAAAGTGTGACGTCAGTATCTAGCTGAAGGTGCAAGACTAGAGCAGGAGAACAGGAGTTACGGCGGCTGAGGCAAGCGCTGCCCCACAGGCACCCACTGCCCGCAGCCGCCCCTGCGCCTGCTGTAGGCACCCCCGGCTCCACCAGCCACAAGACGCCACAAGACATACAAGGTGCCCCATGAGCAAAGGGGATCAGTTCCCAGGCTCATCACAGGCTTTTACTATTCAGAATAAGCTCTGTGTCTTGCTCCCCTGTTTTTCAAGTTTGTCTTCTCATGCTGGGGTGAGGCAGAAAGGCTCGCCCAGCTGCCGTGGAAGCAATGCCTTAGCTGCTGGGAAAACAAGCCAAAAGCTGCGTGGCTCTTATCAGAGTGATAATTTTTATCGTTACCCTTTATTGAGCTCCATCTTGCTAATCAATGCTGGAAGTTATTAAATTGGCTTCACGGGGAAAAAAAGGGGTTTTTGCTAAAAATATTTTTTCTACCGTGTGACGCCAGGAATGATCAACAAAGGGAAGCTAAACGGAGGCATTTAAATAAATGCAGAGTTACTCTACTCATGACCTGGCCTTTTGAAGTCACTGCCAATGTCAGTCACAGCTAGGACTAAACTTTAGGCCCTCTGCTGTTATCACTGGAGCAACGGGACTTTTACCAGGTGTTCCAGCAGGGCAGAGACAAACTATTTTATTTTTCAGTTTTCTGTTTACCATAGGGACAGTTCTCGAATAGCTGCCGTGGTCCTGTGCTCTGGCATACCCAGATGGCACCGTCTGAGTCCCTCTGCGTGTGATGTCCCAGCCAGCCCTAACTCTGCCCAGCACTGGCATCTCGCTGCCGCTCCTTCGCATGTGTTTGCAGCCGTTTTGTTCACGCCCACTCATTGGGCTGACATCTTTTCAGATTACTAGGCTAGGATGGCTTTCCAGAGTTTATACATGTGTCTGGAATTATGAAAGATTCATACAGAATTACTACAGTGTAAGTTGTTTGAATTAAGCATTTTGTGTAATGCCTTTTTTTCCCCTCTCTACCCTCAAGTCCTATTTTTGAAGAAGACACGCCCTCTGTTATGGAGATAGAAATGGAAGAGCTTGATAAATGGATGAACAGCATGAACAAAAATGGTACACGGTAACCCCTCTACTCCATCATCCCTCTCTTTCTAGCTGACGTAGATCTCATGCATAGAAAATCTATGTAAGGCATTTTGTATGTGTGTCACTGCTTTTCCTACAACATTTTTAGTTGTGTTCTTGACTCCCTGCTACTAAGATAGCAGCACAAATGTCAGGGGTAGAATTGTTCAGAGGAGTATTTTAGTTTGTGTGGGAGCTTATTTTTAACATATGATGGAATACCATAAACTTTTTGAGTTTCCAGTAGACACTTTTATTAAACACACGTATAGCTGTGAACAGTATTTAAATTTTTAAATACACATTTTTAATGATAAGTACTAGTTTCTCTGAAGCATCTAGTTCTTTCAGTCTTCAGAGTTTCTGCAGTTCTGTGCTCCACATTGTGCTATTGTAGGAGAAACATGCATTTACTCACAGTTCAGACCACCGTTTACTTAAAATTGCTGCCAGGATCCTATGAATACATCCCTCCCCTCTTTGTGTCCTTTCCCTTGCTTGCCATCACTACCGCATGAAACACAAGCTGCTCTTTGCTGCCAGCACCGTTCACCATCTACATCCTCTCTGGCAAGTCTATCAGCCCATGGAGCAATTAGTACCTGCGGTAACTACCACCAGCAGCATCTTCAGCTCCTTCTTAGCTACTTCTAAGTATCTTGTATTTTTTCCCCCATTTTCCTCCCAGCTGAAATCTCCCGGTCAAAATCTCTAAGGGCCCTGCATCCTCCTTCAAGGCTCTCCTCAAAAAATGCACGTCTTCAGTAAGGCGTGAATTCACCGAGGCCTGATTCTGAACTGCTAACAGCTTTTCATGGGCTAGGAAATGCTGAAACCCTGATATTTTTTTTCATTCCTGGTCCCTTGCCTTATATCCAAATGGCTCATTTGCCTGACCTCCTAGGGATGCTTTGTTTTCCAGGACATAAAACTCTTTGGAGCATTTCTTTGCATTAGCAGAGTGCTCCACATGATGGGGTTTTGACCTTCGCGGTCCGTAAGCTCTAGCAGAAAACATGTGCTAAGCAGCAGTAGTGAAATAGAGACATTAAGTATAGTACATGGGGAAATAGCGCTGTAAAATGTTTTTTAAAATTCTGTGGACAGAAGGGAGCAAATAGTTTACATACAGGGGTTTTTTGTTAGTGTTCCCTAAACCCCAGCCCCAAATTCCCAGCTGGAATATAAAGCATAGGTGCAACTATAAGCAGTGGAAGATTAACAAATAGTCCTTCCCATGGCAGTTGATAGGAAACAGTCCTCAAAAGTAGTTCATTTGTATAGGTGTACATAAACAACTGAAATATATAAAATAAAGAAGTTATGTCAACACCTATCAAAGGGAAGGAGGATTTAAAATGCAACATTTATGCTATGGGGACCATGCAGATTTTACAGATAAAAGGGTGCAGAAGAGCATCTGCAGTTTTACATTCTAGAGAGACTGCCTGACAAAAGTTGATGCAATTTTGAAATAAATGTAGAAGAACTGCCAGGAGTAACTATAGTCTTGTTTCTTACCCTTTTTCAGCTGACTGTGAATGTTTGCCTACTGTAAGAGAAGAAGAAAAAGAATCAATTGCCAACCCAAGGTACTTTTAATTCATTATATTATTTGAAGAAATATGGTCAATGTCATTCCAAAATAATCTAATTTTTTTATATGTAATTATAAATAGAGTGATTCTTTGGTCTATTTAAGTTTTAAAGTTTTTCTATATAGGGACTTTGATTTCAACTTAAACAAAAGATTTGACACTCTTATTTCTAAACCAGTCTCTGCCTGTAAATTGCACCACTAAATAATCTTGTGGTTGTAAACCTGTGCGAGACAGACAACCAGATGGCACAATTTGAGTTTCACTCGCTGATCAGACTTTAATCACAGTTTCCCAAGGTGTTAATACAAGCATTCAGCATAGCTTCCTTGGCACGCCTCACCGGCACAGCCACCCAGCTCCCCTCTGCCACCAGGTGCCTGTAGGTCCCTGAGAACCACTGCCAGATGTTTTGGCTGGAGCTGTGACCTGCCGGACAGGTGCTTGTCTGACCCCAAGAGAAACCCAAAGCATCTTCTTGGTGCCCCCATGCAGTGCTCCCCTGGAGCTGGCACTAGCTCATGGTCCAAGCAGAGATCCCAGAGGGATGCAAAACTGCAATCCTGACAGCTTGTAAACCTAAAAACTTTGTGGCTGATTTCCTCAGGATTTTGGCCAGAACCCCTAAACCCCTCTCAAACCCCCATTTTCCCTGACTAAAAATTCTAGTTCCAGCTGGAAGCAAGGGGCTGTACATCGCCCTTGCCTGCACGCTTGTGTTGCAGCTGCATTTTGGGGAGAGGACAAAGCAGCTCCTCTGTGCCAGGTTATGATAACAAACAATTAAACCATCCTGTGTGCCAAGAAAAACCCTGGTGCAGTGGAAGCAGTGGACTCAAGCAGGCAAGGCTGGGAACATGGAGGGATGGCAGGAGGAGCACCTACGTCTTCCCCTTCCCATGGCACTCTGCCTCTCTGACAGAGCTGCACCTCCCACTGTAGACCATCATAATATCCCAGTCCCCCTCTTTTCTGAGTTTTCTTGCTCAGGAGTGAAATAGCAGTGATGTTAAATCACCACTGCTGGAGAGTCTGCAATTCAGTTGCTCCAAAGCTGCAGTTTCAGGGTAGTTTTTGGATCGGGCTGCTCCACTGCAGCTATTTGTATTTAAAAGGTTTCTGCTTATGCCTATGTCCTGGTTTCAGCTGGGATAGAGTTAGTTTTCTTCTTAGTAGCTGGTACAGTGCTGTGTTTTGGATTTAGTGTGAGAATAATGTTGATAACACACTGATGTTTTAGTTGTTGCTAAGTAGCGCTTATCATAAGACAAGGACTTTTCAGTTTCCCATGCTCTGCCAGCAAGCAGGTGTGCAAGAAGCTGGGAGGGAGCACAGCCAGGACAGCTGACCCGAACTAGCCAAAGGGGTGTTCCATACCATAGAACATCATGCTCAGTATATAAACTGGGGGGAGTTGGCTTGGAGGGGCAGATCGCTGCTTGGGCATCGGTCAGCAGGTGGTGAGCAGTTGCATTGTGCATCACTTGTATTTTCTTGGGTTTTATTTCTCTCTTTTTTTTTGTTATATTCCTTTTCATTACAATTATTATTATATTATTATTGTTAGTATTATATTTTACTTTAGTTGTTAAACTGCTCTTATCTCAACCCACAAGTTTGGTTGTTTTTTTTTTTCCCAATTCTCCTCCCCATCCCACTGGGAGGAGGGAGGAGTGAGCAGCTGCGCAGTGCTTAGTCTCTGGCTGGGATTAAACCAAACAGCCTATTGCAAGAGAAATCGTTGTCGTCATGTTAGGGGGGTCGGGTTTTTGTTGTTGTTTGTTTGTTGTTGGTTTTTTTTTTTTTTTTTTAAAGACTTACATCCTAGGTTCCAGATGCAAGCAAGCACAATAATTTTACCCTGAGCAGCTGGAAAAGATGCTGGATTCGCTAGCCATCTGGGTCTTCCCTTCCAGCCTCTAAATGATAACTCAGAGGGGGAAAATTGTTAAGGAGAGGCAGCTGCACAGTGGTTCTCTAAAAACAGATTTGCTGAGCGTACCACTGACAATAGCGGGGAGTATAGGACAAAGTGTGCTTGAGCCATACGCTAACACCAGCAGAAGTTAGTCATACTGTAAAAGGCTTTTTAGGCACAATGACACCCTGAGCATTAAGTTTACTTTCCAAAACTTGAACAGTTCATTTTCAGAAAAAAAATCATCATGACCTACCAGCTTGAGCTGACATTTTTAAATACAGTCTTTACTAAAGTGCTTTTGTACTGGATTTGCATTAACCCCATCAGAAGGTGGGGTTTTTTCTCCTGACTGGCAAAAGGTATCTTTGAGCTACACCCTACCTCAAGTTCCCCACCTGTAAAATAGAGATATTGTCACTTCAAAGCACTGTAGTGGGGCTTCAGCCTTGATGCAAAAAAGCAGTCCTGTTCAGATAATTATGCTTCAGTCAGAGTGAAGGTACACGTTATTTAAGCATATTTTCTTACGACTGGTATCTTAGGATCAGGCTGTAGAGAAATTCGTGCCTCTAAATTGTAGGAAGGCAAACAAATGCAAATAAAAAGAGGAGATTTATCTCTAAAATATTCAGAGCTGCTCAGACAAAGGATATTAGTTGAATACAAAGTGCAAGATTATTAGGTTCAATTTCAGATTCTGAAAGACTGCTTTGTTTGAGCAAATTTCTTCTCAATTATGGTAATTTCTTTTTTGGATTTTATTGATGATATTTCAATATGGGAAACATCTCAAGGCCTCACTGAACACAGCTTGCTGAGTGTTGTTTTCCTGCTTCATAAAGATGCTGGGGGGAGTTCATCAAGACCCAAATGTTTTGAACTATGAATTGATTTTGATAAGATATCATTGTGAAAACATCTGAGACTAAAAATTTCAATAACAACATTTTGACATTTTCAGAATGAAAGTTGTTCCAAAACTACTTTTCAGAGTAAGTTACTTTTTAATATAAAATTTTAAAAAGGTTTAAAGAAGAGAACCCTGTGGTGGTGAAATATTTCTAAAAGTTAAGTGTTTCCCTTAACTCAAAACTACTTTTTCAAATTTCATTTTACATGAAATTTTGAAACATGCTTCATTTCAAAGTGAAAAGGTATCTGAAGTGGTGGGATTTCCTGGTAAACAAAAAAACTGGTTCCCGTTTATTTCTGCAGTTGAACCTTATCAGACCGAGATCTGCTGCTTTTCCTGACCAAACTCTTAGCTGAATAAATAATGTCAGAAAGAGAACTAAGTCCAGATAAATACATGTTTTCAGCAGCTCTTTTGAGCAAGAAAAGTGAAAGACTATGAAGTAAAACAAAACAAACTGTTATGGAAAAAATCTGTACTCATGAGCATCAAGGCTGCAGATCTGTGCACAAGAGGCAAGACATGACAGCCCAGGCTCCTTTGTAGGTGGAGGTCATCTGCCTTGCGTGTAAGCTAAGTTAAAAATATATATGTGCATATACATTTTTTAAATATATATATTTAAAATAATATATTTTGCCTTTGAAACCTAGTGCTAAAATCCTGATTGTGCCTGAGCAGAGAACCACGAAATCTGCCCAGCCTCGCTGGGGTTGCGGTTCCCGTCCCGTGCATGCAGGAGGGAGCGGGCAGGCGGGCGCAGGGGAGGCAGGCGAGGGCTGATGCTCCTGTGGCGGACAAGGGGGTGCAAGACCAACCTCTTCGCCGGGGACCTTTACTCCCCCGGCAAAACCGAAGCACAGTCTGTCCCCTTTACAGCATGGGTCTTTGTAGGCTGCCGAATACAATGAAGCAATCCCCCCTGCTTTATTACACCTCCCGAGGGGATCTGGTTTTCCTTGGGCACTGCTGGGCACCCTCCTAGTCTTTCTGTCCAAAAAAGGGTGATTCTTTCTCATGGAGAGATGTTCTGGGTAGGGAATAAGTTGGTACAGAAAGAAATACTCCTTTCCCAGGCTGTGCCTCAGTCTGGCAAGGTACTTAAAAAAAACGTGTGAAATATTAAGATTATGAGTGGCCCTTCTAACTTCAGAGGTGGTTTAAAACCCTGCTGTTAATGCTGACTGAAATCTAACCAGCCGATAAAAAAATGTCGCATTTTTAATGTTGGCATGAACCAAACGTTATTAAGAAAGTACTAGGGAGCAAGCTAGCTAGGCAGAAACCAGCGAGACAATGAGAAAATTCACCTGTTGTGAGGCCAGATTTAATACAAAAATTCATCTGTAAAAATTTATCCTCACTTGTGGAAAGAGAGCAATTTGATTGCTCAGTCCTCGCCTGGGAGCAGGAGAAAGGGTGCGCTGGGTAGCCACTAACCAGCAGAGAAATCAGACCAGCCCTTGCTGCCAGCATCTAGCACCACAGATGGGGTTGTTTCATGCATTGCATGGCTGACGTTTGTTTTCTGATAACACCTTCTCATGGACTCCAGAGATACTCTTGCATATTATTTCCTGCTGAGACAACTAACCCAACAGCATGACCCTGGTGTGTTTTTTTTTTTCTTTTCCATGTATACACAGTGATGGTGAATCATGAAGTCAGAACAGCAAAGAACTGGTTAAAGAGAAGCAGCACACAAGCTAACAAACCCCCAGATATTGGATGAACTGGATTTAAATATAATTCATCTCAAAAGGCCAGGGAAGCAAATGCTTTTGTTGTGTCCTGCTACATACGGTCTTCAGAAAGGAAACATCACCAAGGGGAAGAACAAAAGAAAAAAAAAAAGGAAAAGCACTATAGTAAGATTAGGGGCTGATTTAAATTCCTTCTGCAATGAGATTCATCACAAATCAAGAGAAGCCTCTTTTTTTCCTCCCCCCTAAAAGTTCTCAAAATAGTCCATGTTTCTGTCTAGTTCTTCAGTTGTGTATCATGCAGCACTTAAAACCACTTCTGTTCCAAGTTTGGTGGGTTTCTTTGTATTTTTTTGTGGGTGGTTTGTAGGGGTTTTTTGAAATATAAACAGCATCCATAATTCCGGACTGCCCTGGTTTGGTGGATGTGAAGCTCATGCCTATGCAATGTTTGTTTTTCAATTTGCTTTTTGGTAACAGTGCACCAATTTGCACAGAGCTTCTGCTGGGGAGGTACCAGACTAGGACTGACAGACCAGCTCTGAGGACAGAGCGAGCAGCTGAAAAGCCTTTCAAAGGATTCGCCAGAAGTGACTGCAGCCCAGCGAGGGCATGGTCTTTGTAGCATGCTTTTTGTTTTTCAAATTAAAGGCATTGTAGAAGTGAAAAATATTATTTCAAGATTGCCTTTCAGTTCGTTATCTCCACAGATTAGTACCCTGGGCTATCTCTCACCATCTAACCCTCCTCCCTGCCCAGTGCTGTTCTCTAACAACCACCTACTTCAGAAATATTCAACTTGAAAACATTTCTTTTTTAAAAATGAGAGGTTGAAAAATTGAACAATTCAGTACTCACACCAAACACAAGTTTAGATAAGTATGTGTTATGCGTAACTACTTAGACTTGGTCAAGGTTTTCAGGTGTAATAAGATATCTGCCTTTTTTTTTTTTAATATTGAGCTTGGAATATCTGAAAGACATTGACTTCTAAATGTGCCTGGTCACCTTTAATTACACTGAAAAAATCAGACTCCTGAGATACCTCAAGGTGGGAATATAAATGTTGTAATTACTTCCATTGACTTTACATGGCATGTTTCTTATGGATGTAGTTTAAGTATGTAGCACATACATGAAAGTGGATCCTTGTCTGTGCAAAGCTTCCCCTGCCTTATTTAAAATATTAAATTCCCATCCTACCATATCTTATATCCTACCCTGTCATATACTACCTATCCTCATCTTCTATTTAAATATATAATTTCTTCCCACTGAATATATGTTTAATATGATCAGTTTTGTTTTGCCTGCAAATATTTCACTAATATGTTATCATGCATAGCTTGGTTAAAGAGAGTAAACAAATGCCCCAAGCCTCTGGGATGACAGTTAAGTGTCACTAACAGCTGACAAATACAGAGGAGGGTTCAGCTTTGTGAGTAATTGAGGATGTGTCAAAATATAAAAGGAAAAAATGTTTACAGCTAACCATATTCATTCATTACTGAATATGACTTGACTAGTAATTTCCTCAAATAGTAAAAGATTTCTTCATTGTTCCAAAACAATTTACTGCAAATATTGGATTTAACATGAGTGATGATAAATTAATTTCCCTTGCTTGGATGATTTTTAACTTCAAAAAAAGTGTTTTAAGTTCACCTTTCACAATTTTTTTTTTTAAACATTTCCACAAGTTCCTGACAGTAAACTCATGCTCTAGAATATTAATTTAAAATAATGCAATCACAAGGGGAAAAAAATGAAAGACTGAAATTTAGAAAATTAAAAAAAACAGAAGTGGATATTTTCTGGTAGCAGCTTTGTTAGCAACTTCTTTCCAGCAGACAAAGATGTTACACTCAGACTTCCTACGGTTTGCAAAGCAGTAACCTGAAGATGCCCAAGACAGAGAATGTTTTCTTTAATGGTACAAGATAAAAAGATGTATTTTGAGACAATTACCAGCTGTGTGGTTGGAGGGCAGTCAGTGGTGACCCAGCAGTTTGCAACACCGGTGTCCAGCAGTGACTCTCATCCTACCTTGCTCCAGCCCACACAGCTCCGCATCCAGCAGCCACCGCCTTCTCCCTTAAGAGAGCTGAAGCACAGCTGGGACATGAAGAATTGGAGTCCTTGCCTTTTTATTTATTTTTTTTTTTTACTTTTGAAAATTAACCAACCCCCCAAAGTGACATTATAGAGCATAACTCAGTTCTGGCATGCTGATGATCTTTCACCCTGCCCTAGCCATGCATCTATAATAGTGCAATGTACTAACTCAGTCTGCTATGGCATTTGAAAAGAGGCTGTCATGCACGTTGTTGGTTTGGGATTAATGTTAATTCTGGATGGTACTTCTGCCAGACAAAATGCTGTACAGTTTCAAGTAAGTTTCTCAGAGATTTATTTTCATTTTAAAAAAGATTTAATTTTAGCTTGAGTGAATGTATATTCTGTAAACTTATGTTAATAAGCATTAATTCTTATTCCAGAGTTCACGATTAATCAATCTCTATATCAAGCTTTAAAATCAATTTTGCCCAGAACTAATGTCTAGGTTAGAGCTTTATAATTATCCAGGTTATGCCATTTACCCTCTCTAAAATCTGGCATGCCAGGAAATTTCTTCTCCTCTTCAGGAACTTTCTAAGCATTTAAAAATACAAAATAATGCTTTGGGCACTTCCTTGGCCAATTTTGGATATTAATTGCCTGGATCTGCTGCTTTTTAAAAGTACAAATCTCATAGTTGCTGAGTTACTATTGAATAAGATACCATTTCATCAAACCTTGCCTTGCATCAAATCCTGTCCTCCCCAAGTGAAACACACCAAGTGTCAAGTAATTTGCATTTCAGTATAGTTACGTATATTTCCAATAGATTCCCTTAGTACTAGAAAAATACTATTTTTAGTATTTCTATTTTCCCTAAATGTTTTTACATCATTGTTATTCATCCCCTCTGAACAGAAGTGCTAGTCTTAACTATGGAGGGGATCACTCATTCATCCGATACCTCACCCGGGCTCTGCACTGCCCCATTTCACCCCTCTGGTCTCTTTCTTTGATCTTTGTTTCTACACTGACTTCTGCATTTGCCATGGCCATCGCCCAGCATCCACTCACTCAGGGTACAGCACTATCTTTCTGTGGACCTCGGGTTTGTGGGCACAGCTTCAGCACGGTCTCTGCCTTGGCTCCTCTCCCCCCTCGGTATTTCCCTCTCCTGCTTACTTGTGTGACCCTTGCACTCTTGTTTGTTTTACACTTGTCATCAGTTCCTGGTCATTTCCTTTTACACACAGTTTATCTCTATTTTAATCATGTAGGTGGATTGCGGAGATTAGACCATTTTACCAATTAGACCATTTTACTCCTACATTAGTACAGCCAAAATGTTGTCATATTCCAGTTTATGAGTATTACCCTTACACCTTCTGTTGATGCACCTTAATTGTCCCTAAATGATGCCCACAGTCAGGTCCTCTAACCCACACAAAAAAAAAGGAAGACAATGAGACAGCAGATACTAGCAGATTTATTATTTTAATATTGCCATGCACTACACAGCATTTATGCCTCTGCTGTAATATCCTCATCATCAGCCTGATCTGAGCTGACCCATCTCACCATCATCTTGCAACATCTACCACCAACTGATAACTCAAGCTATTATCCCTCAGAGGAAATTGAGAAAAAGCACGCAAACAGAAAGTCACTTGCACTATGTATTGTTCTAAAATGTTTAGCGAATATGATGATCCCTAAGGAACTGTTACCTCTTCTTCCATTTTCTTTAAGTATTTCAGTAGTTATCCAGCACTTCAAGACAATTCAACATCTAATTTACAGTGTGAGCACTTTTTGTCCTACAGAAGGCAGAAAAGCTACAGATCCAAAGGAGGAATTGTTTGAGAAATACATGGATAAAAAGAAGGGTAATTAAGAACCAACATCTCTCCTACATATGCTAAAAATCAGTATCTTAACAGAGAATTATTCAACAAAATAGAAATAACTCCTCTGTAAAGTTACAAACATAAGGTAACTGGCATTACCAGCCGTTAATTAATATCATAATAGTCCTGCACTTGTAAAGCACATAGCCCTAACGTTAATCTCAGCAAAAAAGCATGGTTTTTTTAGTTTCTAAGGTTGTTGTATGTCATGGATCCATAGATAACTATTGATCCAAGATTAAAAAAGTTGTTTTGCAATGCTAAACCTGATGGAGGGCTATAAAAACAAGTTTTATTTACTTTCTGTATAGGAAATTGCTGTATGTACAACTGTTTTATCAAATAGCTGTTTCAAATGACTTTGTAATATAAATATTTCAAAGTCATAATATTGCTTAATTGTATATAAGAGTTTGAGATTTTAAAGAACTTTTTCTAATAAAGGTTTATAGCAGTTTTTAGAATCTACAGGTTCTCTTTTTCCTATAGTCCTGCTAATCCATTCAAGTCAATGAGTGCTAATTATTTGTTATTGATGTCAAGATTACTCAGGCATTAGAAGACGTACAAAGATATACGTGGTACGTAGATATGTTACTCTCATCAGCTCTCTAAAATTCAGGCAAAAAAGCCTAAAGGCTAGTGCACTAGCCTTGTCAAATTACAGAAGTGCTTTGAAATTAATTTTACCTAAGCAAAAAAAAAAAGCTGCTGTATATTTCATTATATTTTTGTTGGGATATTCCAGATTGTCTTTATCAATAGTCAAATGCTGGCTCCAGTGAAATTGGTGAATATCCCCATGATTTCTCATTGGGTGACTGTAGCCATCTTCCTTTAATGATGAATCACTTCTCAGGTTATTCCAGTTAAGCAACAAAATGGGAGTCTCCAAATTAATAAAGCTGCTAAAATAATTTTCAGTGGATTTAAGGGAAAAGGAAAAAAAGCACAAAAAGAGGAAAAAAAGACAGATATGTATTTCCAGATAGAGATTTAGAAAAGATTAATAAAGCAGAGCATTACTTTCATTCATTTTTGCAACAGACAGTTTCATTAGAGGGGAGCAGAATGGCTCGGGGGTATCCAGAAAGCTCAAGTCAGTCTTGATTCTATTTAATGCTTTTAATGCTCAAACAACCTCAATATGAGAGCATCATAGCAATGACCAGGCAGAAACTAGTTCTCTCCCTCTCTCTCGCCTAAACATCACATCAGCAAGAAACTTGTCTTAGGTACAGACTCTTAAAATCTCTATTTTGGGGCAACACTTGTCTAGTTCTCTATGGAAGTGCAGAAGAAGACTTGACTACAGAGACCCAGGAAGTGTTTTGACACCTTGAGGAGTTACTACCCCATCCCCAGGCACTCGCTCTTGCCCCACTCTGCCCCTGTTAGTACTGTCATGCCGCCCCACAGACCAGGGGCTCCCCCAATGGGCACTAAAAGGAGGCTGGAAGGGGTCATGGGGGAACTGGTTTGGCAAGGGGAGATGAGGGATGAGCAAAGGACAAATCCTACACCAACATTATCATCAACATACATGGAAATGCATCCCAAGCACTAACTCTCTACTTTGGTTTTAAGAAGGGCTTAAGTCATACTTTCTGTGAATATCAGTGAAAAGGAAATAGTCACTGTTATGTCAGACCACGCCGCTAAGGGCAGCACCAGCCACTCTCCCACAGGCTGCCATGCCCTTCCAGCACACAGTTCCCTGGCCTGATTTTGGGTGGGATCCCACATGCTGAGGGGCTGGGAGTGCTCCCCTGCTACTACACAACACCCCAAGCACACAAGCAGACATTGCAGAGGGGTGCACAGAGGGGGACAGGCAGCACGGTCACCCCCCTCCACAACGCAAAACACAGCCCTGGGGCAGTTGGTTTGTGCAATCATGTAAACAGTCATAAACACAGGGTATTCTATATGTAAGTGCTATTGCCATCTGCTCTGTGGGAAATCATCTTTCTCTGCTAATGAAGGCTAAAAGCATACCTGAAATGTAACACTGAAAGAAGAAAGGTTATAGACACAGCATGGCTCTGGGAGCAAACTGCACCTCATTTCCACACCCAGGCCCCCGAGCAGTGGCAACATACTGGTATGGAGCGCCACAATCGCACTGACACACTCACAAGCTTGGGATTATTTAAGTAGTACATTATTACAGCCCAATTTGCACTCTCCTACAGGTTTTTATTTTACATTAAATTGCCTTTTTTATTACCAGATTTTCAATGGGTTTTTTTATACCAGCAATACACAACTGTAGTTTGAGAATTGTCAGATTGGTTCTGGCAACTGGAGAAATAAAAATTGCTAATTTGGGCACCTGAAAGACACAGGAAGCCATTTGATACACGCTAAGAGGATTTTGGCACAGAGATGATGTTCCTTTCCTTCCCTCATTTTTTAAGAGATTAGATGTGCTATAACCTTCAAAGAGAAGGGGAATGACAAAAAAAATATATCTAGCTCTTATCCAGTTAATTTTGATTTTTAAAAAGATCTCAATAGAAGGATCAGGACATCTTTTGACTAGCTGCTCTCTCATGAGAAGGATGACTTCTCAAAATCAAACATTTCTAAATATAGATGTTTCAGTGGTTTTCAACTTCTGCAAAATTTTTAAGATTACTGAAAATGGACTTCTCAACATGTTTTGAAATGAAAGTATTTTTTCATATAGAATACTAACATCAAGTCCAGAAGTGGAGTGAAACTCATTAGTTCAATTAACTTCCCCCTTCACTCCTAATCAACTCAAATTATGTTTATTCTTACTTCAATTCACAGGAGAGGCTGTTTGAGATTTACGCATTTTAAAAAAGAGGAAAGAAAACCTACTACAGAAATACCCACCTGGATATTACTGCTAAAAATACTAGCACAGAAAACTAAACCAAAGTCTGAGTTTGAATTTACATATTTAATTTTGGGAAGCAATAACCAATGAAGATACATGCACTACTGTCAGCACCAGGAAGGCAGTATTATCTCGATTTTTATTTTCTTCACAAGCTGCAGAGATCTATACGCTTGTATAATGTGCACATACATGGACCAAAAGTTGAAGATTTGCTTTATAATCTTATGTTTACCAGATTTGACAGGTTTCATGAATATACTTGGGATTTGCTTGTTGTAATCAGACTTCTGTTCTATTTTACAACCTGAAATAAGGAGCAAATGGCATATGCTCTGCTGCCGTCATTGGGATTTGTATGACAAGGCATTAAAACTAGCAGGTTTCCCCAACAGAGGAAGCAGTTTTGTTAATTCCTTAATTCAAGTAATTCTAGCAGATTCACCCCCAGTCTTTTTTTTTAAATAAACATAGTAGTTCAGTTTCATTGGCTTTCTACTCTCAGGAATGCTAGTTGGGCTTTTTATTGAAATGTTTTGTTTCTTTTACAACAGGTCCAAATAATACCTGCAAAAAATCTTTACAGTCTCTCCAACCTCTGTAGCAAATACATTCAGGCAGTAGATGCAGTTGTAGCAATAATTTATCTGCCTCAGATCTCTGAGGTTACCATTTGCCACAGATTAGCTGTAACCTTTATTATTCAGTTTACTGTAGTCAGATTGTAGCTATCAAAAATAAGCATACACCTGTTCTGAATTAAAGTACCTGCACACTTGTCCTGCTTTACATTTTTCTTGCAGAATACAGAAAGCAGCACTCACTGCAGGGAAAAAGTCCAGTAAACTATTAGAAATGAGTGAATTATGTACAGGGTGGAATAATATTATCAAAAAGCCCTTGCCCAGATTTCCTTTATATATATATATATATTCGGGCACAGTATTACAATGAACCAAAGTGTCTTCTTTTCAGCAAGTGGCTGGAGGCTTGCTGTGTAGCCCCCCAGCTATCAGTAAAGGAGCATTTTTGGTTCTAGTCATGCTGCTGGGGACTCTCCCAGCTGTACCTGGGGCACCTGCTTTGCTCTGCCTTAGATGCATCCAGCTCTGGTTCAAAGTGATACTGACTGCCACCCCCAGGAGGTAATCCCGACCTGCAACTGCAGAAGTGCTTCTTACTGCAGTGCATATTCTAAATCAAACTGTAATTCGTGTTACTGAAAGGAGCCCATGGTTTGGGGGTGGTTTGCCTTGGCAGCAGTGCCCACAGCATGGGGACAGGAGAGGGGGAACTGTTCTTTCCCCAGGACACCCTGGCTTGCCTGCTTTGCTCCCCAGGGTTTGGCCCAGGTTGGTTATAAGCCAACTGCTCTCTCCCCAGCCAAGGGGTGCCCAACACTTTATGGGGAGCACCACTGACCCTAGTTATCTGCCCATCACCCTGGGGGCTTGCTGCAGCTGTGAGGCTGCAAGATGGCTCACTGTGCTGGTAGGATCAGCTGTAAGGGTGATCACCCCAGGGATGAAGCTGTGCTGGTCAGTGCCACAACCAGAGGAAAACTCTTCCCAAGAGAGGGTCACACACAGCCCATACTTCTTCTATGGGAACATGTAGTTTTGACTCCCACAGCACACCAGAGCGGTATGGTCTTCAGTCAGACCTTTTCAGTCTTACCCGATGCTAGTCATGCAGACCAGTCCAAATGATACAAGAATATTCTTGTTAAAGCACTGAAAATTATACTTGTAGTCTGTATTTTGGCCATTTTCCTCAAACAGGACTTCTTTCAAGTAAGGACTGCAAGGTTAGCTCTGATTGTTTAAGAGCAGCATTTACTTTCCCAAGTATTAAATGATTTTAAATAAATGTTAAGAATGTTTTGTAGCAAAATAGGGGCAGTTTAAGAACAAAAAGACATAACATTTTTTTCCCCCTGGAATAAGTACAAGCATTTTCTTTGGGCAAAATAGATACTTCTTATCCACTAGGCTGTATGGTGTTTGTATACAAAGTTAATGCAGAAGAAATCCAGGAGCAGGGTGATTTAAGAAGTCTAGTTTCTTTCAGTCACTGCATAGCCAGACCTGTCAAAGGGTTTAACGCTTTATTCACAAACAGCAAATAGGGAAAATAGGACTCATGGAGACAGTAAAGTGGAAATCTTTCTGATGATGGTTCATCCAGTGTTTGGATGACAATGCTATAGGGATATGCACAAAGAACATTGCTGTCCATTGAGCAGTGATTGTCAGAATACACAGATAAAAGGGGTAACCAAGGAGAAATAATTGAGTGGATATAAAATAAGGAGCCTATAACCCTAGAGGAAAACCAAGGATTTGTCTAGCCATGCATTAGTTGGATTCACAGAAGAAATTTATTTTTAGAAAACACATGAACAATGAAAGGCCTCTTTGCTGTAATTTAAATACTTAAGGTTAAACATACTGCTAGCACTTAATTTAACCATAGACAATTCTTTCCAGTTTTTAGTGTTGTGAACAGCTTTGTAGGAAAGCTTAAAAATATAAAAGTAGAACTAGTCAACTCATAAAAGACCATCGTCTAAAAAGGACAGATCCTTGTGTTACCTCACTTGAGCCAAATTACTGAACTGAAAGCAAAAACCACAAGGAGGCATGAATCGAAGTATTATCCTTGTGCATTCCAGGAGCACGGGAAGAGCCGAGGTCTGGGGGAGGACTTGTGCGTCCAGGCAGGCAGCACACTAAACTGGCTCCTCTCTGTTCTATTTATTTTACACAGAGTGCATCTATTCTGTGAATGCAAGATTAGTCACAGGAGACTCAAGTTAATACTATTTATGGATATACACATTAGCATAAAATAATACCAGCCCTAAACTGCTCCCTCAGTTTTTGATCAAGTATTATTTATTTATTAATAATTAGGTTTAATGCTCCCATACACTAGACCTCAGAACTTGTTTACACCACTTCATGCCAAAGCTTCAAATGCATTAAAGGAGAAGTTCATTATTTTTGATTTATAATTATCTATGACAAGAAAGACCTTAGACAAGAGCAGAAGAGAGCAGGAAATGATCTACTCATCCTCTGTTTATGCAACTACTACAAAGAGGCATGTGATGATTTTGGCCTCAGTCCAGCTACCATTTATCTCTATAGGACTCTTTCTATGACTCTCATACAACTATCACAAAGCCCTCTTTACTCTTCAGATAACTCAGGTGTAGACAGGCTGTTGCTCTCAGTCTACAAAGATCCCAAGCTGGTGCCTTATGGCTGATGAGCTATCAAATGACAGAACAAAAAAAATTGTTGATATATGGCATTATTGTTCTCCCGCAAATAAATTTTCCTGTAGCCTCAGTGATTCACTTCCCTCCCATCCCCATGTCATTAACTATCAACTGGGAAAGTCAACTACACTTGTGTAGTTCTGGGAAACCTAGGCCAAAAAAGGAACCAGCCAAAACTGTTGTTTAAAACCAGTAACACTTGACACTTTGGTTACGCCAGCTCTGGAGCCACGTTGTTCCCCAATGCAACCCCTGTGCACCAAGCAGGAGTGCCCCAGCAGCAGCCCGCCTTGTCCCCTCCTCATGCCCAGGCAGGGCCATTCCAAGGGCTCAGCAGCTTGGGGGGCCTTGGCAAGTGCCTCTACACCAAAGTCAGTCCCAGTCCCCCCACCTCAGACTTTGTCCGTGCAGCACTATGGCAAATACAACTTGACAAGCAAGGCTTGGCAAGTTCCCTGCCCAGCTCACTGCATCCCATCTCTGCCTGCCCCCTGTTCATTAAACCTCAAAGGCATGGAGCAGTGGGAAGTTTGTCCCTGCAGGAGACACACTGGTTGGACATCTACAGTTTTATTATTAGGGTCTTTTCCACATTACATTGGGGAACTGAATAAAAGCAATTTGTAATTTTATAGCCATCAGCTCTTTGGCCTATCCAATATCTATGTCTTTTTTCCTCCTCCAAGTCTATTCAAAATGCCAAATACAAAAGCCTAATGATTTCTTCCTCTCTTCTAGAAATCCTTTTCAGAGTTTTGACCACATCCATGCACATAGGCATTTTATTCCCAGTAGCTCCTCATATCATTACCCTTGTCTTACCTTGGACCCCAAATTTATGGTTTTGTTTGCTGTTTTCTTGCATGCAATTCTGTGCCTTATTTATTTTCCTGATATTTCTCTGCCTGCCTTCTTAACACAACCCTTGATCCTAGACAGACATGGCCTGCATCTTTTTGCTTGGAAAAAATCACTTCCCCTAGAGATTCCTCCAGCAATAATCCTCTAACCTCTTTCAGATTAATATGAAAATTCACATATATTGTTTTTACTTTGAGTCTGCATGTTCTTGCATTTGTGCATACAAAATGTTTTACACTTGAATATAAAGCTGAAATTAAGAATAATAAAACAAATTAATTGCTTGCATCCTCCCATCCATTCTAAACTGCATTTATAGAATTTATTCCATTGCTGCATAAGCACCTCACTCCTTGGCCCCCAACCTGGCTGCCTTATAAATATAACAAGGAGTTCCTCCTGGCATAATTTGCTGCTCTGTTTTTCTGCCCCTTTCAGCTCACTCTGCACCCAGGCTCTCCATAGAGGAGCGGCATAGGACCGCATCAGGGAACTTTGGCTGTCTCTGCTGGCAGCAGGGGATAACTTGGAGCAGGACTGAGTCTGTGCCAGGTTATACTGGGGCCTGGTTTTACTCCCCCTAGGTTTGAACTGGGGAGAAGCAGAAATATGGCTAAAGCTATCTTTCACTCCACCCATACAAAGGATACTGCAAGCACCATCCAGCTGCAAATTCAATTCTTTACTTTTTCTGAGGCAAAGGAAATGGAGGCATTACACCCTCCCCCCCCCCACCTTCTCCAAGGCAGGCTTCCCTCCCATAGGTGCAGCACGGTGGTTCCCCAGCTATGACCGTGCCCTCCTGGGTAGCCAGGGTGGGCAGTCATGCAGCTTGCAGAGGAGAGCTACACATCTTCTCTCACCTGACCCAACAGCTTCAGGACCTGATCTGTCAGTGCTGTGAATTACTGACAGGATTTGCACTTAGCAGGACTGCGAAGAGCAGCAGAGAGCGCATTTCAACTTTGCGGCATCAGCAGCATCTGAAAGACAGAGCCACTGGTTGTCTGTAAGCAGAGGGGGGCAGAAGATGACTTTTATGCACAGATTGCACAAGCATGTTTAGGCCTGTATTCATCATTAGTTTTGAGATAAAGCCAATAGTGTTGTTATTCTTTTCCCAGTTAAATATATATGATCTCAATCCCAAGATCATGCCTAAACCAATGTGCTTTAGGTAGAGGCAAATGTGTCCACCTGTGCTGTCAAAGGCAGTTAACCCAAGGGAAATACTGGAATGGGGAGAGGTGGGAAGCCAAGGCTGACTGAGTACACATCCAAGAGAAAGTGTGCAAGAAAGATCCTGGTGTAATAGCCCAGGCAAAGAGGCATGGGAAGAGCAAGAGCCAAAGAATCCAACTCCTTTCTCATGAAATCCTTATTCCATAAAAAAGGCACTGAAATTAGATGACATCTACACATTGTGATAGCTTCCTTTATATAGATGGATATAGTCCAGTCTGAAAGTGACCAACAGAGACAGAGAGAAGGGCTTCCGATTACAACACCTGCAAGAAGCTCTTCAGCCTCCTCACTCCTGGAAATGGTCTTTCAGCATTGGATGTGCCTACAGCTCTGAAGTGCTTTGTTTGGATGCTATTAGAAGAGGTTTCCAGATAGATGCCTTATGCAAAGCCTGTGATTCTCCAAGTACAAATCTACCTCAGTAAAGAATGATTTATATATAAAAATAATACTATGTTTCAGGTATTATTTTGCCATGTGACACATTCCGGTTGAAATTGTAGCATTTTATATGTCTCAACACTGGGAGATTTTTACCATAGAGAGTTCTTGAATCTATAGTCTATATTAAAAGATTCAATGGATGAAAGCGGGAACTAGCCAAATGCAAAGCAGAAATAAGAAACAGTTCTAATAAAAAGGATAACTAACCTAGGACCAAGATGCATTTGTTATTCTAAGACCTCTTCTGAAGAAATCTCACTTTCCCTCCATGACATGGGAACTCTGAACTACCAGCAGCAGTTGGCTAAAGTAGAGACATTTGTTGGCTGAGCCATGGTTAGAAGACTTTCTAACATCCCTAAGGTCCTGCAGTTATGAAGATGCCTCCTGTACACCATCTTCAACGCACTTCGAAAAGAGCCTGTTTTTCGAAGACACATGGGTATGGCTGGAGGATATCAGCACAGGTGAAAGTCCAAGATCTTGGAGTTATAGGCCAAGCTCATTCCTTGTCTTCCACTTATCTTTAGACTATCTAGAAGTCAGTAGATTAAGAGGATTTCAATCGTGAACCAGATTTTTTTTTTAATCAGTGTTTCTCAGACTTGTGATTCCTCAGCACACATCACTCTGGATTAAAAATCACAATGAACCTCTTTGCTGAGGCACCCCCCCAACACCAAGCTGTCCCCCAACCACCTGGTGGGTCATACTCTGGCACATTCCACCCGGCATCTCCTTCTCACAAGCCCACACCACAGCAAGCTCCCACTGCAGTGCTTACATGCCCATTGGGAATAAGTGTTGTAAAGGGTTTTATCTGGTTCCTAGCTGTGCAAAGGTGAGTTTCATCTTTGCTTCTCTGGCCACAGACACCAGCCAAAACAGGAACCTAAACATTTCCAGAGTTTGCTGCCTTCAGCCTCCTTCCTACATAGGCAGGAGAAACTGCCCAAATTTGAACCCATACCCTGTTGCTTGCCAATGTGTCTAACTGAACCATCACATTGCTGTTAGACATTCCAGCTGTGCCATTCATTTACTGCCACTGTGTTACTTTATAAAAAACCCCACAAAGAGCAGTTTGAAGTGTCTTTCTTGTTTTTTTTTTTTTTTTTTTACATTACTGAAATATTCCTTCCAGTTATTTCTCAATCTTCAGCAGTTCTGGGTTTTTTGCTAGCCTACTGCGTGTGGTTGCTCCTCAGTTACCATGACACCCACTAATGTGCAGAAGACTAGAGCTTAAGAACAGAAAACAGCCGAGTCACACAAGAAGATGGACAAGTTGTCAAGCAGATAAGGCTAAAAAGCACACAGAGGCTCCTCGGCTGATGTAAATCAGTGTAGTGCCATTAAAGTCAGAATTATAAATCTCTCCCTCTGACTCAGTGAATACCTTCAGGGATCAGAGTGCCATACCTGCAATTTGCAGTGCTAGAACAAATAGTTTGCTATAGATACCTTTTCACCAATATATAACTATCTCAGGCTACACAAGTCAGAGTGCAACTGATTCTAGGTATACACTTAAAATTGTTCTTCTTTTTCCCCCTCCTTTTGCTGCTCCAGACATATTGAAATACTTAAAAATACCCAATCTCAAGCAATACCAGGCAGCTAGAAACATTTAGTAGCAACAATGAATAATAACAATATGATGCACTCACTATTTGTCACATTACAAGTCTGACCATTGCTCTGAAGCACTAGTGACCTAGCTAATAGGATATCTGTTGCCTGATGTCTTCTTTTTGGTTTCCCTTTGGTCACATTACAGACTGCCCGACTCCCACAGAGACCTCTGAACAACAGTCCAGAAAACCCCCATGTTGAGCCAGGAGCTGCTGAGAGCAGACCAACATAAACACTCAGCACAGGGATATGGCAAATTTCCTATCTGGCTCTTCATTAGACTAACACAAAAGCAGGCCAACTGAAAACAGCTCCAAGAACACAGGAAAAAAAGAGATGACTTAGAAAACCTCTGTCTTCAGCATCTACATGTAATGGCTACTTTCTAATCCAACATACCATTTATTAAGAACAATCTCCAAAGCATCTGTTATTTTCCCAGCACCACACAAGATCAACACACCTAACTCATAGTTCTGATGCAAGTTTCAACAGGTTCATAAAAAGCCATTATTTAGGGTCTCATCAGCTCAAGAGTCTCTAATGTGCATCTTACCTCAGAGCCACAGGAACTAGCATCATGCTGCCTATTTCCCCTAGCAGGAACCCTTAGGCAATCAGCCTTGCTTTTATTTCCATGCTTATCTTGAATCTCAAGCCACAGCTGTGAGCCAGGAACACAAAGCTGTGGCACTACTGCTTGAAGTCTACAGAGTAAGAGGACCACACCAAAGCAAATTGGTGGGCAAGGTCACTCCAGGTGATACCCATTCTGGAGGCTGGTCTGAATTGCTCCCAAGGGCTGAGATATAAGGACTTCCAGTGCAGGTGGCTGCTGGTTGGTTCAGGTGAAGGATGGTTTGAAGGGTAGGCTTTGATGTCAGTGCAGATAAAGCCTCAAAGGTTGGTCATTACCTTACCCAGATTTCAGGTACCTGAATTCTTTAGTGGCTCTAGCATCTAACTAAGATTATAAAGGAAGCTTGTAACTGATGAGAAAGTAGAGAGTGAGAGAGGCTTCAAGCATTCAGTGTTGTCAGATACTGATTTTCTTTGTATTTGGTTTGGTAGAAATCTTTTCTTTCCTTTTCCAACCTAAAAGGCAGAAATGTCTGACATTTCAGTGCTGGTCTTCCCTTAAACAGAGACTACTAATTGCAGCCATTAGAAATCAGATTTAAATAATGAAATTCATATTGCATGGGAGCTATTCTGAAACAGAATTTAGGGCTTCATCAGTGAAAGCCTAATGCATTAACCCTACTATGCTTCCGATGTTAGAATTGTCATAGATGGATCTTAATGAAACATGCTGTAGTTACTTTTAATTAAAAAAAATTATAGACAAGATTGTAACCTATTTTAGGTAGAGAGACAGATGAAGAAAAAAAAAGGAGGAAAATATGTCATTAAGCCATTTGTTCATCAAGTTCAGTATCTTGACGCTGCCCACGACAAATACCTACTGCTTCAAAGAGCAAATCCTCCTGCAGTGTATCTAGATTCCATGGGTGTATAACAATAAAAATTCCTCCTTGGTTCCTGTAGTTGTTATAGAGCATCAGATTTAATTATCTGACTACAAACTTAAGGCAGTTACTTAAAAATTTCAGCTTATTCTATACCTTTTAAACAATTATCAGCTTTTCTTATGCAACAAGATTTTAAAGGGGGACTATTTTTAGTGTAACAATTTAAACAACAAAATGTTTGTAGTTCTTCCATCATAATACTGCACACCAAAGCTGAGCTCTGCAGCCAGTTGGCTGAAATCCTTTGTAATCCTCAGTGTGTTATTCACCTGGATCGCCTGCTGAATTTTACTAAGTAGAGGGAGATAAGATAAAGAAAGTGAATGCTGTGGGCTTTGTTGATGTAGTTGAACTTTTAGGAACTACAGTTACAGATTTCAGAAATAAGCACAAACATGGATGTAAGTATGTAATTCAGCACTTATCAGAAGATATTCAATGACTTTTCTGGAAGTATAACAACAAAAAGCAGCTAACACTGTATGGAATATGAACACTGAAAGAAAAGCGGAGGTGAAACTAAAACTCAGATCCAAAGGACATGGAACAGATTTGAACTTCATGGCACAAACTTCCCCCCCTCTGCTCAGAGACTCAGCCCTGAATATCAAGTGCTTAAAATCCAAGTGACCGACAAGAAAAAATGAACCACGCTTTCCTTCCTGCTGGAAAGTAAAATTTAAGAAATGCGTGGTCTTTCATTGTCTGCATTAGAAGATCAGGCCATATCCAGCTTGGAAGGCTTTATGGCAGCCGTGGGACAGGTAAGTTTATGATGACACCATAAAAAATACTTGGTTGCCCTTTTATTTAAATGGGTGAAGTCCTAGCCCTAGTAAGGTCAATGCGACTTCTGCCAACTGTTCAGGAGCCTCTATTTTATGTTTGCTTTAACAACCATTTAATAGAAATGAGTGAAGCCTTTGGGAAGCTATCTGAAACACAACCTGCTGTACGCTAGGTTCGATAGCAGGCTGGATTTGGGAAGTTCCTGCTTCCTCGGCCGCTTGTTCTCAGGCAGGGTCAGCACACCAGCCCCCGGCATCACCACGTCATAGAAAAAAAAGGAGCGGTTAGCTGACCGAGCTTCCAAATAAACCTCCTAAGAAAGGGTTATTTCTGATCTGGTTTTCATTAAGGCTGTACAAGAAGCTGGTATCGCAGCTGGGGTGGGGACAGGGCTGTGCGGCGTGGAGGTGAGAGGGGCCCCCAGAGCCGGCACGCGCTGAAACTGCGGCATGACACTCGGTGCCCTGTCTTCTGCTATTGCACAGGGGAAAGCCCAGCCTGCGTTTCTGAAGCCACTGCCAAGTCAGGGGGCAAAGCTAAGAAAGACCTGACTTTTTATAAAGAGTTCCCAAGCAGAGTCTGAGATTTCAAAGCATTTTTTACTACTCCTCAATTCTTGAGGGAAAAGCCAAACCCCTGCGACTGCTTTTACCTTTTCAGCTTGGCCAACCTCGCTGATCAGACAGTAAAATGATGGCTTTTTTATTGGTAGCAGCATTAACAAAAATCCAGAAGGCCACACCCTGTCTAGCAGCAGTTGCTAGGGAGCATCAGGTTTTGTGTGCAGCATCATTAACACACCACATTGAAGGCTGAAGGAGCGGTTCCTGCTGCAGTCCAGGCTCCCAGGGGAAGGCAGCGATGCAGTCTGCTGGCCTGAGCCTTAGCATGCTGCTTTTCCTCTACAGCCTTGTATGCGGGAGTTCGTGTTTTTTCCTAACCCCCTTCCCAAATTCTGCTGCTGAAGTGTGCCCAGCGGCACTGCAAGCAGTGTCAGGAACCGGTACGAGCTTTTCCTCAGCTCTAGCAACCGTTTTCAGTTCTGTGACATTGAGGCATGCTCCCAGGAGGCCTGATGAGCATAATGCTGAACAAGTCTGCAAAGTTTGAGAACTATGTAGATTAAGGCTCTCAGCACTATTAATATTCATGCAACTTGATTGAGTATTATAACTCTAGGCATTGTTTTTTTCTACAAATAACATGGGTCTTGAGGTTTCCTGCTGAATTAGGATAAGTTTTATTGCATGGTAGCCTTCTGAGCAACACTGAAGATGATAATTGAGGAGACGTTCTGGCTGAGGAATTTTTGTTTGTTAAGTTGTTTTCTAGTGCTGCTCCTGCTAAGGGGTAATTCTGCAAAATAACATGCGTAGGCTCATTGCTTTGCTTAATAGAAACAGTGAAGAACCTGACCTGAGCAGAGCTGCAGAAGAGATATTATGCTATCTTGCTTTTGTTCAAGCTTATGACATGGTTCAAGCCCATTATACTAGCTAAGCTACAATAAATACTTGACCTGTGAGTGCTAGAAGGGAATTCATCCTTATTTCCTCCACCCATTACATAAATCTGAATGACAAGCTATTTAATCTGGGTAATGGTTAACAGTCTCTGATTGCAGCTGTTAATATTACCCAAAGGAATACCAGCTACTAGTCAAGAAAGCTGTGGTAACACCTTGCTAATGAGAACCATATTTGAGGTTACTCAGACTAACAGTTTGATTCCCATAAACACATTCATTTTTAAAAAAAATACATTTTGCTGTTATAATGACAGGGTCAGTAAGAGGGTCCAACTATACAAAAATCCTGTAAATTTTTGGAAACTTATTTGGACTGCCTCCGAACATCCTGGAATTGGCTTCAGCTTTCCCTCTCAGGCAGCTGAGACTACTTCTTACTTCTAATAAGCAACTGCTTTCAGGCTGGTTTCTTTAATTAAAAATTTAAAGCACTTCACATTGCATGATATAGCCTGTACAGAAGCACCATCTCTGAAAGTGATGATGACCCTCAGAATAACCCTTGAAAGCACCAGGGAATCAAACATGTTTTTTCTCTCTTCCCCCCTCCGCCCTGTTGTATTTCAGGACCATCCTTCCTGCTGATGCTTGGAGATCTCCAGCCTTTCCCTTCTGGAAAGGGGGTTTATGCTGCACTGCTAACTTTTATATCTCAGATAAATGGAACATAAAGGGATCACTCATCATAGCAATTGTCAGGGCTGTAACACTTCCTCTTTTCAGAGTTTCCTTTTCAGGGGAAAAAGACAGTATTCAACACAAACTTATGGTACCATTTTTTTCCCCTTCCCTGAACCTAGGAGCCTATTTTGCTCTCTGCACTACTGTCTTGTGGAAAATTTTGTGTCACCTGCCTACAGCAGAAGTATGCTCTGAAGAAAGCACAAATCTGCAGCTGTCTGCTTGGTTCCTCAGGTAATGTCTGTTGGTTCTGCCTTTGAAAAGCAAGTTTGGGAATTCTCTCTGTGAACCTGGGCTCTTGGATGCAGATACTTTCAAAGTTTAATGTTCCCTATGTGCTGAGTGTTTCTATTTCTCAATGCATTTGGTTGCCTTTGGACTTAATGTGTATACAGGCTTACTTGATGAGGAAAGGCATTTTCTAAAGGAAGCCAGAGAGTGTAGCACTGCGCTTTAAACCTGCCATGCAGAAGCCACTCTTCATTATATATTTTAATAACTTCCTGTTAAATTGTCACTAATTTATTGGAAAATTATCCCAAAGAGCACTGAGGAAGTGTGAAATGTTAAACTTCACTGTCTTTCCATTCTTCCTAGGGGCCTGGATTTATTTAGCTGAAGCTAAATAAAAAAGGGTAGCAGCATGACTGGCTAACCAAAACTATTATTTTGGATTGCACCATTAAGAGATAGCAAGGTTATTCATTTTTCACAAGGCTTACCAAATCTGTATAGTTTTCAGATTGTATTGTACAATTCTGTTTAACAGCTATGTCTTGATTTTTTTAGTACACAGCTAAGTACTCTAAAAGTTGTTCTTGCTCTCTCTCTCTTTCTGTATGTATGTATTTCAATAATTATATTTTAATTATATATAAGTAGTTAAATTAAAGTCTGTTTATTCTGGAGCAGCACAGCTACAGAAACTTGATTATATTTTGTTCAGTCACGGGAGAGTTTGATTTGCTTAGACATGGGACAACTAAGAATGTACTACCAAGTAAAAAACAACAACACAGGAAAGAAGTTACTGACTGGAGAGCATGCAAAGTAATTGAAATAAAGTTCTAGGCTTATATTCATTTGCCAGTATTTTTGATTGCAAAATGTGATCTCAGAAAAGCCTCAAAGCCTAGAATCTGATGAGATACTGTTGCCACTCCATGGCAGTACTAATAGCCTAATTCGGATAAATTGAGAGCTGTCTCTTTCAGACAGGCATTGGGAAAGTGCCTTTACCCCCATTCCACTGATTTCATTCGTTTGGAGGACTAGCTGCTGATTGCCTAAAACTTCCGTGTCCCATTTTATAGCCACATAATTAAAATCAAAAGTAGAAATGGCTTCAGAAACTTTAATTGATGAGAATGCTGTTGCCTGTTACAGTTACTGATTATCCTCCGAGTTAGCTGAATACGTGAGTCCAATGTCTTTTTCTCCCTAAGACTGTCTTTTTTACATCTGTGCAAACCTTTTTGCAGGAACTGATGTACCGAATAATTGTTTTATAAAATGTAACAGTTGTGGGGGGGCTGTTGATGGCCGAAGGAAGATGGCTGAACAAAACGTTAATTATACTGGCGAGCAGGACAGTGTCAGTATTTGAAATAAAGATGAAATATAGGTATTCAAATTTAAGTCAAAACATGAATCTTAGATTTTGTAGAACTACCTCTGGAGACGTGGACAAGAAATTAATGAAATTTCTGAAAACAAAAAAAAAGGGCTATGCTATGGCTTGGGGTTATCCAGCACTAAGATCCATCTGTAGCAGAAAACAGCAATGTTACTGAAAACAAGTTTCCACAGTGGTTTCCTATGAACTGTTGTTTAATGGTATTATAAATAGTTTAAATATTACAACTGTGACTCAGTTATTTTCAATACTGGGGGATACCTTATTAGGATTTGCTCCCACCAAACGTGCTTTGCTTACCATGACAGTTAGACTACTACGGCTAAATATAGATCATAGAAGAAAGGTGCTAACACTTTCAACTTCAAGTACACACTTAGACAAATGCTATAAATAGGCTGATGTTTTGTAAACCAGTACTTGACAGAGGCACAGAATAGATGCTCTCCTGTGGGAATTTTCTGTGTTCCCTCTGTGGCTTTTATGGGAACAAGTAGCTGCTCTTAGTTAGATATCTGAGCTCTCTTTTTATTACTATTAATTTCAGGTCCAATAGCAGTAAGAGACTGACAAGGCTTGCTAGCTGTGAGCTTTCAGGCAAGCTGCCCAACGTAGTTTTGCCAATACATTGATCTGCACTACCCTTGCTCTGTCTGCTCTGACTTTTCCAGGGTACAGTTAATTTAAAACAAGGTTCTAGTGCTGGTTTAGTCCTGCTGTAATGACAGCCTTGGTGGACCTGACAAACTTTGTGTTTTGGTGCAGATTTGGAGAACATTCAGAAATCTGTTCACTTGAGTACCTTATCAGGTGTGTTAGTAGTAGGCATGGAGTTAAATACCTACCCATAAGGTTTCTAAGATCAGAGATCTGAGCCTGGAATGTTGCACAGGTCAGGTCAAACTGGGGCTCGGTTCGCAACAGTTCACAAAACCTAGTGTTTTTGTTTAAAGCTGTGTCTTTTAAAAGTACAATTTTGCATGCAGCATTCAACAATACTGTAAAGAAAAACCCCAGCAACACCCTTGTATTGTAAGTAAACTAAATTATCAGTATGTAGCACACTTAGGCCAGACCTGTTTTAACTCGAGTTATATTTGCATTAAGCTATAGCCAGACATGCAAAGGCAATTAACTCTATCATTAAAACTAGTATATTTCTACAGACAATCTTTAGCCAACCTTCTTACTGATTGCACTGTTTCTTCTATTTTATAAGTTATTCCTGCCAAAACCATTACACTACCTATAACAGAATGAACAGAAATGGAGAAATAGAATAGGGAAAAAAACGCCAAAAGGTCTTGCACTGTATCATCTTTGTAAGTGTCAAAAATGAAGCCATTTTCCTGAGTCAGGGTAAGAATTCACAAACCCTCTCTGATATGATATTACTGCTATGAAATTTATAAGTAGATGTCCATGGCAAAGGATGGTGTTGCCACCAAGACCTATGGTTTGAGATTGAAATTCTCTGTTGATGAGATTATCTGTGCTATCAGCTTCCTGAGCTGGTGCTGTACTTGCAGCCTGATTCTGGCTCTGCTGTAGTTACGTCTGGCTAAACTTTCATCGATGTTGGTTGCAGTAAATTTACTCCCTTTGTCTCCCAAGCAGGGAGGAGGCTTGGGAAATAGGCTCCAGTTATTTGACTGCATTCATGAAAATTGGCCTTATCTATCTTGGAAATTTCTTCTCTCTTTCCCAGACTTTCTATCTGCAACTGGAAAGTGTTAGGCTGTTACATCTCTTGAAAATGAGATCTTGGCTAGCTCTTTTTTTCTTTACCTGTTCCTTTTATTGGAACAGAAAATTTACATTATAACTCTGCTTGAGCTCAGTGTGTCCATGAAGCCCTGTTTCCTATAGGAATGAGGATGAAAGATTTTCATTCTTGTTTTCTTGTTGTCACTTCTGTTGTATCTTCTATATTTTGTTTGAATGTAATAGGTTCTATCTCCAACCATGATTTTATTGTCTAAGTCTGGCGCAACTTGCTTGCACACAGCTTCACAGTATTTAGTAAAACCATGGGAGAAACATGAATTATGCCTTAGCAGTGACTCTAAAAACATTCTTGAAAAGAATAGCAAGAAAACAGAAATGAACCAAATGTCTAGCTGCTGGGAGGGAGGAGGTTTCAGTTCCATCTTGCAGGGTATTTAAAATGACCTTCCCAAGGTCAGCTAGGACAGCAGTTTCATTTGTTGGGAATTAAAGGTAGAACTAACCGTGACTTTGCTAGAAAGGTTGTCTATAAAAAAAGGAGCTCTTTGCTTCTTTACTTGAAATCTGTCATATCCTTACATGAAGCAGACAGATAGGATGTTTCGTATTATTTAGGAAGTGGCAGCAGGGGGTCTGAATTAGGCTGTCAAAACCTTCATACTAAATCTACTATGTGCAACATGTGCACTGCAGCTAGTAGGGCGAAGTTTGAGACAACCGAACCAATCTATATTTCGCTAACAGCAAAAAGTGTGGCTCTACTCCCTCGTCACTTGCTTATCTTGCCCATTTTGCTACCTTTTGTCTGCTCCTGAGATTTTTTCCTCGCCCAGTAGAACATGCTGTGATTAAGACAGCTGCTGATCTGGCGTCCCCCACTCCATTGCCTGCCTCCTCCTACACCTGCAGCGCAACAGCACAGCTTCCCCACAGCTCTGGCCTGCGTTTGGCAGGGGGGATCCAAACCGTGGGTAAGCACTATGCTGCAAGCCAGGACTTGGTGTCTAGTGGGACTCCCTCCTCAGAAGAGTCTTGCTAAAGGCTCTGTTTCTCAGGCAGCAACCCTGCCTCAGCAACCCTCCCCAGCCCAGGACCCCCACACGTGCGACCCCAATACATGGGCTGCCTGCCTCTCCCATCCCAAATCCTGACACGTGGAGCCTCGGATATGGGCAGGTTAGCGGAGCTGAAACATCTGCCTGAGACAGCACTCAGTTTCCATTCTCATTTCCGCAGGCAGTGTGATGCGCAGCACTGCAAGCCATTAGGATATATCCATCTGTAAACACTCAGGGCAAATAGTCTTAAAAAAAGTAAGGATGTGAATTTAAATTGCATTAGTTGAAATGGACTAAACCTTGTACAGAAGGCCTCCTTCAGCATTAACTTCATTTGGATCCATGTTTTCCCACACAAAGAAATCCTTTATGCTTCCCTTTACCTGCAAACAGCACTTCAAGCTTACAAAATTTATCATAGACATCTGATAAAACCAGAAATATGGGCAAATGAACTGGATTTTTAAAATGGTGGGTTAGTATTTGAATTTTCTCCTTTCATTTGGTTATTTCACCTTATTATTTATGTCATTTTAAAGATGACATAGTACAACACGGGGTCAGCTTTCCTCTATAATAACAATTTTGTTGCAGATTAGTTACTAATGCATGTGCCTTCTCTCTCCTGGCTAACTCACATTTTTAAATCATCATCTAATTTTTCTATGCCTTTTAGCATGTAATCTTTTCAGTTACCAAGGTCGTGGGGAAGTTTTAATGTATTTCAGTGCAGTTTTTCTTATATGTGCATTTGAAGCGTAATAAAAAAATGATAGATTGCAGTCTTGCCATTAAGCTTAATACCAACTTCTGGTACAGATGGTAGTCCATCAAGATTAAAAACACCACGGGAAGAAAATACATCCAGACAGTCAGCAGGTATCCCTTCAGCCTCTAGACAGAGTGTTTAAAATCAGTGTTTCTCTAGCTCTGTCACTATTTCATGCACAGTAATGACCTCTGGCAAGTTTTTTTCTTGTGTTCTTACTGGATTGTGTGTTGAAAACAATACAGTTCTGCTTAAAACTGTTCTATGTTTCATTTTTAAAATAAGTTCTGGTAAAACTGTATGTGTGGTGGCATTGGAGTCTGGCATACAACAGTGTTAATCTCCCTGCTTAGTTCTGCTAATGCATTGATCTGCAGTACTATTCCTATTTTTATCCCTACCGTTTGAAGTACAGTCAGTCATGACCACATTTCCATTAAAGACTAGGCGCTGAACCATTTTAATCTGTGACTAATACAAAATCGTAACATTTTCATTAAATCCACATACAGTCTCGGCACTATCATCCATGCCGGCAGAGTAGTGATTTTTCTGTTTCTTGAGTGATGCATCTGCCATTGTCAGTGATCTACACTGATCAGACAGCCAACATTTTCCTTCACTCCCAAGTAATATGTACTCAGTATTAGTGTCCCAGATGTTTGATCTATGTGTAAATCTATTATTCAACTGGCAGAGAGAGAACACCACAATGAAATGGAAAGCCAGAGGAATAAGCAATAGGTCCAAGAAACAGGAACTAGTAACCCCTTGACATGCATAAGGTCTGAGGTGAGAGACCTCCGTTCTCTTAGCTCAAGGGGCAGAGATCCATACTGTAGATGTAAAAGTGTTAGCACTGCTATTTCCTTTGTAGAGGGCAAAAAATGCGCATGCATTTTTGTGAACTTAGGAAATTGTGCCCACAAACACAGATGTTAACATTGTCGTTCTTTTAGTCTAACTCTACTAAAACGAAAATATTAGATTACTCACGCAGACTTAATTCCTGCCTGCTCCAGGACTATAAAGTTTAAATTAATTACCTGATTGCATATTTATTTATGTATCTATTACAGGGCTGCTTGTCATTCTGTGGGAAAGGTGAGTGATGCTCTGTGAGGAAGCGGGGCTCGCTAGTGAAGAAGGCTGCTGTCTGCAAAAGCACCCCCTGCCCATTTGTGACAAAAAGCCCAAGTTGGGCAACGGCTGAGGTGTGGAGCTTCAGCTGGTGAGGAAGGGACCTGGCTGTAGCTCCGAAGAGTGAGAGTGCTCCTCTGCTACGTTCTCCCAGTGGGGACAAGGGAGAGGTTTGGAGACTCAAGTAAGCTCAAACATCTGTTTTTAATACACAGGAAGAGAAAAATCAGGTAAACGAGGTTATGGGAAAGGGTAAAGAAACATCAAGCATAAGATGATGGAGAATAAGAGGAAGTATTAAAACTGAATAGCAGATAGGAAAAAGCTAGTGGGCAATCAGAAGGCTTTTAGCGCGGTTAGATACAGCCTCTGGCCCAGAGCTGGCGTGGGGTCCGGGCAGGGCAGCTACTGCCTGTCTGCAGTCTGCCCGGGAGATGCATTAACACAGCAAAGATGAGCACTCAAAAGGTAGGAAATGCCAGACATTGTTACATGAGTAATCTTAATTTTGCTCTCGTGTATGCGTTTTATGATAGCAACATGATCAAATACTGCTTTTTTTTTTTTTCCACAGGGCCCAAGCTTTTCTCGGTGCGCAGGCTGGATGCTGCGAGCAGCCATCCCACGCAATTAATGAGCGGCAATTAAGTATTTTATTTTTTCCTTGTGTTCAATGAACAGCGTCATATCTTCTGCATCACGTACTAAAGGAACCCTGGCGGAGCTCTTGTATAATGGCCACAAGTCTGTAATAAATGTTAGAGGCTCCTGTAATTACTGGGGTTTTTTTATCTTTAGGAGAGCAGGGCCTGTATAACCATTATCCTGATTACTGAGTTTGAGGTGCCCAGAGCCCGGCGGCGTTGTGGAGAAACCCGAGCAGAGAGACAAGGTCCTGCTGGGGACAGGTCCATCCCTGGGCTCTGGAAGCACCTGCGCAGCTGAGGCACAGCAACGACCGCTGGGTGACGAGCACCGTTCGTTGCCGTTGCTTAAAACCAAACGGTTTATGGACGTAAGGCGGGACAAGCCAGCGGCCGTTGGGAAGCGCCGCGGCCCGGGCCGCCGCGCTCGCACCGGCCGTTCCCATGGCAGCGCCAACGCCCGCCCCTCCCCGCCGCGGGGCGGGGGCAGGCGCACGTGCGTGCGGGTAAGGGCTTCGCGCCCTCCCCGCTCCCCTGACGTCACGGGGGGTAAGCGAGCGTTACCCCCCAGCCCCCGTCCGCATCCGAGACTGAGCTCACCAGCTGCCCCGCCCCGCGCGGCGGGAGGGGGCGGGGCGCGCCGAGGCCGCCGACTGCGGCTGCGCGCAGACCGGTGCGGGGCCGGCCCCGCCGCGTGACACCGCCCCCTTGTCCCGGGCTGAACCATGCAGCCGCGGCGATACCTGCTCGGCTCCACCTTGCCCTCCTTCGGCGTCATCGCCCCGCGCCGGCACGGGGGCGGGGCGGGGCCTGTTGCTGGGTTACGGCTGTCATCCGCGCGCGCCGCCGCCGTGCTCGCGCTCTCGCCCGCCCGCCCTCCCCGCCCCCTCCCGGCGCCGCAGGAAACGAGCGGATCCCGGGGCGCTGCTGCCCGCCGCCCCCCCCCCCCCCCCGCGCCCGGCGCCCCCCTCCCCCCCCGGCCCGGCCCTGCCCCGCCGCGCCGCCCAGCGCCCCGCGCCGCCGCTCCCACATGCCGGAGAGCGGAGCGGCCGCGGCGCCGAGCCCCGCCGCCCGGCTGCCCCGCGCTGCCCGGCTGGGGCCCTAGCGGCCCCCCCCGCCGCTGGAGCCGGGGCCCGGCGGCGCCCGCAGTGCATGAGAGGGAGAGCGGGGCGGGGGCCGCGGCCCGAGCCACTCGCCTCCCGGGCGGCGGCGGCGGCGGCGCGGGGACCGGCCCGGGGGACAGCGAGGGGCGGCGAGGCGGCGGCTCCATGTGAGAGGACGCGGCGGCGCACCTGAGCCGCCGGGACAGCCGCAGCCGGGGGGGTGGGGGGGGAGCGGGCCCGGGACCCGGCCCCGAGGACCACCTGCCCGCAGCCCGCCCGGGGGGGGGGGGGGCTGGACCCGCCTGCCCCCTTGAAGCCGCCCGGCCCCCGGCGGCAGCCCCGCGGCAGGGGGCAGCGGGCCCCCTCCCGCCGGGGGAGGGGGGCTCCGCCTCGCCGCCGGCATCGCCCCGCCGGCGGGAAGGCGTGCGCACCGCAAGCGGAGGGAAAGCCCAGCGGAGCCCGTCCCGAAAAGTGAGTGTGAGCGGGAGGAGCCGTCTGGGGAGGGGGGCTGGGTGCCCCGGGGCCGCCGGTGGAGCACGCGGGGGCCGGGCCGGGCCGGGCCGGGGGGCGCGGCGCCGCCGCCGCTTCCTATGCGGCTCACGTTGCCGGCTGCCGCACGGTCTGGTGCCTCGCGGGCGGACGGCCCCCGCCCGCCGCAGGCTGAGGAGACGGGGGGGGGGGCTCCGCCGCCGCGGCTCCCGGGAAGGGCTGAGGTCTCCTCCGCCACTTCTGCCGCCCCCTTTGTACCCGCCGTGGCGCGGGCCGGGAGCGCCGGCCCCTGCGAACAAAGGCGGCGGGCGGTTAAAGGGCTCGGGACCCCCTCCGTCCCCGCCCGTCAGAGCCGAGCGGAACCCCCGGGGCGGAAAGTTGTGCAAGGCTGGGAGCGAAGCGCACGGCCGCGGTGCTGTAGGCCGTGAGGTTTTCAAACACCACCCCCCGGTTTTGGGTTGTTTTTTTTTTTTTTCTTTAAGGGGTTGAGTAGCTCCTAATAGACCCTATGGCTGCCTCCTGCCTGCTCATTTACATAACACTTGGGTGGAAAATGCTGCTGTTATTGTCACGGGAAAGCGTTATCAAGGAGTTGCTTTTTCACGTAAAGCATTTTTTAATGCAGTTTAAAAGCCAGAAGTAGTGTTGGCTCTTCCTGTTTATCGGAGAAGTTGCTTCTTCACGAAGCACGAGCAAGTGCTCTTGCTCTCACTCCAAACCTCACTCTGAGGCTGGGGAACGAAGGATCTCGTTTGGGAATGGGATTCTGTTTGTTTGCTTGGGGTTTGTTTTGCTTTGCTTTTTAGCATTTCTGCAGCGTGCAGAATTTCCCTCTGAGCACAAACTACAGCAAAACTTAGATTGTTTTAACAGAGTATCTTAACTTGCTCTTAACTGAAGAAAACAACGCCACATTTTGTTAGTTGGGGAAGGAACATTTATGTCTGAGTGTTAAATTGTACTATTCAGGAGTTAAAATTTATACAACAGTTTGTTACATATGAAGAGGATGTACTAAAAAGTGAAGAGAGTAGGTTGAATGTCGTTTAATTGATGAGACAGTGTTCAGATATAGATCCAGAAATCGTAACTCTGTGCGAAAACTGTTGTCTGCATGAGTCCTCTCCACATCTCCCTGGAAGGAGTCTAGAAAGACTTTGAAGGGAAAGGTTGTAGGATTTGTCTGGTTCTTCATTAAAAGAAGAGTAAACAGCTTGTGAGCATCCTGTGGGTCAGTTGCTAGGGTCCTGCTCTTCTGTGTTTTCTTTACCAGATGGAATTGAAAGTAAAGAAAAATGTAGCAGAAGTGTGTAGTGGCTAAAGGTCTAAAATACATATGTGTGAACAGAAAGCCATCCTCCAGAGTTCCAGCAATGTGTGCTCACTCTGTGCTTTAGTTTGTTTGTGCTACGCATTTGAGAGTACGTACAGTCTGTTTCCCAACTGTGTACTTGTCTGTGCCACTGAGAAAGAGACAGCCTGTGAAAACTCAGGGGAAAACCTAGACATCAGTTCAAAGGTAGATGAGGCACCTGACGTTTCGCAGTTTCTTTTTGAGACCAAGTATGCTGACAGGTAAGAAAACTCTTTTTTTTAGACCAGAACATCTCTGTATCTTAAGCTTCTTGTCATTGCTGCTGTTTTAAAGAGGGGGTTAAAAGAAGTTGAACTCTCCATTCAGTTCACTCCTTGCTTTTCTTGGCCCCGGAACTAGGAGGTCAGGAAAGGAAGTTGCATTCTCTTCAGGCCATAGCGTTAAGGAGATGGTCAATGCTATGCCGTATGTAATATCTACAAGAGCTAAAAGGCACTATGTGCTTTTTTCGATATGGTGGTTACACTAGCTTTTATGTCACTTCCTGGTTCCAAACTTAAATCTGCCCTTTCCCACTCCGTCATCGTCTGGTTGTTAATGGCAGCCTGGTTCTGTCTCTTGGTGGCACTTACGCGTTCTTGTTGGTGTTCCAGGTTCATAAATATCTCAAGAAGATATATCACTTTACGTTATTAAAATTATTTTTGTCAGGGTTTAAGTTTTTCCTCCTATTGCAGCTTAGATCTAATCAATGTAGCTCCTTTGTTCAAGCTGAATAATTTACTATTACAGCGGTATCTGTTTGGAAACATAAGTGTTTATCAGAAAGTATGTGAATTTCATTTGCATTAACTGTTAGAGAAGCTTTTATAATAAGTAGCTTTTTAGTTTAGGGAAAGAAATAGTTTTTATCTTTAGACTCTTAGACTGACAAATTAACTTTACTTCCCCTCATTATGTACGCACGCAGTACTTTGCAAAAGTTTTGTTAATTACTTCAATGGAATTTGTTGTCTCTGAATCAGTAAAAGAAAGGAATGGTGTGTGATGATTTAGGCCTGGCAATGTTATTAAACAGAGAGGAATGCTATTCTTCTGTCTCTTTAAACTAAGTTAGTTAAGTATCTTTTGGTCAGCATGTTTTAAATTCAGGCTGTATTGGACAAACATGTTTAATCTTCTGGAACTCTTTCTGAAGAACACATGCTTGTTAACTGACCATATGTACATTACATTTGAAATAAAAGTAACATAAAGACCCTATCTGCAGAGCTGCTTCAGCCTTCTGTTATGTGGACTGTGTATATCAGGTAATTCTTGAAAGAGTTGATGAGGATTACACGTAATCGCTCTTGAAAATTCTCTTCCATGACAGAAAGTATTGTGATTTAGTGAATTTGTGGAAACTGATGGATGGTTCTGTACTGAAATGCTCCATGTATTCACAGGATAGACAAAATCTGTTTACCAGGATCACTTCTATGGACTTTAAAATAGTCTCTTGCAACAGCAAAGGCTACAAAGACTTCCAATATTTGTCTGATGAAGACCTAGAACCACGTAAGCGTAGAAGTTAACTTATTGTTAACAAACTTCTTGGTCTTGCTTTGTGGTGGTTACGGCCACTGGTTATTACACAGGCTGTTCTGGCTTAAATCAAAGGTCAGTTTAGCCCGGTATCCCATGTCTCAGTGGTCACCAGTAGATGTCTGTGAAAGACTGTAGGCAGCACTATGTGCTTACAAGTCCCTGTCCAAGAACACCCTTCCGGTCGCTATCAGTGTGTGCTTTCGGGCTGTGTCATTTCTGTGCATTTGGCAACCCTTAGTGGCTTCCTCTTGGGTGCATTTGGTGGCTTCAAGGGAAGAACGGGCAATTCACTGCTTAGTGACTCGTTTTGAATATACGAGTCGTCAGCTATATTGGATATCTTCTAATTCCTGTGTGAGGAGAGAGGAAGAATACTTGATCCCTGTCCACTCCTCACCTCTCACAGTTTTGCGTTCAATAGAAAATGAAACATGGTTCTCCAGCTTTCACTTTATATAGATTATGGGTGAAATAATAATAATTTTTTAGCTCCATTCTCTGATCAGCTGGAATCAGTAAATAAACATAACTGCTTGATAAGGCGCTTACTTAAATATTAAAGTACACATTTGCTTTTCTCCTTTGAGAACTTTGCATATGCAAGACATTTTTTGGCTGTAATGAATGCGAGAGGCGTTGCAGCTCACTTGTGAGGGAACATTTCTTGGGCAGGGAGAGGGAATGAGAGCAATTTTTCTGTTGTGATGTTGTGAATCCTGCCTAGTTCTTTCCACCAGTGGTTCTGATCAGCCACTCCAGTGTTCATCCTGTATCAATGCATACATTGCAGTTAAGCATTTTCTAATAGATCCTTGCCCTTTTTTTGTCAGTAATGTGGATGTGATTTATGTTTGTAAGCACTGCCACTTGCAGCCCATATTCCTAAAGTTTATGCTTTAAAAAGCCTGATAACTGGAGGGGGGGGGGGGAAGTTGTTTTGTTTTGTTTTTTCCCTGTATTTACTTCGAAATAGCAGATTTGTTTTCAGAGGCTGATGAAAGTAATTTACATATGGAAACATAATGCATGTATATTATATTATAATTTATTTTGTAAGGTCAAGTACTTCAAAGGTAAGGAATGTCAGAATAAAAAGGAACTACTGCATTCAATCTTGTTCGTGCTCATCGTGACAAAATCTACATCGTCATCTTTTCAAGACTGTTTGTCTTTGCAAAATAGACAGGTCTTTATTATTCAGTAGCTCTTCAATATTTTGTTTTCTCAGTATTCTCCGAAACAACTGCAGTTATTCTTACAAGGGTGAAACAATGTATTTTTTCCATAAGGTCGTGTTTCAACATACCAGCAGACATCTTTTCCCATTTGCTGGGGCAATTGAAGAAGTTACCATTGGCTAGACAATACAGCACCCACGGCTTGGCTGGTAAGAGGAGGTGTGTGAAATAGTCCTTATTGTCCAAAACTAGCTTGCTTAGCTCAGATAAGCTTTGCCTGCATCTTGAGCCAAGACGGTTGGCTTTGCGCTGGAGGACGAGGAGTGTTGGTGTGTGCTGTTTTGCTGGCACAATCCTGATGTGATGGTTTCAGCAGGTGCATGCTCACAAGTAGCTACAAGAGCAAGATTTGCTCTCAAACAGCTCTTTTTTTCCCCTCCTAAATCCCTCCAACATGATCAGTGGTGGCCATTGCAGTATGAACTAGTAAAGTTTGTGTAGTTTTTTGACCAACCATAAATAGGGCCCTAAAATGGTGAAGCATGGGATCTTTTAATTGTATGTGCTGTTTTCAGCTTTGGCTGTAATTTAGAGTTGTACCGGTACGATACATTTTGCAATGCTATTTACCTCAGATTGTATGTAAAAAAAGAAAAGCAATTTCCCTTTAATAGTCTCACAAAAGATTGAGAGTGCTGTTTGGATTTTGTAACCCAAATACATTGTTATGATACTGATTAACATTTCAGTGTGCCCTAGATATCATGTGGGCATGAGGCCATTGGGATATTGGAGGGGGAAAGTAATGTGTTTCTTGAAATCGCTTGATCTATGTTTCTGATTGGTCACACAAGATTGCTTTCTAGCAGCTACTCTCTCAGGGAAGCCTGTTGTATGTAGTGGATGGCTAAGCTGGCCTAGGTGAATTTAGTTTGTCTTGTGACCTGAAATTGGATGGCTGCTTATAGCAGAGGGACAACTCTGAGGTAGCTAAGGTTAAGTAATGCTTCCTGTTTAAAGACTGACTACTCTAAGTTGTCCAAAATGTGAATGTTTTGAAGTGCTTTCTTTCTTGAAAACCTTTCAGTAATGCGGATGGCGTGAGCTGCCTGTTGCTTCTCTGGAGAAGCAGCACTGAGCAGTCTATGAGCTCTTCAGCGCGGGCAGGCTGAGGTGAGGTGTACTCAGAGGGCAGAGCATTACTGCTGAAGCAACACTTTCTAAGCACAAGATTTGCCTCGTTACCAAGGCAGGAGAGTTGCCTGCAGGTGGAGCCGAGAGGTGTGTGCGTGCTGTGGTGAGACCTGGCCTCGTGGAGCTGGAGCTGTGGAGAAGAGGACATTGTGGGAGGAGGAGTTGCAATAGTTTCCTCTAAACTCTTCATAAACCTCAGTCAATTAGTCTTGCCACTGCAGTATCCCAGATTGTAATCACGGATTTGTTCTTTCCCTTCCCTGGTCCCCCTCTTTATGCATGGGTCTGTCTTTGAAAATTAGAAACCTGAACTGATTCTGGCATAATCATTATGCTTGTTCCTATGTTCCATTCTCCAGTTCCTCAACCTTTCGGTCTGATGTCAAAGCTTGTCATTCTCCCTCTTCAGCACTTCTTCCTTTAGAAATGTTGCTCTGGGTGGCTAGGAAGGTGGGAGGAGACCTTGACGTGATACAGGTTACCAGAGACTTCCCCTGTGTGTTCCCTTGCTGGGATTATCAAACAGCTTAAGGGTGGTGGTGGAGAGCTGACTGCACATGGAGTGTTGGGGGGTCTTTTTGATTGAAGTACTCCCGAACTTGTTAATGCAGAGTCAGGGTTACTCAGCTGTGGCTTTGTGTTGTTGTAGGTTGTGGTAATTGCTTTGAATTTCTGAAGGACAGGAACTGCAAACCCAGGGTGTGTGTTGTTGACAGTATCTGCTTAAGTCTGCCCTCTTGACTGGCGTAATGTCCTTACTGCACACATTGGCTCTGTGTTCTCACAGGTGCTGGTGAATACTTTTGGAGCGTGTGTTTTTCAGGGTAAAGTCTATCGTGTTTTCTTTAAGGTGAAACTTTACGTTTAGATCTACTGTAGCATGCAGGATCTGCCTACGCTCGTAGGGAGTTTGCCGTATTACAAACTGCATGTGAAAGGATATTGTTCTCTATGTAAAATATGTGATATGCTTTATAGGATAGAATGTGTATCCTTATATATCTGCAGGAATGAAAATAGTCACAATGTTTTCAGAAGTGAACAGGCTACTTCAGGACAAGCTACTTGTCTGACTAAATGACTGACAAGCCCAAAACACCACAAGCCAAAGCAGAAGACAAGGTTTCAAGCTTTTTTCCAACTTCCCTTTTTACGAGGGTAAGCTGTGCAGTGTGTTCCCTGGCGAGTGCAAGCCTTTCAGCATTGCAGCATAGTTCATGTTTGAGAAGTTATTCTTCTCTAGCTCTGAGCTAGTTAGCTCACTAGCTATTGCAGTAGCTGCAAAATGTAGCATTTCTTTGCTAGGCCTGACAATAGTGGGTACATGCTTCTGTTGACTTCTCCATTGCATAATAAGGCTGTTTTTAAAAAGAATATTTTCTTCGGTGTTCAAGGCCATAACCACTTAATGATAACCAAAACTACAACTTTGGATTCAAGCCTCTGAAGAAATGTTACTCATCTTTTGCGGCAAGTGTGGTCCCACGTAGCTTGGCATGGTTTTGAATCTGTGTTGAAGACAGGATGTCTACACCTTTGCTTTACCAAATGCTGTGTCTTTGCTAAGCAGTGTTACTTGTGGCCCTGAGCTCAGGTCGGGTGGTCAGTAAACCTGCAGTTTGCCAGAAGTGCCTACTTCTCTTGCTGTGTATATCTTGTAATTTTGTTTTAATTCATGCAATGATGCTTAAAGCAAGAGATCTTCTAGCACAATAGAAAAGGGCCCTGAAACTGCGATCCTGGAGATACATACCCTCGTCTAAGTTAGTTGTAATGTTTGTTTCTGAGTTCTGCTGTGGCGGTTTCGTCTGTTGTTGCCAGAGCTGATGTCTTCAGATCTGTGGCATTTCTGTGAGTGGGTGGATCACTGCAATGACAGGTAACTTTTTTTTCTTTACTGCAGAGTACAATAGTGACAGTTTTTATGGATCTTGAAGGCATCTTCAGCACCCTTTAAATCGTGCTAAGGCAAAGTTGCTGTGTATTTTTTTCTTTTTTTTTTTTTCCCCAGGAAACTTTTGACACTGTTTCTTTCTCCACATACCTAGATAGCAGGCCCTATTGCATATTCCAGCAAGATGGAAATTGAAATAATCAGTTTGTTTGGGGCACCGTGTTTGAGAATTGCTTTTCTCCTAACTTGCTACTTGTTGCAAGAGTCCTGAAGGAGGAAGACAATGATTCAACCTGCTACGTTTCCCCCCACCCCAGACTGCCCACCTGGTGCATGTTTACAATTCTCTGTGTAGCCAAGAGGAGGGCAGATGCACACCCTTGTGACAAGCCTCTGGTAGAAGGGGGCAGTTGTACCCCTCTGCTTTCGTGGCATGTTAGTTGTGTTATCTGTGGTGGGAGGTGGATTCTGACTGTGCTGTCTCCGGTCTGGTTCAGAGCTAGACTTAGCCACTGCTTAACTCCCAGCTGGCTGGACTTTGCCTTGCCCAGGACTTGCTCTGCACTACCAGCTGTGCGGCACGTGGTCCTGAAAGGCTGCCTCGTGTTCATGAAACATGGCAAGACTAGCATGCAGGCTTTGGTAGCCCCTTAGTAACACAGTAGTACTTCTAACTATGTTTTGACATTATGTGTCTTCAGGGAAGTGATAATATGTGTGAAATAGGTCCTACTGAGAATATCTTACGTGGGCTGTGATAGACAGGTGTCTGAACTTTACATTTTTCAGACCTATAATACAGAAGTGTGTTTGTGTTAACGACCCTGATTATCTCCATAATGGCAGTTTCTTAGCTTGTCTAGATGTTTAACTTAATTTTGAAAGTTTTACATACCTGAGAGTGCACTAAAACTAGGGTGGTTCTTAGACATGGCGTGCTGTAGCAAAACAACTTTGACATTCACAGTTATACTTGATTTGTTTCCAGGACATACTGTTTCTTCATTTCAGGTTTTGTATTGTATTCCTAGCTTTATAGCTTATTGCCATGGTAAATCTTGCAAATTGTTTTGTTGTTATTTGTCCTTTGAATACTGTTATGCTTGACTATTTTGAAATCAAGTAATTTGTGATACGCAACAGAAAAGAAGTGGGCTGATACTGAAATAACCAAGGGTCAAACTTCAGCTTGGCCATTACTGATGTTTGGCTGTGCCTGGCGGGAGCACTCGATAACACTCAGTATGACTCAGGAGCACAGGCAGGATTTTTTTGTTTGAAGGGTAGAGGTGGGTGGTGTCCCATGTCATGGGGTGGATGTGTGGCTGTCTAGTTAGGGGAGCTAGGTGCTGTGGTTGCTGCCTGCCTATGTAGGAGGTACGTACAGTCATCCCGCTCAGCTTGTGTGTTGTTTACACCAGCTGTGGGAACCTTTCAAAAGGGTGCTGGGAATGACTGGAAAAACAAAAGCTTCTTTGGTGGCACAAAAGAAATGTTAACGTTTTGGTCCGTCTTATTCCTATTGTTTGTTTACACTGCAGTGTGGTGGGAACAAATTGAATGCGTAGGTTAGGCATGACCTAGCAAAGATTAAAAAAGGGAAACTTCTTTCATAAAGTCTTTCAGAACTTTGCAAAGATTGAGGGTTCCTGAGATGTTACATTCACTTGTCCTTTATGGGGTTGTCATTTCATATTGCATTTGACCTGCTTAGTTGCTGCTGAAAGGAATGGTTCCAAACAGCTTCTCCCACCCCCAACCTGTGCTAGCTATTGGTTTAATCTGACTTTTTGGTAATTAATTTTGTGCTGTTGGTTTTCTACCATTTTAGTTCCCTGAATTTAAGTGAGAAGGGAACTAAAAATCAAATTGAATTGGCTCAGTGTGACACGGGATGTGCATTAGAGCTGGCACAGGGGATGCACAGCTGGTGGTGAATCCTTTGGGCACTGGCTGGCCATTAGATCAGCTTATCTGTGCCCTGAAACCTCACGGTTGAGGTTTGATGATCTGCTGAAGCTGGTGTGGAGTATGTGCTGCAACCAAAAGGGCTGATCTTGCTCCCCCCATCCGTTTTTGGCTTTTGTCGTTGTGCTGTCCACTTCTCAAATCCAGCTGGTTATGAACCAACATGAGTGCTAGTGCTGCCTGACCTCTTAGCCTTTTGGGTAAGGGGAGAGTGGGATTGCCCCTTTTAACAGCAAGACAAATTTAAATAATCTAAAAATGCTTATAATCCGTATACTAAACTGTATCATGCTGTAAACTATATGCATGACAAAAAACACCTTCAGCTACTACTGCCAATTCAACCTACAAAATTGAGCATGCACTTGATCTTCAAAGGTTTTTCCCTGAAGTTCTCTTCATATCACAGTCATAGCTGTGCCAATCTGGACAAACTAATCCTTTTATTCAGTAGAGCTACATTTAACACAGTGATCAAAGCTACAGTGTGCAGAAATATTAGTATTCAAATCTGTGAAACACAAGGGAAACAAATTGTTCTATGAGCAGCAGAGCTAACAAAACCTAGTTTCCTGTGGATTTGTATCCTCTGTCTGCTGCTGTATCCCACCACTGCAGTAACAGAGTCCTCATTACTGTCCTGTTATCTTCTGTGACCTCCCTTATCACAATATGTTCAGATCCTGCAGCCTGACTACTATGCTACTCCCCACATAACCTACCACGCTTTTTTTAGTTTGCTAAAAAGGGCTAAAGGCAGCATGTGCTGTGACTGTTGCAGAGCTATATGTATGCTTGCTGGCTGGTGCCAAAGAGGAAAAAAAAAAAATCGTATTCAAGAATTCTACTGATTGTAGAGCTGAGAGTTAAACTTTTGTGCTGTTCTCTCTGCCTGTTAGTTGCCATCTCCAGAAAAGAATTAGGACTTCATTATAGGACACATGTATCTTTTTGTCTTTCTTTTCAGAATCACTTTTTGGAAAGGTGGGTAGTGCCACTGAAAAGTGTCATGTATAAAACTTCTACTAGTTCACTATTCTTCAAGATCAGTCTTAATTGTTGTTACAGCTGCTTATGCTATTTAATAAAACATGTAATCCTTTTTAAAAGTGCGTTAGGTTTGTAGTTTAAGTGACTTTTTTTTTTTTTTTAACCAAGTTTGGGGATCTGAGCAATTGTTGTATGGAAATGTGTTGTCTCGTATTAATCATGAATTTCATAGTAATGTCTTATGTTATTTGTGATGTTTTAACCCCGTAGTTTAGTTGAATATATTCTTGTTATAAAACTCCAGTTGAACTCAAAGTTCTTAGGTTTTTTTCTATACCTTTTCCTGTGTGTTACTCTGCATCTCTCAGTTGCAGTTAACATACCTGATCTTTCTGATGCTTTTTGGCATCCCCTTTAAGATGACTGTTGTCAACTTTCATCTTTTTTGAAACTGTTTTAGTTTAATTAGCATTTCAAACCATTTTTTACATTGTGTGCCTACTTGGAATGCTGTATTCAGTTTGTAATGTACCAATTGTAATATTCTCCAAAACACTTTATAGACTTTTTTTTTTAACTGAATATCATTCTTCAATGGACTATCCAGAGTGAACGTGTCTCTTTCTGAATTCGTTGTTAAAATCCAGAAAGTTGGTGAGTAGAATATTCACCTTGACATGCAATACCTTATCAATTGTTCCTTTTGTCTGTCATATATTTCCCTTTTTATCTAGCTTGGTTAGACTATCTGAAGTTCTTACAGTTCCTTCTCTTGTCTTAACCTTAATAATTTTCATGTGAGTGAGTTTTGCCACTTTTTGCTTTCTGGACCATTAGGGAATATGTGAAGTAGTTCTAGTACAGAACCCTGGCCTTCTGCTGTTAACCCTTTTCTGCAAGTTAGACCACTTACTGCTTTTTCTTTTGATGCTTTGTTGCTGGCATCTAAACCCAAATAATGTTTTCCCCTAACACCAAGATTAATTTTACCTAATGGCCTCTTGAGACTTTGGGGGAGGCTTTTTGAAAGTCAGTTTTTCAGCAATTTCTCCTTAGTTCATTGTTGTCATTATAAAATTCTACTAGCCTAAAAAAGTGTAGTTTCCTTTCCAGAAACCATGCTGTGTATATTCTCTGATATCAACCTGTGTATATTTTACAATAGTATTCTCTAAACAATTGTTTCAGCTAGCTTGCTGATGCGTGAAAGGCTTGTTTGTTACATGCTAAATCATGTTTACTGGCTCTTTTAAATGTAGGTAAGTACTGTGTTTTCTCACATTCTAATATTAGATATTTTTAGTAGGAGGTTAATATAATTTTTTAATATTTACAAATTAGTTTTTTTCCTCTCGCTCCTCTGACATAACCCAGTTCTGATTTCTGCTAATAAAATGAGAAAATACAAAAGTATCAGATTTTCTCCAAATGAGGTGTTAATGATTTAGGTTTGTTAGCTCTCTTCCACTCCCCCAAATTGCGTAGTGGAGTCCTGGCAGCTGAGAAACGCCTGTGCTCGGGTAGTCTTTCTTAGACTTTGAATTTAGGATCTAGGAGGTCTTGAATTCAGATGACAGAAACACTGCGAGATGTGCAGTGAAGAGGGAACAAACAGGAGTATAGAGGTCTCCCTAATTAGTGAACAGGCTGATGCCTGTGACTTTGTTCTTCCATCTATTTTTTGTATCCCTTTTCAGGAAGGAAAACAACCTGCAAACCCAACCCAAAATGAGTCTTTGCTTTTCATGTCACTTGCCTCTGGCATAGTCCCTTGAAATTGGGCTCTTTGGTCCAAAAGAGACCATTTTTCAGGTGCCAGTTCTTAGGTACTTAAGTAATTTTTGCTGAAACAGTGCACATCTGTCAGAAGACAGATATTTCTTCACTAACTGCTTCATTTTTTTTATTGAAAAGGAGAGGTGCTGTTTGGGCACCAGTGCTTACTAGTGTTTCAGGATTGAAGTCAACCCTAGGAGTCGCAACTGCAACCGAAGTTTAGGCTATAGGGGGGATGTTTACTGAAGAATTGCTTGATCCTGTGGAAATGACGGGTACTAAAGTAAGGATGAGGAATTCTCACCTGTGTCTCCAGGAAATGGCAATTCCTGTATAGCTGTTCCTGTGGCCATCTTTTGACATGGTTAGAACATCAGCTTAGCAACTCTTAAGTTTCAGTGTCTTGACGATATGGGTTGTAAAAAAATAATAATAAAGAAACACTAGGATCTTTCTGAAATGATAAACAGCAAGTTTCCTATGTTAGTATTACAACTGTTGCAACCAGGCAAAGCAAACAAAAATTCAGCTTTTGTAATTGAAGTTCTTTTGATCTGCTGTGTTGATAGTGCATTGTCAACTTCCATTTTTTAATTATCATTGTATATATGAGTACTTTTGTGAAGAGAAGTAAATTTAGTGCTTATTGGTTTTCTGTAAACCTCTAAAGCCTTTATTTAACTGGGTGATTTCTAGAAGATAAATGTGTAAGAAACAGATTCGGCAAGCTATATCTTGAGGTCTTATTAAGGTGTTAATGGCTTGTAACTTAAGGTGTTTCTTTAAAAGCTGATTTTAAATAATGACCATAGATTGATTTTTTTTTTTTTTTTTTTTTTTTTTTGGTCAAACTGACAAAGACAAAATTTGTCAAAGACAAATCTGAAGACACTTGTGATGCATTTTAACTCAGTGTTTAATTTTCTGTTGCTACTACTGATAGGCTATCATATCAGTTCTTGTGGAGTACAGGTGAAGATAGATAAATGAAATCCAGGTCTGATCCTGCAGTCATTGGAGCATACACTTAAATTTGGTCATAAGAATACTTGTAGAAAGCTAAGTGTCTTCGTAAACGTTTGTTGCATCAGTAGCTACCAATATAAATTTGTCAGACTTCCTAGTGATGTACTTTTGTTGCCTCAGAATAAAACTGATTGTCGGTTTTTCGTTGATAACACAATCTAAAAAGTACTGGGAACTTTTCATTAGTCTAAGCTTGCATTTATTTATTAGGAAGAGCAAGAAGTTAATCTCTGAAGAGCAGGATTTTTCAAGTACGCTTAAGTCATTTAGGAACATAAATTCCATTGACTTTGTACTGTGAGAGGAGAAGAATTGAACTGAAGCAGATGATTAATTTTGGCAGTGAAGCAAACTGAAATGTGCAGTTGATCACAAATATCAGGCAGCATATTGTGTTATGGAGATCTCATTCTTGTATGAATCTTCATAAGCCTAAATGAACATCTGACTGTAAAATTGTTGAAGGACTTGGTCAGGTATGGGCAGGGAGAATTAGCAAAATGTGAATTCAGAACTTAATTAGGAAAGCATTATGTTTAAACTTATTTTTAATCGCTGTTTAGAAGTGAAGTTTACTTGCTCTCAAGGAGGATATAGGAAAAGCGTTGTCTTTAGAATCAGTGTCTTTGCAATAGTTATTGTACCGCTATCTTCTCTGCCAGCACACATCAGTGGCACAATAGTAGGCAAAAGACTCCAAAGTCCAAGAAAAGCTTTAAGTGAAAACCTTAGAAGATCGTTGAAACTTTACAATTAAGTAAGATTACCTGTCCACTTTTGCTATGAAATGGGATGGTAGTTTGTTTGCTTCTTGACTACTCATTGATTAACTATTTCTTTGGCAGTAGCTGGGAAGACTGCAAAACTTGTATGACTCGTTTCAGCTATCAATTGTCTTTCTGTGCCTTATCAGGCTGCTTGACAACTGTTTAATTGAAAAGTTTCACATGCTATTGAAGTGTTATTGTTAGAATAAGCACTTAATTCCAGAAGGAGGATGTAATCTCATGGTTTGATAGTGAGAGTCGCAGTGTAGGGGGAGGGATGCTATCACTGTCCTAGATAGCAGACTTGTTTATTTTATAAATACAGATTATTTTTCCTGAATGGCAAGGGACAGAACCTTGGCTAATTGAAAATATCTATAAGTAGGGACAAATATTTTACCGTCATTCTGTTACAAGAACTTTCACTGAGAATTCAAATGCTACATCCAGTGTAACAAATGGGAATCTTGTCCCTGAGAAATTGCAGTAGTAAGGATGAAACTTGCTTGTTTATTTTTGCTTGGGTAGTTGTGCATATAAAAAAAATCCCCAGTAGTTAGCGCTATGCTTGACAAAAAGAAGCAGATGACAAATGGTAGCAGAAGAATGATTTCAGATTGCTTCTACACTGGCTTGCCAGTAGGACAAAGGGGTATTGCACTGTTAAATGTGAGTAATAGAGTGCATATACATACTTTTTTCTCCTCAGATCTTGTTTTGCTTTATTGGCTGTGTTAAGGTGTTATGCAGCTACAATACTTGTATGTTACTGCTGGTAAAAATGTCTTTCACAGATTCTAAATGTAGTGGTTTAGAGAAACTATATCTGCCTAGCTTTTTTGCCTAGCTGATGGTGACTAGATGGAAAGATGCTTCCCCCCCCCCCCCCTTTTCCCCCCCAATCTCTAATCACAGAATAATGGAGCTAGCTGACTTGTTAACGAAGCAAGTTTAGAAATTGTGAGTAAGGGAGGAGACTTCATTTTAATTCTTTCAGAGATTGCTGATCTCGTACAGCTAAAGTTGTTAGGGCAAAAATACCTTGCTTGGAGGAAGTTTGTGGCCATAGTCATGTTAGAGCTGGTTATCAAGAATAACCATTACAGAAAACCACACATGACAACACTGAGCACTGGGGAATTAAGTTCAAACTTTGTCTGCTTCAGTTTAATTGAAAGCAATGGACACAAGTACTTACAGCATTTTTGGTCTTTACTTACTACAGCCCTTCTAATTTCTTTTGTTTGTCAAATCCAAATGATTCTTTGGATCCAAACTGAGTGCATCCATTGAGTGATTTTGTTGTTGATCTACAGAATTATGGTGCTGTCTTTATTGTAGGTTGTCAGTGTTGCACAGGAAACTTTGCGTAAGTCATTAATGTGATACATTTGAGCTTTTGGCAGGGGGGATACCTTCACCAAGAACCCTAAACTTTTCTGTTGATGAATAGGCATGAAAGTTTGCATTGCACTGCTAAGGTTTTTTATCATCAGTTTAAGGAAGTGGAGAAGTTAACAGATTTTAGAACTTTTGAGTTGGTGATTTTTAAGAAAGCATAGTTAAATGCATTCTGTGAGGTTTCTGATGTTTCATAGACTAACAAAAGGTTGCTTTATTAGTAGCTTTAATGAACAAATCGCTTTATTGGCTTAGACATACTGGTTGCTTTGTCGGTCCAAACAGCTATGGGTTCTTGTTTCAATTCACCATTGTGCTAGAGTAGAGAAGTGATAGCCATTGACCTTCTGTTAAAGCACAATAAAAAGTTTTTTGTGAAGAAGGAAAGTGTGCAGGGAAAAGAGCAATGCAGTTCTCTGACTTGAGTTCAGCAACGTAAAAAACAAGAGACCATGTACCTCTTCTGTTGCTTTTCTTGCTAAGTTGCTCAGTACAGTGAACCACCTGAAACAAGAAAGGGCAAGACTGACTTTCTGAAGGCTGTTTTTCATGGAACCTGTGTGTGAAGTAAGAAGGTATTTGTATTGTAGCTGTAAGGAAGCATATCAAGTAGGTACTCATTTAGTTCTGATGGGAAAGTGTGTTAGTCTTCAAAAAAATTCTTTTTTTATTATTGTCTAGTTTGTTTTATGAAGTGATTAACACACATGACTTAACCATAGCCCTTGATTGAATTAAGTGACCATATTTTATTTCTTGAATTACTTCCTAGGAATTTGTTTAAATGAGCAAATAGTATTTTTTTTCTGTGTGTATGGTTAAGACAAAGAGGAAATTTGTTAGATGCTTTAGACTTTTGTTAACGATAACAATTAGTTCTCAAAGTTGATGTCTGTGTAAGGAAAGGATGCTAAATCAGGTGGGATGACATTGCAGTCTGCCAGCTCATTCCTGGAGTTACCAGAGTGCTTTAAAAACTTATCATTTTAGTTGTAAAAGATGAGCATCTTCCTGTAACTAGAATAATAGTGTTGCAGTTGAAGCTGGGGATTCAGATATATTTGCCAAATGTATTTACATTACATAACATGTGAAGTTATAATAATGATTAAAAGGATTAGGAACTTTCTTCTTAATGAAAGCACTGTATGAGAACAATTTACCGTTCTCTGCAAATACTTTTTTTTTTTTTTTTTGGGATGGGGGAGTACAGTGCAGCTCAGATGTTCTGTAGCTGGCTGGTTTCTGGTTTGCAGATTTGCACTGGAGCACTTGTCATTTGGTGGGAGCAGCTGCTGGAATATATTTTACAATTTAGTTATACTTGGAGTTTTGTAGGGATCGTTTTGTATGCTTGGTGGCTATGATGTGTTGGGTGTAGTTCATAGTGGTGTCTCTATTTATATTACAATAAAGTGTTTGAATTACTGTTTTTCTCGTGGAGCAGTTTCGTGCCCTAATGCATTCCTAATTCCTCAGGAAAGCAAGTTTTCCCTGAGACAATTTCTTGGGGAAAACTATGACAAGCAGTGACACTGTCCTTGCATAAGTTTATCTAGATTTCATTTTTGAGACAATTGTTCCCTATAAACTTGTTTTTGAAGTTAGGAATGAGATTGGGTGAGTTTGTGTATGAATACATTGAGGAGAGGCAGCACACTGAGAGTGTGTTCAGAGTGTGCATTGCCGATCCTGTTCAGAGAGGAGCTGACTTGCCATCATGCTCGGGTTAGCAGCTATAGCTTAGCAGTACTATTTAGAGGAAGTACTTTTTGACTTTCTTTAGTTTTCTTCTGAATCTTACAGCATCAAAATGTCATTAATGTAAAATTTGCATGGCTTTGCATGGAGGAAACTTAGAGCAGGAAAGCACATTTTTTCATTTCCCCTCCCCATGAGGAGATGGGTTGGAGTTCTTCGTTGCCACCGTATGCAGTGCCCTCTTTCCTGCCTCTTCTGGTTACTGCTTTCCCTGCTTTTCGTCTTTCTCTCTGTGGTCTTTCAGCATGTGCTAGGCGGTTTCTTTTGCTCTTTAGTGCATTCTTTTCTTGGTCCTATCTCCTTATCTCCTCCTGGCTGCAGTTTTTTCCCTGTCCCCCATTGCTTGTCCAGTTCTGCCCTCCCACCCTTGTTTTGCATTTTAATGCCGTTTCAGTAGTTTTATATGTCTTCAAAATACTTGGTTTTCCTCTGTAAGCCTAAAAAATGACTTGAGTCAGTCCTGATTTTTGAAGGAGCCACCTCTTCCAGAGGCCATGTTAGCACCTCCTTCTGCCAGATATTCACAGATGTTCCTCAGCAACTCTGTGCTTGCTGCTGAGTCTGTACCTCAGCTCCCCGATATACAAAATTAAAAGGTAACTTATGCCCTCAGAATTGTTTAGAATCAATTAAGGTATCTGAGGTTTTTGACATTATAATGGTTACTGTAAAAATACTGTAAAAGTAGTCAACATGGAAATTTAGTTCAGAGGGAGCAGTTGGCTAAACACAATTCATATTTGTAAATTCTTAATGTCCGAAGTATTGTTATGAGTAATGGAAGAGGTTGCGTGGCTTTGAATAATACTTTTTAACCCTTCATCCTACTATGTGGAAACTTGTGTTTTGGCAGCCCGCTGTTGGGCAACTGCTTTTGAGGTTGTGTTGATATTACAATGACTGCACACCATCTGTAACTTGAGTATGTGATGGCAACTGATGCCAGCTGTACATGTCAAAGAAAACTGGTAATTCTGGTGCAGTTTTCATTGGAAAGATAGATTAAGTAAAGATAAAGAAATAAAACAAACAGCAGAATTCTAGCTGTCCAGAGCTCTGCTGCAGTTAGCTTTTTCATTATGCATTTCATCAGTATCAACTTCCTAAACATCCATATCAATAACAAATGGCAGCCCACAAACTGCAAGTATTGAAGAAAGAAGACACAACTGACATCTGTTTGTTTTAAAACCAGCAACCATCTGTAACATACGATAAAATGTGTACTGTTTAGCCCTTAGATATCATTGCATCTGCAATAAGGAGAGTTCATTTGATATTAATCTTTTAAAATATATACCTCAGAACACTATTCCTCTAGAGAAGTAGTAAAATCTTTGAATATCATGCAAGAACTTGCTGCAATACAACAAGAAAAGTCCCTGTAGTGGCGTAGCATTGTGCCTTGGAATCTATACAGGAAATGAATAAACATTACCGGCTATAGTGGAAAATGTATGTGGAAGAAATTTCTTTCTGACCCTCTTCCCTAGCTTTCTAATAATCCCCTACCATCAAGTTCATGATCAGAGCCAAACTTTTTGTAGGTGAATTTGCATCAAATAGTACCAGGCCCTGCAGAGCAACAAATGCAAAGCTTACCAATGAATCTTCACCATCCTATGATAAATATTTGCTCTCCTCTCCACTAAAATCCACGAGTCTTACATATTCACACACCAGAATGTAATGTACTCAATGCAGTTCACCAAATGTTCTTATGGGAGTAAAGGGAGGGAAAGTAAACAACTGCTAAGCACCCAAATGAACTCATATCTACAAATGAGAAAAGACCTAACCGCTCTATTCTTTCAGGCAAGCAAGGTATCAAGAGGAACTGTGTAGCTGGAGTTTAACCAAGGTGGGCCTAAAGGAACCTTCAGAAGACAAATTGTGGTCTAAGTATGGGATTATGCAGCCTATCATGGCCTCAAGAGAGGGGTTTTGTAGAATGGCATAAACTTTGCCACTCCTTTAAATCTTCAGTATGTCACAGGTAAATAGTAATTGTCTATTTTGCCCTCCTTGAACGACAAAGGCATTTTAACTTTTCCCATCTTTGAAAAATCTCTCTCCATTCCACAGATTTCTAGCCACCTCATATTAATTAATATAGGCCAGATGAAATCAGAGCTCATATTCTCAGTTTGAAGTTGTTCTGAAGGTTGTTCTCTGTCTTTTTGAAATCTGGAGGTCTTTCGTACCTGGTCTCTTCAGCTATATCAGTTTGACTAATAGAAGAGATTTTTTGCTGTGTAGTATCAGTGCGTCTAACACTGTTCTCCAGACCAAAATTGTTGTCTTAGAAAACTCAGTTTCACTTAATTTGAGCAGCATGTTAACCTGGCCTTACAATGTTCACTTTCCCCAGTTTAGAGTCTAGTTCTGCCTTGAGTGAGACTCTGGCTCATTCGGTTTCCATAGGGCTTCTGTCTTCATCACTGCCTTGCTAATCAGAAGTTATTTTTAACTCACGTAGCTGCCTTTTTCATCAGTCCTTTGGGGGTGGAGGTGTAGACAGAGCAGTGGCATGATAGTTGGAAGAACTGGGGTTTCTATTCCTAGCGTCTGCCACTGACTCTCTCCGAGATTCTCTTATTTAAGAGCATAATATTCCTTTTTGTGCCTCATCCTCTGTAAAATGAGAGTACTTAGCCACATCTGTAAAACGTTTCGAGATCTTTGGGTAAACACTTCTGAGTATTTGTATTTCAGGGGATCGCAGTCTGTGATGATAGTATAATAATACAGTTTTCTTTGTGGAAAAGAAGCAGCACTAGTAGTTCACCATTCTGCATTCAAAAGGCAGTCTGTAACTTCTGTAATATTCTTAAGTTAATGTGGTCTTTAACATGTATAAGTATACATTGTTTAATGGGAGCAGTGACTTAAAATGAGTTGCTACTAGTTTTACTGGACATGAGATGTTTTAATGAAAACAGGGGTTTATATTAATTACTTCAGTGTTTGTGGAACTGTTTTAGCAGGTGCTAAATTTCTGTCCTGTTGGTATTGTTCAAAACACATTTAATGAAACATAAATACTGTTTTCCTGTAATGCACGCAATATCCAAGACAGACCCACAAACTCCAAATGAGAAATTAGTCTCCTTAATGGTCCACATCTTATGTTTTTTCACTCTCATGGAAACAGCTTACTGCTATTGTTGCTGCATTAATCCATAATCCAATAAAGGGGATTTATTTGAGGGGTTGAAGGCGGAGAGAAGAAAAAGAATGTGACTATAGTGCACTGTGGGCAATAGTTATGCTAAAAATAAGATAGAGCTCTTGAATGGCTACGTGTTTGCCTTTCTCAATGTGTCAGACGTACACACCAAAGTTTAACAGTAAAATTTTAAGGTGCAGTTATATCCTTTCTCCTACTCAAGGAAAAAGACCACACCAACAAACCAAACAATCAACTGCCCAGGCCCAAGTTGTTGTTCTTGTTATTTCAGTTGTCACAAATGCAGGGATAACTGGGCCACTACTTAAATCCATACGATTGGCCTGCATTAAATATCATATGATATTAAATGCTTGCTGACCCTCCAGCTTTGGTAAGAACTATGTCAGTTCAGTATACAGCTGTACTGTGGTATACCTAGCACACCTCTAGTAGCAAATATGCACAAATATATGACCTCAAGACTCTTCTGAAATTAAGCATTGTATAGGTATGTCTCATGTTGAAGCTCCCATGTAACTTACACGTAGTAAAATATTTGAATTAAAGCCATTCCTGATTGCAAAGAATGCATATGAATGGCTTGTACCTGTAGCTGAAGGAGGGCTGGCAGATTCTGCATGTGGATTTTTAAAACTTTAAAGACAAAATTGAAAGAAGGAATGCATCGATATTTATTGATGCTGATGAGTATTTAGGGAAAGTTCAGTGACAGTCTGGTTCCTCCAAGGGTATGTGCACAGGCATTGCTACAAGTTTTCATGCTGATACCTTATTGCTAGAATTGCACACTTTTTCCTTTTCCCTTAAAGGAAGCTTAGACCTTGATGTATCTTTCTTTGAGTTTGGTGCTTCACAGAAACCAAATGCAGGATCTTTGAACAACATTAGTTGTTTTTGCTAGAGTTTGAAAGGTACAATTATGTGACTCAGTCTCTGGAAAGTGAGCTCTGTGGAGTTTTCGACTCTAAATGTCAGGTACAATAATTTTCATTCCTTTCCCTGTCTTCTGATGTGAAGGCTTTGCCTATAATTTTTAATGCAGTTTGTAAAGAACTCTGAAGAAACTTTATCAAAATGCTCAGACTTCTGAGAAAAGATGTTGGTACTTACCTTTCTTCTTTTGAATGTGGGTTGACTTCTAAGAGCTGTTAAATGCCCTATCTGGATTGTGTAAATCACTAAGATAGACTATTCATACTTTATTTGAAAGTGTTGCTCGTTTCCCATGTCTGAAATGAATTTCACAAAATAGCCAAGAAGACGTGCTGATTTTTAATGCTTGAAAATTTCTTATGCTGGAATCATCATTTAATGAACTAGTGCTTTACTCTGATTTCCAGTGTACAGTTTAGATACGAATAATGGTACTGCGCTCTTAGGAGTAGATATAAAAGCCTGGAAATCATTTGGTGCTCAGATACACACGTATCTTCCTGTGGGTCAAATTAGTTGGAAAGAAGTTTTGAACAGGATTAAGTGAAGGCATATGAATTATAGGCCTAAATTTTGGTTTTGGCACCTGCCATCATGTGATACAATCAAAGCCTTGAGCTGTCTACAAAATGCTTGAGCCCGTGGGCTGCAAAGAGAAGCCTGCAGACATCACCAGAGTGTAATCCACAAAGCATTGCCTGCCTGGGACTGGAAACAGCACAGGCAAAAACTGCTGCGAGCATCCAGGAGATCTTGAAGCAAGGTGAGGAGAGGCAAAAAATGGCTCTAGCAAGTTTGTCTCAGTTTGAGTCCATGTTCTAGGTAGTAGTCCAGGGCAGGGGGAGCTTGACACATCCCTCTTGGGTCAGGTACAGCAGTAGCTAGCAGGCAGATCTGGTGTTCTTGCCTGCAGCTCCTCATTCGTCTCTCAGCTGGCAGTGGACTAGTTGCTTCTAAAAATAGTACGTTGCAGATGCTCCTGTTACCACTGCATGAAGGAATGGGATCCTCCTGCTTTGTGTAGGTACAATTACAGTCCTTGAACACGAGCAGAAGCAGAGCTGCAGGAACCCACGTCTTGGTGGACATTGGTGTCTGGAGCACCTGAATCTGCTTCTGGTGCTCATCAGCTGGCTTATATATTGTTTCTTCTAAGTGTAGGTTTTGCAGGTCTTTGAATACTGTCATGCTAATTTGAACAGCAGCCAGCAGGAGGGTGTAGCACGCAGTATGCCATTAGAAAGGATTGACTTTTTTCCTTTATTTCGAGTTTGGGAATTTGTATAAAGGACATCCAGATTTTTGGAAGGAAATACTCCTCAGATTAGATTGTTAAAGTAGAATTCTTTTAGCAAAGACAGTTGTCTCTTTTTAATAAGATTGGTCAATGTAAAGTCAGTTTCATTTTTACCCTTACCTTTTTGTGCTTTGCTATTGAAGTGGTGGTTACTGGGAGAGAGTACTGTATCCCATTTAAGTTTTAATTCTTTTCTGTTTGTTCTTTCTGAGTGCTGCTATTTTATAAAGTCAGACAGAATGTTTTGTTAGCAAACAAATGGGAAGTATAAAGCAAACAGCCCTTCCTTCTCTAATAAATGCTTCCATTATTCTTTCTTACTAGTTAGATAGCATTTTATGTCATGGGCCAAACTTGAGTTGATAGCCAAGCTGGAAATGATAATGTCGTCTCAGTTGTGGGAAATGGATAAGGTTACTGATAAACTTGTTATTTTGAAAGGTGCCTGGTGTCGTCTTGAGAGTCTTTTGTCTTTTCTTAGTTTAGACTTACTGGCTTTGCTAACTCTTATAGTAATACTTTCTCTCTTTGTTTTGTTTTGGGTTTTTTGTGAGATTCAGTATTTTGTGGAATTCAGTATTATACTGATAATATGATACCTCAAACTATTGGAAATTGTTGGCATGGATTATAAAGAATTGAGTTTTATCCAGTTAAAATAGGAGGATACATGTAATGAATGCAATATGTATTTTCTTGTTTAAATACTAATATCATAAAAATATTTAGATGGCCACAGAACTGAAAGATCTTGCAGGATAATTTAACAATACTGTGTATGAATCTGGATGCACAGATTTAGCTGTTAATCTGAATATCTCAATTTACTAGAGTATTGCACAAAAAACTGGGTGGCTATATGCAAATTACTGAGAACCTGAGCCATGTTCTCATTGAGAGTAGTTTCAAAGTTCTCCCAAGAATTGTCTGCCTATCCAGTACCTTGTGGTAATTCACTCTTAAAATAATGAAGGCCTGGATCAGCTGAGCTCACATGTGTGAGAAATCATATATATATATATATATATATATATATATATGAATGGACCAACTACTTCAAAGGGGTCCATTGGATTCTAGGTATACAGTAGAATGACAGGTATGGTGCTGTATACCAGAGTACTTACTCTATTTGTGTCTCTCGCAATTAGCTACACATCCATATTAACATAGAAAAATGTTAGATGCCTTTGGTACAGACTCTTATCCAAGACCATGCTGGGGAATTTCTTGATGTTTATCCACTTCAGTGATGTTCTGCTTGCTAGAAAGCAAGATTTGTTCTGTCTGCTGGTACAAGGTAAGTAAACAGAATTGCTAGTTTTCCATACCTGGTGCTAAAATTAGATTGACTATTCAAAGAATTTGAAAGACCCCAGGGACTGCCAAGAGTTGCTTTGACACACGGTTCTTTAATCTTATGCAAGCTAAACCAAACAGGAAATAAAATTGCAAACCCTCCTTAATATCAGAGACTGATTGCTAGGCTCTTCAGCTGTTTCAGTAGAAAACTTGGCATCCTATCTCTTTTGACACTGCAAATTCCTGTTACTGTAAATTTAGCTGCCTTTCCGCAGGTATCTGCATCCGTGTTACTCTGTGAGGTTTTTTCTTTGTAAACCATAGTCTGAAAATAGGTATGGGGAGTACTGCCTTAGAACAGTAACAGAGAATAAGCTTGTCTAACTTTACGTACCTAATTTAATGGCACGTAAGCCATTAAAAGACTGGTGTACAAGGTCAGTAATAAGTTTTTGCCTACACAGTAGTTTTTCTTTAGTCTGAGACAAGATAATGTTACATTACATTCATTACCCCTACCAGGAGAGGTGAGCCTTGGACTCTGAAAGCATAATTGAAAAAAATGCCTTGCCATTTCTGTTTACTCTCTCTTCCAATTGCAAAACAGAATTGTTGTGTGAGTAGCTTGATTCACTGGGTTGGAACTGTTGGGAGGTTGTCGTGGTTTACTCATGGGAACTATTGCACCCTGAAAAGTTGGTTATTCCAATGCTTATAAATAATTAAAAATAAAAATCCTCTACAGCCAAGGTATCATTGGTGGTAGTTTCAGACAGATGTTAGGAGAATGAGCCCTTGATGGGACCTAAAGATCAACATTAAATGCTCTGTTAATGGCCTATTAATGTTTTGTATTTCTTTGTGTGAGGTTGCATACAGTTGCTTCTTCCTTCTCCCTCAGTTAACTGATTAAGCAGGGACCTCAGGGAGGCTGTTAAAGCTTTCTTATAGAAAATGAGCAAATACACAGATTAATGTGTAGGCTGTTTTGTTGCTTAATGTTTCCACCAAAGTTGTCCTAGTCACATCAACATCTGTAAGCATGCGCTGGCATTCATAGATGTGTTAAATTGCCTCCATCTTTCAAACAGGACAAGCTTAATGCAATGCCTCACCTCTTTATGATTGTCTGTTTGGACAGTTGGTGATCAAAATGCACAAATAACTGTTAATCTTTCACAGTGACCATAGTTTAAATTTCAGTGCCTTTGTAAACTTAACTTGAAATTATTCTCACTGTAGCTTCGTATGTATGCTATGGCACACATTTTTCTTCATGTTACTGCTAAATTGCTGAAATCATTTCCTCATTGTCCAGCAGTTGCAGACTTTTGTTCAGTTCTGTTTAGTAGAACTAAACCTATATAACCGTGAAGAATATGTTCAGATTGCATTGAAAATGCCCTTTAAGTTTTGATTTGAAGGTTTTAAGGCTGCACAGATATAACTGAGGACCTGATTGGGATTTAGAATTTCTACTGCTGTATATGAAATCAGAAAAGATCATCTCAACATTCCCATTCTATTCTCTGTTACCAGCTCTGATAATTAGCATCCACTTTAATCCAAAATTTCAGTCAGCCCACAGGAGTTATTCACCAGTCTTATTTCCTCCGTCAAAATAAAAAGGAAGAGGCAACACCAATAACTCAAAGATTTAGCTCTGAATCTCCAGCTGAATCCTAGGTCATCTTGACAGACAACCTGAAACAGTTGGTTCCCTTCCTGTTACCTTGGCTGTATAACTGTACTGTTGAGAACATAATTTTGGCATACCATTAAGATTTTGCAGTATGTATGGATTGGGGGTCGGTAGATCTCAAAAGTATGCAACTGAGACCTTATGCCCATGGCAGTGTGGTAAGGATACTCTTTTTGTTTTGTCACCGCAGTGTTGCACTCAAAAATGCATGTTTGACAGAGTTTTTAGCAAGCTTTTTAGCTTTGACTCCTGATACAAAATTTTGCAATAAAAAAACCTGCCTGTGGTTGCAACTTATTGTTGTTCTATTTAGAGTTAAGTACTGTGTGCTGTGTTTGTATGATGTGAAGCAACATCAACTGTGACGTTAGTAATGGAGGAGTACACTAGAGGGGCTCCGCTTCATCCATGTTCTAGTTTGTCATCCATCTACCTTAAACCTTTGCAGCAGTTACCTGTAGTATGTATTGCTTTTAGATATGGATAGTATAGCACACTTTAAATATTGCATAATGATGTTCTCCAGCCTCTTCCTTGTTCTAACATATGCCCATAGTGAAGTAAGTTGGTAAGAAGCAATGTACTGAGCTGATGAAGAAAAAAAAAAAGTTATCTTTTGTAGATATTTAGAAAACCTATGTTCTGAAGGTGTTCACTCTGCTTTTGCCTCTTCAGCTTTGAATAGCAGTAGTGATGTTTACAGTGAATTGTGGTTATTTAAATTAGATCTTTGAAATACAGCAAAATGAGTTTATTTTCTGTTTTGGGAAGTCACCATGGCTTTGAACTCTGAAGCGTTTCCTTCTTTATCTCCACTAGAGAGCACTACCAGCTGTGCTGCTAAGGCCTCTCATGTATTTACCAAAATGCTGATTGTGACGTGACAGTTGGTCCTGTGTAAAATGTAATTAGAAGTTGTATTAACATCCTGTTATCTTGTCACATGTGCTCGTTAAGAGAAACTAGGGCCAAAAGGGACTTTGGGAGATCATTGGGACCCTTCTTCCTCAGGACAAAAATCTACTGTATCTAGACCAGTGTCTCTCAGGAATGTTTTGATCTCTTTTTAAGCCTTCAGTGAAGGGAAGTCAATGTCTTCCCTAGCCACTTTCTTCTGCCACTTTGTGATCTAGAGACTTACCCTACCGCTTTGCCCCCTTCTTCTCGGTGTCACCTTTCCTGCAGCTCAGTTCCATTTTTTCCTCTATATTTGCTGTAGATATGATAAATAGTCTTTAGTTTCTTTCCTCCATACACACATGCTTTTTGCTTTTAAAGAGTGCTATTTTCCTTTCCTCACTCTTGTCATCTTAAGCCAGAGGTTAACAAATCCATGCGGCACTGTAGCATTGTCAGTGGTGATGGGTGCGGGCATCCAGCGGTGAGACAACTGCATCTAAAATCATTACCAGTGGCAGTTTCTGCCTCTGCTGGGCCATATAATGCTCTGAGGTGGCTTGTGTGTCAGCTGTGGTGCATTGCCAGTGCTCAGGAGTTTGTGCTTTATAACTTGCATCTTGCCGAGGAGGGAGTGCAACCGCAGGAGAGCCATGCATGGCTGAGGACTGGACTTACTGATGCTGTAGGGGTTGGGAGCACTCCTGCGCTGGAGGCTGAGGAGGTGGCGGCAGCAGGGGGAAGGGTGGCTGTGGCCTGGGGGTGCGCTGTGGAAGGAGTCATGCTGAACCTCACTAGTTTTGCTATGCAGTGCTAGGCTCAGCGACAAAAAAAGGTGGAGAAGCACTGCTTCGAACTCAACAGCTCCAGTTTCTTCAGTCTTATGTTGTAACTTGCCATTCCAGGCTTTTGATCGTTGTTGTTTCCTCTATTCATAGATAACATGGTGAAGACTGAAGTGTTTCTTTTGTCTGATTTGTGAAGGTGTGGTCAAAGGAATAAACATCAATAGGTTTTTTTGTTTGTTTGTTTGGGTGGTTGTTTTTTTTTTTTTTGGTATTTGCAGTACTTCATCTTTTGTTGAAAGTAGTGTTATGGAGAAACTGATTTTCACACTTGTGGATTCAGGGAAGCTGGTACCTTTTTCATACTTGGCTTACTCATTTCTGTATGCTTGCTTCAGACAGTATAGTTTCAGATGAAAGTTTGGACTGACCTAGGGGAGAACACAAATAACAGACTATTTTAATGTCCAAAAGTCTGACCTCTGGTTTATAAAACGTAGAATTAGTTCTCCGTGCTTGTTCAGTCACTGTTTTGTGTGCTGAAGCAGGCAGCTTCTGTCTGATTGGCAGAACCTGGTGTGCAGGAATGGTAACTCTTGTCAGGTTGGCAGTGTCCAGAGTGGAGGGTAAGGATTTAAAATCGAGTATGACTACAGCTCCGCCCAGTGGCAGGTCTTTCTCTGCTTCTCTTTGCTGGTACGGCAATGCCAGACCAAGCGGTATTCTGAGAAACACCACCCCGCCGCATTTTTACAGAGGTGGGAAGGGGGTCATTGTATGCCTGACTGGTAGGGTCAGTAATAAGGAACTGACTGTGTATCTGTAGCAGCCCACTGGACAGAAAGACTGCCAGAAGCATACATGTGCTCCCTCATTCAACATCACTTCGTGTTGTCTCAATACAGGTTTGAAAAACAGCGTGTCTCCACAAAGAAGGAAACTGCTGCTGTTGTTTTGCACATGCAGTCACCCTGATTCTTCCTGCAGAAAATCTGTGAGATTTGTTTTCTATCCACATAGTTAAACCTCTCATCCCAGCTCTCATCATCAAGCGTCATGATTGCTGCAGCATCCTTTTATCAGGCCTTTAGAAATGCAGTCTTTCTCTTGCTGTATCAACTCAGACTATTGCTGCATGCTGAATTTTATTCTTGTACAACAAGCCATTTCAAAAGTGTTTGGGCAGTGCTTCCAGGAGGCAGTGGAGGAGATACCGTGACTGTTGGCACCAACTGTTTTTAGGTCTATGCCAAGCCATGTAATTTTGAAATCTTTTCTGTGCTGTTGTTTATGTATATATAAAGCCTCTGTGTGTGTATATATATTCACACACACAATGTGAATATGTAACACTTTATATTGTTAAAAATCGCACAGGATTTTTGAAAGTCATTTACTCGTTAGACTTTCTCTTGCATTTCTAATTGCACAGTCAATTGCATTTATTGACTTCCATTTCAGTTCTGCTTACAGTATTCCCTTTTTATTACGTCCTTAATTGGTAAGCATCTATATACATCGACAGACTTGCACTGCAAAGTGCAAACCCTCCACCATGTCCTTGGAGGTTTTCAAGACCTGACTGGACAAAACCCTGAGCAGCTTAGTCTGAATTCAGTATTGAACCATCATTTGAACAGAAGGTTGGATTAGAGACCTCCTGAGATCCCTTAAGTCTAAACTAGTCTGGTATTTTTTCTTTTTGTGGGTGGAATGAAAATCTGGCTCTCTAGTCAGTAGTAGGGGCCAAAGCTTCAGTGCAGGAGGACTAATCCAATGGAGAGTCGAGGGCTCAGCTTCTAATGACTCCTATCAGTGTGCTGGAGTGCCAAACAAATATGTCAGAAATACCCTGCATTTTCCTGTCTCTTTGCTTTGGGTGGAGTCCTAGGATGTACTTCAGTGCACGTGCACAGCCGCAGGAGAAGCCTCCTGGCTCTGAGTGTGTACGTAATCCATACTCTGTGCAGGATGTAAAACTTTGAACTGGCTTGAGCATCATTACTGATGTGTGCTTCACACCTTGATAACCTCCGTTCTTACCTGTTGGATCATATTGGCCTCATCTCTGTATGGTTGCCTTCCTTCACCCCCATTACATCAAACAAATACTGGGTTTTTTTGTTTTGTTTGTTTTTTTTTTTTAAGAACTTTTATGGCTTCTCCCTATTTTGGCAGTCAGCTGTAAATCATTAAAATATTGAGACCAGTACAGTTCATTTGATAAGATTTTAAAAAGGTCTATCAGTCTTCTGTTGTAAAAGCAAGTGATGACAATTTTTTCATAAGAAATTTGAGATTGGAATTTTTGTTAATTAGATGTTATTGACTATTGACATTTAAAAAAAGCCTCAATTTTGATTATAGGGAGATGGAACAGAAGAACACTGGGGAGGCAGAGTAGACTATCTAAAAGAAAAAAATTTTAAAAAGGGTTTCTACAATCCTTTCCTCGTTTTTACAGGCAAAAATCAAACATCAGTCTGTATACTGGTGTATCTGTGTTAATGTATTGTTTTACAATGTGGTACAGTTGAACCCAACCCCCCCCCCCGATCATTCTTTCAGTTTCATGGAGTCGTAAGGCAATTTAGATCAGGAGGGACTTTGGAGGTCATCTAGTCCAGACCCCCACTCAAACCAGTGTTGTCCCAAAAATCAGGATTCTTTCACCCGGTGTGCAAAAAAAGCCAATTAACACACAGAGCCGAGATATTTGTTTATTTCATGTCTGCGCAGAGATGGGTGCTAGGTGGTAACTCCACAAAGCTAGCACACCTGATTAACACACGGTAAAGCATTTTATACCTTTCAAGCAACAGTTATCAGTATTTTTACAGTTTTTCTTAGTTACTCTCATTCCTATTCGTTCTCGCAAGTCTCATCTCCACTTAAAGTCGCAGTGTCCTCCTTTTTTACTGCGCATGTTCTGTGAGGAAGGGGCTTCTGTTGGTAGGGGGCTCTCCCTACTCAAGGGTGGGTTTTCTAGTATGTTAATTAGGATAGTTCACTCGCAGTTCAAGTAGCTCTTTGATTGCCCCTGTGCTTATCTTGGTATGTCTTTACCCACTGACTTATGGTGTCATCTTGTTTCTCTTCTCAAGGTCACGCCTCGTTAACTAAATAGCATCCTTTGTTTTTGTTTCTCGCATATCTCCAACAATTCCCCCCTTTGAGACTTAGATAAATAGTTCTTATTTAAAATAAGTCTCACTTAGATATTTTCATTCTAAAACTTCAGTCTTTGGGAGATTTCAAAATTTTCCAAAACTGCTCATAGGTTCCTTCCCATTGACATATGTCTTGCTGGAATTTTTTTCTGTCCTTTATAGGGAAGTTTTCAAGTTTGAGGGATTTATCTCCCTCTGTCATGAGCGTGCATACCCTGGGTGATTGCATTAGAGCAATTTCTTCATCATGTGCCAAACCTTAAAATACAGTATGATTATAAGCAGTAAACATAAACATGTTAGCAATAACAAGATCACAACAGGGTGTAGCATGAGATTAAGAATGCCTGTTGTCTTGGGTGACCATCCAAGGAAGGCTTCCCACCACCTATGTTCTCCATCTTTCCTCACCCGGTCCAAAACACGATGTATCTCTTCTGTGTCATGGTGAACGGTGATGAAAGTCTTTTGTCCCTCTTCTCGGGCACGTTCCAGCAACTGGCGTAGATCATTATGTTGTAAAAATTTTTTCACCAGTGTGAGATCCATCCCAATGGAAGTAAGCAATAGATCCTTAACTAAAGTATAATTGGATTGTATTAGCTGATAAGTCATAACTGGAGCTGAATAGTTGAAATCACATCCTATAATGTTAGTAAAAGTTACAAATGCAAGTATTTGAGTGATTTTTTATCCCGACAGTAATATTATCTACAACTATAAAATTACATAGAGTTCTTATACACACACATCCTTTCCCAATGTATATGAGTACAGTTCCAGGGATTTCTTTTGGATGTATCTCAAAGTGACAAACATTTTCCCCAGTGTCAAGACAAGTGTCTTGAGCTTTGATGGTATTACTTTTGCAAATAAATCCCTGTTGTTCCCGTACCACACATGCATCAACTTCAACAGTCTGCCATCTGTTATTGTCTCGTTGGGCCCATACTCTATGCTCTAATGGATAGAGTACAGTCCCATTGTGATTTAAGCCTAACGCAATGATCGGGTAGATGGTTTTTACCGATGCATTCTGTATGGTTACAACAAAGGCCGTGGCTTTGTTATGGATAGGATTGTGAGTGAAATTGCCCAGATACCACCATGATTGGAATTCTCTTTCAAATGCAGTTGCCTTTTCCCAGATTATTTTCCGAATTTCAGTAGGTAAGGTGCCGTCTTCACCTTCTCTTACAATTGCTGCTATTGTATATTGCACCCACAGTTGAGCCTGGATACAACTAAGAGCTAGAGAAATATTATTTTGGACTATACCAAGTGCATCTATGATTATTGGTGGTCCTTTTCATTAACCCTTTCCCGCTGAGGCAATATATCAGATAACAGCCATTGACGAGTTCCTAAACCTGACAGGGAGGATCGCAATGGATGTTCTAATTTTTTTAGATCATGTGTGGCTGTACTGAGTTTGTTTGCAAGTATTTCATATCTATGCTGTTTAAGACTCCCAATCCTGTCCCTAGGATACCAGTTACATTTCTTTTTACTCGATTTGGAAGAGTAAGAGACTGCCCATGTAACCATGCTAACCATCCTGTATAGGACGCACTTACGAATGGTGAACAGGCTGGTTTAACTGCAGAGATATTAATCTGCATTGATAGCTCTACCCGTTTGAGGGACCATGACGGATTAAACAAAAGTCGTTGTTGTCCAACCCTTTTAACGACATATGGTCCAACTCTAGCTATCTGGGGGGTTATTTCCTTTAGTAATATCCTAATTACTTCCCTAGCCCCATTGTTGCGACAAGGGAAAGTCTCAGGCCATCCGGAAAACGTATCCACTAGAACAAGTAGATACTTATGTTGTCCACATTTTGGTAATTCAGAGAAATCTATTTGCCAGTATTCCCTAGGGGTTATTCCTCTTTTTACGTCACCTGCTGGCGGCTTTCTTTGTATTTTGGGATTATTTGCACAACAGATTTGACATCTTTTTACTATTATATCTGCATTTGTCTGCATTTTTGGCCCTACGGCGTATCTCTTAACACTGCTTATCATAGCATCGGCTCCCATGTGAGTTTCTTCATGTAGTTTCTTGAGGAGAGCTTCCATCGTTTTTTTTAATTTCATCAAAACTACTCCGACACTCTGGAGTCCCTTCTAACAACTCCCCACAAGGCCCTTTGTGTCTGCGTATAAGGGCTTGGTTGTAAGTCCGAAATTGGGGATCCATATCCAGCAGAATCTGGCTATTCCCAGAAAGTTTAGCAGGCTTACTGTGGCTTCTGTACAAGTCTGTTCTGTATCTGCTCCAATTAAGATATCGTCCACATACTGTAAGAGAGTAACATTATCATTATTAGTTTGCCATTGTTCTAATTCTTTGGCCAGTACTTCACTGAACAAAGTGGGACTATTTTTAAATCCCTGGGGAAGAACAGTCCAACACAGTTGTCCTTTCCTTCCAGTAGTCGGATTCTCCCATTCAAAAAGCGAAGAGTGTTTGACTCTGTTCATCCACTGGAATACAGAAGGCGACATCTTTTAGGTCCAACACTGTAAAATAGGCATTGTTTTCGGGTACAGATGCTAGCAAAGTATAAGGGTTAGACACTGTAGGATGTATGTCTTTGGTTATCCAACTTATAGCCCTCAAGTCCTGCACTAATTGGTAATCCTGGGAGTGAGGCTTTCTCACTGGTAAAATCGGTGTATTGTATTCAGATTGACATTCTCTGAGCAGTCCATATTGAATAAAGGTATTTATCAGGGCTTCGAGGCCCTTGCGAGCTTCCAGCCTAATAGGATATTGATGCACCGTTACTGGTTTTGCCCCCTCTTTTAGTTCTACTTTAATCGGACTCACATTTTTGCTTTACCTGGGTTTTTTTTTTGAAGCCCATACCAGGGGGATTACCACATTTAATGCAGCATCTGGAATATTCTCTTCAATTTCTTCTGATGTTTCATCTGTCAGCAAGCAGATCTGAGCTCTCCAGGCAGTTTCAGGTGGGATATGGAGCTGTACAGCATTCTTAGAAAAGGTTACTTGTGCATTTAGTTTGCATAATAAATCTCGCCCCAATAAAGGTAGGGGGCATTCTGGCATGTATAGAAACTCATGAATTAATTTAGCTCCCCCAATTGTGCATTCCATTGGTTGTAAAAATGGCCTTAATGTTCTTTTTCCCGTTGCCCCAACAATAGGTATAGTTACTTTACTTAGAGGTCCTTTACAACTGGTGACCACTGAATGAGTAGCCCCACTGTCAATTAAAAAATCTATGGTCTCATTCCCCAGCTTAACTGGAACCAGGGGATCAGCTGGGAAGATTTTAATGTTCTCCCCCGGTCCCCTTCATTCATTGTCTGAATCTTATAACAAGATTAGCATTTTCTGCATGATCCCGTTCCTTTGGCCCCTCTCGTTTCAGGCATTCATTCTTCCAGTGTCCCTCCTGTTCACAGACCGCACACTGATTTAGCCCTAAAGGGGTTCAGTTTTGCGGACCTCTTCCCTGCATTATTCCACCACATCCTCCTCTTCCTTTACTTTTTCCTCTACCCTTCCCTTCAACATCATTTCCATTTATTGCCGCTGCCAGCAAAGATGCGTGCAACTTTATTTTGTTCTGTTTTTCTTTTCTTTCCCTCTCATCTCGATTGTCATAAACCTTATACTCTATCAATTGTGAGATCGACATTCCCCCAGCTCCATCAACTTTCTGCAACTTTCTCCTTATATCCTGAGTCGACTACCCAATAAACAACATATATTGAACATCCTCTGATTTGCCTCATCATCCGGATTCAAGTCTGTCCATTTTCTAGCTACCTCACATAGCCTTTCGTAAAAGGCTGATGGATTTTCCTCCGGACCCTGCCTTACCTCGTAAAGCTTAGACACATTCTTCGGTTTAGGCACTCCATGCTAAACCCCATATAGTATCAGCTGCTGATACTGCTTCAGTTGAGCCCTCATTCCCCCCCCTGTTAGGATCCCATTCTGGGTCCCTCTTAGTAGGCAGAAACTCCTCAGAATCTTCTTGCCTGTTTCTCCTTCCCCCTTCTTCCCTGGCCCTTTCAATCACCATTCTCTTTTCCTCTGCTGTAAAGCACGTATTTATCAAAGCCTGTATATCTCCCCAGTTGGGATTATGTGTTAACATTATAGTTTCTAATAGTTGATGTACTCCGTCAGGGTTTCCCTTATAGGATCCAACAGATTGTTTCCAATTTAACAGCTCAGAGGTAGTGAACGGAACATGTATAAAAACCAGCAGTCTTTCCGGTCCCACTGCTTGTCTCAGGGGAGCCTGTACAACTGGTTCAGCGTGCCCCCTAGTCCGGCTGGAAATGGGGCTAAAGTTATCATTGCCCGATTGTAAATTAGGATCGATTGGCAATTGTCCAGCACTGCTTTTGTATAGTGGTGGGGCTGTCGGGACTAACAGTTGCACATCTTTCTGCTCTTCTCCCCCTGCAGTCTTTCTATCATCACAGCCTATGCAACAACCGCTCTCCTTTTTCTCAGAAGCTGTATACATCACTAGGTCAGTCTTTAGCTTACATTTTTCCCGCATATCAGATTTTCTATACAAAGTCATAAAGGCATCAACATAAGGTACGTCGTCGCATTTCCCCATCCAACGGCAAAACGACATCAATTGTAATATAGCATTATAGTTTACCGATCCATTTTCTGGCCAGACTTCATCATAACCCAATTTATAATTTGGCCATCATTGATTACAATATCTTTTCATTTTATCTTTAGTCATTAGATTTCCCCCAAACTTATTCCAATTTTTCAAAATACACCCCAAAGGGCTACAGGGAGGAATCACGGATTGGCTTGCTCCCATTTTAACCGAATTTACCTATTTGCCGGCTTTGACTCCCTTGGTCGGTAATTACCCTTCTGACCCCTTTGGTCAGTAATTACCACTCTGACCGCTTTGGTCAGTAATTTCCTCTCTGACCCCCCTTGGTCAGTACCGCTCTGACCCCCCCTTGGTCAGTATGCGCACTCAGTTCTGACCCCCCTGGTCAATTAAGGCAACCCTTGCCGAACGTCTACGTGCGACTTTATGCGCCCCCCTGGCGACTTGATGCGCACTCGGCTCTGACCCCCCTGGTCAATTACGGCACCCTTTGCCAAGCGTCTACGTGCGACTTTATGCGCCCCACCGGCGACTTTATGCGCACTCGGCTCTGACCCCCCTGGTCAATTACGGCACCCCTTGCCAAGCGTCTACGTGCGACTTTACCCTTTAACCTTCCATGGGAGTCATTGAATTTGTAATTAAATTTTATACTCACCAATCCAAGGATTCATTCCCCTTTCACCCTGATACAAATATCTCTGGTTGGCGTTGCACCTTTGAGTCGCTTGTCGCCCCGGCTTCGGAGGGAATCCGGAGGAGTCCCCGATCAATAGGTCGGTGCGCGCTGGAGCTCAGTCCGGTCCGGTCCGCTGTCGGGGACGACAAGACGATCCGGGCAAGGCCTTATGGCTGTCCCATCTGGGTCGCCAAAATGTTGTCCCAAAAATCAGGATTCTTTCACCCGGTGTGCAAAAAAAGCCAATTAACACACAGAGCCGAGATATTTGTTTATTTCATGTCTGCGCAGAGATGGGTGCTAGGTGGTAACTCCACAAAGCTAGCACACCTGATTAACACACGGTAAAGCATTTTATACCTTTCAAGCAACAGTTATCAGTATTTTTACAGTTTTTCTTAGTTACTCTCATTCCTATTGGTTCTCGCAAGTCTCATCTCCACTTAAAGTCGCAGTGTCCTCCTTTTTTACTGCGCATGTTCTGTGAGGAAGGGGCTTCTGTTGGTAGGGGGCTCTCCCTACTCAAGGGTGGGTTTTCTAGTATGTTAATTAGGATAGTTCACTCGCAGTTCAAGTAGCTCTTTGATTGCCCCTGTGCTTATCTTGGTATGTCTTTACCCACTGACTTATGGTGTCATCTTGTTTCTCTTCTCAAGGTCACGCCTCGTTAACTAAATAGCATCCTTTGTTTTTGTTTCTCGCATATCTCCAACAGCAGGACCAGCTTAGATGAAGTTGCTCAGGGTTGCTATTCAGGATAAGTTTTTAATATCTCCAAGGACAGATATTCCACAGCTTCTCTAGACAGCCTGCTTCAATATTTAACTGCCTGTGATGTGAAACTTTTTTTTCAGAACATATAGTCAGAATTTCTGTTGTTGCAACTTGTGTCCATAGCCTTTGTCCCATCACTACGTGCCTCCAAGAAGAGTCTGCCAGAGAGACTCTCCACAGGATAGATTGTCAGTTATGCAGAGTTAAAGTGTCTTTGTTACTTCTTTGTGACAGTAAAAGGCCCATAACTTATGAAATTACCTGAAAATATTTCTAGTCTGTTCCTTTTAAGACATGAAAATTAATACATTGGACCTTCTGTAGCAAGCATATAGATTTGAGCACTGGTACGGTATAAGCTGCTCTGTATGGTATGAATTAGTGTGGGAAGATGTTTGTCTTCACTGGAGTTGTAGCTTTCAAAGGTAAACTTATTTGGGATTTTTGATGTAGGGAGAGAAGTTTGTCTTCAGTAAAGCCAAGGGTAGGGTAAAATTATGGTGAAATATTCTTTGTTCATTGTTCTGCCTGCTGTTAAAACTAGTCTTTCATAATTTTAGAATCTGTGCAAGATTCTTACTTGGTCTGTGCTACCTAATACAAAGCAGGCTGAACTCCAAAACCTTTGAATTTTGGTCCCACAGGAGATCTAAGTTGTGGAAGGGAGCACAGACACCTCCCATCCTTTCCTTCAACTGCCAGCCAGCAGTTACTAGACTTGCAAAACTCTTAGCTGCCTTCCTGGAAGACATCTGGATCATTAGCCCGTAGTAGTTAATGAATGAGGTTTTTAAAGGGAGCTGCTCTTGGTGGGTTTGGCCAAGGGTCACACTCACTTTAGGAATACTGTCCCCTTCTCGCAGCCTCTGTGCTTTCATCTGTCCATCAAGTCTGATCCTTGTTTGGACCTTTTGTGTGCTTGTGTTATTTCGTATGTGAATTGTATGCATTGTAAACTTTGTCAGCAATAATACTTTGAAGTAAAATGAAGGTAACTTAAAATAATGCACTAATTATTTCCAAAAGATACTTCATAAAAATCAATTTTTGATGATTTGACATGTTTAATTAAAAGGTGCAAAGGTGAAGTTGCTCAGCAAGTTGCCAGTTGTCTCTGGTTTAACTTGAAAAGTAGCTTTCTTTTAAGAATTTAACACCTCCCCCCCCCCCAATATTCTCAGTGAAAAAGAAGTAATGTTTTTTTGAAATAGGATCTCCTGGGACAGTCATTCAAAAAATAATGCTTTTTTTGTTGATGATTACTTTAAGTAGTTGTAGTAACTCTTGATTAATCAGTGTTGTGGTAGGTTTTTTGTTTTTTTCGCCCCTCTCTGGAAGTCCATTTTAAAAATCTTTTTATCTTTTTGTGTAATGTTTTCTGTTGCTCAAATCTTGAGCTAGATGCATTTTGAATAATTAAATGAAACTGTACTTTCACTAGACTATTATCCACAGAAAGATCTTGGGTGTTTTCTAGCAAACTAATTAGATACCAATTGCAAATTGAATTTAGAATTCTGTTCCTTAACACTTCTAACAACACAAATTAGTAACTTCATGTACTTTTTTCCTTTTTTCTTTGGGAAACCACAAGTACATTTCCGGTGGGGCTCATCATGCATATTACTCCACTTTGTTCCAGAGCTGAACATCATGTGAAATACTGTTTAGCTGTCAAGGTCTCTTTTTGTAAGAGAACATTGCAGCTAGTGATTTCATATGATAGCCAGCCCTTCGTTCTTTAATGTCTGCAAAGAGAGTGGTGCTGTTTGTCGTCTTTTCCTTGAATGGCCTTTAGGAGGATGACTTGCCTCCACTAAGATAAAGCTGAAGAGTAGCCATTATTGCCCCAACAGAAAACAACCTGGCCGTCTTGATGGTGGCCACTGCCGTCTGCTTGCAGGGATGGCAAAAGAAGACCTTTTGCAGGATAGTTCATGGATTAAGCTCGTCCTGAGACTGCCTGCTGAGATGGTCTTAACTGAGACAGCTAATGATATTACAGAACACTTCTGTCTGTGTTGTGGACTGAGCTGCTTATGAAGCAGTTCCTCAACTGCTGCAAGTTACAGTCAGGCATTTTTAAGGTAAACAAGCACCAATTTAGTTTGGGTCAGAAAGCCACTTTTATAATTCAGTTTCAGTTGCACAAAATATATGAATATTTAATAACGTACTTGCAGTTGTCTCTTTAGCTGAAGTTTTGAAGTATATGCTGATTTGCCAGCTACTGGAGGGTGATGAAATATTTAGCTGAATATAAACTTTAGTAGAAAATGATTCTTTGGGGAAAAATTTAAGCGAAATGCTTCCTTAAATTTGGGTGAAGTTTTAAACTTGTATGAAATGCTAGAATAAAAATAAAATCTTGCAATTGAAAACTGTGAGGGGGAGGGTTTGAAATAGTTACGGGCGTTGTTCATACCTAGAGGTGATTATACAATGTTTTCTGCTCCTCACTGACACAATATTTTGGCTAATGGGTTCAATATGTGACTGGTTGACATGTTCCATGAAGACTTATTTTCGTTGCGTACATTGCTGTATTGGGTTTGCGTGGCAAGGTTTTGGTAGCGGGGGGGGCTACAGGGGTGGCTTCTGTGAGAAGCTGCTAGAAGCTTCCCCCATGTCTGATAAAGTTAATGCCAGCGGGTTCCAAGACGGACCCGCCGCTGGCCAAGGCTGAGCCCGTCAGCAACAGTGGTAGCGCCTCTGGGATAACGTATTTAAGCAAGGGAAAAGAAGTTACAGGGGGGTATAGCAGTTGCAGCCAGAGAGAGCGCGGAGTGAGAAGATGTGAGAGGAACAACTCCGCAGACACCAAGGTCGGTGAAGAAGGAGGGGGAGGAGGTGCTCCAAGTGCCGGAGCAGAGATTCCCCTGCAGCCCGTGGTGAAGACCATGGTGAGGCAGGCTGTCCCCCTGCAGCCCATGGAGGTCTGTGGTGGAGCAGATATCCACCTGCAGCCCGTGGAGGACCCCACACCGGAGCAGGCGGATGCCTGAAGGAGGCTGTGACCCCGTGGGAAGCCCACGCTGGAGCAAGTTTGCTGTCAGGACTTGTGACAATGCGGGGGACCCACGCTGGAGCAGTCTGTTCCTGAAGGACTGCACCCTGTGGAAGGGACCCATGCTGGAGAGGTTTATGAAGAACTGCAGCCCGTGGGAAGGACTCACATTGGAGAAGTTCATGGAGGACTGTCTCCCGTGGGAGGGACCCCACGCTGGAGCAGGGGAAGAGTGTGAGGAGTCCTCCCCCTGAGGAGGAAGGAGTGGCAGAAACAATGTGTGATGAACTGACCCAAACCCCCATTCCCCATCCCCCTGTGCCGCTCGGGGGGGAGGAGGTATAGAGAATCAGGAGTAAAGTTAAGCCTGGGAAGAAGGGAGGGGTGGGGGGAAGGTGTTTTAAGATTTGGTTTTATTTCTCATTATCCTGCTCTGATTTGACTAGTAATAAATTAAACTAATTTTTCCCCAAGGCGAGTCTGTTTTGCCCATGAAGTAATTGGTGAAGTGATCTCCCTGTCCTTATCTCGACCCATGAGCCTTTTCATTTTATTTTCTCTCCCCTGTCCAGTTGAGGAGGGGGAGTGATAGAGCAGCTTTGGTAGGCACCTGGCATCCAGCCAGGGTCAACCCACCACAACTGCACTAAAATACTGAGTAGAAAAAGTAGTGGATAGGAATACAAACTATTTGCAGAAAGCTAAGAAGATACGATTTTGAGATCTTAAAGATGACATGAAGAGTTCCTAAAGAACTTCAGCTTATCTGATGTGCTCCAAAGATACTGCTGCTTAGCTAGGGGGACTAATATTCAGAGACTGTCCTGAGATGAGTGTGTAAAATGGTTGGAGGTATCTGCTCTGAAAGGTCAGTGTTGCATTCAGGAGTGGCAAGCTGTACGGCAGCTCTGAAGAGCATTGTGATAAAAGACAGGCTGACCATTGAAAGTGGCAATACTCAAAGTCAGGTTGTTAAGAGTGTGGGAACTGGACTGCAGTGAACCAGGGCCATGGACGCAGGTGACGTATCCAGGTGTTAGGATATAATACTGGGAGGGACAGTGGCACTCCTTCATGGGAAAGGTCATTGACTGAGTAAATATAACATAGAATTGCGAATAAATATTATTTCTGTGTTTTACTAAAGTCATTCCTAGCTGATGAAGTCTAGAAGTATGATGTTTATGTAAAACTGAAACACTGAAGATAAATCAATTAAAAAGCTCCAAGATACATCAATTAAAAAGCTTCAAGAAACAATGTGGGAGAACTCCTCCTTGTGTCTTGTTGATTTAAATCTTAGTCACTGAGAAATTCAATATTTGTGCCCAGATTGTGTACGTTTTATGCCAGTTTGAAAGCTCAGTGCCTAAGAATTTTAGAATTACTTGAAATTTTTGTGTCGTGGAATGCGTGAGACACACTATATACTAGGCATCCTGAGGAGTAGATACAGCAAATCGTAACAGCATCACAGCTGCAATGGGGTAGAAGAATGAGAGTAAGACCAGGCTTGTGCAGTGAGAGGCAGGAGAGGGAAGAAGGGTAATATCCCTTATTATACCAGCTAATGAAAAGGGAGGGGGCAGAATTTTCTAGTGTATGAATTCTTAGGTGTAAATGGCAAATGATAGATTAGTTACACTGATTAATTAACTAAAGCATTTAAGTGATGTTGATTTAGTTATGTTATGGCAGACAAAAAAAAGCATGAGCAAACCGAGACTTCACCTTGACTGTGTCCTTAAGCACTCTATTTACAGTGCTACAACAAATGAAATAAAATGAGGTTTGTGTTTGAATGGTGACTACACAAATTGAACGACAACAGACTTTTTATGTCCTAAAAGGTCTTGGTGTCATTGTCTCCCTCGCACCCACTCCCAACTAAATTAAAGAGGGAAAACACGCAACCCCCAAACAATGAAAAATAAACCAAACAACAAAACAAACCAGCTGGTCTAACAAGATCCTGTGCTATTCTGTAGGTTTTACGTTCTTCGATATGACCCTTAGGAAACTGAGCTGGGAATGGGTTGCTTGGGATGCATTGTACTAAGTATATCACATCACCTATGTGTTGCTTGTTAGATATTATAAAGATCCCATTAGGTGAAGAATTGTTAAGAAAAATGTTCTGTGTTGCAGGTAAACACCTTAGAATTATGTTGGTAAAAGCTCCACTTGTACTATTCTTTAGTTAATAAATTATGACAATAGTAATGTCATATTATAGTATTGTTTTCTGTCTTCAGGGTTTTTTTTAATGCTGCCTGCAGATCTCCTCTTAGCTCGAATATGATTGTCAAGGCTTTGCAGAGCATGTTAACTTTTCTGTATGTCATAGGTCAAGGACAATGTTTTTCTGAAGTCTGTTCAAACCTGGGTCTGAAGTCTGGAGCAAAGAATGTCATGATCTTAACAGGAATGATAAACTGCTTGTTCTTTAGGATCTCAGTTGTTCAGGTATCTTTTGCTAGTTTTTCTGCTCATCAACCTAGAATGTGAAGTTGTCATTTAGAGTTCTTGCATATACTTGCACACTAATCAGTTCATCTTGGTGTTGCTTTAGGGAGAAAGTACTTCCTGAAGTTTGAAAACCAGTAAGTCTTACATATTCTAAAGATGGCTTGCAAATTTGACATTCCGGGACCAAAGATGTTCAGGACTGTAGAGAAATTGAATACTTTCTCTTAATTATAAAACCAAAAACTGCTAAAAGGCATGTAATGAGATGTGAATTTTGCAAGATTGTTGTATACATATTTCTGCTTCTAGTTAATCATTTTAACTTATTAAACCTTACATGACTTTGTATGGCTTGCTTCATCTGCACTAGCTGCTTACTGCTAAGTGGTTGCAGAGAGGTGTGTGTATGTAAAACTTGGCTCCTAGTATGTGCACAGGTGACCTCACTGTGACCTCACTACTTAATTGGTCTTTCACATCTTGAAATTAATTAAAGCTTGTTAACATCCAAGAAAATAATGAGCCTTAAAACACAAGAACTAGTCATCATTTAGAAGTAAAATATTGTTTTGGTAATACATAATGAAAGTCTGTTTAGGATGTTACACTGATGGCTAATTATTCTGTATAGCTAGGGTGCTAGTTCTAAGTCAGTTCTTCTCTTCTTCCCCTGTAATGTCGTGGATCTGCTTGCTGCTCAAATGCAAAGGCAACCGTGGACGATTAAAGGGCTGGAGTGCTTTGAGCAGCACATTAGAGCGCATCCAGCTCGAGCTCCCTCTGAGCAGGGTTCAGAACATTTATTGCTGCGACTCTGCTCTCAGTTTTGAGTGCTGCTTTCTCTCTGGCAAGCTGGCTCCATTGTATCAAAACCCTTAATGTTTATTTCTCCAATACTTTGGTTACAGGAAAAGGAAATAAAACTACTTATTTCTCCCATTAGCTGTTTTTTCTTGTCCTGTCTTCAAGAAGAATTGTATCCCTCCTTTTCTGTCCCCTCATTACTAATACAGTAAGTAAATAACTTAGTCTTTAACTTCTTTACCATATCTGAGTGCCCTAAGCATAGTAAGCATTAGTCCTGTTTTATAGACAAGGAAGTGAGGAACAGAGCAACAAAATATTTCATCAGTATGGCGTATGACATCCATGGATTTGGTTGTGCTTGAATTCCTGTGATAACCCTGCTGGCTCAAACAGCAAAATCCCCAGCTGCCTATGGCCCCCTTTATCTCTCCCGTTCTCCTCTACCCTCCACCTCACTGTCCCCCTCTGTATTATGTTGAAGAAGTCATGTGTAGCATAGCACAGTGATCTAGATTGGTCATCTTATGAAGTGTGGCCTTCTTTTTTCCTGGGTTATTTTTCATCCAAATCAATTTTCCTGTTCTTCCCTGTCCAACTAAATGAACAATTATACCTCTGTTTTCCCCTCTGTATGGGAGGGAGAGGGGTTTGAAATGAGGGATCAAAGGCTGTGTAACCTGGCATAAGCAACACTGCTGCTAAGATCGAAACTAGTGTTAGGCTATAGTTTTTGAGTACTTTAAAGTAGGCAGTGCTACCAAAATAAATTCTTCTGATCAGCTTCTGATTCTTGACTTCTAGAAGTTTTGGAGCATTTGTGCAGTGAACTAGATTTCAGAACTATTACAGGTTAAAACTAATTATATAGAGAACATCTAAAATGTCTGTGCAGTCTGCACCGATTATTGTGCCAACACAGGGCCAGAGATGACATGGGGATGGAAACACCTGAGAGGGGGAATGAAGTATGTTTTTGAAGCTAGCGCAAGTGGTTCTGCTGCCAGTGCTTGTCGGACTGCAGCAGCCTCAGGTGAACTTCCCTGCGGTGAGGGCTGACACTGGATTACTCTAGCTCAGCAAAATTCAAGATGTGACTGTAGCGGGAGTTAATATGCCTGTGCTAGTGTGTGTTGAGCTAGTGTCTTTAATGATGGAGAGTGCTTCAGTTCTGCATTCTGGCACACACTTAAAGCTTGTACTGAAGCATCTGTGCTGCTATTGTTACTTGTGTTGGCTAGGTTAAGCTCATACATGATAATACCTCAATTTTTCTGTGTAGAAAATAGATGGTATGGTATAAAAAGGTAGGGAGAAGCTAATTGTCTTTTGTTTTATGTCCTGTAGATAAATTGATAAATACAAATACATTCGATAGTTTAGAAAAGATGTAACTATTTCTTCAGTTCTTTTGTATCAGTCTCTGATTTTTGAATGGATGAAAGTATTATAAGATGTATTAAGAAATTCAGTGTATAGCAGTCATAAATATGGAATGTCCTTGTAGTTTGTTCCTTACTACTCAACCCAGTTCAAGAACTGACATACTATATATATTTGTGAACAAATTTTGCACTGCATCTATATGTATGTGGATTTTTTTGCCACCTCCTTTTTGTTAGGAGGAGGTTGATGAAAGCATGTAACTTCTGTTTACCTTGAGTTAGATTGGATTTTGTATTTTTATCTGTTTCACTTTTAGAGTTGAAGTTCACTTGGTCTTTGTTAAGGAAATGTGAAATATCCTCTAGGAAGTACAGTTTGCAAAATGCTCACTTTCTCTGACTGATAGCTTTGGATTACCTTCACTTTTTTTTAGCTGGAGGACACAGTTTCCCTTCTAGGATTGCCAGATTGATGATCTCATATGAAAAAAGTGAACAGGCAAGGCGCTTTTTTCATCCTGTTACATCAACATCTGTTAATGTTTTCTGCTGTTAAATGTAGCCAGCTTCTGCTATTGAGAAACCCCAGCTTTTCACCAGAAAGTTAACAGGGACATAGAACATAATTGTGTGTTGTGATGAACTTCTATCTAAATTAAAAATAGCTTTTTAAACTTTCATAACCTTCTAGTGTTAAGCTAGCATTTTTCCACATGACTCACTCATACAGATTGTAGCTGTGGGTAAGGCTGTGCAGAAAGATCTGGACCGTGACTTCCAAAGGGGTAATGAAAACACATTTGGCAGTGAATAAGGACTTCAGACAGAGTATTGCAAAAGGTAATATTTATAGTAAATATTTTGCCTTACTGTAAGCCTGTAGGTGGAGGGTGAGGCTTGAGTGGAGAAATGGGGCAAAAAATGTTTGTTAGTTGATGATGGTTATGTTAATGCTGTAAGCTTTTATTTGAAGTAGCCAGTCATCTTTGAGTTTTCTACGTCTTAAACATAATAAAGGCCAATCCACTCGTTTCCTGCAGCCTGAAGAGCACAGAGGATTAGAATAGCTTCATTGTTGTTGTGGTTCTTGATTTAATATGAAATATAGTGGCAACATTGATCTTTATAAGGCTCTTGTCCTTCTTTCTTTAACTTTGAAATTGGTTTGTAAGGTTTCTTACTTGAAATAGTCCTGTTGGTTAACCAGAAAGTGAAGGTGTGCTTTCCTCTATATTCAGATATGGATAAGTCTCATATTTCTGGGTTTTGGTTTGGTGTGTTATTTTTTGTTTGTTTGTTTTGGCATTTTCAAAAAATATTGCTGAAAATCTGAATTTCATAAAGCTGACTTCTGTCTGCAGCTCTGTGAAGACCTAGATTATGGATGGATGAGAGTAAGTTACATTTTTAAAATAGTAATTCTGAATATTGCTGGAAATTACAGTGAATAAAAAGAATTACAGGTCTTGCTTTATGGTGTGTTTTGACATGGGGACATGCTAATTTCTGTATCTAAAGGGTGGCTGTTTTGCCAGAGAGCCTTTCTCCTGTTTTGCCTGTTCTTCCCAGAAATGCACCTTGCAGGATGATGTGGTACTTCTTCCAGTAGCAGGGAAGTGAGCATGGTCTCTCCTTCCTTGTCACTTGGCAGGACCTGCCTGTGAATAGGCAGTGGAGTCAGTTTGCCCATATACAGCAGGCCTGACACTTTTTGTAAGCATCAGGCTTTCATGACACATAAATGTAAGATTATGTCCCTGCTACTTCTCATCCCTCCCTATTTGCCCCAGGGAGACAAGGGACCAGGGGTCAGATGCGAAGTCTGGGCTGTTACTTGTAGCCATCCTGCATAAAGGGGTTGAAAATCACCATTTAAGACTTGTGTTTCAGCCTCGCCAGGTCAGCAGCATTCTGTTCCAAGGGCGTAGCAGGAATTGCCTGGTTGTTATCCTGTGCTTCTTGTGGAGAAATTACCATCCTGTCAGTGGTGATAGTGTGGCTGTTCTGTTGTCCTCATCTTTGTCTCCATTGGTAGTAATGGAAATGGGTGGCTCTGAAATTTGCAGTCAGATGGCAAGCCACTTGCTTCCTCTGTGATATTTATTACAGGCTAAGGCGTTATAGCAGCATGCCTCTTTCCCCAAGACGTCAGTTTTCTTTTACGCTACTTTGGGATTTTTTTTTCTATTGGCTTTGTTTGAAAAGGGGTAGCACTCATAATTAAGTCACCTTTAAAAAGAAGTACCGAGCATAAATTGATAGTGTTTCCTTCTTAAATCAGCAGATAGTCTGAAACAAGAGCTCTGAAAGAGAGAAACATTCAGTGCTTGCACTGAGGGTTACCTCTGAGGAAAATATTAACTATTTCAATACCTGGTTGTAACTTGGCAGTGAGCTAAGTGCTTATCCCAGACTGCTTCCCAGAGCTCTAAAGGAGGAAAATCACCAGCTGTTAAAAACAGGCGTGTGTGGATATCTTTAACAACTTTTAATACTTATGAGGTAATATTTTAGCATACTGAAAATGAGTAGGTAGTACACGGTAGTGTGAATTTATTCTTTACTTGAAGGATTACTGACTTCCTGTATTCAGTTGGTTTATAATCTCCAGCTGTTTTCCTGTGCTGTGTAGAAAACTTGTACAGATGTTTTTTAGGGAAGAGGCGAGAAGAGAAGGGGACCGTCAGTGCATTTGGGAGGACTGGAGGAGAGGAGCAACTCCTGTGCAGATGTCTCTGTATTTAGCTGTAATAGCTCCATAGCTAATTTGGTGCGAGTGGTTGCTGCTGCCTGTGTTCATGACTCAACTGTAGGCTTCCTATCTAATGCCAGGAACCACATGTCTGTCAACAGCACTACTTAAGCTAAGTGATTTTAGCTCCCAAGCCAAATTATGAAATCTGTTGTCCTTAAGCCCACTAGAAAAGGCATCCAGAAATCTGCCACTGGATCATCTCCTGCTCTCTCAGGAGACATCCTCACAAGCCCCACACTGATTACCCTCATTAGACTATATGCAATGTGTGGGCTAAATCTTTTTTTCTCTCATATAGCTGGAAGATGGTAGAAAGGACTTTCTTCTGTTTTAGCAGGTGCTGGGAATTGTTCAAGGTGTGATTTTTTTACTTAGGTAGTCAGTCCAGATGAAGAGGTAAATACGACTCCTCTGGAGAGTGAAGTATAGGGAAGTTAGTTAGGGAGGCAAGAGCAGTGGCTGGAGGACTCCCTCATCCCCAGTCAAAGAAATGCTAGTGATTTCTCCTTTTCTGCTTTTTTTTGCTGCTTGTTTCCTTGTTTGCGTGCAATAAAGGCAACTGAACACATGGAGCGAGAAAGACTTTGTGGGGATGTTGCATGGCCAGGAGAGTAGGGAGACTAGCCTACATATGGTCCTTAGGTAAGAGCAGATGCAGGAGATTCTCAAATGTTTTACTACAATTTTCCATAGTATGCAGCTTTTGTGGATTGGAGCGATTAAACTTTAGAGTGCAAAATACCTTGACTCTAAAAGGTATGTTAATTTTTTCCCACCCCCCTTTTTTTTTTTTTTTAGGCTGTGTATGAGCATGTTGGAATAAATGTTGAGAACACTTTAATCATATACAGGAACAACTTTTTCTTCCTTGCTGCATCAACTTGCAATAAATATCAGATGATGTTTCAGCTGGGAGGAGTACTCTAGCAAAGTTGAGACAAAGAAGTGCAGTTGGTATTTGGGTCTCAGTTATAATGAATAAACACATCTCAAGTCTGGTAAGTGATGGAGTGGTTCTTAGAAAATTACAGAGAACAAGTTGGTATCCCGTCACCTTTTTTTCTCTCCAACAGAGTCCAGGTAGATGGACAGCATGCAAGATGAATACTGAAAATATGAACACAGTATGGAGTTAATGAGAAGGCAGTGTGCATGTACCTTTTAGGCAAAGGGAGCCTCTAATTTGGATGGCTGCTGATGATCATGTATCTATACTGAGATGTTTGTCAATTCAGTTAGTTGGATATGTCACTATTTCCCGGAGTGAATGGTGTTAAGAAATTAGAATGGCAGTGACGTGGACTCTTACCTCGGAGCAGATGAGTGAAACACAGGCCCCAAACCTCCCAGCATTACAGTGCTTTCATGCTCTTGGAAGCCAGGGTTCGGGTCACATGCCTGTGCTGCACAGGGGAAAGATGGCAAGTCCACAGATGTCCAGAAGAGTTCAAGAAAACACATCCTGGTATTGCAAATGGTAGGACTCTGTTTTTCCTTTTATCTCTATGGGTGAAGCTGGGAAGAGTACCACTGTTTGGTTTTTGGAGAGAGGTGCTGTTTGTATGTTTTGTTTTCCAAATTAGAAAACTTGTCATCAACAAAGGGGGTCAGGTATGAGATGGGGGTCTTGGGAGGTGCAGCCAGTGTTTGTCCTGTGTAAGCTTGTACAAATTGCACAATTCTGGAACAAAAAGAGTTGTCTCCCACTTTTTCAACCCTTTTTTTTTTTTTTTGTGATTCCTCTTGTGCGAGAGGGGAAAGAATGAGCCTCAGTTTGAATACCCATTCATCTCTTCCCCACCCCAAACAGAAGGGAGGGACCTTGAGAAAAGCTGATGAAGTTGAAAACCACCACTTCTGTCGCATTGTGTCTTGGGTGAAATTGGACATTCCTTCTTATATCCTTCCTGTAACTGCTTTGAAATCTGTCTGTTGCAGGGGGCAGTGTACTTGTCTGTTGTGATGGCGCCTTTTTTTTTAAATTTTAAATCTTTCTGTTTTATTATCTTTGACATGAGAACGCAAACATCCAAAGACCATTTTCACATCTTTAAGTTGGAATCTTGAGAGGGCAGCAGATGATGTAATTTTTAAAGCAATTTGCTGCTTCTCCCAGTGGAGAGTTTTAAAGTTTTTATTACCAGTAGCAAACCTTCAACTAGAAGCTATCTTTTACCTATTTACCTATTGTGCAGGTATATGAAAAGACTCTTAGTCCTTTGTATGTATGAATAAAGCAGCTTTTTGGATTATGAAGAAATACATAGCTTAGGTTCAGTTCATGGCACTACAAGTTCTTTTATTATTTTAATGAGATTTATAGAATTTCTTTCAGGTTACTATCATCTTCACTTGAAAAATAATTTCAAAAAGCCAACATTCTTATCTTGTACTAATTTTTGCCTTGCACAAACAAATGTATATTCTGACTGTATTAAAAGTTAGATATGTATTGAAAACAGCCCCCTTTTTTTTTTTTTTTCCAAAGCAATGATTTGAGCATTAACTTTGAGAAGATTGATTCATTTGTAAGGAAGTATACCAACCAGCCCTTTTCTTGACCAGCTATTGAAAAGTATAATGTAGGTGCTTGCTCTGCATGTTGGATTTATTATCTGAGACAGTGGATCTGGCCGCAGACAGAACAGGGGAGCTGGCCAGGCTGTGTGGCAAGCCCCAGGCGTCTCTGGTGTTTCCAACTATCTTTCGGAGAGTTGCCTTAAAACTTGTTGATGTGTTGTGGAAAGTATCTTCCATCCTCCTAAACCCTTTAGAGTTGTAGCTTCTCTTGCATTCTCTTGCTGTTTTCTAAATATGTAACAAATAAACCTGTTGGCTTTTTTCCGTTTGAGTATCTTCTATCAGGCGTGTTGTATGTTTAGATCTTAGCAATATGTTTAGACATTTAAACTTTACAATGAATTGTATATAGTATAGTGGTTTTGCCCTAAACGTGTATTACTACTCATGTGCTACACTGATTTGGCAAGAATCTCTTTTTGTAGGAAGGCTTTCCCCCAGTTCAAAGTTGTATTTATTTGATTAGTTGTTCAGTAACTGTTTCATAATTTATATTTTGTTTCTATATGTATATCCTTGCAAACAATTAAGTGAAGTATATATTCTGCACTTTTTTTTTTATTCGTACTTACACTTTTCATAGTCTACAGTCTTTTCCACTCTCAGTGTCCAAGGATATTTCATCCAGTCTCTTTAACTAAGAGTGTGTCTGGCTGTTTGCCCATTGAGATTTTGCATACAGGAGAGTATGGCCTTAGCTTAGCATGAAATCATCTTTCCTTTGCATTTTTTTTAAATAGAAACAGTCTGTGGCTTGTAATGAAGAATATTGCAAGAAAGCTTTGTTAGTATGATAAATGTTTCTTTAAAACCATAAACAATCCTGCTGTGTTTTTAAGTTTGGATTTGACTAAGTTTGTGGAAGTCATGAGAGCTAATATGATAAAAATAGCTGGTATTCTGAAAGGTAACCACAGTTCTGAGAATGTTGTCTTCATGACTCTGACCTGTCAATGAATATTATGAAGGAGAACATTATGTGTTTAATACTTTAGTTAGAAACAGGGAAGTAACAAAAAAAGATTCATAGCAAGCAATTTTAATTTCAGGTGAAAAATATCGTAGGGAGTAAAGATGTATTGAAAGTTTTGCTGATAAGACACTAGAAAAGTAGAAGAAACAAAATATAGCTGTAACATCAATGTAAAATTTAAGCAAGTCTGTCTTCATGTTTTAAATGACACTATAGGATGCTTTTCGGGGGGGGGGGGAAGTTTGTTCATCTCTACTATGTCACCATGAGCGGGACTTCAATTCTGCTGTCCATAGATGGGGGAAAAAAAAAAAAAATCCCACAGTGATATTACTTTGAAATTCTTAAAAATATTAATTTATGTTGCAGATACTTATTCTATGAAACTGTGGCTGTCAATCACTGGCTCTATCTGCATGCGCCCTGGGATCAATAGTACATTAAGGAAACTGATATGAGGAGGGGAAAAATTCATAAATAATGAATAGCAGGCTTCACTGCTGGTACTTCATTTCTACCAAGAATAATACAAATTCTAGTGAAGTACCCTTGTACTTCCTAACCCTATTAGACTGAAAACCATTATCCTAAATATTGATGCTTTCCTTTAGTCTGTTTCTTGTTAAGAAATATATCTCTGTAATTCTTAACTACGTGCTGCCAAAGGAAAAAGCTAGTGTTTCTATTTATTAGAAATACAGATGCAGTAAGGATATTTGTATTAGAACTGATCTGCAGTCTACGGAGAGACCAGGATTTGAAGTAGGGGGATGTGGAGGTTGCTTTTAACAACGTTTTCTTAGCTTTATAAACAATAGATGCTTGTGAAAGATTTTTGTGGTATGCAGGACATGTGAAATGTTGAGCATTAGAGTATGATCCTTGCACTTTAAATCTGTGTATTAATTTTTTTCATTAGCTCTCTCTGCTTCCACATCCTGCACATTTGCTGGCAAGCATGCATCAGCAATAAGACTTTCTTCACTAATGTGTCTGACATATCTCTGAAATGTGGCTGGTCAGAGCTACAGCTGCTTTTTTTGGAAGTTGGTTCCTTTCAAACCATTTCAGTAATTTCACCTGATATTACTTCAGATTTTCTATATAATGTGCTCTTTCGATGAATAGCCGTGTAGAATCAGCACAGGAAGAGCAAAGTCCTTGGCAATACCAGCTCAATTGCATCTGCAGATGAGGATTTAAAATTCTGTGCAGCAGACAGTACCTCCAGCAGGCGAGTAAAAGGTTACTGCATTATTTTGCTTGTTTGCATCTGGTCTTTATCTACCAAAGGTTTTTTTTTTTAATTGTTCAATTTGTTGTGCATGCTTGTATATAGATACTACTGGAAATTGATTTAATAGAAACATGAATATCAAAAGGGCAGAGCAAGGTGAGGGGAGAGGCTCAGTTCAGCTTTAAACCAAGGAAAGGGAGGGGGGGAAGAGAGAGTAAAGGGGAGGGGGAGAGAGAGCAGAAGAGAAATTAAGCTTTCAATGCAGTGTGAAAATGAGAAGTTTTTTTGTGATTATATTAATTTCAGCTGCTTTCACATCACTTGCATTTTTCTTAACCTTTTGCTAAAGAGGATGCTATTGAACAAGCACTGATAGCTCTATAAATGTAAGTGACAATTATTTCAAGTCAGATTATCCCGTAATCAGGTTAAGCAGTTGTGTTAATGTGAGACCTTCTACTTTCAGAAATAGTATTGCATACCATCTTAAACCAATTAAAATGAACTTTTTACAATATTACTTGCATTTTTTTCTATGGAAAGGAAAAAGAAGTATATAGTTATTGCATTAGTATCTCTTGCAAATGAGAAGACATTTCCAGCAGCAAGTCACTTGTGTGTGTTAGATTAGAGAGGTATTCAATATTATATTTTGAGCAGAGTATACTTCTTTTTAAAGGTTAGACGACCTGTTTATGTCTGCTCATTTGAATTAGTTTTGCCTTTTTTGTTTTTCTCAGAGCGAAGGGCTCCTTGAAGACTTTATTAAAGCTGCTTATACGATCTGCCTCTAACTTGCTTTGAGAGTTGGTTGTGGTACCTTTGGACATTCTACTATAAATTCTCTCACACTTGTTTCTTCCCGGTTTTAAATTTCTGTTGTCTTTTCCTAGTGTTGTTCTCACTCACGTAGCTTTGTAGCAGCCATTCTTATTTCAGGATTTGGTAGACCTGTGTAGCTTTTTTCTCATGCATTCTGACTTTTCAAGAAGACTTTTTGTGGTTGTCTTTTTTTTTTTTTTTTTTTTTTTTTCTCCCAGCCACTGCAAATAGTCAGTCTCGGAGTGTAGCAGTCAGACAGGTCTTGTCGTTCTCCTGTGTAATTGGAAGGTCGTTTTCAAGCCGAGGCGTTACAAAAGGTTGGCAGCTCTGAACGTGTGCAATAACCTGCTCTGTGCTGTGGCTGCGAGGAGTGGAGGCCCTCGCCGGTGGGGAGGATGCTGTGGGCGAGCGCGTGGGGCTGCGTGGGGTGGGGCTCTCGGCTGTTGGCTGCTGGCGTAGCCTCCTCTGGCCGGGGCCCAGGCTGGATAGGCTGCGATGCTGGGGAGGGTAAAACAGACTTGAAGTGACAAGAGCCACAGAAGGAATAGTCAGCAAGCAGTTTGGAGAGATTGCCGTCCCTGAATTTACTTCTCTGTTAGACAACTGTCCATCTTTTCAAAGCAGCTTGCTTTGCAAAAAGGAGTAGAGGGAAAAACGTACACGTTTTTTAAATGTGAGGTATTACTTGCTGATGAGAGTGGCTGACATTTTTTTGAGAAACACTTCTTTTTTTCCTTTCTGTTTAGCAGTCTTAATTTCAGCCAAGGAGCTGCAGAATGAGGCAGCTGGCCAATTTTGAGTGTTTATGGGACAGTACCAGTCCTAATTTCTTTAAGAATAAACTCATCTAATGAGCAAGTCAATGTGTGGCTGTGGCTGCAGCATTATTTCTTCTTTAATGAAGAGGCTGGGCTGTTCGACCTGCTGCTCCAATCTTCTGTCTTGCAGTCATACATCAGAGCAGTTGCAGAGGCTATCCATTGAATGTCTCAATCAGCCAAAGAAGGTAACTATATTTTAAATTTTAACTATACCATTAAAAGGATGCTGTATAATTTGGACTTACATGATAAAAAGACAAATTTCAGATGTTCTTAGCAGTTTTCTTGACCTTGCAGTAGCTATCCAATATCATTTTGCCATTATCAGGTTGTGTAGCAATAGAAATGTGCTGCAGTAATTGATTTTGTAATAGGATCAGGTGATTTACTGGCTGCACTGACAACCACTTGCTTGCTTGTTCTGAAACGTGGAGCACTCTAATGGATGTTTTGATTGCAGCCTCAAGTTGCTCTGAAACTGCTAGATGCTCAAAGATGTAACATCTCATTTGTCAGAATAAAAACTTCTCTAGCTGTATTCTCCAATAACATTAGAAATTCATTGAATTTTTTAAATACTGACTCTTCAGATTCCAGATTCTTTGTTAAAATCCTTTCTGTGTAGAATTGGAAATTGTTTTAGTCAACTTTATGCATATCAACTTATCCCGTTTCCTGATAACCACTTAAAACACATTAATACATGTGCTTTATGCATTTCCTGAGAATTTGGTCCATGCTAAATGTAGTCCAAGTCTGTGCCTAGAGGAGAGTATACAACAAGTCGTTGTGGATTGCTATTAAATGTTGCATTTTTCTGTTAATATATTATGCTTTGGGAGCAGAAATGTGGCTCTAATTAGAAACCAAACCAAAACCATTCCGTATCGGAATGTGGATTTTACTGTAGAAAAAGTCGTTAGGAGCTGTGATCCAGTGAATGAAACTGGGGAGCTTAATTGGGTCTACCTTTTGGACCAAGCTGTCTTAGGGTGATAAAACTGAAACGTTAAACTTTTAGAGCTTTTAAGATATGTAGTGTGCCGTTCATCTCCAGGTTAATTGGAGAGTAGTATGAGCACAGAGTATGTTACAGTGGTTATTAATAGTTTATACCTAATTCTTTTCACTTTCAAAAAAGTCTTAGTTTTTATCCATTATTGTGCAAGAATAAACATGCTCTTTTGAGTATTTGTTCACTGTTATGTGCCATATCATATAAGAATGAAAACTTAAAAACAAAATAACTCATTGAGTTATTAAAAATGGCTTTTAATTGTTGTGCCTATTTTGGAGTGAAAACTGATGGAGAAAAAATTACATCAGGAAGTATAAGTGTCTCACGTGGACCTCAAAGTAAGAAACAGTCAAAAGATAACTTCAGTATGCTGAAGTTTAGACGTTGACACTCACTTTGGCCTGAGGACATCAGTATGCTGTGTACAGTAGGCAATTAAATAACTAATAGCTAAAATCAAATAAGTAACAATTTCTCAAGTGATCATATATACAGTGATTTAAGTGGCCTGAAGTAAATCAAGGTGGCTGGATTTGAAATTGTTGAACCTAATAATGATTAAACTAAACTAGAAAGTTTAAGATCTTTCAACCAGTTCTCACTTGATAAAAATCAGTGAGCAAGAAACATGTGATTTAAACCAATGGATTTTAATTTTGGTTTCCATTTATACCTCAGAGAAGGTAACTAAAAGAAAATTGATTCTCACTCATGTAATTTGTTACACCTTTTTCCTAATGAGGAGAATATACTACTATTTCCACGTTTGTTCAGTTAGTGTATTGCTTGACATTCAGATTCTTCTCAGCTATTTGGTTTGGGTTTGTTGGGTTTTTTTGTGTTTGGTTTTTTTTGTGGTTTTGTGTTTTTACATTGTGAAATGAGCATGAGTCCCTTTGCAGAAATAGGTTTCTATCTCACCAATTTATACATGTCAAAAAAACCCCAAATTCCCATTCCTCCAGCATACAATATGTTTTTTCAGTCTGAAAGAACTGGTCATTGTGTTGGAGTAGCAGAATGAGCCCAAGCGTGTTTTTGAACCTGAAGAGGAGTAGTGTTCAAAGGTGGTGATGGTGGTAGGGGGTAGCACTTCACTGAGCTCAGGTTGCAGGATTTACTTAGTGATTATTGAGTTCAGTGATTTGACTTTAAAAAAGGTGTGTGAGGAGGCAACAATCTTGCAGTGTTTCAACTATTTGCCTTAACAAGCAATAGGAAACGCAACTATTAGCTTAAGAGAGAGAATAATTAAAAATCACTTCCATTTAAAGGAGTTAACTTGATGAGAAAAACAAGCCTAAGTAGTTTGCTTTTACTTTGTTTTTATTTTTATACAGCTTTCTCGAGGTTAGGTTATACTACATGGGAATTTTGCCACCATAATATTGTATATTATAAAAGTATTTGTGAGAAAGTTGATGTGATCTGCTGTATTTTGTGATTCTACACACAATGATAGAGAGCTAATGAATTTATGTTCTGAAGTTCAAGAGGAAAATCTTTGTAAATCACCGAGGAGAATAGTTGGAAAGAATTGCATTTTTCAGAGAAAATGAAAAATAGGCTCTTTTTGTAAAATAGTAGTGTTCTGTGTGCAAAACTGCACTGCAAAACATACAACTCCATAAAACTGTAGCTAGGGCAGGGAAGAGAAAAGGGCCTTTCTGTTGAGAGTGATACATTACTGAAATGGTAGTAAATACTGATAATATGTGCTGCAAGAGTACTGTTGCACTAATGGAGCAGAAGGAGTAATGGAATTAATTGAATAGTAGTATCAGAATTGTTGAAATTGGATTTAGCAGTCTGAAAGTTCAGCTGGAGACTTGTCAAAGTGCCTCCAGTGCGTGTTGGTGACCCTTGGGTAACGCGGTCCAAGGTGCCCCTGCCCCACCGCCCTCCCCGTGGCCACCCGCTGCGCCCCCAGTGTCGGCTCCCAACTCCCGCTGCACAGTCATGTCTGGGGCTGATGGGGCAGCTAGTCCTTATGTACGGCGTGTTACTTTAGGTCCTGGCACCTCAGTGGTGCTCTAATTAACAAAAGCCAGCACTTTGCCAGATTTAAAACGAGAGTTTCTGTCTCATTATTCAGCCAGAAGATATTTGTAATGGTAGCTGCTACAATAGCCTTGAAAAGGACTTGTTTTCTGAAGAAGTTGTCGTGAGAATGAAACTTTGAGTGTGTGAAACATTATAGTAAAAACCTGTATTAAAGTCGCAAAGAAACTGGCTTTATCTTAAATGGTATGTTCATTGTTGAAAATTAACCTTGGTAACTAGGCCTCAACATTTGCCAAAACTGATTTAATTGTGCACGCCATTTAGTGGGATGATTTTGTAGGCTTAAAATGTCGCATGTTTAAAGTGTCTCCCAGAGTGTCAGCGAAAGGCATCTTCCAGCAAATTAAATTCCTTTATTTAAAAAAACAAAACAAAAAAAACCCCACACTGTGAGAGAATTACATTGATTTTATAAAAATCTGTGCTGCTAATATACTTTCTACCTGCTTTACCAGAACTCTTAGAGGTATTTCCCAGAGAAATACTGACAAAATGATGTTTCCTGGAAGGACTTTAATTTTTAACCAGTCTAGTTTAATTTGATTTTGCTGAAATGTGATAGTACTAGGTTTTTGTGTGCATGTGATGTTTCACATAACCATACTAGCTTCTAGGGGAACTGGAAGTGTTACCAGATTGCAAATGCTTGTTACCAATAGGTGAAACCCCATACTTCTGTTTACTGATCTCTTTGCAAAAATTAAGTGAAAAAATCACTGTGTAACACTTTCAAAATATTTCAGTCCTTTGTTTGAGAAGTTCTAATATTTTCTCTATATTCTGGAAATGAAGCATAGACCTTCATTCCCTTCTGACTTAGCATTACAGTGATATGGGTAGCACTTGATGAAGAGTTGGACGTAGAAAATATATGTTGTAATGGCATCATCAGTAGAGAACATGTTATAATGGCATCATCAGTCTCCACTGAAAGTAGAAGCAGCTCAGCCTCCCCAGCTGGTCTGTTGCAGGGCAAGTGGGGTCTCAGCTTTTACTTGGGCAACACTTGCCCCACGGAGCAGGTGGTTTCAGGGAGAGAGTGGCTGAGCAGGGGAGCAGTTCTGGGGGTCAGGCTGTTACCTGCGATGCTCGCTGTCTGCCCCTTACTTGGAGGTGTTTGAATTAGGGTGAGAAAGGGCGAGGTTAGAAAATGAGTGAAATTTTGCATGACTGTGGGAGCAACGTAGCTAGGTTAAGAGTAAGTTATTTCTAGCGATCTTAACTCATATAATAGGGTTGGGGTATTGGCAATGAGCAAAGTCTGTTTCTAATGCAGAACTGTGGACTGAAACTCTCTCCAATAGTCTGCAGTGAGTGCTTTGCTATTTGTGAATGCCTGTGTAGCTAAAGACAAAAGATAATGATCTTCTAAACTGGTTTTCTGACTCTCCCTGACCTTCCAGATCAGTTGAGGGCTTCCATACCTGATTACTTAATGAGGAATTGACCAGATTGATTAATAGCTTCCCCCCTCTTCCTGGTGATTTTAGTAGGAACAAATACTAGTTCACTGGCGATTGCAGATTGTTTTAGGGCCTCATCTAAACCTAACTTGAATTAAGTCCAGAATAAAATAATGTGGCTATGAAAATGGATGCATGGCATATCTTGCACCTCAAAATTTGTCAGACATGCTCATTTTCTGAGAATGTAGATGACTCTATTCTTATATGTTTAGCCCTCATCTCAAACTGGAAAAGTACCAGTAGTGGAGAAGAAGAAATATAAAAAAAAAAGTCATGCACGAAATTGGAGGAAGACTTGAGGAAGCTAAAGATGGGGTACTAAGGGGAGAAGCCGTAAGTTACAAGGAACTAGGAACTAGAAACAGGCAGGGATTTTATTGGAGGGTGGAAAACGTTGCTGTAAGTCACTGTTTTATTATCTGTGTATGTATGAATCTTGCACAGCTGCTGAATCACAGTTTTGTTTTTGCTTTTGCAGATAATGTGCAGTGTGTGTGTGTATTTATATACATACATAAGAGTTATAGTTGGGATTTATGTTTTCTTGTTTGTTTCCTGCTGCCCTCCAAATTGGTGTTGTTAGAAACTTACCATGGGATCTGAATATCAGGCTTCGTTCTCTCAGAAATAAAATTTGTGATCATAATTCTGCATTTTAGATAGCAGTCCTAGTGTGTCTAAAAGGAACCTGATAACTCACACATGGCTAAATTTAGCTCTGCTAAGAATAATGTGTTTTTTTTTTTTTTTTTTTTAAAAAGCCTTTTGGTAGAATGAAGAGAAAATATAAATCTAGATATATCTAAAAAAAACCCCACAATTATGCCTTTTTAGGTTAAGATCAATTCTTCTAGTAAATGGATTTTCATGTTTAAGCGTTATGTCGTACAGATGCTGAAGACTAAAAGTTCCTAACTTCTGTTTCTTGTGGAGATACCTACTTCCCATATTTTGCGTATGGCACAACAAAAGCAAGTAACAAGTCATGTAACAATGGCATGAAGTGTTTAAGCTGAGCAAGCAGATATATATTTTTTGGGACTTCTTCAGTTGTGCCATCTTACGACCACTTTCTGGGTTAAGAGGTTAGCGTAATTCGAAGATAACAGAAGAGTGAAGACTTTGCTGAATTCCAAAGTATGGTGGCCTCTGATTTTTATGAATGAATGTTGATTTATGGCGTGTGTTTTTGTTTGTTTTAAACTGGTCCTTCTCAGCATAGGTGGGCTGTTCTGTCTGCCAGCAGCTTAACAGTGAAAGAGTCTTGCAAACTTATGGGGAAGAGACTGGAGGCGCATGATGTTATGCATTCAGAAAAGATGCCCTGCTGTAATCAGAAGGGTGGAGAGGGTAAAATGGACTGTGAATACCCCAAGGAATAAGTTTAACTTTAAATAGCAACAGACTTTTTCTTCTGAAGAGTTGGGAGGCAGAGAACCTTCCTTGGTGTTGTTTGAATGAGGAGATGGTGACGAGGGTGCAGAACCAAGAGGGAGGAAGCCTTCTCTGTGTGGGAGACAACAGACTACGCTGAGGAACTGAGCAGGGGGAGAAAGGACAAATAGATTTTTTTTAAGGTCAGAGGAACTGTTACGATTATCTAGTCAGACCATCTGCATAGCGCAGCACAGGATTGCACCCATGCTGTAACCCCAAGTTTGAGGTTCAACTGTAACAGTATTCAGAGCTAAATTGTACCGCTCGTTCTCTTGATGCAGACTGTTCTGTACCACAAAGCCCTAATCCAGCATTTGTTGCACTGTCATCCATTAACTCTTTAAAGATTCCTTTCTATATTAGCATTTCGATTTTCCTTGGTCTTTGTCAAGCTGAAGTGGTTTCTCTTTTACTTTTTTTAAAACAGCAGCACATAATTTCTTTCCTGCTGTTGGCAAAACAGGAAAAATGATGACAACCCAGTAAACAGTAACATTTTGTGGTAAAATGCTATTACTGCCATCAATATTGTCATTATCAGAAGAACAGCAATGTAAGAGATAGCAAAACCATTGCAATGTCCTCTTGCTCAAAGCTGAATTTAGAAAAAAAAGATCAATTTCAGAAATAAATGAGATTTCCCAAAAGTCCTGATACACATGGTTTACCAGAATGGTAGAGTTTTTCTTCATCCCAACAGGCTGACATCGCAAGTCTTGATTTGAGTACAATCACTCTCTTACAAATGGTATTGTGCTACAACACAGACAATCCCATTAACAGTATTAAAGACTGAGATTCTGGGGTTCAAATTAAATATTGTCAATTTTAATCAAACCAGCTTTTCATATGCGACCTTAGTAACTCTCCCCCCAATTCTCCCCCCCAAAAGGTTGCTTTTTACTCGTTAAATTGCACAAGACAGCAATGAGCCATGGAGAGTGAAATGTCATCACAGCAATAGAGATCTTCAGATTCTTGAGCAGTAATATCACTGGAGCAAAAATGAACACGCGTGCCTGGCTTGGCTGGTTTGAAAGGCTCTCCAAGAAGCTTCTTACCTGCTGGTAGCTTAATGTTCCTGCTGTTCCTGTGAATGAATTTTCATCTTGCTGAGTACCTGACTTTACTCTTTGGGACTTTGTGCTGTGACTTAGAGCTTGTTGACTTTCAGCCTTAGTAGATGGTATTCAGGGACACATCAAGAAAAAAGCTGATGCAGTATGAACCATTCTGGTCATTCTTGCAACACTTTTACTGGTTTAAAAATATTTTGCATCCACATAAGCTGAATGCTATACTCTGCTCACTGTTTTGGTAAAGTGATTGCAAAGACTATTTTTCTCGTACATTTTTGTAAAGCTTCTGTTCTGAAGCTTTCAAACAATCATTTCCCCAGCACCGTTTTTATTCCAGTTTTAGTAGCGTTTTATCTGTTGTCTTAACTATCTTTGCAGTTATACTGTAGAGCAAGAAAAATAGAGAAACAAACATCTTGGATATTGGTATGTTATGCTTTGTGGATAATATTAGAATCAGACTGTAAATTTAACAACTTGTTCTCCACGGACTTAAAAGGATTTTTTTTTTTATTAATGCATATAATTTTTCTTAATTCCATAAGAAGTTTCTTTTTTCCTTTATCCTCCCTATTGAGATGTCACTGATGATATTGTATTGATCCACTAAAAAGGTTTGCAGTGAAGCTTTTTACTTGATGTAGGCTGTCTTTTTAATTATAGCTATGCCACTATGCTGTGCAGAACTCTGTAGTTGGGGTTGTGTCAGCACTTACATTTTAAATCCCTCATTTTTATCAGCAACTTAATACTGACAATAAAAAATTGCTTTGAGGTAAATCATAGCAAGATCTTAGGCTTCAGGGTGAGTCAGTAAGAGTTCACTATATTAAAAACTATTCAGATGAATCTGAATTAATGAAAGGTTATAACCTTCTCTTCTACACACACTCGCTTTATGTGTGCTTGCAACTACTGTTTTGAATTTTTTTTTTAAGGCTTTTTTCTTACTTGAGATACTGTCATTCAGCATCTAAAAAGCAGCAGAATTCATTGCTCCATTTCTCTGGGCATCTCTTAGGGATCTACAGTAGCTCCTGAACCTGCCTGCCTCTTTGTCTTGGTCGTCCCGTCCCGTCCGTCCGTGTCCCCCCCCTCCCCCCCTTTCTTTCCCTTCTCCCAAACTTGCAGTTTGTCTGAGGAGGGGACCTAACGAGAATGAAGGATGACTGTCTCAGTTGTATTGGGTTTGCTATATGTATACTTATCGAATGTTTGATCCCACATAAGAAAGTAATGTGTGCAGAGGTGTATTTTCTCCTTATTTTAGAAACATAAAGCTACTACTGTAAAAGAATGTTTCTACTATTGCAGACTGAGGCTGTTGGAAATGGCTGTGCATTAGATATCTATGCTGGCTCATGATCGAGAGCACAGAGCTATTCCCTAATGATGGGAGCCTAAATGAGCAGGACTTGGTTTTTCCAGAATGGCGTTAGTGATAGTGCCTACCCGTTGCACGAAAGGGTAATGCCTAGAGCACTCAAGGCCGGGTTCAGTTTCTTCCTCATCCTGCAAGGGTATAAATGCACATCCCTCCCTTTTCTAGAAGAGTGCTGAGAAATTGTTCGGGTGGGGGCATCTTCCAGCTCTGTTGTGGCGTGTAGGCCACTGCGTGATCAAGAATGAGGGGGAAAGAAAGCAACAAGGAATACGATTGTGCAGACTTAGTGTAATTTGCCCTGAGTTTGGGGAAGAGATGCACGAGTACCAGAATCTGCTCCCTGCGTTATTTCCAGGTCTCCCTCAAAAATTTGACAACTATACAGAAAGAGCACGACTAAAATACAGCTTTCCCTCCTAGCTGATATCCTAACAACTGGTGAGAGTCCTCATCCCTTCTGTTATTCTGTGCTGTCTTGTTAGAATGCTGTACTGAGGAGAAAGAAATGCTGGTTTAAATCTCCCTCATCAAATTTCGCTCTGATAACGCGCGCGTGTGTGTTTCTTCATTTCTCATCTAACTGAGCCTGACATACAGACCTTATCTTTTGACGTTTTTGTTTTGTTTTTGCTTTAGGGCCAGGTGTTAGCCTGGTCATCAGGCCCTCCTGGGATGGGAAAATCCTAGAGGAAAAAGAAGCATAATCAGCACAGGCAACTGATGATGGGTGCAACAAGTGAAAAGAAGAGGGAAGAGGTGTGGTGCTCAAAAAATTGAATTTGAAGAGTCAGAGTTGTCGTGTAGCTGTGCTTTGAACTCTGACATTGCTATATGTACAATTCTGGATTTCACAGGAACTTGATACCACAGTTAAGTTCAGGGTAGCTGACCTTGCTGAAGTCTGTGCAGGCCTGTCTGCAGCAGGGAGACAAAATCACTCTTTCACCTTATGTTTATTGCTAAGATAAAGCAGTTAACTATGAAACATACATACATACCATAGCATTGAGCAATGTAGAAAATATGTATAATAAAATACACCCTGGAAATTTCCACTGAATAATGAAGGTGGAAAAATACCTTGCTAAATACATTTTGTTTGGATTCTGTGGGCATGTCGATAGGCCCTGAGGGCAAAAATTGATATGTGAGACTGTTGTAATGCACGTGCAGGAAGAAGTTAGACTGACAAGGCAATGATGTTCTTGATCCTTTATTTATCTTTTGCAAGGAAGTATATGTAATAAACCTCACTTTATAAATGGGGAAACAGACTCTGAAAGTGAAGAGGCTGGAGGTCCCTCTTCAGGCCCCTGGCAAATCTGAGCATGGAAACCAAGTCTCCTTAGACTGTATTCAGCTGTTCTCCCACTAGATCACATTTTCTCCACGTAGTATTTCCTTTGTGGGAAAAGCACAAAGAAAAGGTAAGTCTCAAGTGACTGAAAGGTGGCAAAACATTTGTATGGGTATTCCAAGTACGTTAAAAAGGTGATTCCCACTTCATATAGCTGGAGAAATAAGGCACAAGGAAGATAGCGACTCACCTAAATTCTTCCATCTGGAGTTGGGATAAAAATCAGATCTGATTCCTATCTTTTTAACAAAATGGTCTTTGTAGCCTCTTCTTTAGAGAAAGATGGACCTTATTGCTTCAGTTTCTTCTGTGCCACTTCTTCACAAGTACGTGTGTAGTGTCTTTGCCAACCGTTGGGGACTGTGTGCCAACTAATGCAGCTGTCACTTGATTATTTCCCCCCCCCCCCCCCCCCCCCCCCCAAGCTTTTTGGCTCCATCTGCTTGCCTGGTCACTTCCATTGTTTGCTTTCCACTTCCCACTGTGCTGCCTCCCAGATGCATAGTTGTCAGTAATAGTCAGTTTGTACCTTCCCCCCTGCCCCCAGTCTCCCCAAAGGATGCAGATTACACCTTTCCTTCCTCCAAACGCCTATGCCCATACTTGCAATTCAGGATGGAGAGTAGAAGAGGCTTCCTGAACATGTCATAACTTAATGTATACCAAAGCATTTTCCATCTGCTTTCCACCCACAGCCACAGCTATTTCTCACAATATCTGGAGTGACAACAAAATATTTTTCTTGAGCAGGTTTTGGTTAGGTGGCATAAATTGAGGAAGAAAGGAAACAGCTAGACAACACGGACTGGGGGATAGTATAAGAGCTGGGAAAGCAGTTCTATAATTTATTTCTCTTAAAGCTGTAACAACCTCTAATTTTGAGTGGTAAATTACTGATGAAAGATGGGTCACTAATTCTTTTTTCTGCTTAGAAAGATACCTTGCATAACACGAGCAATTCAGGATCTTAACATGTGTAAATCATATTGCTAAGTCAGCGCAGGGCATCAGAATTAGTGTGGTGTGCCAGCTGAATTTGAAACAAAACATGAATTGGTAAGCCACTTAACCTAATTCAAATAAGTAATGTGGACAGATTCTACCTGCTCCTCATGCCCATTTGAGGTTCAATTTTATTTATCTATTTATTTTAAATATCTATATGTCTCTATATATCTACTTGCAGTTGACTTGGTGTCAATTTTTGTTCTGGAGCTCAAGAAAGCAGCAACAACTGGCAGTTACAAACTGATTAAGTTTTGCAAGTATTGTTGGTCTAAACTGTTCTCTCGTTCCATTTTTGTAACCAAGATTTTTTTTATCTTGCTTATGTGTACGTATACATTAGCAGCTTCTCCTTTGAAAATTTCTTATGATCAGATGGAAGCACTGATGCCTATATGTAGGTTAATTTTTAAGTACTTTGTGTATCTTGCTTAACGTCTTGCACACTTGGCACTTTTTCCTTCAGAAGAATGAGTAGTTAACATGTTTTTGCTGTACTTCATCTTTGTAGAGCTTCTAAACCCACAGAATTCTAGGGAAAAAATAATACTGCATGTAAGGATAATTGTCATCCTCAAGAGACAAAAAATTGCCACTTCCCAGTTTGATTCTTACTAGAAATGTGGAGTAATCTTTCCCAGACTGAGAAGTTCCTGGCCATTTGGTGACCATACCTTCCATTGTGGACAAACTTACAGAAGAGGCATCTTTCTTTATGAAGAACATAACGGATTTTTATGTTTCAGCCTCAAATTAAAGGCTTCCTCAAACCTGTTTTATACAACATTAATCCTTTTGCTATTCTATAATGCTAGTTGTTTACATGAAAATATTTTAATTTTTTTCCCCAGTAGTACTCCACTTTCAAGTTCCTTGTGGACCTTTACTTTTGTAAATAAAGTAAAATAGCAGCCTTCTATCTGTGGAAAAAGGTAGGCAAAGAAATGTAGTGGGTTTTGTTGGAAACTACATTTAATGGTTCTGAGCTGTTACATTGACTCAGTGGCCAGCAAAGGTAGCAAAAATGACTTGGGTTTTGGAATGTTTCAGATCCTTTATGATCCCATGGCATCTAAAAAAATCCCCAAACAAAACAATGCCCCCACTACCACCAAACAAAAACCAGCCATGAACCCTGTTATGAGGGAACAAAGATAAAAAATGTGTATTGATATATTAGAGACATTAGCTCATTTTGTGGCAGTGACTATGCTTTCTCTAAACACACCAAGCCAAATCTTGTACCTTAGTTGTTGCATCACATCTGAGTAAAAGGAGGAGAAGGCATGTTAAGAGTAAGAGGAATCTATAGCATAAAGCAGGCATTGTTTTCCATTAGAGAGGTGAGTGCTTATATGCAAAGGCTCTGGTCAGCCAATACACAGCAGGATAGTCTGGCATTTTCTAACAGCTATTATTTATCCTTAGCTTTGTTATGGGTGGCTAAGTTTCATCTCTTCTTGAACAGAGAAGAATCTGATATTTTTTTCAGATTCTACAAATACAGGGAAAATTAAACATGAAAGCGGATTGTAAAACAGGTAGAGTAGAGCTAAGGGAGTGCAGAGCCTCTGGAAAGAATTTAATCAAGACATTTTCAGGGATTTTGTATACTGTTAAGTCAGTGTAAACTTTGTTATATAGATCCAGCCAAATTCAGCATAAAACATATTGAACTTCTCACAACAAAGTCTTAGTAAGTACCAAGCATTTCAGCTGTCATTTGATGTGCTGAATGTGCCAGTAGCAGCAAGTGGGCACAGGATTTGACTTCTCTACAAGTCAGTAGATGAGGCTGTCTCACTCTGTGTTAGTGTGCAGAGTGGCTGTTTGAGGAATAGTGGGTTGCAGAAGTGCTAAAAGCCAGTGGCATCAGATTCTTGTAAGTTACGGAACAGACTCTTAATGTTGTCTCTTGTCTGCTGGTGTAAGAAGCACACTTCTAAAATCTCCTACGTGTGCTAGATCTCCACATACTGAATGAAGTGGATGCTATTCCAATGTGTGTAGTTGATCTTTGACTCTCAGCATTAAAATTCTAAGTGTAGGAACTATGAAAAATAATGCATACAACAAGTACCTGCTTGTGGGAATAGCTGAGAAATAAAAAGGTGATGGCAGTTCATTGGCTATCTGTTACCAATTTATTTTACCCATTGCATCTGAAAAGGTTTTGTATCAGCACATGCAGATTTACAGATGTTTGTGACTGGTTCCGTGAGCAGGAGAATGTAGGTAGTTGAATACTTAAATCTTGTGCTATCATTTGCAGAGTGGCTATTGTAAATGTCCTGATGACATATATTATATAAGGGGTAGTTAGGTGACAGATGGCATCAAACTCCACTTGCAGTTGTAGTTGGCATAGCATTTTGAGGAGGGAACAGTAAGGACACACTGGTATTTTTGCAGTTTATTTAGCCACTTCTATTCACAAATAACAGATTTTGTGCATTTACTCATGCTGTTTGAATGCAATTATACTTTTGGTTTTAAAAAGCAAGTTCTCAGTTGGCAAGTTAAGATATCCTTGATGCTGAGGAAGGCAGGTACTACTGCTATATAAATTTAGGCTTCTTTTTTAATGTGTAAGTATACAGTGGTTATTGTATCTTGACAGGCCATCTATCACAGTAGCAGGATTGATATTCCTAGGACCACGAGTCCACTGTTTTCCACAGTAAAACTTACTATGACTGTAAATATCGGCAAGTACGCTAATACATGAAGACTTTTGTCTTCTCTTTAGTTGGTTTATATTAATGATTGTACTGATGGCTGGCAAACAGCTTCTGGTATCAGGCAAAATCTATCACAAACAGAACATTTGATTTAATTTTCATGCAAGGATTGTAGTACAGTCTTTGCATTTTCTCAGGTAGAATTGAAAAAGGCATTATTTTGGTATTTCATGTTTTTTAATTCTGTAAAATCGATTGCTGTCCCAAGGTCAAATTTTTGTCTCTACTAGTCACAATGAGAGAGCCTGTTGTTTGTAATCTTCTAGTCTTGAAGTTGGTTTTGCTCATTTACTTGGTCAATAACTCTCATTGGATCCTGTCGTAGATCTGTCATACCAGCTCTAAATAACTTAGCTTTTGCTGAGAGTCCCATGCAAAGGTGAATAGACTTTTGCGGCTTTCACACAATGTGAAACTTGGGTTGTGCTTTGGCAGCCTTTACGTTTCAGGATCATACACAGATTTACACAAGCATATGTTGGGTATGTCAAATAAAAGGTGTTCAGAGCGATGAAGACTTTTTGAAAATACTTGCTTCTAAACACTGCAGCTACTTCAGCCATTAATTAGTCTAGTTGGTGAACTTCACTGGCTGACTGGTTTAACATCTTAATTGTTAGTTTCCATTATGAAAGTCTTGTCCTAACAGTATCAATAATATGCTGCAAGGACGATGCTGCTTGGACTCCATCTCCATTGTTAGAGAAGCTTTAAATATTAAGTTAAGGAATTGAGTTCTTGGCCTTTATGACAGTGTTCCTCTTCTGGGTGCACAAAGCCAATTTATCTTGAAGCATAAAATAAACAATCAAGTACTAATGTTATGAAGTGTCCATTTCTGCTTGTTTCAGCTGTTACTAAATATAAAAATTGATGTGCTGGAACACTTACTCCTGAGTCGTCGTCTTTTTCCAAGCTCTGCATAATACAGTAGATCAATAATGCACTTTCTTGGCCACAGGCGCTGAACAGATCTGATCCTGTTTACTGTAGTAATGAATTATCTATAATTCGTCTGAGACCTTATATTGTATAATTTATTTTACTCTTCACATTTTTTTTCCTTGCTATCCCCTTATGCTTACTTCACTTCCTAGTTTTATGCTGCCACATCTGTCTGGAATATTCCCTGTTGTGACACACAGCTTCTAACTTCACCTTCCAATTTCTTTTCAAAACACAGTTTTTCTGTGATCTCATCAAGTCCCACTTTCCTGTGTTACTACTTCTAATTTTCTTAAACACTAGTGGAGGAACTTATAAGCAGCATATCTGTCCCATTGCAAGCAACTAATTGTATATCTTGATTTTACATATTCCTTCCCGGTCTGAGATTTGCGAATTCTGTTGAGCAAATACTGTCCTTTAGACAGTATAAATGATGGACTCTGCTGTACAGGAGCCACTTGGCGTATTCTCTCTGGAAAGGTACGTGTGTATTGACAGTGGGAGATCCTAGTTGGTATTTGTCAGACCTGTACTTGGAGAAAGGATTTGCCCTGTGAAGGGCAAATGAAAGCACCTGCATTTGGATTTCATGTTTACGTACAGGGTATGAAGCTTATCGTAATTAATTTGGAGGCGACACGTGCATAAGAAGCAAGCTCTGTGGTTGTTCCACAGATCCTAAGGACTTGAACAGACTTTTCAGAAATGCACTGAGGCTGCGGAGCAGTATTGAGCATTTCAGCTGTGGGGTATTGTATAGTGGAAATAGTAAATGTAATATGTGAACAAAGGGGGATAGATTAATTTCCTAGAGCCTTTTGTGTAGGATATGTTAACACTTGGAAAGATGTGTCAGTCTTTCTTCCCCCTCAGATTTTTCTTTCAAAAGATAGAACGGAGCTTTACAGGCCACTTCATTACCATCTTTCACTACCCCTACTGTCTTTCATTACTACTGAAGCATACAGTCACTGTGTGGTTATTACATAAGCAAATAAATGAATGCTTCAAACCAACTGCAGATACTTTTCAGAATAAACAACCTTCTCTTCAGATATTTTGGACTCCTCATCGCATCTTATAAACTTACAGTAACAAGTCCTTTATAAAGTACAAATGAATGCATGATCTACAAGTGTTGATTTTTAAGGGTTTGTGTTAATGGTTGGCCGATTCCAGATCACTTTTGAAATACTGTATGGCACTGCTGCTACCAGAACAGAAGAGATTCAGCTGGCGTAGATTGACCTGTGTTTTATTTCTTATACTTTATTACAACATCTGTGAATATCAAAAGTCTGTAGCTGTTTCTACATTCAGTTGTCATCTTTCCCGTTGCTGCTTATTGATGAGGATTTGATAAGAGCAGCATGTACTCCTGAACAATGGTACTGTATTTTGTAGCTAGAAATGCCTAATTCTTCAATCATGTAAAATTTATTGCATCTTCATGAAGTATCTTACCTTCTAATCTCTCCCACACATCCCTGCTTTTTTTAAAAAACAACCACAAAACAAAACAAAACAGAGTGGGAAAGTCCTTGAGGATGTTCAGTTCTTTGAGGGGTGTTCTAAGTACAAAAGCACCCGCCTGTCCCACCCAGTTGTTCACTGGATGGTTCAGCACACTCTTGTTAACATAGAAGGTGTTTAGAAAAGGATAGGGGGTTTTTGTAATAGGTTGCAGAGGTTTAGCTTTTTGGTTACTTATTTTTGGTCATCGATCTGAATGGTTTAGCTGTCCTGTCTGTACATCTGCATCTCAGGCTCTCCCTGTGTATAAACTGATTGCTTTGCTTTCTACTTGTAGATAAAGAATGCTATGGCAAAATTGTTCTCTCAGTCTTAGAAAGACCATTTTTCATAGTTCCAGTTGTGAAATGCATATGTCCTTGCATGGCACATCTCCTTGAGCCACTGATGAAGGGATTGGTGATATCTTTGCTTATGCTTTCAGAGTATTTGCAGACTTGGCTTATATTTTGTTAAACTTTGGAGGTTATTTTAACAACTTAAGTTTAAAAAAAAAAAAAAAGAAATCTTTTAAAACTTGGGAGTAAAGTTGGGAGTAAAGCACTCTGGCCAAGTAGTAAATTCTGTGGTGAGTTTGCCATCTCGATATATGCATGGATTTTTTTTTTCCCCTCCCCCTTTGAAATTATCTGTCCTCATGAGCTTTCTCAGGATGCTCACTTATGAAAGTGATTGCCAAAGAAGCAGGAAGCCCATGAATTAGAGTAGTGAGATAGGATCTTTCTGGCGATTCCAGTTGACCAGTACTCTTTTCCTCATTTATGTATCAAACAAAAATAACAAAGAATTGTGTCCCTTGGAAAATATTTAACATTTTAATTGCATTTACAGCTTGTTCTCTGCTTAAGTAAGAGAAGCGGTAGCAGTTTGTCTCTAAGTATCACTTGTACAGTTCTTATGATTTCTGAGATGTGTGTTATGTCTCAAACTTCATAGGCTGTAGATGCCAGCTACTTTGTAAGACTAGGGTTCATATGCTTTGTTTGCTTTTGATGGGTCTTATCAACACAGGGAAGCTGTGAAACAGAACACACCGTGAATCTGAAGTGAGCTCGTACTAACTTCCCAGGTGGACGTTGCTGGGCTGCAGTGAGCATTCAGTTCAGGTTCAGCTGGGCTGATCGCAGGTTACAGCTGCGTGCCGCCCGTCCTGTCCCCCCGCTGAAGGAGATTGTTCACGTCTAATCTGTTTGTGGAATTGCTCGTGCAAGTTCTTCCTAATCTGTTTCAGGCAAAACGAATCTACTTAGCTGAGAATTTAAACTTGTAAGCTAACCTGGCTCGTTCTGACTGAAGCAGATTAGTGATGCTTATGTGCACAGGTACGCCAGGAGATCTGGTTGGATGCAGTGATAAGCAGGTTGGGTGTGAGAGGCTGAGCTACGCCTCAGGAAGAGTGTATGCGTATCTGTCTACACTCCTATTCTTTCTGAAAGTTTCTTTAAATAGCTTATTTTAATATGTCAGGAAGTCTTTGAAAGCAAAATAAATCTGGTGCAGAATAAGTGTGCTGGGGAGCTTGCTAAGCACTTGCTTTCTATTAGCTGCTAGTCCTTACCTATTCTAAACTTTTTTTTTTTTAAATGTATGAGTGCCCTGTTGCATTTTTAGCTCTTAATTCAGTGAGCTAGGATTTTCCTGTGATGCTTGTTTTAGTCCTAGTATATCTCTGGCTATAAAAAGTTCAGCTAATATTTCAGTTTCCACTGGAATTGTATGTGCACAACTAAAAAGGAAAAAGACTAACTAAATGATCTTTCAAAAATATCTGTTAAAAAACTGCTGTCAGACTTTTGAAGTTGATTTGTTATATTTTGAAAAAGTTGTGTTAGAAAATCTGCTGAAGCTTTCTTTCATTTTTCAAAGAGATGTCACTAAGTTCTGTTGCATAACTAGGAGAATTTCTGTGCAAGCTCATAGAAATCTCATGCTTTCTTGAGGTTGGTAATGTGATTTCTACTAAGTCAGCCATTTCTTGTTGATGGATGGTGCCTGCATCTGAGCTGCTTAATACTTCCATGTTGGGGTATAAACGATGGAGCACTCACCATCCGATCTCTGTTCCTTCACCGGTGGCAGAGAGATCTAGTGACGTCCAGCCTGCTGTCCTGCTACTGTGAGTCAAGCCTTTTCCAGATGTTATGACCCTTCAGAAAAAGTTTCCTGAATGCGTTCTGTCTTGTAAATTTATCATCTGGGACTGAATAAGGATCAGACTTTTAAGTTGCCTCCTCCTGTCCACTTGTAACAAGTCCTTTAAAACAGACAGTCCTTTAAAACAGTCAGCTCCAAATCTGTTGAGTTAAGGTTTCTTTCCGGTGAGCCCTTGCACTGAGTGTGGCAGATGTTGCTCTCTGGGACAGTTCCACCTCCCAAGCCAGGTGTGCAGCAGGCTTCTTCCCCCCCCCCCCCCCCCCCCCCCCCCCCCGACTCAAAAATCAAGGAAGGCAAGACTGTATTTGGGCAGTCTGTAAAAAGTGGCTTTGGACCAGAAGTTCCAAAAAGAACCACAACTGCCTAAATTTACACTGACCAGTACTTTTAAAACGGTCAGCTCCTCAACAGAGAAGTCAACATTGAGTGCAGGAGCTGCTACTGAGAACAGCCATGGTCCTTGAAACAGTTGGTGCCCTCAGTGTCAAAGCAGTTGTTTCACATATTGAAACAAGATACTGGAAGCACCTAAAAGAGCTTGGGGGTTTCAGGTCAATGCCCACCCATGAAGATGAGATATCTTGGAAACGTATGTTTGATCTCACTAGTGTCTGAGGAGTAAGTGCAGATCTGTGGACCCCATTGGTGACATCACCCCATGTTAACTGCAGTGCCTTTGAGAATGGCTATGAACTCTGTGGGAACGTACTTCAGTACATGAGCGCTGCACTATTACAAGTAGAAAATATGTTCTTGCCAGGCTTTGATAAAAATCTGTGTGTAATGTCACCAGGAAATGGAAACATTTCTTACAGCCTAGTTTCTTTCCAGGATTCTTACTGGAGGAAGAAAATTTATGTGCTAGATATTTCCCAGGTGTCAAGATGATAGGAATGGAAATGTAAACACCTTAGAAAGTTCAACGGTATTTTTTGTACCATTTTACAATTTATACCTAATCATTGCTTCTGTTGAGCAAATAGCTGACTCCTATGTCCTAGTGACCAAAAAGTGATTTCTGAACTTTGGACAGAATGGTACCATTTGTGAATCAGCCTTGCATCTGAGAACGAGGAAGCCCACGTAGATTATAAGAAAAGTTAAGATAGACACAGACTTGAAGGCCATGATGGATGACTTGGACTTCACATTGCCAGCATTGTTTGTATTATATTCTGTTTTCCTCAATGCAGGACTGGACCTTTTGAAAAGTTGAGCTATTTAGTGAGAGAGCCTTACAGTTACTAAAAGCCTTTTTGGACTGCTGCATTGAGAATGGTTACTGTAAGGTCCATTTTGCAGGCTTCAAGCTATGCCTGTATTAGGACATAATCCAATCAGTCAGGTTTTCCAGTAAGGACAAGTATAGACGCCCTGTTTTTGATGGTGCTGTTGCTACCAGCAACCAATGTATTATTCAGAAAGTCATCCAATTTGGCGTTCTATCAGGAGGAACAGTTGTAGTGAAATACAACTGTTAGCAGCTGGACTGTTCCACACATCACTCTTACATGGTGGTGATAAACCCACATTCTGAATTAGTTGGATAATGGCCTCAAAATTTGGTTTAAATCAGTCAGTTATTTTACAAGTCTTTTTCTTGAACGACTTTTTTCTGTTAGGAAGTAAACAACCAAGCCAGAAATATGCCTTGCCTGTTCAGTGCATCCAGAGCTCTGTTCTCTTGTGTCAACAGTTTGATTCTTCAGGCTCCCTTCCGTATCGTGTTGTGGGTCCCTGTGGCACACAGGAGACAAACCATCTTGTCTCACAGATTGTACCATCTCAGGTGCTTTGGATTTCCACCTGTTACCAGCAGTCTGGCAAGTCTCTCCCTCTGACCATCAGCACACACTTCACTAGGGCCTGAACAACTTCATCTACTTGCTTCAGAAATGTGCTGGTCTCCAAGATCCACGAGGCAGCTGTTCGGCATAGCTGCTGACCTTCGCAAAATGCTATACACCTGATGTAGCAGCAAGAGCAGACACCAGGTTTGGACGGGGAGTAGTGCAGTCTGTGTCTGATCAATACAGCTGATGCTGTTTAGCACTGCTGTCGGAGAAGGGTAGTGATTACTCTTCATGTACATGAATCTGCACCGATAATGCCCTTGAAAATTCAGGAATGTAGGTTGGCCTGCAGTAAAGGTGGATCGAAGCAGTGACATTGGGGCCTCTTCCTCTTTGCAGCTGCCATTGTGTGACGGGTTCACTGTTGCAAAGAAACTGTCCTAGCCTTGCATGCCTTTCCACATAGGCATGAGAAACGGTAGCTCATGCATGCCACCTCTGGCAGACCAGTGGTTTGGTGAGACTTCTGACAATATTCAAGTTTAGATCCATAATGCTAGCAATGAAGCATGGCTTGCTTTTATTGAAGAGTGTAGCTTTAAGTTTATGGGTAGGTGTTTATTTTGCAGTGGTGTGAGATGTTAATTGGTCCCTAGCTGTTACCTGCTCTCTGCTGGAAGAGTGTAAGGTCTGCTGTCCGTGCAACAATTCACATCAGTCATTCTTAATCCAGTGCCAGCAACATCGTATAAGTTAGAGGAAACTGGTGAGTTTAAGTTGACTTGCCTCATTTTGTCTGGAATGGGTTAGGGGGCACCCAGTTGACTTTGGTGAAGCTCCACTGAAAATATCCTGTGGCAGAGCAGTAACAGCATCTTAAAGGACAGTCTCTGAAAAGGATCTCTCTCTACAACCTGTTTTTTAGCCATTCAAATTATGATCCCAATTTCAAATTTTAAGATTGTTTATATTTGTACAGGCTGTATCAGTATCTCTTTCAGTTGGTAGTTCAGGTAAATCATTTATTTGTTCACCGTATCTGTGGTCAGTGCTTTCCTGCGTTGGACTCAGCTCTTTTTACTGCTTGTAGTCACACCACCTTTCTGTAGTAGGAAAGTGCTGTAGAGCAGAGACATAGACTATTTAGAGTTGGTGGCTTCATACGATTTGAAAGAAAGTTTGAATGCCTGCCTGACATTAATATCGTAGGACATCTTACATTCTTATCTAGGCACCTACTTTCATTTCTGGTCGTGTAGATACAAAAAATTACTTTCCCGGTCCCAGAAATAGTTTGGCCAAGCAAATTTAGGTTTCCGTAGGTTGTTAGGCAAACGCCCTGCTGCTGAACCATACTGCTTAATCAGTTACTGAAATAAGATTCTCAGAGAGCCATTTTAAGGGCATTAAATCAATAACAATAATTGCAACCATTTCCGTTTCTCCAGTGGAGTCTGCTAAGTGTCTGTTTGGGCTGGGGCCAGGTTCTTTTAGACAGGTTGGGATATCATCTTCCTTTAAACCTGGCAATCTCGCATGCTGTTTGTCAGCAAATGCCTTGTTGTTCTGCAAGGTCAGATTTTAGATCTACTGCCGGAAAGCTTCGCCGTGACACAGAGAACATAACACTTAGGAACCAATGTGTGGTAGGCAGTGTTCTGGAGATGTGAGGTTAATGAGAAGGCATTTGCTTTTTTTTAATACCATGTGGAGACTGTAATTGGTTTTTTTGCTTTTAAGTGAGACACCAGGAAGGGGAATTTGTTCTGCTGTGTCCTGGTACTATGTGACCTTGTTTTACTTAGGTCTTTCTACTGCTGAAGATGCTGAAAATGCAGACAAACCAGTGTATTAATAGATTTCAGCGAGTCTGGTAAATGCTGCCATTCTGTTTCTCTTTGTTTTTCTTCCTTTTATTAAACGGAAAAAAGTGCAGGCCAAAGGCTCCTTATCAGATGTTGATGCAAAGGCATTTAACAAGTTCATTGACTAGCAGTGGAAGAAAGTACATGATTCGGGGTTCATCTTTGAAAATATGATATTCAGAATGGAGACAATATTGCCCAGTGGATACTGCACAAAATCTGATTGAATGTACACAGCTGAACATTTCATAAGATAAGAATTGGGACTGTGGACAGATAGGCATTCTTCATAAAATATATATTACTCCTTGTTCTTTTAGACCAGCCTCACAGGAATAAGGCTGAGCTGTATTTTTTCCCACCAAAATGGTGAAATACACCAGTGTTAATATCTTGTGTTGCTTGCATGAAGCACGTTTTCTACCCCAACCTGATCCCCAGCTACCTTTTCTTATCTCAGAAATTCAGTTTATAACTCTGCTGAACTAAAGACAAATAAGAAATTATCTTTGTCCATAATATATTACAGCCTTTTACTCCCAGCTGCTTTAACAGTACTGGTAGAATTACTTCATTTTTTTCCTAGCAATTAGGAGTACATGACAGCTGAATATTATAGATAATAGTCCTTCAGACTTTTTTTTAAAGAGTAGGCAACTGAAAACAGGAAATTAAAATAGAAATTTTTGGCAGTAGCCTGGAATAAGCATTGTCCACTATGGATCTTAAGGTAGAAAATGGTGTTGATGATAGCTTGGCAAGACTTGGGGGTTTTGTTCTTTTTCCCTTGTCTGTCATCTCCTTGAATGCTTGGAATAGTATAGGAGGACTGGGAATGTTTAAAAAAAAAAAAAAAAAAAGTTTAAAGAAAAGAAAGTGTAGTATTCGACTTAATAGGTGGCTATTTAATCTCTGGTAGTGTATTCTTTATTTTTACAATAACCTGATAATCTTTTCTAGAAAGTTAGTCTGATGCAGAAGCCTGCGTCAGAACAGAATAAAGAGATTGCACTTTTCATGGAGTAACCTGCATTGCTTCTCCTTTACTTCATTAGTCATTATTAAGAGGCTTGAAAATACTGTTCTGTGCCTTGAAGCTTCTTGGGAGTAAAGGGAGATTATTATTCTTGGTGATTAGAGCTTGTATAAGAGCTGCTTGAAAAGAGGGTATTTATAATAAAATTTTTAATTGTTCAAATACAAATGTTCGTAAATAGTAGTCACTGCTCTTGATTCTCACTTTCCTCAGCTTCAATCCTGCTGTCGTCTTGTTTTTAACCACTAGAATGCTTTTCAGTGTAAAGGGTATATGCGTTTCTATCTGTTTGTGTGTTGTCGTTCCACATTAGAGGTGTCTATCTCAAACAGCTCTGAGGTAGGGGAGGGTTTAGTACTCCCCCTTTACATTTGAATGTAACTAAATTAAGTTTAAATTCAACTAAATTTAGTTGCTATTTGTCCTAAAGGTCTATTCCGCCACTTGAGTTAAAGATGACCTTTTTTTGGTCCCTCTTTTCTACCCTGTGTTCTAGGTTGACCTTTTTTTTTTTTTTTTTTTTTGCTATCTCTGCTGTTCTGCCTGTCTGCCTGTTTGTGCTGCACTTCTGCAGCGTTTAAATTGGAGCTTGGTCCAAGAAATCATGCTACCGTTTTGCTAGAAGCTGACACCAGCCATCTGGTAAGATTACAGTTCAGTATCAGTAAAACCCATAATTTGGGGAAATGTACCCAAAATGACTTTTATGATTAGTGGACAGGAAAGAAACCGAGACAGAGAAGTCAGTTGGGTACTCTATAAATCACTTTGAGGTTTTCAGACCAAACGTCTTAATGGCAGCGTTCTTGCTGCCAAATGTTGTTTTGCTTTTCCCTTCAGAATAGTTTGCATTAATAATGAGCAACTCTGCTTGGAAGTTATTTATGTATTGTTCTTATGATACAGCTTTGCAAAGCAGGACCACGCTAGGTAACAGACTGTGTGAATGGATTCGTAAAACTGTTTAGCATATCGTACTGCTAAGGTCTGTAGGTTTTCCCATTGGAAATGCATCCCAGCCCCAGGGCTACATTCAGCAATGTTGTGGATGCTGAAGAAAAATTTATATTAAGGCTGTTTTGGCCATACCATGCTAGGCTGTGTGTTAAGCCTGGTGGATGTGAAATAAGTCTGCACTGGAACTAGGAAGGTTTTAATCAGCAGTTTGGTAGCATGTTTTGCCTGTATGTCACTGTGGGAGCAGAGAGGAGGTGACAACAGCAGCTCTTGTTTGTGTGTGTTCCTGGGGAGAGGTGGTCAGCTAACTGTGCCTTGGTAGCTGCACATGTGCTGCATGTTCTGCAGTTGTTGAATGTGTGTATTAAACCAAGATGGAGTATATTTCTAATTTAAGACTTAAAGTGGTGATGAATTTACTGTCTTCCTAGTAAGCTATTACAGTGAGTAATTATCCTCATAGTTAATTCCATTTGGTTTCTTTTCTCATTTCAGCATTCAGTGATTGGATCTTGCTTCTCGTCTATTAGGTAAAATCCCTGTTCGCCTAGGTAGCTGGGAAGAAAGTAGTTGTTTCTGCATAGTAATCATGTTGCCTGTTTACTTACAATAAGTGTTAGTGAATGATTGTTTTGGACTTCATAGTTGAGATTTCCAGTTCCTTCTGTTGGTACCTATAGCTTAATGTGTGTTAACTCAGTAGAGTTTTCCATAACACAGTAACACTCCAGCATAGCTTAACCAAAGTTTACTACTAGAAAGCAAGACTAGCAGTGTCATCCTTGTCGCTCCTTGGGCTCCCTTCCTATGGATGAAAAGCCTTAAGCTGCATAAAACCGTCCTAAGCAGTTGTTGTTACGGGCAGCTGGGGAGGTCCCCATATGCAGTGCCGTTGACGATGCTGTAAAACTGACCTCGAGGACTTTTGTTACAGGGAATATAGGTGGTCTGGTTTGGGGGCAGAAAGGCATGTGTAAAAAGTGGAACACAATGCTTAGTGCTGTGGAGATTTCGAGCCAGCTTGGAAAGCTATCACAACTACCATAGATGCACAAACCTTGTTTACTTACTTTTGGGGAAGAGGGGTGAATTCAACCCCAAAATTATCCAAACCTCTTAAGTTTTAAGGACTGCTTAGTCTCCTGTTGCACTGTAAGAGGATCTTTTTTGTAGAAAAATTCTGTATTACATGTGTATCTATCATGAAGTAAGAGTTGGGATGATTCTGTTTGTACATTTCTAGCCTTTGCTAAGGAGGCATGCAACAGCATCTTTAAATTTGAAGGGAGTATAATGAACTGCCTGCCTATTTTTCTAATCTGAGAATTTTTCAGCCCACGTGCTTCTCAACTAATGTAACTAGAGATACTCTGTTTATGTTGCTATAAGTATGATCTAATGTTTGCTTTTGGCAAGAAACTCTTCCTTGTTAGTATGCGCAGAAGGCATAGTTTACGTAAGACCAAAATATTAACAGATAGAAACTTGCTGTTCTAAATGGAGCAAACAAGCGTGCTTCTGCTATATCACTAGCAATAGTAGTATAGGCCTCTTGTAGTAATCTAATTTGTGAAAAAACAGGTATTCATTAATTATGTACGGTAAGAATTTTTTTTAGAGAGGTAAAACTTTTAATATAGGAACACAAGTAATGGTACAATTGTCAAAGCAGAAATGATAAGACAATGTAATTGAAAATTGTGTGCTTTACTTTTCTAGTGCAAAGGTCATTTCAATGAGAAAATGGACACTGCTTGATATTAAAGATTAAGTGGAGGCATTGAGGATTATATGGAGGACTTGCCTGTTTTGTTTTCAATAGTTGCTGGAAAACTTGGCACCCTTTGAATAACTCAAAGCTTTTTTCTGCTTTCCCTTTTAGTCGCACATGATAGTTAACTTGTCACATTTTACAGCTTAATCCTTTTTCTTTAAAGAGTTGTTAGTGAAAAGACAAACCAGCCATCTTCTGTATAACAGTCATTATTAATATAACTACTAAAAATAACATGATTATTTATATGAACACAGTAAGATCAGTCGTAATACTGATCTCCTCCTACTGTGGATTGTTGCCTCCCATGATATCTTTCAAGGAATTTAAATGATTTTATTATAAATTATATCCATTCACTCTTCTTGTTGAAAACATAATGATGCAGAATTAAAAATAAGGAGTAACTTTTGTACTTTTACTGTTGGTCTTGGCTTTCAGGGAGCTAAGAGGTATGAACAGGATTCTTGATAAACAGACATGAGCTTCCCACTTCTTTAATAACACTGTACTGGTGTTGTTAACTTGTCAGTTGGGATATGGCTTTGAGGAAAAGGACTTTTAATTTTTTTTTTTTTAATACAGTTTTCTTATTACTGGGTGATGGAGACTTTCAACAATTTCCTCATGGGTCACTTTTGCATTTCTCTCTTCTCTCCACCCCATCCTTACCACAGTATCTCACAGTAATTCTCATTTTCTTAAGTGTCAAATTTTAAGGTAAAAACAACTTGTGTAACACACTATTCACTAATTATTTGCTATGATATTTTTCTCCTTTCTGAAACAAGGAAAATGCAGGCATTTTTTTAACACTTCAAATACAAGAATTAGAGTCATGAATTACTTATGGAGGAGTGTTTACAGAAAAAAAAAATCAGTGGTTTCCTCTCTTCCTGTTATGTGTTGATTGCTTTAATTTTGTCATCAGGTCTCTATTAGTACATTTTATAGCATGATTCTCTGTGCTGAGCGTTAAAAACTGCTACATCTTTAACTCAGATTGACACCCCCCTGCAAGAAGTCTTTCTGAGTTAATCTCTTCTGTGTAGAATTTTAGCCAGAGCAGTCCTGTTTTTCAGAACACACAAGGAGGGAAGAAAAGGGCTTTTGGTTTAAAGCATTAAGACTTGACACTCCTCTTGCTGTTGCAAAGAGAATCTGTGGAATCCATTTTAACTGTAATACATCCAGATTCAGTGTTTGTGTGTGCGTGAACCCCGCAGGTGGCTGTGTTGCCCACATGAATGGGATGAATCTGTGCGTGCCCAGCCTGTACACAGCAAGGAAGCATGTTTCACCTTTTGCAGCTTTTCCTACTCTCTACCCACAGTCACTATCTGTGAGGGTTAAGTGAACCTGTATCGAAGAGACTGGGCTGTTGCAGTGGTGGCTGAAAAGAGTTTTATTCATCCGCTTACTCATGCAATACAATGTTATTTGTTTCTGAATCAAGGATTGACATTAAACGTTAATGTTCAGTGATGATGTTAAATGTGGAGATCATGTGGAAACACTATGGAAAAAATAAATGTAAAGAGAAGAAACAATAGATCCATAAAATGGAAGAATTTATTCTTCCATGCTAACAGGACAAAGACCCATTGAACAGAAAATCTTACCTTTGATTCAGCTGTTGAGTTTTAAGGAGGGTTTGGATATCTGCAGATGGAAATCTGTGTATGAATGTAGCTGAAGGTCAGAAGAATGCAATCTGAGTGCTGTACTCTTGTTTTCTTAGCAATATAAAATATCTTAATCTGTATAAAGTAATTAGACATGATCATACATATTTTATCATAGTCTAAAGAATAAATATGTTGGCTGCTTGTAGCTCAAGCTGTTTCTTCTAAACTTTTGCTTATTAAAGGACTATTCATTTCTCTTCTACCTCTGATATTTCCTTATCATGCCACTCAGCTTAAGTACTGCTAAATATATGTAAATTCCTGTAGCAATTACTCATTTCCTAAACTACTTTTTGTATTCTCATTCTTTAGTGGGTTTTGTGTGCTATTTCATATTTTATCCTGTATTAAATGCTTTACCTGTGTCTACCAAAAGAAGTAGGATTACATGATAGGTCCTCCATACCCCTTTGTCTTTCCAGCCCAGAGTTAAAACAAAGTTTTCTTTTTAATGGCTTCTTGTGTGTTTGTCCCCATAACTGATAGCAAGGGACATTGCTCTGTCGTGCTCTTACTACCCATATATCGTCAGCTATTGTCTCTCATCTAAATCCCTTTACTTCTGCAGGGAATGGATCAGAATGGAGCAAAGTGTCTGGGACTGTAAAATAGCACTGCGGGCCAAAAGGAATAGGGAGACTGAGGCATGGGATTAGAGAGGGAGCTGTGTTAAGAAGCAGTCCTGGGAGAAAAAAGTAAGTTTGGATGATGACATAGGGAGAGAAGGAATAAGGTCTGTTGAAATAGGATCGTGGGGTTAATAGAAGCAGGTGAACAGAAGGGAGGGACATCTTACAGTAGACCTTATGTGGTTGGAAAACTGGAATTGTTTTTGTTCAGAAACATTAGGAGAAGTCAGAGCGCAAAGACTTGATGAAAAGCCTCAGAAGGTAGATACAAAGTTGGGGCCAGATTACAGTAGGGAGAGGGATAATTAAAACTGGCCACACAAGAAGATTAGAGGCAGCTGTGCTTAATTAAATTTGCACAGGAAACTTTAATTGTGGTATTTTTTAATATTTAATGAATACTAAATCTAGTTTTTTGTGTGCTGTCAGATTTATGTTTGACATAAGTAAGTAATTAGAGGAGCACTTTCATTTAGTGTTGGTTACTTTGACCACTTTGCACTGAATAAACAACATGAATTGATTGTTAAAGTATCTAGCAAGAGTGAAAAAGGGAGCAGGATGATTTCTAATCCAACAGAAAAGTTACGTATGCTGCTCCACAAAGTGTTGGCAGAGCTTTGCTGGGCAGGGTGATAGTAGAGCAGGAGCAGAGAATCTTTTTAGCTGCTAATTTCTTCTGGAGCTTGGAGCTGTGAATAATGGAGTTGACTGAGAGATTTGAGGTGTGTATGTTTGGAAGTAGTAGTTTATCGTTCTTTGAAAAAGCATGCATGCTTGTTGAATGAGATGCATTGTTAATGATGTATTTTATTTTGATGAAAAGTTATTGGAAGTTTTTAAAGCTGTGTGTTAATCTTACTCTAATCAACGTTTTGTGCTGATGAAATACGGAAGGTTTGTTTATTTTCCTCTTCTCTACAATGTGTTCAACTCGGAGTCCCTTACTATGATCAAGCTTGCTATCCTATGTAAAGCAGCAAAATTACTCTCCTGTAACTTTTGTTTAAAGCTCATAACTTTAGTTTAAGTTGTGGCTTTATCTGAAGTATCTTGTCTTTGTTAAGCCCTTGCATGAGGGTAATTGTCCACTACCATAACCTATAAAAGAAGGTGGTCAAATGAAGATTCTTCATTTGACTGTGTATAGTTTCAGTTTCCAGTTATTGCATGTTGATTGTTTTGGTTTGTTACTTTGCTATTGTTCAAAATCTTTCCCATATAGAAACTGTGTAGCCAGTAATCAGATCAATATATTAAATGTTTTCTTTAATACCGCATGTAGGTTGCTCGCTTGTAGTGTTTTGCATTGTTAGCTATCATGACCATATAGTCAAAATATCTTTTTGTCTTTTTTTGTAGAACATGGTCCACAATCTTATAATTGTAATTATGTTGTTTATTTCTACCTGCTTGATGCTGCATTTAATTCTCTTTGTATGCATGTTTTTCAAATGGGCTTAACAGGCCTTATGTGGCTGGCAGTGCTGGTGCATACCCATCGTTAAGTGCATTTGCACTTTGTGTTTTAGTCTGGATTTGGATCAAGAGCACACTTTTAAAGTGTAACTCCTGATCGTCCACACCTGCTCCCCAACAGAATGAGTTAAAGCACAGCTGTCCCAGAGCACCTTCTGGGTGAAATTAAACCAGAAGATGTGCTCCAGCTGTGAGGGTCACTGTAGGCCCTGGGGATCAGAGCTGGTCTGGAAATAACAGCCCTTTCCCCTCCCCAGAGCCCGTATCCTGTGGGCGCTGAGTCTCAGCTTTGCATCTCTGCCCCTACTGCACTGCACTGCTTGCTAATGTAGACCTAGCTTTAAGTTACCAACGTCCCGGTGTCAATCTTGGGCAAAGTGTGCTTATAAGGATTTTATTTTTCTTTCAGAAGGTAGATTGGGATGTTGAAATGAAATCATAGGAGATCCTTAGCTTGGGTGGGATGTTCCTTTTTTACTTTCTATTTACCTCAATTATAATTCAGTATTACTCAGTTTAATATATCTCAGCTTTTTTACTGTGTTATTTATATTAATATGTTAGGCAGGATTTAATCATATATCTACAGAAGTTTTTGTGTTAGTCCAATTGTCTTTGTCCACCAAATCTGTAATCTCAAAAAGATTTGTTCTCGGAGCGTCCACTGCCCATAAACCATGTTATGACTGTAACTATTCTGTCTTTTCACTAATTGCTGTCCTGATCAGTATTAGCATGACTTAGGTTAGTATCTAAGTCAGTCTAACTCTCTAATTTCAAAATTAGTTCTTTAAAACCTTTTCAAGTTCTGCTATACTTTGTTAAAAAAACAAAACCTCCCACCCTCTACCCCTCACCCCCACCTCTCTGCACCCACCTCATTTCCCTCTTTTTTTCTTTACAGTTTCAAGTGATAAAAAAGGAATAATAAAAAACAGCAGTACTGATGGAAATTTCCTGATTTTCCTGTAGTTAGAAGTTTTTATAGGTTAAAAATGTTTAACAACTTTTGTACCTACTAGAGGGACAGAGATATTTCAGCAGTAAAGCAAGAAGTGAAGTAGTCGTCCTTCTCTCTCAGTATGGAATGCAACCTGTTGTGGTAGATAAACCTGAGGAGTTTTCTGTGTAGTTTCCTAGTGTTGCTTGGCATTTCTTACAGGGGGTTTTGAGCAACTGTTGTTCTGGGTTATTTTTATAATCTATCTTCTGTGCAAATTTAATGGATAAAGCTGAAGAATTCTGCTTAAGCAGCATTTAATCTTCAGTATAGGTGGAAGATGCATTTATCAACTCTGAATTTACAGTTGGATCAGTCCAGGGACTTCCATTTTCCTTAGGGATTCCTTGTATTTTGCTTTTCCATGCGACCAGCTGCAAGTGTTATGAAATTTACCTGGGAGTTGCCAAGTTAGACTTGTTGACCGAGTTTAATGAGTTTTACATGTTTATGCAAAGCGTTGCCATTGCACTGCAATGTTTTGCTGTCTGTCTAAAAAAATCTCTCTGTGGTCTGAGGTGGGTAGGAAAGCAACAGCTTTCCTCTGTGGATCTGCTGGGGTTTAGCGGATTTGAGTCATTTTGGGCTCTGAGAGTATAAATGAATGAGGCACTGTACTAGCTGAAAACACAGCATTTTAGTTCTCTGGTAGTTGATTTGTAAATACACTTCTTCCTGCAAAATAATAATTCTGTCTTATTCCTTATCTACCTTATATGTGGAAATGATTGTATCTTGTGTATTAGCTGACAGTAGTTAATTCTGAAAGTGCTTACGTGACAGAAGGCAGCTGTAATGTTTCAGATGTCTCAGATAATGTACATCCATCTGCGAATGCATCACGTCTTTGCATATTGATGATTTCTGATGTGGCACTGCTTGTAATTAAATTTTGATAATGCATTTTACAAGCTTCTGGAAAAAACAAGTTGAGTTTATTCGTGCAAATACAGAGTAAAACTGAAATCACTTATGACTGAAGCTAATTTTGTGAATTGATGGTCACTACAAAAATGTAGGAATAATTGAAAATATAGAATAGTACTAGTGTACGTTCATTTTTTTAATTGGCTGGAATTTCATTTGGGTATATTAACAGTAACTATAGTGTTATTTTTGTCACTTAAGCATTTAGCAGAATCATGCATTTTATTACTTAAGTATTTCAATGCTGACCTTTCATGTTGGTTGCTTATAGATATAAATTGAAAGTATGTATTAAATTATGGAAACAAATGCAGCATTTGCAGTTTTATCAAGTAAGTCCTAAACCAATAATTGATGCATATATTTGAAATAACGCTGTTGATACTGAAAAAATGCTATTAAAACTTTTAAACTTCATTCATGGCTATTTAGAGAATCATTTGTGGTGGAAGCTGAAATTGGTAGATTGTGAAGATGTAAATCTCATTTGGTCTTTTTTATTACTGATTTTTACATGATTTAACGCTTCAAAAAGTCCAAATCTTTTCTCTTTTTGTGAGAAAATTAGATGTAGTGTTGTCATGTTCATAATGCCCAAACTATGTAGCAAGCCTGATAAATAGGTTGTACTAACCTCAGATTATATATGCAACCAAATTTGACATTTGATGAAATGGAGTTATTAAACATCACTCCAATATGCTAAAGTTTCCGGGCTTTGGGGGAAAAATGCTAAGTGAAACATTTCTCTTAGATGCCACGAAGAGTGCACTCTTTTTCAAGTGCTACTTACTATATATATAAAATTAAATACATTCACTTTTGATGCCCCTTGCACTCAAGGTTGAAGTCATTAGCTTCTGGTTTGGGTCATGTGCATCCCAGTGCCTTAATGCTTTTTTTTCACTAGTAAAAGCAGAAGTGAGCACAGCCTCTGCTTGCTTCCATCATGTCCTTGCCTTGTGTGGTGGGTTGACCCTGGCTGGATGCCAGGTGCCCACCAAAGCTGCTCTATCACTCCCCCTCCTCAACTGGACAGGGGAGAGAAAATAAAATGAAAGGCTCGTGGGTCGAGATAAGGACAGGGAGATAGCTTACCAATTACCTTCATGGGCAAAACAGACTCGCCTTGGGGAAAAATTAGTTTAATTTATTACTAGTCAAATCAGAGCAGGATAATGAGAAATAAAACCAAATCTTAAAATACCTTCCCCCCACCCCTCCCTTCTTCCCAGGCTTAACTTTACTCCCGATTTTCTCTACCTTCCCCCCCCCCCCAAAGGTGCAGGGGGACGGGGAATGGGGGTTTGGGTCAGTTCATCACACGTTGTTTCTGCTGCTCCTTCCTCCTCCCTCCTCGTCCCCTGCTCCAGCGTGGGGTCCCTCCCACGGGAGACAGTCCTCCACGAACTTCTCCAATGTGAGTCCTTCCCATGGGCTGCAGTTCTTCACAAACTGCTCCAGCGTGGGTCCCTTCCACGGGGTGCAGTCCTTCAGGAACAGACTGCTCAAGCGTGGGTCCCCCACGGGGTCACAAGTCCTGCCAGCAAACCTGCTTCAGCGTGGGCTCCTCTCTCCACGGGTCCACAGGTCCTGCCAGGAGCCTGCTCCAGCATGGGCTTCCCACGGGGTCACAGCATCCTTCAGGCATCCACCTGCTCCGATGTGGGGTCCTCCATGGGCTGCAGGTAGCTATCTGCTCCACCGTGGACCTCCATGGGCTGCAGGGGGACAGCCTGCCTCACCATGGTTTTCACCACGGGCTGCAGAGGAATCTCTGCTCCAGCGCCTGGAGCACCTCCTCCCCCTCCTTCTTCCCTGACCTTGGTGTCTGCAGAGTTGTTTCTCTCACATCTTCTCACTCCGCTCTCTCTGGCTGCAACTGCTATACCCCCCTGTAACTTCTTTTCCCTTGCTTAAATACGTTATCCCAGAGGCGCTACCACTGTTGCTGATGGGCTCAGCCTTGGCCAGCGGCGGGTCCGTCTTGGAACCCGCTGGCATTAACTTTATCAGACATGGGGGAAGCTTCTAGCAGCTTCTCACAGAAGCCACCCCTGTAGCCCCCCCTGCTACCAAAACCTTGCCACACAAACCCAATACACCTTGACATGTGGAGCTTAATTGTCTTTTAGTATTGGCTTCTCATTTGCTGATTGGAGCTAATTGCTAGTGGACACTTTCTTTGGAACACATATTTCAGCTTTTGAGCTCATAAGGTTTTATTTGGGGGCAGTCGTCATCTGGGTAGATATGTGGAAACTTGAGAACCACGTCTTTGGGATATAAGTAATGTTTCCCTGAGGAAGAGGGGACAAGTGTGCAGAATCCCATCTAAGAATCCTTCTCAATGCAAGACTTGAAAAACATCTGTAAACGTGTTTCTGTGGCTTTTATGGTACAACACAATGAAAATTACCTTAGAGCTATGGTTTCTGGTACTTTCTTCCCTCCTTACCAGTAAGTTGAATGTTTTTACAAATGTCATAGAGCGAAGTTGGGGTTTATCTGTTCCACCCTTCCATCATACAAGGCTCTAGGTTTTTTGTTTTGCCTTTTTTTTTTTTTTTTTTTTTTTTTTAAATCTGTAAGAGATAGAGGAGGTTCTAAAAAAAGGAGAGGAGGAGGGTGGGAAAGGTTAGGACAATATCTTCCTGTACTGAAGTACTCATGGAAACTTATATCCTTCACTGCTCCTACTCCAAGGAGACTCAGCAGTTGTGCCTCCTTCCAGTATTGTATTGTTGTGCTTTCTGAATCTTTGTCTCACAGTGTAGCCTGCTGAGTGTGTGGTGTGGTCTATGGACACCCGAGGACAGTGGTTCTATACCCAATGAAAAAGCTAGTTATTTTCTCTTTGCACACATTTTCATGTGCAACCTGTGAATCTGACTACTTGTTGAGTTCATGTCTGACTTCACCTGCTCAACACATCACTTGAGTCTAGGGGGAACTGGAGTCAGGATGTGCCAGCCTGAAAGGTTGTATAGCTGGAAATCTAATACCAAATTTAAGATCTAGCTAGGCTGTGTTATATCCCTCTGTTCTTGTATATTGCTTGCACGTACATGTGTAGCCGAATGTGTGGATAATTTGGAAATCGCATTAGTATTTTTCAATTTCTATTAATATGTACCTAAATTTGGCAATTTTTTTAACTTCTCAGAGTCTCATTTAACAATTCTTGTAGCTTCTTAGAGTTTGGAGAGCTTTACTGCTAACAGTGATTTTTACCAGGCGAGGTATGTGCCGTGTCTGGGCTGCATAGGCTGCCTAGTGATGTCTACTTTTGACCACTGGGCATCTCCGTGGCCAATTTAAGACTTGGAAGTGATAAGGCTATATTCTTTAGCGGGCATTCTCTTTGTCATTTATCTAAAAGGAAATCATAGTAACAAGAAATTAAACTTTCAATTATACCTGACAATATGCCTTCTCTTAAGGCATAAGACCAAAAGTAGCTCATCATTTGTGAGTAAAAGATTAAGTCTGTAATCAAATGAGAAGGAAAATATAATGCCATTTGAAAATGATCTTTGTCCAATTTTTAGCAAGTAATATCACATACTTGGATCTTCTATTAACACGAATGTTAATGGTTCTTGTGGATTATCTAGGAGGGCAAGTAGTTCTGAATTCTGCAGAATCTGGTGCTTACAGAGATCATGATCGGACTATTTGATAGAAGAAATAACTCTGTTGCTACAAAGTTGTCTGCAGTCTGTTTGGGTTTTTCCAGTTGTGTGTCAAATAGAGATTATTGCTTGTTTCTTGGAATTTGAAGTTGTCAGGAGTAATACAATGAAATGTTTTTAATGCTTTATCTAATAAAAAATATAACTTCTGTATTTTCTCACTTTTTTTGTCTCCTTAGAATGTGAAAGCATTTGCATCTTCAGATAGCCTAGCCAAGGTCCAAGAAGTAGCAAGCTGGCTTTTGGAAATGAATCAGGAACTGCTCTCTGTGGGCAGCAAGAGGCGACGAACTGGTGGATCTCTTCGAGGTAATGCTTCCTCAAGCCAAGTAGAGGAGGAGCAGATGAATCGGGTCGTAGAAGAGGAGGAGCAGCAGCAGCAAAGACGACAACAAGAGGAGCAGCACATTGGGAGGAATGGGGAGATAGGAGGAGAAGAACCTGGATTTGATGACAGGCATGAGTGTCAGCAGGAACAGTTAGAAGAAAATAACAATAGACTTATTACAGCGGATGAAGAATCCACTTGTAACCAAGAGGAAGAAGATGATGAACATGCTGGTGATCAAGAGGAAGAGGTGGAAGAGGAGGAGGAAATGGACCAGGAGAGTGATGATTTCGATCAGTCTGATGACAGCAGTAGAGAAGATGAACATGCTAACAGTAACAGTGTCATAAATTCCAATAGCCTCATGGACTTGCCCATTCACCAGTCATCGCCATTCTACATAAAGACAAAGGTGAGAAACTACATTTTTTTGTGTTCTTAATCCTCGTTAACTCTGGATTTTGGAAAATAATTTGCATATTTAACTTAAACTAAAGTTTTACAGTGAAGCAAAGATTTTACTTCCTAAAGAGCTCATTATTAAGAATTTATGCAGTCCACAAAAACTATACTGTTTTAACTATTAATAATCAAATTATTTGCATGCATTTGACATGAGCAAATACTCTTATATATTTTAAGGTATAGAGCTCTGATGACTATGTTCAAAAGAACAAGATGTTTCTTTATAAATATTTTTACATGCTAACTCATACACTTAGACCCTCCTGGCATTATTTATGATATTTTCCTTCTCAAAGCAGGCAAGAAGGAAGGTAAGTAATTGTGCATATGTGGTGTTCTCTGAGAATATCTGGTTCACTTAGATGAAAACATTGTAATGAAAAAATAGGGTGGAATATTATAGAAACATCAAGTTCTTCCTTCTGGCCAGGTTATAGTGAGTTCATTGACAAAATACAGGTTAAAAAAAAGTGTGTTAGTCATTCAGTTAGAAAGTCATTACCTAATGTTGTATGGTATCCTACTTGTGAGGACCTTGTAAATTGCGTCCAATGATTGTTGAGAAATTCTGATTTGCAATAAGAATTTGGAAATAAATATTTGTATTTTTATTGCTACTTGTATTACCTAACATTTTAGATTAAAAAAAAAAAGGTTTTTTGAGTGTTAGTTCTAGTGTACATAAGTAGTTCACCATATTTTTCAAATCCTTCAGGAAGGAGGAATTCTGTTAACTCTTAGCAGCAGCAAAAACTGAAAGAATAGTGGAAGTGGTGATACTGACTAATAAAAAAGAGGAGCAGGCAAGTGTTCTTGTGGAATAATGTTGTTCCTAAGCCTATGTACCAATTTCTTTTTCTTAATCATTAATTGGTAATAGAACACCTAGCCTCCTCTCACCTTTCAAAAAAAAAAAAAAAGACAAATCCCCCTCAAATTTTTACAATGTACTTTAAAAAAAAACCAACCCTGATGTAAAACAGAACCACAAAAAAATCAGTTACCATAAGTTAAAAGGGTTCCCTATGTGTTTGAGTATAAACATAAATGTATAGAGATGGAGACTCAGTCTTGAAGATGCACTAGAACAGGTAAATAGGATGAACATTTGCTTCTGGAGGCTGCAGCGATATGTTTTTGGTAATCGCGATTAGTATGTAATTCACTTGTGTGTTTAAAGTATCTCAACTAACATCTTTGATTTTTGAAAGTCATAATGTTTTCACATGAGTTTTTAGTAAATTATATAATTTTCTATTGATAATTCTGATGTACATGCTTTCTAATTTGGAGTGAAATACTGTCATATTTCATGTCATTCAATTGGCTTTTTACAACTCAAATTCTTGTTTTTATTCCAATGATTTGGTTTTCCCAGATTTAGTATGGCTTACTGAGTATCGTATAACAACTTGCATCCAGTATGGAGTTGATATTTAATATAGGAAATGCTTACACTCAAAAATATATTTTGAAGTCTCTGAACTGGAAACTTTTTGAAGTGCTTTGTAAATAGCCATACTCAAATTACATACAGGCAGAGCATAGTTTTCAGTGGTGGTCAGTTCTGAAGCTTTTTTAATCATCTCCAATAATGAATGCAGGCTTTTTCTTTCTTTTTTTAAGGTGTATTTGACATAAACTGAAACAAGCAGGTTTAGCCTGAAGGAAGTTGTCTGAAAGATTTTTGTATAAATGCACAATTTCTGTGTGGTCTGATCGTTGCTTTGCATGTTGTCTCTGTGCAGTGGTGGCCGTTTTCGTCTGTGCTCTGTCCCCAGGCTGTGCTCCTGCAAGAACTGTCGGGGAGCTAGGTAGTGAACGGTATTTGGGAATTGTTCTTGATTTACCGTGCAGCTCTATTTTAGGTAGTTTTAACTGTGTGAAGGATCAGCACAGGTTAGAAAGCTGCTTGAGCTGGCTCTGCTCTAGGTCATGGTTACACAGTAAGACTGACATAATGCAACATTAATGTTACCAATTCATTAATAAACCAACATTTAACCATAGGAACACATTCTGTGTTAAGAAATGTTGTAGAAATATAGTTGTGCTGGAGCATGAATGAATTACCAGAGTAAAAATAAACATGACTAATTAATATGCTGCTTTTGAGAAGAAAAAGGAGTGTTTGTAGACTTAGCTGTATTTACAAGTGATTTCTGGTTCTACCTGTTGAAGATAGACTCATCCTAGGAGACTCAAACCTGATAGACTTATTTTTAGCTTTTCAGATACGGTTCTCAGCATTTGTAGTCTAGTACAGTTCTCATAACTCCAGCTGAATTACCTGCTCCCTTGCTGTGTGCTGTACTCCTGTGAAACTTGCTTTGCGCCACCAGTATTGGCTGTGATGGCTGAATCTGGTACTTACTGTTTGTGTGTCAGATGTAAACCTGGCTCCTCAGAAGCATGCATGCCTGATCCAACACAGTTGCTAGTTTGATCTGGTTGTACGTAGCAATATTGGCAACACACAGCTTTCATCACTACCAAATACCAAGAGATAATAGTGAGACTGAATAAAATAGCAACTGCTACTGCCATAGGTGGTGTTGTGCAGCTCATCTCAACTTTTTGATATCTCTGTTCTTTTTCCTTCTACTTTTTATTCCTTTCCTGATAAATTACTGAATAAAGTCTCTTTCTAATCTGACTTTTTTTTGCTTATTGGCCTGCGGGATCCTGTGTGGTTAAGGAAGGAAATGGCAAGGTTCCTGCATAACACCACAATGTATCTTGCTTGCGTTTGCCGCCTGTCACCTGGACTTCCACTTGACAGCAGCAAGCTTGCTGTGTTCTACCTGATAAACTTCACCAGAAGCGTAAAACCCATTGTATTTTTATATATATACATTTTATATATATTCATGTTTTAGGTAATGTTTATATAATATATATAAAATTATATATGTATATTTGCCTCATACTACTGCTCCGTGCAAATAACTGAGGTAATTGTTGCCATAATGTTGTGAAAATGTTATGACTAAAGGACACATGCACTTGAAATGAGAAGGCCGGTGGTTCAGTAGAGTCTTCGTTGCATTCACCAGCAACAGCCAGGAATCTGGAAGGGTCCTTGTGGTTACCTGTTATGATTTTCTGCATAAAATGTTAGGCTGCTCTGTATTGACTTCTGCGCAAGCTAAAGCATATTTTTAGAAAAATTTCACCATTTGAAAACAGGAAACAGTCCAGCAAGGCAAATCTATCTCAAGCCTAGGTTAATAGTTTGTTAGTTATCATCAGTGTTTAAACTTCTGCACCTTTACTCTAGTCTGCCTTCTTCCTGTTATCTGTCTTTTTTTGACCATTACAATTTATTATTTTCGTGTTGTACTGAAGAGCTGTTTAACAAGTGGGATTTTTTCCCCCCACATACATAAAGCAATCAAGTGCACTCCTGAAAGGTCTCTTAAATGTAAATAATAAGGACACTGTGTCAGTTGGGTGTATTTTTCTATATTTTGTTCTTGTTATGATACTTCCCTGAACACTCTCTCTGATTTTTGAACATCCATCTTGAATTGTAGGTATCACAACTGAGATTAAAACTCCAGTAGCAACTGTGCCAATGACAATTAAAATTTGTTCATGCTATGTATTTATCTGTTTATATAACAAATGATTCTGTTAATGCTTTTGACTGCAGCATTGCATTGGGATTTCATGTTTGACTGATTTGTCTAACATGATGCAAGCCTTTTTCAGGGAGCCTTCTGTTCTGTAAGTATGGCCTGTGTCCTTCGTACCTAGAAATAAGAGTTGACACTTGGTTGTATTAAAGTGACTAGAGTTTTGTCGCATCCAGTGTACCTCATCAGACCCTTTACTGTTTGTTAATTTTTACTCCAATTGATCTGTGTCCTATCAAATGTTGTCATGTCTGTTATATAAAAATATTAAATAGCACAGGAGGGCAAAGTAAATGATACGCGCAGGACTTTTACAGAAATATGCGCTTGATGCTGATTCTTCACTGATTGCATCGTATTTGTGGCATCCATTTCCAGTGCTCTGTGAGGACTTTGTATTACTTGAGTTCCGTAGGAATGGTTGTGTACTAATTAACCACAACATAAACAAATACATTTACAGTGCATCACATATTTCATATTAACTGCCCTTAAATGCTTTTATTCCTCAGTACATGTGGGATTCTGTAGCACTGCAAGGGCAAGAATTTATTACTGGTAGTCACTGTCACTGGGAAATAGCTCATGTAAATTAACATTCCTGCTTATTTTAGATTTAAATTGTTTGTCTACCTGTGTTCATACTCTTGAAATTGTAGTATTAACAAATATATCATGCCAGCAATAGTTTATCTTTATCAAAACTTTTTTATGTTTATGACATATGTGATAACCAGCATGTTTTTATGGAAAAATTGGCATCAAGACTGTTAATCCTATTCTATGTCAACCATTGCATTATTTTCTCTTGGACTGATACCTGGGTTTCAGCCTATGGTTATCCAGGTTGTACTCTATTTCCTTTTCTAATTTTTTTTCTATATATCGTTAGGTTTATTTGAGATTTCTGAAATATTTTGATTGTTCTAATTCTTAAAAAAGATTTTGATCATAATATATATCTTCTTTAACTCATTCCATTTTTTGTGTCTTTTTGTTTGCTTAACTTATTTCTGCAACTCCCAGTTTCATAGTTTTTAAATATTAATGACTGTCCTCTTCAATATACTTAAATCTTTTGTTTTTAATTGAGGCTTTCAGTTTCCATCAAGATGAGTTGTTGTTCTTTAACTGCTGTGAACTTTTCTTATTTGGAGGAGTATTGGCTTCTTGATTATCTTAGAAATTGTTTCTAAAGAGTTAAAATAATTTACACGTTCATTCAGCTTTCGTTTGGATTTGATGTATTTTGTGGAAGGGGGGAAAATTGTCATAATCACTTATACCCAAGCTACCACGAATTTAACTTTTTTCTATTAGTTTTTCTCTATCTAAAATTCTACATTACATAATACTGTTAATATTAAATGTGTCTAATGTTGAAGTCACCTCAGTGAGGAAACAATCACTTAAAAAAAATTTAAAAAACTTAAACCCATGAATTCCTCAGATGCGTTAGCTGCATTCATTCCAGCAAATATTGTCACAGATTTCTATGATGAGGCAAAATAACTACTTCATATCAGACTAGCAGGTGTGAGATCTCCAGAGGCAGATATATATGTGCTCTACGTCAAATTGTTCTATCAAGGCATGTTTCCTTTCTTCTTACTCCTGCTTGCATGCTTGAAGTTGGTGTCTGGCAAAAGAGGAAAACAATCTGAAGATTATAGAGAAACTAGAAGATGCAATTTTCTGTGTCCATGGCAAAAGGTTGTATTGTACGTGCAGGAAACAGTTGTTGGGAGATATGCAAATGGCAGCCCTCTTTCATCTTAAAGTATGCCTCTCACTTTAGGCAGATGCCATCTTGAATTTTCATACAATTTCTTCTTTTCATGCCACACCCTCCTATTCAAGGTGGGATTCCAGGAGCCATTTCATATTTCTGCACAAATAAGTGTTTTGCGGGGAGAATACACCAGAAGGCACTAAAGGTATTTTCATGTGTTCTGTAAGGACCTGAATTTTAAAATCCAAGTGAACGGGTAGAGCAGGAGGATTGTTAGCTGGTGCATGGCCATTTTTCTTGTTCTGGGTTTCAGGAAACACATTTGTCTGCTCTGCTTGCCTGGAGGGATGTCTGAAGGAGTATTTGAGCCCATCTATGGGAGATGCTCAATTCTTCTGGACAACAGGCACTGTTCAACAAGAGTCTTTGCAACAAAACCCCTCTTACTTAAACATTTATTTCCTTTTCTTCTATTGAGGCTGTCATGAAACTTAGCAAATTAGGATATATGAATGTGAAACATTATTTCTGTGCTAACTATTTGGATTGTGATGGTGACTCCTCACAAGGGGTCAGACATTCTGCATGCAGAACCCTCCGCTAATTTTGCATGTTAGTGTCCTCTTCAAATGCAGGTTTGCTTGTTGCAGGATTGTGGGCTGTGATGGTGATTGTTTTGTTGGTTAACCAGAGTTTCTAAGAACCAGAAAACAGATAAGCTAAAATGAAGATGAAAAATTCTTGTATAGTTGGATCTACAACCACAAAAAACCACTTTGATACCCCTTCAGCAGTTGTCATGTTTGAGCATTTGCTTCATTACTAAAGGTAATAAGATGATTTTTTTTAATAGATGCCTTTCATATATAACATATAGAATCATTTAGATTGGAAAAGACCTTTAAGATCATGAAGTCCAACCATTAACCTAGCACTGCCAAGTCCACCACTAAACCATGTCCCTAAGCACCACATTTACACGTCTTTTAAATACCTCCAGGGACGGTGACTCCCCCGCTTCCCTGGGCAGCCTGTTCCAATGCTTGACAACCCTTTCAGTGCAGAATTTTTTCCTAATATCCAGTCTAAACCTCCCCTGGCACAACTTGAGGCCGTTTCCTATCGGCCTGTCGCTTGTTACTTGGGAAAAGAGACCGACACCCACCTCGCGACAACCTCCTTTCAGGTAGTTGTAGAGAGCCATAAGGTCTCCCCTGAGCCTCCTGTTCTCCAGGCTAAACAACCCCAGTTCTCTCAGCCGCTCCTCATAAGACCCTATGTGCTCTAGACCCTCCACCTGCTTCCTTGCCCTTCTTTGGACACGCTCCAGCACCTCAGTGTCTGTCTTGTTGCGAGGGGCCCAAAACTGAACACAGTATTCGAGGTGTCACCAGTGCCGAGTACAGGGGGACGATCACTTCCCTAGTCCTGCTGGCCACGCTAGTTCTCATACAAGCCAGGATGCCATTGGCCTTCTTGGCCACCTGGGCACACTGCCCGCTCATATTCACACGGCTGTCGACCAACACCCCCCAGGTCCTTTTCCGCCGGGCAGCTTTCCAGCCACTCTTCCCCAAGCCTGTAGCATTGCATGGGGTTGTTGTGACCCAAGGGCAGGACCCGACACTTGGCCTTGCTGAACCTCATACAGCTGGCCTCGGCCCATCGATCCAGCCTGTCCAGACCCCTCCATAGAGCCTTCCTCCCCTCAAGCAGATCAACATTCCTGCCCAGCTTCGTCGGCCGCAAACTTACTGAGGAGGGTGCACTACTCGATCCCCTCGTCCAGGTCGTTGATCAAGATCCTAAACAGAACTGGCCCCAAGACTGAGCCCTGGGGAACACCACTTGTGAGCGGCCGCCAACAGGATGTAACTCCATTCACCAGAACTCTTTGGGCCCGCCCACCCAGCCAGTTTTTTACCCAGCAAAGAGTACGCCCGTCCAAGCCATAAGCAGCCAGTTTCTCCAGGAGAATGCTGTGGGAAACGGTGTGAAAGGCTTTTCGAAAGTCCAGGGAAACAACATTTACAGCCTTTCCCTCATCCACTGAGTGGATCCACTAAGCGGGTCACCTTGTCATAGAAGGAGATCAGATTCGTCAAGCAGCACCTGCCTTTCATAAAGCCCTGGTGACTGGGCCTGCTCACCTGCCTGTCCTGGAGCGCGTGATGGCGCTCAAGATGATCTGCTCTATAACCTTCCCCGGTACCGAGGTCAGGCTGACAGGCCTGTAGTTGCCCGGATCCTCCTTCCAGCCCTTCTTGTAGATGGGCGTCACGTTTGCTAACCTCCCATCAACTGGGACCTCCCCGGTTAGCCAGGACTGCTGATAAACGATGGAAAGTGGCTTGGTGAGCACTTCTGCCAGCTGCCTCGGTACCCTTGGCTGCATCCCATCTGGCCCCATCGACTGGTGTGTGTCCAGGTGGCGTAGCAGGTCCCTAACCATTTCCCCTTGCATTATGGGAGCTTCCTTTTGCTCCCCATCCCCGTCTTCCAGCTCAGCGGGCTGGGTACCCCGAGAGCGCTGGGTCTTCCTGTTAAAGACTGAGGCAAAGAAGGCATTAAGTACCTCAGCCTGTTCCTCACCCTTTGTCACTCTCTTTCCCCCCGCATCCAATAAAGAAGGGAGACTCTCCTTAGCCCTCCTTTTGTTGTTAATGTCTTGACAGAAACAGTTTTTATTGTCTTTTACGGCAGTAGCCAGATTAGGTTCTTGTTGGGCTTTGGCCCTTCTAACTTTCTCCCTGCATAATCTCACGACATCCTTGTAGTCCTCCTGAGTTGCATGCCCCTTCTTGCAAAGGTTGTAAACTTTTTGTTCCTGAGTTCCTGCCAAAGCTCTCTGTTCAAACAGGCTGTTGTCTTCCCCGACGCCTCCTCTTTTGGCACACGGGGACGGCCTGCTCCTGCACCTTTACCATCTCCTTGAAGAGGGTCCAGCCTTCCTGGACTCCTTTGCCCTTCAGGACTGCCTCCCAAGGGATGCTGTCAACCAGGCTCCTGAACAGGCCACAGTCTGCCCTCCGCAAGTCCAGGGTGGCAGTTCTGCTGAACACCCTCCTTACTTCTCCGAGAATCGAAAACTCGATCGATAATTTCATGGTCGCTGTGCCCAAGATGGCCTCCAACCGTCAGATCACCCGCAAGTCCTTTTCTGTTGGCAAACAACAGGTCCAGCAGAACGCCTTCCCTCGTTGCCTCACTCACCAGCTGTGTCAGGAAGCTCTCTTCCCCACGCTCCAGGAACACCCTAGACGTAGCTTTGCTCTATCTGCCTGTGACTGTAGGCAGGCCACGCAAAGGAACGCAAAGTGTGCAGGTGTGAGAGCAGGTGACGTGGCCCGTGCATGGTTTACTCCTGCTCTGCCAGCCTGTGAGGTGGCTCGGCTGCCTTGGTGCTGGCCTTGGTGCTTGGAGACGGGACGGTGCTCTTGGTGCCTTGGCGACAGTGATGTGGGGGTGACGGTGACTATCCCTGTGGCGGGCTGGGGCCTCTCCATGGCAGGGTCTCTGTCCTTGCTGTGCTGGTGAGAGAGGAGTGTGCCAAAAGAGAGTCTCTTTCCACATGGGGATAGGGGGGTGCAGGAGGGGAGGTGCCTGGTGCTGCAGGACACTCCTCCCTCCTGCGCCTGCCCTAGCTGGGCCTCCAGCTCTCCGGCTGCTGCTCTGCCTTGGCTCGTGCCCAAGCCTCTCACCACGGCAGCAAGCGGAGCATCCAGAGCCCCGCTCTGCGCTCGTGCTGCTCGTTGCCGGTGCAGAGGGCTCACCGCTTGGAGCCCATGATGTCCACCTCCCCAGGGGTCGCCCCGGGGCAATGCTGTCGGGCTCCCAGGGGGTGGTTTGCCCCAAGTTCATCTGGTGCAACCCCCCTGCTCAAGCACAGCCACCTACAGCACGCTGCCCAGGACCGCGTCCAGGTGACTTGCGAAGGCTGGAGCCTCCACAACCTCCCTGGGCAGCCTGTGTGAGTGTTAGAGCAGCCTCAGAGTCAGGACGTGCTTTCCTGGGTTCAGATGGAATGTCACGGTTTTTCATTTGTGCCCATTGGTTCTTGCCCTGTCAGGGGCCACGACTGAGAAAGGTCTGGCTCCCTTGCCCTCGTTCCCTCCCATCAGGTATACATGCACAGAGGCATCTTCCCCTTAAAAGGGAAGCAGAGCAGAAATCTGGACAAGAAAGGAAAAAGGGGCCAGGGGAAGCATTCTGCTCTGGTACTGCTTACTTACCTCCAAATGCCAGTCCGCTGCTTCTGCATCTCAGCAGGTAGCAACCCGCTGCCTGCCCACATTCCCCAGCAAAGTCGTGCACAGACACTCCCAGACAGAGGGCTGGCTAAAACAAGCTAATTTATTGTCCTCTCTGCATCGCGGAAAGGTCCCAGAGGGGATCAGCTCTTTCCAAGAGGATGGGTGCTCCCATCCTCTTCCAGGTGGTAACAGGCGCCTCAGTTGCAACGGCATCTGCAGCTGGACCCGGGGAGATTCCCCACACTCTGGTTACGCTGAGCTCTGCTTGAGCGGTGTCACCTCCATGCCTGGTGTGCTCAGGTCTGCGGCACAGACTCCCCAGGCAGTCTCTGGGATGAGCAGATTCTCTGTCCCAGGGTCCAAAACTGTCGCCCGGGCCGCACCAGTGTGAGAGCAGAGTAGGTCCTCAGGGTCACAGGCATGGCTGGAAAAGCCTGTGACCACCAGGAAGTGGGGGCAGAGCTGCAGACCTCTGAGGTGCAAATCGTCCTGCTGGCTGTACCTCGCCGTGAGTGAGTGGGAAAAGCTGCCTCTCGACAACGGCGCAGCTCTCCGGCCATGGTGTGCTGCCGGGAAAGCTGGCCTCTGCCTACTCGAGGCTCAGGTAGGCGCCTGAGCTGCCTTGCTGCACTGCAAAGATCATCTCAGTGCAGATGTTCACCTTGGAGGCGCTTGTCAGCTGGAACCGGCAGGACTGGGAGGAGGGCAGCACCGTTAGCTGGCAGTGGTGTGACTGAGGCAAAAGCAGCCAGGCTGATCTCACCAAGCGCTGGACCCAGCAGGCGATTTTCTCCACGTCTAGGTAGGAGCCTGTGCAGAGGGTGCGTAGGAGGTCTGAGCTCTGATGGCTCCGCCGCTTCTCGTCGGGGTGGTGGAGAAAGCACAAGATCTCCCCCAGCAGCGGCTCCCTCGAGCACATGCACTCCAGCACCACGTGGATGCCGGAGCGCCTTGCTGGCAGCTGCCCCGTGGTGTCCAGCTCCAGGCTGAAAGAGTGCCCGGCGGGTGGCCGCAGGAACACCAGCAGGCGGTAGGCGACGCTGCTCTCGCGGACGCTCCAGGCTTCATAGGTGCCGTCCATCCCAAAGGCTGGGTGCATCTGGGGCATGAAAGCCCTCTTGCAAAGCACACGGCAGACAGCCAGGAGGTCACCCACCAGCTCCTTCAGCACCTTGCACGTGTCGGGCAGGCCCTGCATGGGCGAAGGGGTGGACGCAGCCAAAGACCTGACAACATTGTGCACGCCGTTCAGGTCTTCCTCCTCCTCCTCGCTGTCCTCCTCCTCCTCGCTGCTGGAGCTGTCCTGCTCACGGCAGCTGTCAGAGGCAAGCTTCATTTCCCTGGCCAGCCAGCAGACCTCAGCGAGCAAGACCACGGCTCCTGCAACAGCCCACAGCGGCCACAGCTGCAACGCCGAAAGGAGCGTGGCTTCCCGCGCGCCCCTGCTCTGCTCAATCTCCTGCACCAGCCGAGTCATCTCCTGACACAGATACGCCGCACGCCGCTGCATCCGCTCGCCCGTAGCCACATCGACCTGGTCATCGTGCTTCAGCCCGTGCTGGACGGCCAGCAGAGCCAGGACGAGGGCAATTGCCGCAGCCATGGCCTGGAGGAGGCGGGAGAAAAGGGGGCTCAGCGGGGCTGGGTGGGAGGGAGCACGGGGCTGGGGGAGCGGGGCAGGAGCCGCCTGGAGCTGGGGGCCGGTAGGAGGGCGGGGAGGGAGCGGGGAGGGAGCAAGGGCAGGGTTTGTGAGCACTGCACGGGTGGGAGCCACGGGCTGTCCCAGGGAAGCCTTTGGGCACTGGTGTCGACAGGCTGGAAGGGGCCGCGGGCCCTGGCTGGAGACAGCACGGGGCCCATCCTGCCCAAGCCGCCCTGCCTGGGCTGTGCCCCCATGAAAGGGCAAGGGACACCAGAGTCGAGTCTCCCGAGGCCCCAGCCCTGCCACACCGCAGCGTCCCACCGAGCCACGGGCACCCGGCACATCCCCAAAGCCTCTCTGGGCACCTGCCAGCACGGGGAGCCCCGAGCACCTCTGCCCCCAGCCCCGAGGGCGGTACTGTGCCCTGCCCTGAGGGGCTCAGCTCTCGCTCTGGCTTAGAAACCCCCTGGCCATCTGCCCCGTCCCCCACCCAGCCCAGCCTTTCCCCCGCATGCTGCACTCACCGATCGCCCAAGCTAAACAGCAGTGGGGCTGCCCGATGATGGCCCTGGGGACGGCTCCCATTGTGACTTGTCCTCTGTGCTGTCACAGCCACCAGAGCAGCATCACCCGGCCGGCAAGCCCCAGCCTTTGTCCCCACCGCCCGACTCAGCGGGTCCTGGGCATCACACCAAGTACAAACCTGCCCGGCAGGAGCGAGCTCCCATGGGTGGGGATGTCACTAAGTGGGAGCATGCCCTGAAGTCCCTTTCTCTGTGAGGTCTCTCTTGTCCAGGTGGTGGGGACCTGAGGTCCCAAGCGGAGGGAACACAGAATCATAGCATCATTTAGGTTGGAAAAGACCCTGAAGATCATCGACTCCAACCGTAAACCTAACACTGCCAAGTCCACCACTAAACCATGTCCCTAAGCACCACATTTACACGTCTTTTAAATACCTCCAGGGACGGTGACTCCCCAGTTCCCTGGGCAGCCTGTTCCAATGCTTGACAACCCTTTCAGTGCAGAATTTTTTCCTAATATCCAGTCTAAACCTCCCCTGGCACAACGTGAGGCCGTTTCCTATCGGCCTGTCGCTTATTACTTGGGAAAAGAGACCGACACCCACCTCGCGACAACCTCCTTTCAGGTAGTTGTAGAGAGCCATAAGGTCTCCCCTGAGCCTCCTGTTCTCCAGGCTAAACAACCCCAGTTCTCTCAGCCGCTCCTCATAAGACCCTATGTGCTCTAGACCCTCCACCTGCTTCCTTGCCCTTCTTTGGACACGCTCCAGCACCTCAGTGTCTGTCTTGTTGCGAGGGGCCCAAAACTGAACACAGTATTCGAGGTGTCACCAGTGCCGAGTACAGGGGGACGATCACTTCCCTAGTCCTGCTGGCCACGCTAGTTCTCATACAAGCCAGGATGCCATTGGCCTTCTTGGCCACCTGGGCACACTGCCCGCTCATATTCACACGGCTGTCGACCAACACCCCCCAGGTCCTTTTCCGCCGGGCAGCTTTCCAGCCACTCTTCCCCAAGCCTGTAGCATTGCATGGGGTTGTTGTGACCCAAGGGCAGGACCCGACACTTGGCCTTGCTGAACCTCATACAGCTGGCCTCGGCCCATCGATCCAGCCTGTCCAGACCCCTCCATAGAGCCTTCCTCCCCTCAAGCAGATCAACATTCCTGCCCAGCTTCGTCGGCCGCAAACTTACTGAGGAGGGTGCACTACTCGATCCCCTCGTCCAGGTCGTTGATCAAGATCCTAAACAGAACTGGCCCCAAGACTGAGCCCTGGGGAACACCACTTGTGAGCGGCCGCCAACAGGATGTAACTCCATTCACCAGAACTCTTTGGGCCCGCCCACCCAGCCAGTTTTTTACCCAGCAAAGAGTACGCCCATCCAAGCCATGAGCAGCCAGTTTCTCCAGGAGAATGCTGTGGGAAATGGTGTCAAAGGCTTTACATATAACAATGGTAAAGGCTGAGAAGCAGCTTAATTTTCTTGTAAAAATGGTGTACTTTGATTGCAGCATCCTCTGATTCTGGGTACCATACTGTCTGTTTGGCTGTAAGTCACCAGGCGTGCGTGTGTAAGTAATGGTGCCTTTTCTTGGTTGTTCATTGACCCTGGCGAGTGGAGGGGGGAGAGACAGAACAAATAAGCTGGGCTGACTTCGGTGGAGCTAGGACAGGATGTACCACAGTAAGACCCTTGGAGCTTAAATACCCATCTCTCAAGTTCTGAAACAAATCTAAAGCCATGCTCACATACGTAGCTTTGAGTTCTCAAATAGTGCAGCCTGGGACAGAATTTTTTACTGCGAGGTGCTTGGTCCAAGCTAGTATGTAGAGCCACAAGGATATAAAGGATTTATTTTTCAGTGATTTTTGGCTTTATATGGAAGGATAGCATTAATTTTTAAAACTAAAGAAAACAAAGATTGCACTGGGCAGTTTGTGCATATGTGAAGTGAAAAGGGAGTCCTGTATGAAAGTCTGCAGTTATTGTCAGAATGTTAATAGACTAAAAGCTTTGTAGAGATGGGGGGAAATAAAGGATGATTAAAGAAATGCTGATCCTTGGAAGTAGTTTTTTATTTTGTGTACAAGCAGCACACACAATTGAGAGAACATTGGAATATTGTATGTAGGTGGGGTGGTGGTTTTGTAACAGTGTATGTTAATATTTTTCTCCTTTTCTGAGCAGCAGAGGGGGCTGCTCTTGCTTTGCTGCAGCCCTATGGAGACTTCTGCAGTGTTCCTTTGCAAAGGTTTTTCCTGCTCTTGCAGCTAAAAACTTGAAGCATTTTTTTAAGTCTAGGGAATAAATACAACTGGAACAGAAGGACTCAATACTTTTTATTTGTGACAAAATCTGTTTCTGGTATATGAAATGATGTAGGAATATTTCCTTTAAAAAATAAGTATTAAACATTTTTAGATGGCTTGTGTGATAAGAATGCAATGTATAATTCTCTGCTCTGAGTGCACAGAAGAAAGAGGAAAAACTTTATACTACAAAAAGATTCTTTTTTTTAATCTTTATTTTTTGCAGGGATCACATGTAGAGTATGTACATTCTTCATGCCTTTCATCTCCTGAGTTGTCTAACAGTTAATTCTTTAAAGAGTTTTTAAACTAAGTAATAATTCGGCTAAAGCTGTGTCAAAAAGGATACATGTTAAGAATCTCTCTGATTGTAAACAAACAAACAAACAAACAAAAAACCACATTGGCAATATAATATTTTTTTCCTCTAGTTTCTCCCTGGGATTCTCCTTTTTAATTAAAGCTTCTTTCACATCACTCTCTTTAAAAGGTTAGGAACTGGCAAATTTTCTCTTCTCTTGGTTATTCTGAAGTACAACACTAAAGTTCAATGAGTTAAGATAAGTAAATGACTTAGGATAGTGAATGGTCTTTATAACTGCCAGTCAGAATTACTTCTGCATTACCATGACAGTTTAGTTATTTTGGAGCATTTGGAGCAAGTTTTGCTGTTTTAAAAACATACTTTTTTTTTTTTTTTTTTTTACTCTTCTGCTACAGAGCCTTATTTTTATATTGGACTGTAGTAACATTAGAAATATTCATACTCTGAGATTAATATCAATCAACACTTTTAACCTTTGACTTCTTTCTCATTTATATACTACACAGTTTAGTTGCTAATGATTCCAAGCATGTAGGATCATTTGGAAAGGTTATGCAACTATCATTAAGATGTAGTTTGTTAAATATTAAAGCATCCATGGAAGGAATGCAGATTCTCAGTTTCTCTGTAGACAGCAAGGTTCTTCCCCATCTGTACTAACCTGCAGCGTGCTTCTTTACTACAAGTATCAACACTTCTTTTGAAAAGTACTTCTCACTTGCTCTGCTTTTACTTGACTGTGTTAAGTAATGGCTTCATTTGCTGCCCAAGGCTTGGAGAGGTTTAGCTGAACTTTTGCCTTTTGTAAGTAGAATTGCTTCTACACCTTCACTTGCAGGTAAAACTGGTGTTAAATAATTGCTCCTCTGCTGATTTTCCCTACTCTGTAAGCGGATCATGAAGCTTGCTAATTGATATGTGGGCTCTGCTTGTAGGAATGTGGTTATCCCTGATATATTTTGTGGCTTATCTAAGAACTTGGCTATCTAGTTCAGCTTTCTCATGCAAAGTTCTTGAAATACCTAGTAATTAAATTTAACTGTTATGTTAAAATGTCACTTGCAGTCAAAGGACAGGAATTTCTTCTATAATAAATTCTGGTTTTTTCTTTCCCTTAATGAAGGGTGTCTTACCTCTTTTCAGTATGATTTTTACAAACATTACTACAGAATTAAATGACAGTGCTAATGTATAATTTGTGAAGTAAATAATTGTGTATAGAAAGAAAAGTCAAGCATCTCAGTGCCTGGGAAGGAAGAAAAGCAGTTTAACAGAAAACATTGATACTGACAGTTTGGGTCATAGTTTTGACTACAAGCTTGTATTTAATGAGTAGATTTTCACTGATATTTCCGCCCCCCCCCCCCCCCCCCCCCCCCCCCCCCGAAAGATGTATGGTTTTTGATGTGGAAAGAGAGGTAGTGCTGATTTAGTTTCTCATTTAGTTTCCCGTTGCAGAGATTGCTTACTAGACTAAAGACCTAGCTGAGTAAGGCACAAGCATTTTTCTACTTCTGTGCCAATAATTGAGGTCAGTCTTTCAGCTCCAGTCAAGGGATTTACCTCAACTAGCCACACTGGAAAATAAACCTACAGAGCTTTTGATTGTGCCAGATTTGTCTGTACAGGTATCAACTTAATGTACCTTCTTTGCAGTGAAGCCTGCATCTCAGAGTGTGTACCTTCCTTATTTCCTGGTGGTTCTTACCAGACACATCCGGTAGTTTCTCCTGAACATACGTGTAATTCTTTTGTAGCCATGTTGGTTGGTTGTTCACAAGCATGTTTCCAGCAGTTTCCTAAAGCGGAAAACATGCCAGCCACCTTTTGGGAGTGGGGGGGTGGAAACAGTGTCTTGGTTTAGACTTGCTCAGAATTGATGCATTGCCACAAGTTTGTATTGACTTGAATTGTCTTTTAGTTGCTTGGCCTATGAAAGGTAAATATTGGAAAGGAACTTGCATGTGTTACTCAAACTGCCATATCAGTTTACTTTGTGTAGAGTAAATTAAATCAATACCTTCAGGATAACTACTTGCAGTAGTGTCTTGTAGTTGCACGTTTTTTTCATAGGCTTTGAAATCAGTGTCAGGCACCTACATGGTTTTTGCTCTGCATCTTTGTTCTCAAAATGAAAATGAGCTTTTTTAAAAAAAAAAGGGGGGGGGGGAAGAATTGCCAATTGCCAACTCACCAATTATATGGCAACAACATTATGAAGTAGAAATCGTGAAAATGTGCTTGAGAATACTTTCAGTATGCTTACTCTGTTGGGATCCATGGCTTGTCTAACAAATACATTTGGGAGCTCTGCCCTGCTTAAATATGCCATTTGTTCCTTATGTTGTTCTTGACTATGTGGCAGGTGCTGTTGCCTGATGTGATCGTTAGCCCAAATATCTCCAGTCTATAGTGATACAGCTGTATTTACTGAGCATTTTATCAGTGGATGCTGTTGCTCTGAGTGTCAGTTTTAAGCTGCTTCACCTTTTGGGGCTTAACTGAAGTTGATATTACTGGTTATGAAACTTGATGCAAATGGTGAATTGAAGTGTGAAGAAAGTAAAACTTTTGCTGGTGAGTTAGTTTTCAGTTTTTTTGACACCCCCCTTCCCAAATGGATGGTGTTAAATATTCTTTTGGCTATGAATTTGAAGTGTATGTTTAAAAATATAAGTTATGATCAGTACATTTCTTGTATTCACTGGTGTTTTATACTTATAAAATTATGAGATCTGAAATTAGCTTAGAGGGCCAGAGGAACAGAAGGTGATCTGAGGACCAGAATTACATTTAACAGCTGCTGCAGGACTAACATTTTTTCCTGATGCATTCCTCACTCACAGTAATCTGCAAAATAGCAGTATATCCTTTATTGCTGTAGGAGACTTTTCATTATCTGCAGAACATGTTGCTATTCAGCAAACTGTGCACAGTAAAGTAATTTGCATATCTTTAAAAATTCTTGAGTATAAGGAGGAAAACTAGACAATGTCAATTTCTCTGCTAGTTTAATCATTTCTGAACAGGCAGAAGGCTTAAAACCAAAATTTCCAAGCTGTCTCAGCAGAATGTTTGAACAGACAGCATCTAATGTCTATTGACAAAGGATGATTTTTGACATGTGAACTGTTTTTCTTTGGTAGTACGTGGTGTCTGAACTGTGTGTGAAGCTATGCTTGTGTAGTAATGATATAACGTGCATTTTGTGTAGATTTATTAATCTGCCATTATGTTTTGTTTAGGTTGCATGTGAATGTTTTACAGTTTTCTTTATCAGTGAAATTTCTATTAGAAAAATCCCTATAAAACCTAGAACCAGTGTTTCTATAAACTGTTCTCTTTGTTGCAAGCATCTTCTCCCTTCTTGTCCATAGTGTGGTTAATGAAAACACTGTCTAAACTTCAACTTCATGCAAATTTTGCTAGAGTTCTGCCCATTCTCTCTTGGCCAAACAACTGCAGGAGTTCACCAAATTACTGTAAAATGTGCTTTATGTTAAAAAAAAACTCTGTAAAACTTGGTGTGCATTGACCCTGTATAGTACAACTTGTGATGTAATGTTAAGTATAGTTAATTGGTATTGAGATTTTAAAGGTTAAAGTTGTGAGTTCTTGTGTGTAGATGGGTATCTCTAGAATAATCACTGAAATACAAGTGGAAAACATTGTTGTCGGGCATCTCTTCTGTTCTTACTTCTCTCTTATTTCTTCTTTCTCCTCTTCTTCCTAACTTTAAATTTTGTTTCTTTAGTTTGTAACAACAAGAATTAGGAAGAGGGAGAGAATCTGGGCAGGACACAATTACTAAGGAAGTGCAGAGATTTCTATCCCAAGTCAAGGTGGTCCAAACCAACTATTTCTTTATAGAACCTTACTTCTTTTTATGTTTGTTCTTACTAAAAGCTGATGTTTTCTACTGACTTTACTGCCTGACCATATATTGCATAATATGAAAGGAGCAAATTATGAATTTTAGTAATATTCAGTGTAATTCAATCTTGGGAGACAGTGGCTATGCTTTTCAGCTGTGTCATGAAGTATTACTCTGTTAATGCTTATTAAATTTTAATACATTTGTTCAATCCCTGGTGCCTCTGCTGAAGTGGAAAATGTACCTACCGCCACCACAGATTGCCAGCAGGGATAAATTTCACCTTATTCATCATCAGAAGTCATTCCTACTATTAAGTAAAGCATGAGCAACATTTCCTGTAAGTGCAAATCACATTCTTATTCTTACGTCATCCAGCCACTGGTTATCTATGTTTGGAAGTGGGCAGGAGACCCTTTGTTCTTCTCACTTAAGTTATGGAGTGTCCCTTAAGGATGGCAGCTACCGTGATCATTACTGACGCAAATATATTGAGTACTAAAAAAAATTAAAAGACAACAAATAATGAATACTCTTTTACCAATGTCATAATTCCTTCAGTTCTGATCCCTTGGTCAGATCTTCTAAAACACACAGAAAATAATTCATTTAATTAAAATGAATAAGTAAAAATGAAATTAAGAAACTGGAAGTGACACAGCTAAATGGAAGACATCAGACTTAAAATCGTTCGTTATGGATCCCTCATTCTTGCCAAATGTAATAATATTGTTCCTTCTCTTTAAGCTGGACTTCATCCAAAGTAGGGGCACTTTCAGTTGGTACCCTGAGGCATTCACCCATCTGCACAATTTTTGACTTTGCTGTAAACCACTAGTATTACATGTGCTACAGCAAGTATGCTGAACGCTGTATTTACATGTATGCATGTATATCTGTTTTGGAGGACAGACTGTTGAAACTCTTCCTACACTGTGCCAGTCAGAATTTGGTACTGCTGCACTGCATTTCTTTGCTGGCAGGGTTTGAAGTCAGAGTATCAGACAGCCAGTAAACTCAAAGCTGGATTTGGTTGTCCATATACAAAAAGTCAATTTCTATGAAATACTTAGAAGCATTTTAAATAATAAGTGATATTTCAACAAATCAGAGAAACCCAGTGTTTGTTAAATAAAAATAGAGGCAAGGCTTCCCCTTCCTCTAAAAAGAAAAAAAAAAAAAAAAGAGGGGGTGAAAAAGAGGAAAGAAGACAGACAAAAGATCAAAGTGACAACCATACCAACCAGGAGTGCCAGCCTTTCCACAGACTACCTGCTTTTTTTCTGTAGTCTAGGCGTTCTTTACTTTGCATATCTTGAGCTTTATAAATAGCCTCACGCCCATTTGCAGTATGCTGTTAACCAGCTGAAAAGGATTATATAGCTTAATTTGGTGCTATCAAATGAATGCCAGTGTAACAATCAGTTGTTACATTTGTTAGATTTATGTGTATTTTACAGTTCTAGTAAGAAAAACACAATCTTGTATCAAGATAGACCTTGATGTCTGTATTGTTTCAAACATACAAAGTGTAATATTTTGCATTGTTCAACCTTTTATTTTGGTAGTAGATAATATAGCTAATATGAATAGTATTAACTGTGTTGTCAGGCTTTATACAAGAGGGATTTTTTTTAATGCTGAATAAATGGTATCTGGGCAGAATTTTTCACTATAGAAGAAAAAACATTTTTAGGTGCAGAAATATTTTTGTCACCTTTCTGATGTTTTGGGGATTGTTCCTTTTTCCATTTAATATGTAGAAAGGAACAAAATTCTAAGTCCAAAAATAATTTTTGGCAGTGCTTTTTGGACACTATTCAGAAACTGATAATCATGTTTTAAATATTTTGGTACTGCCTTGTGTATATTTTGTGCATGTATATATATAAGTAGAGAATTTCTCATTGGAAGTTTTGCATTTTACATGGAAGGGTGATGCAGTGGTAAGAAAAGCTGAATTACTGTATGGAAAACTAATTTTTTGGTTTCCTATCTTCCTTTTTCATAAAAGCAGCCTCCCTGCTAATAAAAACACCTGCTTTCTCTTCCCCTGGCTTATCCTCAGCTGGGAATTTGACTTGCATTTTAATCCAGTGTTAAATATTGCATGACTTCTCTACCTGTTGTTGTAGTTCTTAATTCTTGTCTCAGCTTTATTTAAAGGTGCAACAACAGCATAAATAAATGGTCAGCAAATAAATTCTTGCAGAGCAGCTGTAGCAATTCTTTTTAACAGCTGGTGCAACTCTGACTAGACCAAAGAGTTAAACTTGCTTATCCAACAATTCATATTATAGCCAATGAGGACGGGGCAGACATTTCTGGAATATTTGTAAAATGCAAGATGATGCAGCTGGATTTCTGTTACATACCTGGAATATTTTCTGAAATGTTTAATGAAGAAATGAAGACACGTGCTTTAAAGATAGTTTAAAAAAAAAAGGTGACAATGACAAGACCCCATAGTATAGTAAATATAGTTAAGAGGCTTGTGGAGTAAAGCCAAATAATATAGGCCTCTGGTTACAAATGATTAAGTACACTTACAGGGATGTCTAAATATGGTAGGAATTACTTTTTTTAAATGTGCATGGTTAAGTGTATGTTTTAATGATGTGATAGCATCATTAGTATTGATATTATATGGTCTTGCCAATATGCAGTTTACTAGGCAGTCTGTATGTTTCTTTCATAAACACTTAATGTGCCCTTACAAAAAATTAGCTTGTGTGAATGGTCCCTTGTAATTTGTCAAATGCTCTTTTGCACTAGTACCATCCTGACTGAGGGCAGATCCCACGCCTCTAGCTGCATGTACCTGCATGTTCCCTTCCCTTTCTTTTGAGATGAAATACTGTATTTGTTGAGATGCCTAGGAAGCTTTTATCATTAATGTCTCTTTGGGACCGGTATTGCATGCTGAGACATCCATGGACAAAGAGAGGTGATCTATGGCTCATTGTTGCCCAAAGATGGAGGTCTTGACTACTCTCCACTTCCAAACACTTTTGCTGTTTGTCTTGTTTGTCTCATCATGCATCTGGCTGCTTTGTGAGCTCTTTACATTTGCTAATCTAGTGGAAAAATAACTCAGCAACAACAAACATTGAGGATTTTCAGGTATGCTACTTACTGGAGTCATTTCAGAGCTCACAAGCCTGACAAGTTCTACAGCCAGTTTAAGGAAGAGTTTGGAATAAAATGGCCAGGGCAAGGAGGGGAGCTGCTACTCTTCTCCTTTTTGCTACTAGAATCTCCAGCTGACCTGTTTCTCTCATTTGAGCTCCAGAGAAGGTCAGCTGTGGGATCAAACAGATCCAATGGAGATCTGTTATTTTGTACTGACAGTCATTCAAACTTGCATGCATTGGTGGTCGCAATTAGAAACTGAAACTGGTGAACCCTTGCTATTGGTTAGTCTGACTTACTGCGTGGGTTCCCCATCAGGCAAGGCTAGTGTAGTTAAATGCCATACATGAGTATTAAAACACAGTAGGTCAAATTTGAGTATGATTTCATGTCTCTGTGCACTCACACTTAGATACCGGGATGCTTAAACAGATATGAGCATGCACATAGGCATGAAAAATGTCTAGTAGATACATTTATCTGATAATTTCCCCTTTGCTGATATACTTGATATTTCATATCTTCCTTGGCCTCTACTAGTGGATTTCTGGGGAGTGCTGTCTTGTGGAGTGTGAAGTATTTTTCCAGACAGCAGCTTTACCGTCATCCTTATCTATATTTGTTTGAACCTTTATAATCTTTTTCAGTATAGGAGTGTCATACAAGTTGTACCATCTTCCACCAGCAGCTGTGAAAGGCATATCTCCTTCTCGCCCTTTCATGGCAAAAATTTTAATGTAGCTTTTTTGTATTAGATACCAACCTCTTTCATCACAGTAGTTATTAATGGCCATGCCTCAATACGATTCCAGAGCCAGAATTGTAACCAGGAGGTATCATCTGAGTGAGTCCAAGTTAAGAAAATCTGGATTCTTCTTCACTATGTTATTAAGCTTTGTTGCCGAAGAAAACAAAGCTTGTGCAGTTGAGACATCTGCCTGTCATTGTCTTTCCTCCTTTCCAGAGCTTATGCCTCTCTTGGCTAATTTTCACCCAATTTGACAAAGAGAGAGATTAAGATTGCACAAGTTTTCAAGGGTTGGTAGGAAAGGGAGAGACTTACTAATGCATCTGCTGAGGAAGAAGTCTACAAGGTGACCATCACCTGGTTAGACATCATTGAATCCCTGTGGAATTGGGTTTTGCTCTGACTATGCAAACAGGTTCAGTTGACCTTTGTTCCTTACTTTATGCCATAGAAGCCATTTATTAGTCAAAACTCATAGTAAGGCATAAGCCTGAAATAAAGCTTTGCTATGGCTGGACTGTTCAGAATGACTCTGCCATGTAGGTCCCCTAATGTTTTGGGACTGGAGAAGCCGTAGTGTAATTCAAGCACAGTTTGAACTGGCACAACAATGTCACCTGGAGCCAGGCTTCGTTCGCTCTGTTGCTCGTAGTACAACAGGTCTACACTTGGTTTTTTTGCATGAAGTACAGAGAAAGCCATCAATTCGCATGTTTTACTAGTAGTTTTGCCCCTTTTGCATACTACTCAAGTGTACATATTTTAGGAAATTCTGATCTTATGAGATCAAAATGATCCTCTCCATTGATTCCCTCCGTACCCTCTTCAGGGGTCTGGGTCATTATGTTTTCTTATACATGCAGGTTTTTGTATTCGGTAAACTTGGATACAATACAGTCTCTTCAGAGCAATAGTTTTTTCTGTGCAGTACCACTAAAACAGTTGCAGTTAGTTTTGTACAGCAGTGCCTTTTTTCTATACAGCTTATTCGTTTGCCTGTACAAAGCAGGCGGCTAATGTGCAATGTGTCATTTGGGAACTATTTGTATACTGGTATTAGAAATCCCCCACATAAATAAACTTGGGACTGCAGTCGCTATGGAAGAGTAGTTACTAGTGTAGTATAGACTGCCTTGCTTGGCTAACAAAATGGTTCTCGCTCTTTCTACACATGGGCAGGGACCAGTATGAATATCAAAGGAGCAATAAGGCTTGTGTATAATGCAAATTGTAGTGCATTCAGTATGCTACAGCTACGCATAGCTTACTAAAAACGTTATTTAGGAGTATATTATCAAATCTATTCAAAGGATTATTATGCTACTAATATTATTTTGAGAAGGTGACTTTTAAAATGTTGCAGTGCTCTGCTTTATCCATTTGAGGGCAGCTGTTCACCAATGTTAAGAACTGTGGACAAACTGAGGTTCTGCTTTCTGCATTTTAATCTTTCTATACTTGCAAATACTTCATTTAGGTCTCTCTAGGTCTTGCACTGTTCCATCACCATATTAAAATGTCATGAGTTTGTTTATTTTTTTCCACTAATGTTAATATGCAAAACAACTGTCAGCTCTAGGACAAGATTCTTTAAAGTTTGAGTAAGCTGGTTTTCGTTGTTGGGATAAATTCTTAGATCCATGTCTTAAAACCATGGCCTTCCTGAGTTAAGTGTACTAAATGAGCTAGTTAATTTTGTAACATTTGCTTTCTGGTAAACAGCTCCTAAAAAGCTCTGCTACAGAATCACTTTGAATTACTCTGACTGGAAGGTATAAAAATTATTGCTGCTTACTACCTGCTTTCATTTTACAAAGACGTCTCTTCACTGGACTGGCCAAAAAGGAAAGAGGAGTCTTCTGGATTCTTAAGTTTACAGTTAATAGTCCACGACAGTCTCAAACTAGTATTTTCAAACTCAAGTTTTCAGGCACTTTTGTGCGTCTAAATAAACTGATCTGATTTCAAACGTGATCTTCTGATTAAAATGACAAGCAGGCACATAAAAAAGCATCATTGGAAATCAGCCCCACTTTATTTAGAAATGGCATGTTAGAGAAATGTATTACAAAGCATTAAAGCTCAAATTTTCATAGTTTCACATTTGTGAATTTTAAACATGTTCCCACCCTGTGTAATATAAAAAATACACACTTTTAAAGATAAAAGCAACAGAGTGCCTCTTTAAACTTTACATTTAGAGCTTAAATTAGAATTATATGTGTAATAAATACAAAAATAAGTGATATCTACTATATGCAATATATTCCTGACACTTCTAAGATAGCCAACCCTCTCCATTTTTGTCTTCCTGTTACACCCTCTTACTGCTCAAATTAGACTGTGTTGTATTTTCAGGCTAAGGACTTTCACTTATTAAATGTTTATAGCTGTCCAGCATAGCTTGGTGCCTTTAAACATTACTGTAAGACAATAATACCTAGAGTCAATAATGTGTAGCAAATCTGAGACTAAAAAGTGATGATACATGGAAATAAAATTGAGCCAACAAGATCTCATCTGCTAGTGCAAGTTTTTTTTCTGGGAGACTGATAGAAAAGGGGGAAAAAAATAGGCAGAGATAAAAACTGAAGCTTTTCCTTATTGCTATAGTAAAGTGTGAAATCTAGCATTGTAATTTCATGTGGGACAAAAAAAAGCCTTATTTTGCTTTGGCTTTATCCACTTAGAAAGGGGACTACACCGAATGTGAACATGATACTTTTTTTCACTTAGAAGTGTGTCCCTGTGGAATTACTCTAGAATAGTTTGGAAGTTCCTGAGGAAAAACTAATGTACTGTTGGGACTTTTATCTCAAACCACAAAAGAAGAAGGGCTGACAATCAGAGTTTTGTCTTTTCAGAGGTGTGAGAATAACCTGCGACTGGAGACTTGTGCTGTGAGCGGTGCTTGGAGAATGCCATACTTCAGTCTTGTCTGCTCCCCAATTGTATGTAAATCTGTAAATGGGCCAAGTTATGTTCCTGTGTTGCACTTTGGTTATGAGCTAATATTTAAATAAAAGGGGGGGGGGGGGGAGTAAGCCCGTAAAGTAGTAAGATACTAGGCTCTGATATCAACTAATAATGGCTGGTACTAAAATAGTGATCTGCCACACTGTCAAATTCTCCTTTCAGCAATTGCGCAATGAAATAATCTTTTAAAACTGAGGTTTTTTTCAGTAGTTTCTCTTAGCACGCATGCACGCACACACACACACAGAGACATTTCTGTATGCAATTAAATGAAATATTGAGTATTTATTAAACTAGAATCTGAGGTTTGCTTTGTGCGAAATACTGTATCTGATTTTGTCATGTTACATAAATACTATTCAAATCTCAAATTATATTAACATAAATGCATTTTGGTAAACTTCCCACTTTGTTGGAATGATTGAGACAGCGACTGGTACATCAAAAATGGAAAACTTTCACCTGTTGCTTCTTTCTGAATGATACGTCAGTAGGGATATGTGAGTTGATCTCTTTTGGGTTTTTGGCTCTGTTCCTCACTTTAGTTATTCAAAGTAGAAACAAAAGGCTACTCTTTCTCCCTCTTTGGAGTACTTCAGTGAAGTTTTCTTATTTGAGCAAAACTGAGATCCCAAGACACCTTTCCAAAGTCTTCCAGCCAAGTGAAAACCCAATATTTGTTGTATAAAATAGGAAGTAATTCAGAATGAAGCTATAAACTGTGATTTAATGATATAGCTGTTGAGTACAGGCTAATGTTAAACTGTTTTTTGGAGTTTATAGGATGAAGTATAAAGAAGGAAATGTAAAGAGTCTTTTAGAAGAAAATGTATGTCTAAATGTGCTTTAGAATGGCATTTGAATGGAATGGTAGAAAAGAAAAAAAAAAATCAGTGCATGAAAATACTGTGCTACCCAGCATTCTATCACAGCATTTCTGTATGCAACATCTGTAAAGAAATAAGGATTTTTTTGTTTGTCTGTGAGAGATATTTTGTTATAAGTGAATCCTTACTGTAATGTATATATACTCGATGAAACATTAGGGATTTTTATAGATTTTTTTTTTTCTTTTGTAAAAAGCATTCCACAAGCAAATGTTTGGTCAGAGGAGGCCCTCTATATGCGAGTGAGACATGCTTACCGCTTGGCTTTTTGAAGGGGAAACAAAGGGCTAAGTGGAGATGCTAATACAGGCATGTTTTAATGCTGTCTTTTGTCAAGTTACAGTGTTGTGCTTCAAGCATTAAAGCATTACTACACTCCCTCTTTTGCCCTCACATAATTATACAGTTAATTATCTTTGCTGGGTTGTGCATAAAGGGACTTGTAAGATTTCTTAATGGTCATTTATTCACTGTGTTTTGGACTGTACCGACTCAGTTCATACAAGGGCTTTGATGGCTTTCTACGTCTCTTATCAGCAATTTCATAAGACGTTTTCACAGGCTTTTGTCTCTTTCTACTTAGTTTTGCTCAAAAAGGTTTTCAAAATTTGAATATATTTTGAAGAAACATGTCCAAGTACAGGGATCGTGGGAACCTAGAGGAGTTGTAGGAAAGCTAATTTGATCAAGAAATTATTTAAAATGGAAGTAAACTAATTGCAGATAATCTGAGTAATAGACATTGCTGTTCTAGCTTTGTTCGGTGGAGTAAACTTTTTTCCTGAAAAATGTCCCTCAGTCAGGTTTGTTGCTAAGGGCAGACAGACCTTTCCCCACATCCTTCAGGGGATGCTGTTCTCAGAGGAAGAGCCCTTCTCCTTTCCACCAGTGTGATGGATAGGCCTGAGCAAACTGGTACCCAAACCCGTCATGGCCAGAACAGGGAAGACTATCCAGTACCATTGCATCCCTAGAGCCAAAGCCCCCCGGATGCTGCTCCTCCCACAGCAGCAGGGAAGGCGGAGGAGGTGCAGGCTGCTGTACCTGTATATAAGTAAGGAGGGCCAGGAAGAAGTCACAATGTAGGCAAAAATACAACGATAGCCTCTACTTTTATTAAAAGAGTAAGTTTTGAGCCAATATCTTCATTTTAGGGGACTCCCATTTATTTTCCAATTTTTTTTCATTTTTGTTTCCTTTTTTAACTTTTGGACTTAGCAATATATCATGTTTGTGGAGAAGGTGGTTGAGAAACAGCAAAGTCCAGGTCAGTTTTTTAGTCACTAGCTGTCAAATTTTATTGAAAGTCCAGACGAAGTCTGCCCAGAGAGTGGTGGAGTTGATGCTGCAGTAACACTGTTACTGTCTGAAGGTTGCAATCTCCTTGGATTCTCCTTCTGAAAGCACAACACCAACTCGTAAAAAAATAAATAATAATTTAAAAAAAACCCTCTTCCTTTTAAAGCGCAGGTATAAGCGGCTGCAGCTATTAAAACTCCTGGCAGTCATGATTTTCTTCTTCTTTTTCAATCTGCGGATCCCTTTTTGGAGAAGGGCTCTTCTGACATTGCAGGGGAGGTCCACCAGCTGTTTGACTGGCAGGAGCAGTCTGCCTGCCCCTTGGTAGTTTAATTCCTGTCTATACTAGGATAGCTTGCACTTCACTGAGCAGCAGACAGGTCAGGACACTTGGCAGGAGAAGGTTGAGAGACAAAGGCAGCAGGCTGTGGGGAGCTGAATCACCAGTCTGAAACTTAAAACAAACAAAAAAAAAGAGAAATCATGCAACTTTAGAAGCAAAGTTTTTAGCAATGTTCTTGCATTATTAGTAGACTTGACAAAGTAAGAACGATAAAATGTCCAGACCTGGGAAAACTGCCATCAACCATGGCTTGGTTCCTGTTGATCTTAAAAGTGCCAAAGAACCTCTACCACACCAAACCGTGATGAAGATATTTAGCATCAGCATCATTGCACAGGGCCTGCCCTTCTGCCGTAGGCGGGTAAGTGTAAAAGTCTTTAAAACCTGAATTTTGATCACTTGGCTTGTAGCTCAGTGCTTTGTCATGGTGCATTCATTCCATAAGGAAATACTTATATCTGTATTATCTGTTCACTCAGGGTGCCGTAGAGGAGCACTCAGATAATTTATTTCAACAATTCTTGTGCTTTAATTTAATTAAAATCTGTACATGTTGTCGTAGCTATTACTCATTTAAAGGGACATGACAGAGATTCTTTTATAGTTGTAAACCATGTAGATGAAAACAAATCCTGTACAAAATAGGTGCATTCATAAATGTGTATTTTGCTTTTATTCGCTCTTTTAGGTGATGTAGATAGTTTGGAGTAAAATCCATTGAATGCAGTTCTTAATTGTATTGGCACATGCGACTTGTTGGGATACTAAAGTGGAGAATTTAGAGATGTTAAACTAATTAATGTTTTAAAAATTTTCATAAGAATTCTTAAAATATGATTTTCATACTTTTGTAACTCAGTAATGGAGATAACATTTTTGCTGTTACAGAAAATAAAAATAGCATGTTACTATGTGGAGGTTGCGATATAGTTTATATATAGACAATCCTAGCCTGACAAACTATCACGGGTCTTATGCTACAGCTACAGGAACTATATGAATAAAGTGGCTCTTAAAGCACATTATATGAGTAAAAAAAAAAAGTCTTTTAAATTTTATTCTCTTGGTAATATACAATTTTCAATAAAAAGTAAGTGTTTTCAAATCAACTTACATCATGATTTCATTACTCAGTTTGCGTACTGCTGAGCTCATATTCTTTAAAGTAAAATTAATTTTTCTTCTTTATTACTCTTTGGAACTTTTTTCCAGTAAAATTGTAAATAAATTTGCTCTTCATAATGAATTTTTGCAACACTACTGTGAGTTTTCTATTGCTACTGAATAAATACTATTTCCATTTATTGATGCAAGTTTTAAAATCTAGCTCAGCTTTTGTAAATGTGCTGGCTTTCCTTGAATGTCAACATACTCCTTTTTAGTAAACTTAGTTAAATTGCAGATGAAATTTAAATTTGATAAGATCATCCTTGAAAGCTTGATTTCTTTTTACTATGTTGCTTTGAATGTCTGAGAATGTTTCTGATATGTAAAAGGTATATGGCATGTGTTGAGAGCTAGCAACATAGTATCAACCTGCAGCAATGCAAAAATTAGAACATATATATACCTGACTGTTTAATATAATATTGGATCATGTGCATTTCAGAAAAGTATTTGTTTCTGAAATTAGATATTATACATATGTGTTTGCTGAACATTGAATAGAAACATTTCATAAGGTTGAAAGTGATAAAGTAACCCTCTATTTTAATAGATGTGCTTTCAAAATTTTTATATGATTTGAGAACTGTTTGCTTGAAAATAAGCATTTGGAATATGTTTGGATAGTTTTAGTTCCTTTGTCTTGGATGAAGCATAGTATACAGCATAGAAGATAAGTTTAGTAGATATATTTCACAAGTGTTTTCGTGGCTATATTAATAAGTTATACTGTTGGAACTTTAATGCTGATGTTTTATGTGTGTATTTTCGGTAATGAGAAGTGTGGTCACATGTTAACTTATCACAAATACGAAAAAAATAATTTCTAAAGCAGTTCTCTGAAGACTTTGTATTGTTCCAAAACAACCACAATCTGTCATCTCGGTTGTCCTGTCCTACACTGCGTTCAAGCAGTCAGTTTAATGACTCAGAGGTTTTAGGTCTAGGAGGGTTTAAGAAGCTGTTCAGCATCTACTTTTCTTTTAGCAGTAGGACTAAGGAGGAAATTAAGAAATGCTGTAAATATATGTTTTACCAGCTAAGATATCATCAATCTATTTAAGTTTATCTTGTCTTCTGAAACTAATAATTCTCAGTATGATGGCTGCAGATAGTGGAAAGGATTAGAGCTCCGCCTTTAGTCTCATGCCTTGCACACTCAAAGCCTGCCTGTAACTCATAACGATTACCATATTGGGTTCCTTCCATGCTAACACACATAGGTTGCATGTAAGATCTGCATTTTCATTTTTGCATATTAAAAAAAAAAAACCCACACCAAAACCTAATTTTGGATCTCAACAGATGAGAGAATCAATACTTTTGTTATGTAGATTTATCATTTTATTAAACAAAGCAAGAACCAAAAAAGTATTTTCATGTAAAATATGAGTTCTCACACAAAGTCATCACCAATATGCCACTCAGATTTATTTTTTAAAAATTCTACTTTTCATTTAGTAAGTAATGCATTGAATTATTTAGTATTTAATGTTCAGACCTAAACTTGATGTGCTTTAGAACATGAGCCACAGTTTGCTTCTAGGTTATTGAGTTGGTAATATGTCAATACCAACTTTTTTCTGGCAAGTGTATGATTGGGCCATTCAAACACAGACCTGACAAAGATTATCGACCTTCTCCTTGTTTGAACTCATTTCTTCCCCTCCTTAATTGTACGTTAAACCAAGCAAAACATCTTTAAAATGTGTACTATGATCCTTGGGAGTAAAAATACTTCCGTTATGAGAGCTGACAATTCATAGCTTCTGCATCGTCTGCATTAGTTATACCAGACTTCTATCAGGAAGTGCACTATAAATGGTCACAGGACTTAACAGTTCGCCCTTATGCATTATGTCAGTTTGCTCATGTAGTTAAAACACTTGTCTGCAATAGTACTAATCTGAATCCAGTTAAAAATAGTATTGCTTAGCATTCTTTGTGTAGCACTTGAGAGTAACTTTAGTGCATAGCTCTAAAAGTACTGTACTTACACAATAAACATATGTATTCCTTCAAAGCTGTCACTGAAAACATTGCTGCAGTATTGTCAAATGTAGACATAGCCATGGTCCTCTTTAGCCATTAACATATCTTTTGTAGGCACTGAAGCAGATTTTTGCAGTATAATGTGAAGAAGCAATGAATACCTTTCAACTGGTACACACTTAAGGTATCAGATATCATTTAGCTCTTCAGTGCAATGTAATTGCAGCTGATCATTGAACATACTGATGAGATAGTCACACGTCACGTATGTTCCAAAATCAAGTGCTGTATTTTGTTTGCCATGGTAAATACTTTCAGTTGACAAAAAATTGGTCTCTCAATTAACTCTGTGATTTTTCCCTTATTCTGCTCTTAAACCACTAACAGTAGAAGTGTTTTTCCTTCTGAACTGTTATCATTCTTAACTATTTCAAAAGCTGTACTTTAAAAATAGATTTCTTCCCTCTTTAGTTTTCCATGTTTTTTCCTAAAAATTCCAGTACTTGTTGCTCTTGGAGGTTGCTGTATAACAGTTTCATCACATTGAATATATGTTTTTAAGAAGTGCTAAGCTGGAGAATTTGTGAAAGTGACTTGTTCACTTGCAGCATTCCTTCATTTCAAGTAGCTTAAAGTAGCACTGATTGTTATAAAGCGGGGGTTTCAGCGTGCACCCTGTGGTATTCCAAGCTAGAAAAGTCTAAGTAATAAATGTGTCCATTTTCAGTGCCCGTACTCTCAGAAACACCAAAGATTCTGTTATACTGTACTGTTCTGTGAGAATAGTTTCGCTATATGTGCATATGTTTCACCCTTAAAACGTATCCAACCAAATTTTGGCAATTCATCAATTTAGTTCATCAGTGAAATCCTTCCCTCTGTGGGATGTACTTGTGTGTTATGTGAACATAGGATAAAGCATTTAAGCATTGATTTATATACCAGCCTGTGTTTTTTATATATAAGAGCATCCACTGGTCTTACGCATTACATATGGTATCAGTCTGTTTGTTACTACAGTAGAGCACTTGGAACGAGACTCCAGTTCCTTTTCCTTCCTCTGGTTGACTGATATGCTCGTAATTTATTTGAAATACTAATGTGTCTTATGCATGAACAACCCACTTATTTGGACTTGTTTCTTTATCCCTTCGTTTCTGTGTTAAAACAACCAAAACACCCTTTTCATTGTCAGTCAAATCTATATAAATGCTTGCGCCAGCAGTTTAATCAAGTAGTCCGTCCATTCAGTTTTTCAGGAAAATGTAGTCCTGAATTTTTCTGTAACAAATCATATTTCTTGCTTGAGTACAGCATGTTATTTCATGAATGACAGTAAGAAGTTATATAATAGACAAAAAACTATTTAGCTTTCTCTGAAATGGTATATCCTTCCATCTTACACTTCCCTGTATTTCAGCTGACTTTGGATCAGGTCCTGAGTACTACGAAAAAGAACTAAACTATTTTTGCCTTAAACACCAAATGAAAAAATATATCTTTTTCCCTTGGAATTTCTTACCATTTGGTAAGAAGAGACCGTCAGAAAAGCATAAAGAAAAGATGTGTGAAAATGTGCGTGTGTGCGTGCGCATATATATATGTGTGTATGTGTGTAATTTTTTAATTTAAAAATTAAGGTAGTCTTAAGAGTCTGTCACTGGACAAATCGGAGCACTCCCACGCGCCTGTGTCTTCTACAAGGGACTTTTTGGTTCTGGGCTTTGTGGCAGGGAACTTGCATTATGGCCACTGGTGGTAAGAAGCCTCTTCGAGTGGCTGTCAGAAATAACTTTCTTTCAAAGCTGGTTTAGCCTTTACTTCAGATTCTCTTGTTTGTGTTAGAATTTGTCACCCGAATGGAAGTACAGGTCATGGACTGATCAGTTGATATCTATATGAAAGGAAGTTTGTTCTTGTCCTCTTGTGCTTGTTTCTCATAAAGGAGTGTGTCCATTGCTCTGGATATCCAAATAGTCACAATAAAGCCAGCCTTATAGAGGTTTTACTTTTCATTGTTAAACTTATAATTTATAGTGTTTGTTTTCTTCCTTTTGTTATTTTTGGAGTTTCAGTTTTGGAAGATCTTTGGAATGAAACAGAAGTACTTCAGAGGTCCAGCAGAAGGAAGTTAACTGAAAAGGCAGATGGTTTTGAGTGGAAAGAAAGGAATACTGGAAAGTTACAGAAATGAGCAAGACTAAGTCTTGTGTAACACTCTGCCTAGAGGGTAACTCCTTTTAGAAGATAAATAATCTTGAATAATGAACTATTTCCTCTATTTTTTTTAAGTATAGGCAGTATCTCCACTCTGAATCTGCTTTTCCCATGCCTTTCATCTCCTCTCACAAGGGGAATAAAAGTTCTTCCTGTGTGAGGTGATAGCCTTGAAGAAAAGCAATATGTTACTTATTTTCTCAATGTGGAGCAGAGGCAGCCTAAAACTTATCTTCTTCACCTTTCTTTTTTTCCTTCTTTCTGCAATTGTCTTTCATTTTGCTTGAAAACCAGTTGACTCTGTACTGTACTTGAGAGGGAATAAAATAGGAATCACAGAAGTGGAAAAAGAAGTGGACAGATCCTCAATTATCTGGTCAACTCAATTGAGGTGGAGTGGTTCAACCTGACGGCTGAAGAGTGCTGTGGTCTCCCAGGCTATGCTTACAAGAGGTTTGCCAAGCCATACCAAAATCCATCTTTTTTTTTTTTTTTTTTTTTTTAACCTCAAAACCGTGGATGTAGCCAGGGTTTATGGCTCTGTAGAACTAGATAGAGGCAGAAGTATGCTTCTGTCTACCCCTCCCCTTCTGTGGGGTGTTACGGAAGCTCTGGGCCTAAGATAGCCATTTGTAGGAGGGAGCACTTAGTTTGCTGTTCAAACAGCTGTTTGTTGTGTCCCCTGGAAAAAAGAAAATTGCTAGCTAAACTGTGCGTATCTAGTTCAACCTGCTGTGCTGGGTCAAAAATACTTGGACAACCTCTGACAACTTGCTTGGTTGTTGGTTTTGTGGGGGGGTGGTGTTTGGTTTTTTTCTCCAAACCTCCACTGCAACACATGTCATGGCACTCCCAGGGTCTGCTTTTTCAGAATATTCAGTGATCCTCTGTCACCATACTGACTATTTGAGAAACACTTTTATATTTAAATTGTTCTGCCTATTTCTGGCCAAGATAAAAGCAGCAATCGGAAACTCATTTATATTTAACGCTAGCTAAAATGTTTTTCTTTGTGGTTTTGATGCATTTAAAACTTCCATTTCTTGTGCAATGAGCAGTGCTGTCTGCTACAGACTGATGTGCAGGTGCAGATGCTAAAAGCATGTTATGGCGATGCTGCAGTCAGTCACTTCCCTTTAGGAGGTGTCAGAAGGAAGGTTGCCTGGGCAATTTTACTCCTTTGTGCCCAATTGTTTAGATGTCTTTAGAAACCTTTATTGTTATTCACGTTGAGCTATTCAAACATGCTGGATTGACTTTGTGAAAGCTCTTTACCTGCTTAAAGTCTGTCTGTTTTATCGTCTCAAGCTGTGGAGGTTATAGCATCCAGCAGAAGATAAGAGGGAATGGGAGACAGCAGTGATGCCATAAACTGACCCAGCTGCCTCTTTGCTGATTGATTATGCCGAAGGGGAACTCATGAAATGTGTAATTAAATACTTCATTTACTGCTTTGAAACCTAATTGCCTTAACTGTGAATCTTCTTTTTCTCTTTTTGCAATCCCTTGTATCGCTAAGCAAACACTTTTTGTCCTTCTACAACAAATGAAGCCATTTTAATTTCCTGAACAGATCTTTTTCAGGTATGGGGGAAGGATCCTTTGTGAGGAAAAAATGCTCTGCCATGTCATGACTATCTCTTAATACAGAAACACAAAGAGGGCAAATTAATTTTAACTGGCAATCTTTCTTCTGGCATTCCTCACATTTTGAGTGGAAGTTGAACTGAACGAGAATGACACCCAGACAAGTCATAAGCAGGGTTGTAGCATTAGCATCTTGCTCTCGGATCTCTGCCACTTATCACAACCGATTGATTGTCGTTCCTTATGTGATGAACCATTACTGTCAAGGAACGATGGTCTTGCCAGTTTAAATAGTTCCACTCTTCAGAGCGAAGATCCAATCTCATTCCTAGTTTCACTGCTCGGCTTGTGTTTTTCTTCCAAGCTCTCTCTGAGGCTCTGGTCTGCTCTATCTCACTTGCCATTCACCTAGTTTTGGACTACTAATTCTTCTTTCTCCCCACAGCTTCTCGTTGATACTCATCCTCTGTTAAAAGTGGGCCTCTTTTTCCTCTCTCTCCTTTGGCCCTCTTTCCAGCTCCTGGTACACTTATTTATCTTCATTTCATGATAAAATTTGAAAATACAGTTTTGCATAGGGACAACAGCAGTATCTTTCTAAATTCTATTCAAGTATTTTATAATATTACTCAGTTATTTGAAAAGGCAAGAAAACAACACAGGAGTTGACATGACTTTTCCCTTTCTTTATTTTTAGTCAAGGAAGTCTGTACTTTTGATTTGTTTTGTTCCTTAAAATATTTTTTGAGTAACCAGTTTGATTGCAAGGTTTCTTGGTAAGAGGATCGAGATGGTTGCAGATCATTTGTGTAGTCGTGTGCAGTTTGATCACATTTCAGAAAAACTTCTCTAGTTACTTGCGTCTCAAATGCACATGATTTTAATAGTAAAATATACAATCCATGAAGTAGGGTAATGATTTTTCTTAAAAATTCAGATTATAATTGCAAACTGTACTACATTTTTAATACGCTATAAATATCCATGTTTGTGAAAGAGAAGTGCTGGTTATGTATGTCATATGAAAATGTTGATCCTGTGCAAGAAGCCAATACAGTAAATCTGTTTTAATAACTGTGCTACTACTGTAACATTTTGAAGTAGTAGGCAAAACATTGTAAGATTTGTGTGTGGTGTTTTTCATTTGTTTTGTAGATCATATTCTAATATATTGCAAGACCACCAAAGATCCGATGACCCTAAACTGATTGATAAAGGGAGGAGAGAAGAATGAGTTAAAATGCATAAATGATACTAAAAGTCTAAATATATTTTTCTATATGTGTTCTTCCTTTATGAATTATCTGAGTTTAGCAATACTTCCTTAACCCAACTTATTTTATACTTAGTATCAAAGGAACTCATAACACTTGGTAAATGCTAATGTATTAAACTTCTTTGTGAGCTAGGGAAATGTTTTGGTTTTACAGGGCATAGTATAATTATGTGGCAAAGACAGCAAATGTTTTGTGTTGTAATTAGTTAAACATGCTTCTTTCCTCTCTGTTTCAGATGGTTCATTATTTCAGATAGTTTATTAGGCTTGTATATGCTGCATTGCTTTCCATATGCAAGGTAGTAGACAGAATTTTATTTGTAAATTGCGAAAAAAAGAGGCAACTTATACGTAGAAGCTTTGGTAGGTAAAAGACTTATTTTAGGAATCTGTAATATGCAAATACATGCAAATTTGGGACCAGATATTTTAATATGTGTACATTCCTGTGGAATGTCTAAAATTGCATTTGACTCCAGCTTCTGTAGTCAGCATATATTTCAGCTTATAACATAACTAGTATATAATGAAGGTAACCAGTTGCAGCATACTGCTCTTACATGGTATTGTGTGGGATCTTTTCTGGTGATTTAGATGTCCTCATTTATATATACAGACATGGGTTTAAAGAACATACTTTTATTTACAAATATTACTATTCCTATTATAATAATATTGTCTTAAATGCTGTATGCAGAATTGTCCCTGCACAGAGAGCTTACTGCTTGTAGAGATGAAAGACAGAAGACAAAATGGCAATAGAAACATAATGTGTTGTTAGCTGCTAGAGACAGAAAATTGTTCCTTGGCTCATAGGCCAGGAGTCTGTAGGTGACACTATACTGCTCTCTTTCTAAGGATACTCTCCCAACAGAATTTTACATTCTGAAAATTGAAAAAGAACAACAGAAGAGGTGCTACAAAGGTATTTTTGGTATGTTTTTAGCACCATTTTTTTCCTACTTACCCTGTGTTTAGGTAGACTTACACTATACTTAAACAGTTAAGATTTTGTTGCTCTAAGTCAGTCTGCATGATACAGTGTTCTGTAAGTACAAATGGCAGTCTCTTCCAAAGCATGTTGCTATTAATAAACCCTAACATAAGATTACTCCTCATGATAACAGCAGCAGCTGGCAAGAATGTTTGCAATTTTAACATATTTGCAGCACTACTACATTCCGTCTTGCATTTCTCCTATGGTTCATTGTCAGTGAAATTTCAGACTGAATTCTTACCATGAATTTCTTCAGGGCCTCGCAGTCTTCCCTTCTTTGGCCTCCCCTTCTCCAAATCCTGTCTAGATACCAAGCTATCAAACAAGTCCTCTACTGTCTAGTGCCTATTCTGTCCACATATAGCTTTTCTAAAGCATCTCTCTTTTCTTTCCTGCCTTTTTACACCCACAGTGTTCCTGTCCTTTGCCTCTCCGCTTATGCTGCGTGCAGTTCTGGGAAGCCCTTCCTGCCCACGCACCTCCTTTAATGAAACGAGGAATTATCTGTAGCTGGCTAGTCTAATATTTCCTAATTGAACCAGATAAGCCATCAGGTTGAAGAAATATAAACATACAGCTGCCAGAGCATCTATTAGTTAATTTTCAAAATACACGCATTTAGGTTTAAATATAATAAATTAAGTATTAAAATATTACATGTCAATCAATTTCCACTTCTTACCCTCGATTTATTATCTCCAGGCAGATAATAAACTCTCATAGTTGGTACTAATTCTCTTCTCTCCAGAATAGATGCTTGTGCACCTTTCTTTTTTGGGAGGAATGTGTTTGTTTTAAACAATAATAACCTTCTGTTTGTTTCATGTATTAGACATGTAAACTTGCCACTTATTTACAGTTTCCATTCACGCTGATGCAAGAAATAAGTAAGATTATCTAAGAGACACTGCACATGGCAAGAAACTAATCATACAAATTAAAGAGAGGCTACATCATCCCTTTAGCCTATGGCAGTATCTATGGTGTCTGCTGTTTCTGTCGGAGATTTATCTAAGGGTATAAAATTGCTTCTGATAGAAATTGTTATTTTTCTCATCATGTTTGAAATATCATTATGTGTTGAGGTCACTTAGCACTATAAAAATTTGACACTAATTGCAATTAATGTGAGGGCTGAAATTAATTTCCAGATTTATTAAGGACATATGTCCATAGCAGTACTACTTCACTTTAGAAAGAAAATGGATTAGAATAATAACAGCAGCTATTTTCGTCAGTGCCTAATTCGTATGTAATACTATGTGGATTAAATTGCAAAAGTATGATGTGTTTTTAAAAAGATGTTTTTTAAGAACACCCCTCCCCCTTCATGGGTTAGAGAAAGTTTGTTATCATTTTGTTGGAATTATTCCATTTATTTGTCAAATTAGTTTGCTGCAAATTTCTTTTAGTTTCTTCTCTGCCTCTGTTTGCTTGTTGCATAAAGAGCTGGTCATCATGGGGGAAAACTTCAGTGAGTTGTAGCCATTGCCTTCCAGAAGAAGAGGAGGAGGCAGCTTGAACTGCCTGGTACCAAGCTGTGTGAGTCATCATGGGTTTCCATGAGATCTATTGGCATAACTGAAGTTAGCTTTCCAAGTGGCCTGCATATTGTGCTGCCTTACTGAGTGAAATTTCTTTGGAGCATCTGATTAACGTGGATCACTTTCTGAACCTGGCACCACCTCAGTTTATTACATCTGTTCAACCTGTCTTCCTTGGTCTGTCCTGTGCATTCCCATGAAGGGTTGTATCCAGATGCAGCTGTCTTGCAGGCACAGTACTAAGCCCTGCGCCAGTCTTGAGATTTCTGGGAAGGCATCCAAACTTCTGAGAGGGTCAAGAAGAAATAGTTTCCTGTTCTGAAGTGTTGGCCCATTTTAATTTGAGCACACAAGTAAATGTTTTAAATGTCCAGAAATACTACATATGTGTCTGTTTATGGCTCTGTTTAGCAGGTCCAGCCTTACTTTTCACAATTTAGGAAGAGCTTGTATCAGAAGTGACCTATTCTTTTTGGTGTGTGGAGAAAGTAAGTGCTTGAAGACATCTAAGACATCCTCAGTGAATTAATTCTTTCCTGAAAACATGGCAGTGAGGAGAGGCGGGTGCAGAAAGGTTTGCCCCACCCCCCCCACCCGACCCCCCCCGACTTCTCTCTTTCTCTCATCCTGATACAGGGAGAAACCTGCAGTAAAAATTCTGACTGGTCACTGAAGTGCAGGAATATTAAGAACCATAATTTGCACCTCTCTCCACTAATTTGGAGGGTCTTTCTCACTTGGGGGACCTAATTTATAGAAACAGGTAGCATTGGCAGCTCCTTGCAGTGGACACATAGACCATATGGATTCTTAATTGCAGAAAATTTTCAGGATATTCTTTGAGCTTCAGTAGACAATTTATGTCCCCTGAGGTTATTCAGACATAGTTACCCAGTCACAATAGGTACTGCAAGCCTAATAAAACTAATCTTCCAAGAGACATCTGTGTTTATTTGCTCTTAGCATTGTCTGCATTTTGCATATGTATGTTGATATAAAAACAGAGACATGTTATTTAATAATTGGCCCTAAGGCCTTGTATTTTCTTGGTGATTTTAAGATTTGTAATTCAGATTTGCACTACTTAAGCGTGAACAATGTTAGTGAACAAAAAACCTTTAAATCAAGCTGTCTTCTCTATGAAGAGATAACTGTAATCTTCATGATATAAACACCAAAATGTGTAGTTTTTACATAGTTTAATGAGTGTATGCATAATATATGGTATTTATATATTTGGAAGAAGGTAGATAGAATCCTTTTTGCAGAGGTACTTGCGTTGACACAAATCAAATCTCAGTGGGGTGGAAAGGCAGAATTATTGAAAAATAAGTATACTAAGTAGTAGTTTTAAATGTAATTTAAACTATTTTCCACTGTTTCTCTAATTTCAGATTGCCTGTATCTTAGTGTTGTTCTACCTTTTTGCTTAGCCTTCAGAACCATGAAGTCAGGACACCTATTTGTGCATTTTCATGCAAGAAATGCCTTGCTATGAGGTGACATAGGACACACACTTTGGTCTTGCTTTGTTCTTGGTCCTTTTTTTCTGTATTCCTATAATGTAGCACAAATTTGAAGCTTTGATCTCTCTTTACTAGGAGTTTTAACTTCTTTACAGAGTTTTGAGAAATAGTTCACTTTTTGATGGTATGTGGACATATGGGGAATGAATATTCTGTGGATTCTTGAGACTAAACTGTTGAAAACCTGAAGTATTGCTTTTTTTTTTTTTTTTTTAGCTTACTAGGAGACAAATTTGGGGGAAAAGAGGAAGGATGTCGTGGAGAAAAGGAATTAAATGCAAATATTGGGACTTCGAAGAGACTGTATTCCTTTATAGATGTTTCCAATTTAATTTTCTAAAACAAATACTGAAATTAAGGGGAAAAATAATTACTGCTGCAAAGTAGCCAACAAAATGAAAGCAATTGAATAAATGGCCTTTTTTCCCCAAATGTGGCCGCCTCTGTATTGTATGTACCTTAAGAGAGTATTGTCCAACTATTTCATTCCAATCTTTAAATTAACTCAGCATTATCAATAAGCTTTTTTAATTTTCCCTCAAAGAACAAAAAATTAGTATGCATTCCAGTAGAGAGGACATACAAATGTATGTTGTCTTTGAAGAATCAGAGTGCCAGATATTGGATGTGGCATTCCAAAGCGTGTAATGACACAGATCACAAAGCTGTTGCCCTATTAAAAACCTAATATATGCAATCATCTTTGTATTTCTAAAAGAATGTCAGTTGCTACTTATAAATATGCTAAAAACCTTTCTGAACTTCTGAATTCCTTTGACAGTGCTTGTGAACTTCATGGTCTATTTTTAAAATACAATATATAATTTTCATTCCGTAGCATGCAATATTAAAGCTAGTAGGTAATTGCTTCCTTTCTTCTTCCATTCAGAATTGGGGAGTCATAGCATCTCGTTATCTAATACTACTTAATAACAATCCTTAGAATACATACACAGATATAGATGCTGTTCTTTCAGGGAGAGTTTTAAGATTGCCTTCTAGCTTCTTGCCAATTCGTAAGACTCTGCCCTTGATTATGTGTATCTATCACAGATATATCAAAAACCGTATCAAACACAAAGGCTTTATCTGGCCTGTTTCATAATAATGAAATAAAAAATTCTTCCAGCTTACCTTCAGTATGCAGTTTGTATTCTGTACACACAAGAGAGGAGATGAGAACCAAGGTGTAGTTGTAAGCAGTAGCTTTATAAACGTATCTGGAAACTAAGGAAATCTTGCCTTATGTCCTTCCTTTCTTTGTTTCTTTCACCTCATGGATGGCTGCTATCATAGTCTCCAACACTTGCAAACAGCTGCTGCTAAGAACCCCTGTCTTTCCATGCTTGACTTGGAAAAGCAGGAGTGGTTTCTTTCCTGTTAAACCGAAATGGGAAAAATACTTGTATTGAATGCTGGCCACATGTCAGGTTGCAACAAGTTAAAAGTTGGAGGTCTCTGAGATGATACAGAAAAGATATTTCAAGAACTGGACACTTACGATGTTCTGACTAGTCCCTGGTCTAGAAGGCCTGTAGCACAAAGCCAAAGGCAGATGAGACAACTCCATCCTGTCCTAATCCCATGGGGAATAGTATAATTTCCACTGAGAGGGCAGACCTCTTGAAGGTCCTGTGATCCTTTCTACTTTTCTCTCCTGTCAAGTTTCCATAGTAGTGAGGCTTTAGGAATGCATTTTAGTTTTGTGGACATAAAATTCGGTTGTTCCATCAGTGTAGCTTGCTTATTAATAAATGGTCTCAGACTGAAATTTTCCTCAGATTTTGCTGTCCTGTTTTAAGTAAAAGTGTATATATTTCTTTATGAAGTATGATGAGAAATTTTCAGTATATAAATGGAACTGGAGATAATTGAAATTAACTTATTTTGTGTGATATAAATACACATATATATATTGGAATGGGGAAAAATTGTCTGGGATGTATGCATTTTTTCTGAAAGTGTAATTTTGCTTCTGAAAATAAGTTTACCTCATTGGGTCCAAACAGTTGTTATTCATTCGATCAAGATTTAGAGGAAGACAGTTTTTCCATACAGAAGTAACAGAAGGTGTAGGCAGGAGGATGAAATACTACTGCATAGGGACTCTCTGGAAAGAGAATTTGAGGGCACTACTTTGTTTACAAAGTTCATTAGGTGTTGAAAAATCACCACTACATTTAAAGTGTAAAATCTGCTTTTTTCTTCATTTATGAATGAGAATGTTTGAGCTCTGATTTGCAGCTGTGTTTATTTTCATAAAAATACAAAAATCCCTAAATCTGATTCTCACCTGAAAGCAAAATTGAAAGTGGTCAGGAGCATTTGATAGATTACTCTAAATAAACATTTGAGAGATTCAGCTTATCTACAGATGCAACTTGAGCTGCACTTTGTGTAGTCTTAATGCAGTCATTTAGTTTCTTTACAATGGTTGCTTGAAGGCAAATTGCATTTTCTGCTTCTCTGGTGGATGCTTCAAATTCAGAGACTGTTTAGCAATATAGTTATCACAGGATGGAGAAAGCCAGGGAGTGCCACACCAGTCCCAGGCTTGTGTCGTACACACAGCATTGCTTCGTTGGCTACAAATGACATGAGATACACAGAAAGTGAGACTGACAAAAGACAGAACCAAAAAATGAGTTGCTATAGTACCAAGCAGCCAGAGCTGTATTGCTAAAAATGTGGCTGTTTCTGTGTATGCATGTCAGCAAAACAGAAAATTTTTGTAGTGCTGGAAGGTATTGAAGTATTTTTTTAGTACTCCCAGGGTGGCAGTCCCAGTTGACAAGAACTTTACATCATTTTAAAAAGTGACACTGTAGATTATACAGTGAAGTCTCTTGAACAAGAATATATTCTTGAGAAAGAACATATCATGACTTGTTTGAGAATCCATTCATTTCATAAAAAGAAGACGTGACACCGAGTGTTGGACAGCCAAACTATGCCATAGTTCCTTTTTTAATCTTGTTTTATGCCTTGCTTGCAGAGTCAAAGCTGGATGGGTTGTAGTTACAGAGATCTGACCTCTAGGTGCCACCAGTATGATAGAAATACAACCCCCTGTTCTTAATCAAAAACCTTTCAATTAACCTGATACTGAAGTTGTAAATAGCAACCTCTTTCATAGAGGAGAAACCCCCGAAGAGGTTGTGGTGGTTTCCTTGAGTGCCAGCTTCACTTCAAAGCTCAGAATGCGTGTTTTAAGGAAAAGATCCCGTATAGTATGGTGATTGACACTTTTGTGTTTAAAAAAAAAAAAAAAAAAAAAGACTAGGCAGAAGAGAAAATAAAATACATAATGGCCCAGATATTGTCACTGAAATAACTGTAGTAACTGTTTTTCAAGACTTGTTATAAAAAAACTGTCTTGTCTTTTAAGTCCCCGTGTTTCTACTTGCATGTAGTCAGAAGAGAAAGCTTGAATTTTGTTTTCCCGTTGTTAGTAAAGAATCCTTTGGATATTATCTTTTGGTTATGGAAAAAGGGATTTTTGCTATACCTAGCATGCCATTATTTATGATCCTTTTTTATTAGAAACTATTTCTTGTAACAGTTTGTTAGTGAGGGGATGCCCTACCCTGCACTTGGTGAAGAAGCTGTTTAAGAAGTCCTTGTAAACTGGATTCTTAAATGCACAGTATATGTGTAAACGCACAAAGCTACAGTAATAATAATGTAGTAAAATCTGATGGGGGGTGGGGGTTGCTGTAAGTTCAAAAAATGGGAGATCGTCTTTAAGTGTCCTTTTTACCATTATTGTGAAGAATGCAAATTGCACTGAAGTTTGAAGTCTCTCAGTGCATAAATTTCCAAAACACATCATTCGGAGAACCGTTTTGCACCCTTTTTCATAACTGTTGATAATCCAACTTAATTTTTTCTCTTCCTCCTTGAAAAAGTTGAGCTTGTATGCAGGTGACTTGAATAGTCCAATAGACATGGGTTTAGTCTATGATGAAAATTAGATTATCAGCAGACTCTGCTAAGCTAGATGGATTTTTTTTAGCCTGACCCAGAGAGACATTTGTGATGTCCTTGTGAACTATAGCATGTCTAAAATGTCCATGGATTTAATAAAGAGCACATAGAAGGAAGAACTCTGGTGTGCCATTTATTTAGAGTTACCATTCCAATGTAATGGACAGAATAGATTTAAGGTATTTTATAAGCAAAAGAGATTTCTAAGGCACATTTTCTACTTAAGGCCATGCTTATCTTATGTACCATATGGACATTTGTAGCACATGAAATATTTTGAGCATAAATTTTAAAAAATTGCAAATTTTGCCGTTCTAGTTTTTTAAAAAATGTATTTGTCTCTGTGCAATATAATGGTTTGTTTTGTGGTCTCGTGTATCCCATTTTGTTTTCATAATGAAAAATAGAATTTTCGATCAGAATGACATTCAGTAAGGTCCTTGTCATCTTGCACCTCTTTTGTGCCAATTTATCATATTGAAGGAAGGGCTTAGGAGGAACTGCAAGTTCTTGTCGTGGCTTCAGAGGGATTTCATAATACTGGCGAAATACCCAAGTTACTGTAGTAATCTTTTCTACAAAGACCAGTTTCTTAAGGAAAAAAAAGCTGAATTTCTCCCTTTTCTAATACTGAAATCTGAACTGAAAAGAGCTAGAACTTAATTTCTGCCATTTATTTCTATATTTTATGGATTTTCTGCAGAAAAGTCATTCATGAATTTCTGGAGATGAAAATATTTTAGGTAGTTTATCTTAACAAATGGTATGAACATACGTATTTTTTCCTGTTAACATGAACAAGTAATATTTTATTCTAAAATAGCAAGACTTATCCTAGCAGGTCTGGATAGAAATGCGAACTATAACATATAGTCCTACACACAACCAGACACTATTAATTTTAATAAAACCTAAGAATTTGTTTATTAATGTAATAAATTTACTCATACCGTGCTTTGCTCCTATTGTTTTTTTGGTTACTAACTGTTTTCAAGTGCAAGCAAGCTACAGCTATTGAAATAGAAAATAGCTTCTTATACTTTTGTTTTGCCATGTCTGTAGAACATGCAGAAAAGTAATACCTTCTGTTATTCCTTTATTTTTTCTTCAGAATAGAATCACAAAATCTTGTTGTCTTTTATGTATTTTAAGAACAGTATGAATATTGGACTAGTGCACCTCGATTTCTCAAGATTAGTATTCAGTTCGAAACTGAATAGCTCTGCTGCATTGAATTGGTAGAAAATACAGATTTACTACACTAGAAAATAAATTATAATACATTTCTTGCTTTTGTATTTGATTTCAGTTCTTACTTTTGAAAAGGCTGAGAGATTAAACCAGCAAGAAGGTTATCCAAAACTAATATCATTAGTAATGAAGAGAGGGGAAGAAAGGGGAGGGAGGGATAAGGGTTTATGCATTAGAAGATTGAATTATTTATGAATAAAGTTCACCTTTCCCATAGTAAAGGTTTTCAAGTTGTGTGGATGTGCCATGTACTTGTGAAATACTGTGTGCTCACAGTTATTAGGTATCTACTTGCAAACAAAATGAAGATGCCAGCTGCCTCATTTTCTGTGCTATTTTCTAGTTATGTTTTCCCAGAAAACATCATATCATCCTACAAGACTTTTAGAAATGATCCATGACTCTACATTCATCTCTTGGCCACAAGGTGTAAATATATACTGATTTTTATTTTTTCTTTAAGTTGTTCTCAAAGTATAGTCTTTATGAGAAGGTTAAGTCAACAAAGCAGTGACAAATTAAGAAACTATTAGATTACTTGTTGACAGAAGTCTTGCTTAACACTTTTATATGTACAGTGGACTTGTCTGCCTGGTGCATGTGCTGATGTTACTCTGAGGGATGTGCCTTGTGGATACAGGACACCTTTTTTTATCCAATCTAAAGTTTCTGACTGACGTTCCACTTAATGCTACCTGAAACAAAAACCCATACACCAATCAGAACAACGAATTTAATGTTAAATTACAAGCAAAATATCAATTGAATTTTAAATCAGAAGAAACAGGACGCTTGGGGGAAAATTGTATTATTTAAAAAGTTGAGGGAATTTATAAGTATGAAATAGCTTAGATACTCATAAACAATTTCTCATGCCATTAAATGTTGATTCTGATGGAAGCTTTATTGTTCAGTGCTTAAAACTTTCTGTCATGGCTAAGTATATCCATTTTAGTATGTTGGGGTTGTTTTTTTCCCCAAAGAAATGTTAAATTTAACTGAATTAGTTTTGTTCTTAAATTGTAATCCACCATGTAATCAAGGTGGAAAATTGATACATTTTTTTAAAGAGAAAGGACTAACTATGAATATCAAAGTAAAAAAAAAAGTGGTTTTCCCACTAAAGTAAAAGTTTAATTTTATTCTAATTGTCTTCCATTGTCTGTATGTTTGGGGGGGGGGCTGTCAAATATCAAAATTTAAGAAAATTGCAGTTTAACATAGTTACCATGTTAATTTTCAGTGAATTCTTTCACATCATGCAGTTGTGGTGTTGTTTCTGTAATGGACGTGAAGGGGCAGTGTAGTGCCGTCTATAAATCTTCCTCTGTTTTCATCTTTTTAATCTGTTCTGGAAGATCACGGTTTGAAATATGATTACTTTATCTGTTGTGTGTACATGCATTACTTGTAAGGGAAGTACATTAATCCTTTTAAGTTAAAGAAGTATCATAGAAATATCAATACCGTTAAGTTCATTCTTGTTTAAAATGAGTCACTGTTTTCTCCTTGATACTGTTTATACTCATGAATATAGATAATATTCAGTATTTTTTCAAGACTGTTAGTGTTTAAAGGTTTCCGTGTGCTAGAAGCACGTGAAGGGTATGGACAAATGCTGGCAAAGTACAGCTAGGCTTGAAATATAAACGGTATCGACAAAGCAAGTTTGATTCCTTTTTTGTTTGTTTTTTTAACTTTGGATATTGAAGTACATTTGAAGTATATTCTCCTTGTTAATGGCAACCACTGTATATGCATTACTTGAGACCCTGCAGAACTGAACTACTGGAGATGCCTGATATATTTTTCTTGAGTAGAATAAGTTGGTATCCAAAGCAGGCACTGTGTCAGTGTCTCTTGAAACTACCATCGCAAACAGAAGGGTCATCATCTTGGGATGTATGGTCTGAAACAATGATTATAGATATAAGCCTTTGATATAAGAAAGGAAATATATAAGGAAGAAGTTTTTACAATGAGGGTGGTGAGACGCTGGAACAGGTTGCCCAGAGAAGTTGTGGGTGCCCCATCATCAGAAGCGTTCAAGGTCAGGTTGGATGGGGCTTTGAGTAACCTGATCTAGTGAAAGATGTCGCTGCCCGCAGCAGCGGGGGTAGACTAGATGATCTTTAAAGGTCCCTTCCAACCCAAACTTTTCTGTGATTCTGTGATTATTTCTGATACCACTGTTTTATCAACAGAGCCAACATTCACTCCAGTCTTTTCTTACAACAGTGTTCTGCTTGGTGTAGTTGGTATTCTGTCCAGATGATACAATAATGAAGATTTTGAGGTTAAACTTTAGGAATGAGTGAGTGTAGCTCTGCCAGTTTCAGTGGCAAGCATCTTCTTGCATACTGTGTCATATTTTTGAATTTTTTATGTTGGGTTTTTTTTTGTAGACAACTTTGGTTTTGTTTCTGTGAATGTCTAATTTTGTTTCTACGTAGTAAAACATTGCATTTTAGAATATTTCATATGGAACATGGAACATGCAAAAATCTTGCACCTTTCAAGTTTAAATCTTCCAGAAAAAGTGGGGCTTTCCTTGTTCATTCACTCTACTTTAGCACCCCAGTCTGTATATCAGGACCATAGTCTGAAAAGGTAAATAATGATATTGAGAAGCTTGGGCTCCTTTGAAGATAACAAGCAAGGCAAACCTGGGTTAGTAGCATAGCAAATACGATCAAGATACAGCACTTTTGTAGTATCATATTCCTTCCTCCTGGAGTGCTGATGAGCTGAAGAAATACATATACATGGAAAGAACCAAAATAATTTTGGCAGATAATTTTTTGATCGATAAAGTATGCTACCTTCTCTCATAATAAAATACTTCATTTACTTAGTGTTTTTAAGCGAACAGTTTTCATCCTGTTGTATATTAAACAATTCAGAGAACAGATTAAAAAATAAGAACTAAGTGATATTTATAATAATCTTTAAGTACAGAAAATTATTGGAACCACTGATAATTTTAATGACTGATAATAAATATATAGACTAAATATTAACACTTTTTTAGCCAATAAGTGGTTTATGATTAATTAATCATTAGTTAATATTTTATGCATCTCTATGTTCAAAATGTCTGTTACCCGTTTTGTCTTTTGATAAACTCTTTATTAATTCCTTAAGGTGCTTAAAATATGAAAAACATTTTGAAATGTGTGCTAGAATTCTCCAGGAGAGATCAAAGCACACGTTCTTTAACTTAAATTCAATAGAATTGACCTACATTAAAACTTGAAATTGGGTGGAGACTTCCAGTGAACTTTAATAGTGATTTTTTTTCTTCTATTTATTACAGGGTTATGATAGACATGAGCAATAAAAATGTCATTTGAGAATGCCATTGTATAGCCGCATGACAAGCTCTTTCATGCCCTGAGAAAATTGCTTTCTCTTTTTTGTTTATTCTATGATCACCAGTGAAAAGAAGCCAGTAACACAGGCAATTTTGTATGTGTGTTCTGTTTAACTCTCTAAGTGCAATGTATAAAGGTTAAAAGATTATGTGTGCTTTCTTAGGAGCTGCGTTATGATGACCTTAGAGGTAAATGTACTTTTTCCCCCCAGATGGGGGTTTCACTCTTCACTACTTTTAGAAGCAATATAATGTTTTTATTGCAGTATGTCTTACTAGATGAATTTTTGAAAAATATCTTACTGGCCTTACTTGTCACGAAAGACAAATGTTAGGATGCTGAGGGATTGAAACAGTAAGGCTTTTAAATTAGGAATTAAAAAAACTAAAGCCCTACGTATCAAACTTTTGACAGGGCACTTGTTTGGGCAGTGTCAATACACCATCTTTTTCCATGTTTTTCTTAGAAAGCGTTAGTCTCCAATTCTTCAAAAGCAACAGTAATGCTCTAGATGCCATTGGGAAATCAAGAACAAGAAAAAAGTCATGTATTTTCACGTCAGCTTTATGTATCAAAACTGCATGCATCTTTCACATCTGCCAGTAGATAGATGCATGCAATTTCAAGTGCAAAAGTGCATGTGCAATTTTTAGACTTTATGCAAACAATTTATATCTAATTAGCTACTTGCATAAACAAATACTCAACTGCATGCCTTGTGTGCACGTCAGCTGAATCAGTTATGCACAAGTTTTCTTAAAAGCAAGTGTCTTTTATGCTCACTGCTTAAAAAGCTTGTCAGTGTCTGGAGGGTAGCGTGGATGTTGTAAGCATTTTAAAAAATGGCTTTACAAAAATGGATAGGCTGAGAGGGCTATTATGCAACAAGTTAATAGATAATATGGTGCTTGTTGGTCACACATGCTGAAAGTACCAGAAACTGAAGTAGGAGAGCGTGTTTCTGTTCTTAAGGACTTCCCCCACCCCCAGCCGATGAAGAGATTTGTTAATGAATGGAAAACTTTCATTAACAAGTTGCCTCCCTTAAAAACTAACTGAACTTGCAAATGATCAGAATAGCATTTGGCATATCATTAGTACGTGAGGAATACGCCTTAGAAAATTTGAAGAATTGGTTCATGCAGTTCAACAAAAGTACTTTAGAATTTGGGCTTTTCTTTGGTAGCTTGTGCCCTTTTGGTCTCTTTTCATTTTCTTGCTATCTGTGCAGACCCTTTACATTTTTTCCAAACCTCCCCCACCCCTGTTCAATAGCTAATCTGCTAAATTCATGCTACAACTGCTTCATTGAGTGGAAGCGTTGTTCTGCCCGCTTCGTACCAGCTTTGTTACTGTGCAGTATTTTTCAGCTGTTTGTGCTCATTACCATACAGCTGGTATTTAGAGGAGAGAGGGAAGCAGGCAGAAGCTTTACTGTCTGCAAGTATAAGAAGCTCTTTTGCAAATGGGGTACTGGCAGATGGGACATGTGTTTAAACGGGTTTTGCTGATAACAGACTGCATTAAAAATCATTCTGAGAAAGTCTAAGGTCAGCCCCATGAATTCAGAACTTGAGAGGTATTCAGCTTTTGGAAGGCCTTTATAGAATATTAATTAACCCTGGTCCATGAAAGTGACAAATGGATTGTTTGCAGAAATGTTAGATACTATCCTGCTGCCCCCACTTTATGGTTCATTTCCTTTAGCATCTCCTGATTCGCTTTGTGGGTTTTTTTAAAAAAATCATAGGATTGTGTATTGTGTTCGTGATCAGGGCTGTTGCCAAAACAAATGAGTGAACAAACAGTAAAATCCCAGATCTCATGAAAGGAAAAATAATTTTCCTTTTGATGTTGCGACTGAACTTCACATTATGTACAATTATATAAATCTTTGCCAGAAGCCAACCCTTTACATATACATGGAAATTGATTCTCCTGCTAGCAATATGGGTAGTACTGCACTGGCTGAGATGATCTGAAGAGATAATTGAACAAAGTTTGTGTCTGGGGCTGGTATGTCTTCTACTGGATCCATTACCATGGCTGGGAAGGGGGGACAAGCTTTTGGGCACACGGGCTGCTCTTCCAGGCCTGAAATGGAAGCGGGAAATTTGGAGGCTAAGTGCAAGCTGAGAACAGGTGTTCTGCATTTAGACATACATGTTAATCATTTACTGTCTGAAATACAAGGTAATTGGTATGTGCTAGCACAGCTCTGCGTGGCCCTAGTGCATGGCCCTTGTAACAGGATCATCAAATTCCTGGCTTCCTCCTGGAATTCGGTGCATTTCGTGCAGTGCTCCGAGCCCCTTGGGACACCCAGGGGTGACTAAGCAGTCACCTCACACAGATGGAGTGCTCTGACAGCTGATGAAGGATGGAAACATAAGTGGGTTAACATTTCTCAGAGTACCCACACTGTCTCTGACCCTCTCAATCCTAACCCTCCAGGAAGAGCTACAGAATGCTTTCCAAAGCATTGAGCCTGGGACAATAAAACTGTAGATTCAGTGGAAGTATTGATGTCATGGCATGTTACCGTCTTGCATTTTTTCCCTTGTTTCACCCCTTTCTTTCCCATTGGAGACAAACTCCTTATTTCTGCATTACTAACACTACCCTTTCTGCTCGGTGGGAACCAGAAAGTCTCAGATGCATACCTAAAAGCAGACCAGGTGGTCTCAGGTGCATACCTGAAACCTTGTCAGCTCAACTTCTTGCTCTTCTCCCCTTCTCCCTGCCCCAACTATATTACTTGGGGTGGTGAAAGATACTGCCTCTACCCATAAACCTTGCTTTACTGATAATAAGGAGGCATACTGTATTTGTGGATGTTGGTCCTGCAGCACAGCAAACTATTGTAGTTCCTAAAGCCAATGCCTGGAAGTCAGAAGATGAGCTCTGATTCCAGACCTGCTAACAGATTTTTGTACAATGTAGGCCAGATTTTTATGTTCTGGAGCGAAGAAATCAAGTTGGGGTGCTTCTTACCTACTTAACTATTTGCCCAGAGTTTTATTTCGAGAATAGTTACAAAGTATCCAGAGATTTTTAAGAACAACTCTGTTCAGCTGCAAAATACCATTGCTGCTATATAGCATGAGCTACACATGTGGCAGATGTGATGCAAAGAGTTTTGCTTTGAATGAGTTAGTCATCATCTTTAAAATCATATTGATAAAATTGAAGATTAAGGTGGGGCTTTATATGTGTTTTGAGTTGCAAGTTAAATGCTGTTCACTGGTTAGCTTTCACATTTTAAGCACATTCACTCTGTGTTTGGCAAGAGTGAAGTGCAGAATTTGCTAACAGCAACTCGTTATCAAATGTAATTTATTAGAATTCTTGATGTGTATTGCATTACAGCAAAAAAAGTGATGGCCAAAGTAAGACCCTGTTGTGATAGCTGCTGCACCAGGGGTAGTTCCCCTCCACCCCCTGAGTTTATAAACTTTGCTTTTGCGCATCTGTCTTAAAATGCAGTTATACAAAAGTACAAGAAGAGGTTATGAACAGCTGCCATCTTCTGGATCCAGCTTTGCTGACTGGAGGCTTCATTTGCACACCTCTGCCTTCAACCTACCCTCCTCCTTTACTCCCTCTTTTCCCAGTACTGCTGCTCTGCCAGAAGTTGTTTCCTCCCTTCAGCTTTGCTGGCAAGTGGATCCTGTAAATACTCTAATTTGCTTTAGGCAAAGTTAGTTAAGTTTAAAAGGCTATCAGAAGTGATTTAAGCTACCTGGAAAATCTTTTGTATGAAGGAGATGAAAGAGCAGCAGAGCTCTAAGGTCAGTAACCTCTTGCAGGAAGGTGGTAGAATACCCGGGGGTAAAACGTCTTTAACTGGCCAAGTTGTTCAGAGTGAACATCTATCCGTGGCACATGTAAAGCAGATGTAAGCATTTCTGTCACCGTAAATGCCCTCCTACGACTGTGCTAGTATCGCTACTTTGATTAAAAATCATATGCTAGAGGTTGTAGACAGACGTTCACTTGGCAAAAATCCATGCCACTGGAAACCTTCATCTCCCCCTAGCTGGTTGCTATTGCCCCTTTGGTGGCGGTTACGGCCTCACTAGAGCCAGCAGAGCTCCCACACCAGCTGTGGGGCAATCAGCCAGAAAAGCTTAGCCAGTTTAAATGGGTGATTTGCGCTAACCCAGCTAATTTTGCCTAAAGTGGATTTAAAAACTCTCCTATGGATTGTTCCTTTGGTTCTGCAGTGGGGACAGCAGCATCGTCCATTGGCACAGCTAAACATGGAGGAGGATGTGGTACAAAAACTTCATGGTATCTAGGCGTCACAAATGGGCGGCATGTTGAGTAAGGACCCTACTCACCACTGTGCCCAACCCTGTGGCTTAAAGTTAAAGAAATGGTAAAGCTTCCTGTGAAGTGGCTTGATGAGCAGAGATGAACAAAAGACTCTACAAGTATATTTCAGAAGTCCTTTTAGGTAAACTAAGAAGGGCAGCTGCAAATTAACTTGGTGGTTTGTTCTTGCATAGCAGAAAGCACTAGGTACTTTGCAAGCTGTGGATAGGTGGTAACAGGGAACTTTATCATCTAAGTCTGGATGTTTATAAGCATGATGCAATTTCACTGTTAATTTGAATTCAGTTCATGTGTAAAACTAATTCAGTGGGAGTATTTGGCCAGTAAATAATTTAAGCTTTTGCTATAAAAGAAGTCAGAATGTCTAGGTAAGTTTTTCATGCTAAATACAAAACGATTACATTCATGGTACAAGTTAGAATCTTCCAGATCTATGATGTCATCTTTGTATTTGTGGTAGGGAATTTCAAATGACTGAGACTTACGAGAAACAAATTACATCTTTAAAGTTGTCTAAGAACCACCTCTTGGAAAGCCTTTTGCATGTTCCTACCTTAAATATTTTCAAAAATTTACAGAATTCCTTTGCATTATTGTAATTTTTACAGGTATATAGTTTGTCTGTTCCATGTTATTTTAAAAATAATGCATGTGACTACTAATGTTTGCTTAATATCTAATTAACATTTGGTGCTCAGAATTGATACACAGATTTGAACAGATTGAGAGATCTTGGGCTATCTATCTTTGCCTGTTACTCTGTCTACACATGAGTTTTGTGATGAAGATTGCAGTAGGATCTTAAGTGCCCTTAAGGTAATAAATGATCTTGCATTAAAGACTAAAAGAAATACTCCTAACAAGCAGACAGACAGCAGGCACCGCTGTAGATGAAGTAGAATGAAGTTCCATCCAGAACCTCATCCGACTAAAGGTATTTTATACTGACTTGTTTCAGAGAAGTTCATGATAAAACCTTCAGTGGAAGAACAATAGCATAGTTATCTATGGGAACTGAAAACAGTGGAGAAATCAAAGGAATGAGTAATCAACATCTGAAGCAACTGACTGGCAATGAGAACAGATCAAAGACAGTTTTCAGTGAAAGGATGGAAATTACTGAAACTTCACAGTGTTTAGAGACATTGTGGTTCTATCTTTGTTATGCTGAGGTCCTGGATCTCCTGCACTGGATGCTTCATTGTGTTTGCAACCCGTGGGCAAAACCAAAGTTGTCAGTTACTGACAACAGAGAATGTCCTCTTGAAGTTTTTCACTTTTGTGAAAAGACTGTCTGCTTCTGTAGTAAAAGACAGGCTTTTAGCTCAGTTTTCCTGTTGGGAATATTTCTGCTTTGGAGAACTCTGCTGATGGGCCTTCAGCATGTTGGGGTTTGGATGAATCGTCCAACCCAGTGAAGTTACCCAGTAAAAAAAAAAAAAAAAGACATCAGTCCTGCATCCCTGGAGTCTGTGTTAACAGCTGTACTTTAAACTCAAGAGCTCAGAGTTGCTTCAATGATGAATCATTTTTGATGCTTAGTATTCAATTAGGAAACCTTCTCAAAAGAATAAGAGGCAAATTAAAATAATTAGGAAATTGTTGCGGTGTTGGCCCTTCATGTGTATTGTTGAAACAGAAGTATACCCAGATGTACAGCAGGTGGAAATACCACTAGGCAAGGTATAGCTGCACAACAGCGTCAAAGTCCTGAAGGAAGGTGGTTAGTAGCCTTAATCACTAGCCTTGCAATAATCCACTTTGCTGACATATGCCCTTCTCTAGTTTTACTTTGGTGCCACTCTCTTCAGTTTTATTTGTTCAGTCACCAAATAGCTGTCCATAACTTCGGTTAAATAAAATTCTTAGATGATGTCCTGTAAATATATTCTGTGAAGCTGTGCAGAAGTCACAGGTGCTATATTTTTGTCTTGCTTCAGGTCTTGAGCAATCTCTGGAAGGACCTTCGGGTTATGAAGAATCTTTTATAAAAATTCGGAATGGAATTATACAGCCTGTTCCTATCAGGTCTCTTCAAGAGGGGTTTTAGCATAATCCTAATCCATCTACTGTTCTCTCATTTTGTGTATGACTAGTGACTGTTTCAGTTATTTCTGTTCCTACATGCTACATTTGTTTTTAGGAGAGAAGGAAATACAATCCGAATTCGTATTAGTTTTGCAGATGTATGGAGGGAAAGCTGAATCAAATTGATACATTTTTTTCAGCTGTGGTGGGTTGACCCTGGCTGGATGCCAGGTGCCCACCAAAGCCGCTCTATCACTGCCTGTCCTCAGCTGGACAGGGGGAGAAAATAAAACGAAAGGCTCGTGGGTCGAGATAAGCACAGGGAGATCACTTCACCAATTACCGTCACGGGCAAAAACAGACTCGCCTTGGGGAAAAATTAGTTTAATTTATTACTAGTCAAATCAGAGCAGGATAATGAGAAATAAAACCAAATCTTAAAATACCTTCCCCCCACCCCTCCCTTCTTCCCAGGCTTAACTTTACTCCCGATTTTCTCTACCTTCCCCCCCCCAAAGGTGCAGGGGGACGGGGAATGGGGGTTTGGGTCCGTTCATCACACGTTGTTTCTGCTGCTCCTTCCTCCTCCCTCCTCGTCCCCTGCTCCAGCGTGGGGTCCCTCCCACGGGAGACAGTCCTCCACGAACTTCTCCAACATGAGTCCTTCCCATGGGCTGCAGTTCTTCACGAACTGCTCCAGCATGGGTCCCTTCCACGGGGTGCAGTCCTTCAGGAACAGACTGCTCCAGCGTGGGTCCCCTGCGGGGTCACAAGTCCTGCCAGCAAACCTGCTTCAGCGTGGGCTCCTCTCTCCATGGGGCCACGGGTCCTGCCAGGAGCCTGCTCCAGCGTGGGCTTCCCACGGGGTCACAGCGTCCTTCGGGCATCCACCTGCTCTGGTGTGGGGTCCTCCACAGGCTGCAGGTAGCTATCTGCTCCACCATGGACCTCCATGGGCTGCAGGGGGACAGCCTGCCTCACCATGGTCTTCACCACGGGCTGCAGGGGAATCTCTGCTCCGGCACTTGGAGCACCTCCTCCCCCTCCTTGTT